>NC_086115.1:53184206-53832706 GCF_963921235.1 Mobula hypostoma
TTTACAGACACCACCGTCAGAGAGTCCAGTTCCATCTCCACAACATCACTGGCCTTACGAATAAGTTTGTTGATTCTGCTGGTGTCTGCTACCCTCAGCCTGCTGCCCCAGTACACAACAGCAATCATGATTGCATTGGCCACCACAGACTCGTAGAACATCCTCAGCATTGTCCAGCAGATGTTAAAGGACCTCAGTCTCCTCAGGAAATAGAGACGGCTCTGACCCTTCTTGTAGACAGCCTCAGTGTTCTTTGACCAGTCCAGTTTATTGCCAATTTTTGCACAGTACTGTACTTTGCCTGGGTTAAATTGAAATTCTCACCCTGCAGTTTCATATTTAGAATGTTCATTTTGTCATACAGATCAGCTAGGTATGCCACATCTCCATGTAGAAGTTCAATCTTGTTTCCCAAACTCTTGTTGACTTTAATCTTTTTAACACTGGTTGAATTTTTGAACAAAGAAATGTTTTAAGCAACAGCCTTTTGACAGCCAACACCCTTCAGTGTGAAGCAAGCATTCAAACTTTTCATCGTTATCTTGGCATAACTGGCAAAATACTCTGCTATTTAATGGATGAGCTTTAATTCTGTTACTAGCAGATATTACAAGAGTCACGCTTGAAAAAAGTCGCCAATTGAGGTTTTTGGCCACGAGATGTTGACGATGAATTACACAATTGATGATTGCAAACAGACTTGGAATTTCTTTTTTCATAAATCCCACAAAACCAGCATGGCAACCGATCATATATGGTGCTCCATCTGTTGCACAAGAAGTCATGTTCCTAATCAGAATACTTATATTCTCAATATACATTTTCAACTCGTCACCGATTGATTCTCCATTGATATTTGTTTTCAACTTTTTACAAAAGAGAATTTCTTCATAAACTTTTCCATTTTTGATAAACTGTACATATGCCATTGGCACTGCCTCATTGTCTTGCACAGTTGACTCATCCAGCTATATCCCAAATTCTGTTTCTCGTAGCTCAGTGCATAGTTGATATTCAATGTCTTCACTCATTTTGTCGATACAATGAGCTACAGTTATTACTGAGAGGAATTGATTTAAAAATACTGGTATACACAGCAGCAAGCACTTCTGATACAGCAGGCATTATTAATCTTTCACCAATTGTATGAGATTTTCCACACTTTGCTATCAATTTGGAAATGCTGTTAGAAGCAACGAGACTACTATCAAGATCATTTTTAGCTTTCTTGGCAAATGACTCGAGTGTGCAACCTTTTCAAAAGTATCTTTCATCTTCTGGAACTGAGTAATACCATAAGTAGACTTTGCAGGGTGTCTTTTACGGAAGTGTTCCTGCAATCTTGATGGTTTCATGGCCTCATTAGACAGTACACTGTACTGTATTACAAATAAGACATGGGGCGTCGCTAATCTGACGGGAATGGAATAAATCCATACTCCAGGTATGTAATAACATTGTATTGACATACTTTCTGTAGTTTCTCTTTCTTAGCAGGAATAGAATTCAAGGCTTCACCGCCTTCAAATGAGATCGCACCCTACGTATTTATCCATCATTAACGGGGCTAAATTAAAATAAAGGCTTAGCACAAACTGAGAATGTCTATCGGATGTTGATGGCAGTGAGTTGACACGGTTGGTCAGGTCTCTTACCTCAAGATAGGGTGCCGCTTGCACCCCCCCCCCCCAAAGAATCTTGAATGCTCCCCAATGACTTCTATTTACCCTAACACACCCTTGGGACACATAACTCCCCCCCAGGGGGGCAGGCAGTACTGCCCCCATTGGGGATCACTGCAATACACACTACCCCTCCTGCAAGTCATTAATAAATGTAATAACTAACTCAAAGTCAAGAACTGATCCTCAGAGTAGTCCACTAGGTAGACTGTTCTAACCTGAAAACAGACCCATTTATTCCAACTCAGTATTCTAGGTGACAACTTGCCATTAAATCCATGTCAATGCACTTCTAATAGCGTGAGTACTTGTTTGCTATATCCTCCAAGAACTACAGAAAAAATTGTCAAACATGATTTTCCATTTATAAAACCTTGTTGACTTGGGTTGGTCTTTCTTACAAAGAAATTGAAGTTTACAACAGAGGTATTATTAAAATTGCATAGCATCAAGGTTGTATAAATGACAAGCTATTACAAGCATTTTGCTAACAACAGAAGTTAAGGTATCTGGTCTGTAGTTTCCACTTTTTGTCTTCCTCTCTTCTTGAACAAGGGAGCCACATTTGTACTTTTCCAAACTTGCTGTACTCTCCCAGAACTTCAGTCAATGACTCTAGCATCCCTGCAACCACTTCCTTTAAAGACTCGTCTTGTCTTTATGTAGAAAAATAGATTCTTGTTAATTGGGACACAGCAGGACTAGTTAGTACATCTTGACCCAATTAAGCAGTGCCCCAATTAGCCAAAATTCCCTGAGAATAGTTAAAAAGGTATAAACAAACAATAATATAGAACAGATTGTAACACTATCAATAATACATTAGGCTCAATGCTGGGACCCCAGTTGTTTACAATATATATTACTGACTTGGATGAGGGAATTAAATGCAGCATCTCCAAGTTTGCGGATGACACGAAGCTGGGTGGCAGTGTTAGCAGTGAGGAGGATGCTAAGAGGATGCAGGGTGACTTGGATAGGTTGGGTGAGTGGGCAAACTCATGGCAGATGCAATTTAATGTGGATAAATGTGAAGTTATCCACTTCGGTGGCAAAAATAGGAAAACAGATTATTATCTGAATGGTGGCCGATTAGGAAAAGGGGAGGTGCAACGAGACCTGGGTGTCATTATACACCAGTCATTGAAAGTGGGCATGCAGGTACAGCAGGCGGTGAAAAAGGCGAATGGTATGCTGGCATTTATAGCGAGAGGATTCGAGTACAGGAGCAGGGAGGTACTACTGCAGTTGTACAAGGCCTTGGTGAGACCACACCTGGAGTATTGTGTGCAGTTTTGGTCCCCTAATCTGAGGAAAGACATCTTTGCCATAGAGGGAGTACAAAGAAGGTTCACCAGATTGATTCCTGGGATGGCAGGACTTTCATATGAAGAAAGACTGGATGAACTGGGCTTGTACTCGTTGGAATTTAGAAGATTGAGGGGGGATCTGATTGAAACGTATAAGATCCTAAAGGGATTGGACAGGCTAGATGCAGGAAGATTGTTCCCGATGTTGGGGAAGTCCAGAATGAGGGGTCACAGTTTGAGGATAGAGGGGAAGCCTTTTAGGACCGAGATTAGGAAAAACTTCTTCACACAGAGAGTGGTGAATCTGTGGAATTCTCTGCCACAGCAAACTGTTGAGGCCAGTTCATTGGCTATGTTTAAGAGGGAGTTAGATATGGCCCTTGTGGCTACAGGGGTCAGGGGGTATGGAGGGAAGGCTGGGGCGGGGTTCTGAGTTGGATGATCAGCCATGATCATAATAAATGGCGGTGCAGGCTTGAAGGGCCAAATGGCCTACTCCTGCACCTATTTTCTATGTTACTATGTTTCTATAACATTATAGTTGTTGGAGGAATCTGTAGATGAACAAAAATCAGTGCAGTTTAAGACGGCGCCGGTAACTGGCGACTCTGCACGTGCTCTCCCGAGCAAACTGCCCTCTACACTATCCTATACCCAAGAAACCCTTCTAAACCTTCAATCTGCTACATCTGGCAAGATCAACAACACCCTGGTGAAGCTACTGACCCAGCTGGAGACCACCACGCCAGAACTGCTTCTTAAACTCCGGACCGCACCTGGACCCCACCAGCGAGGCCTGGTCCGAGGCCCACCACGTTCCGGGAGACCCGCAGTCTGCTACCGTGCCGGAGCGCTTGGAGACACGGCCCATTCCGAGAGCATCTCTGGAGCAGACGACCATACAGAAGTGACGGCGGAGACCTCAAGGTGCCCCAGACGCTACCCTGGAGCGACCACCGTAAAGCCCCGCTGGTGGACATCCACAGCTGCCAGAAGTGAGGCCTCCGCCGCCGACCTCGGAAATTGAGCCCAAGGCTCAGCTGGAGAGGAGGCCTCCGCAACCTTGACTCAGTTTACGGACTTGTTTCAGCCAGGAGCCCGGCCCTCCGGAATTTAGTGTCGGCTTCGGGGCCTGACCCAATCGACAGCCCAGGCCCCCGGCAGCTGGAAGTGGCAGCGGAGCCTCCCCCGTCACTCGGCCCGACCCGGAGCACCCGATGACGCGACCCGATTGATCCCTGCGGGACGTGTCCACCAACCTCAAAGAGCTGCCAACAACACACTGCATCCATGGAAACCTGGAAAGATGCAATATTTACTGAGGAAGCGTGGGAAAAGAGCTGGGCTGCTGGTCAGATTGAAGCTGAGGGGCTTCAGGGTCCCTATGCCCACCATCCTACTAGCTAATGTGCAAGCCATAGAAAACAAGGTGGATGATCTTAAAGGCAGACTCACCTACTGCAGGGAGATGCACAACTGCTGTGTATTCTGTCTCACCGAGACCTGGCTCTCCCCTGCCACCCCCAACTGTGCCATCCGACCAGAGGGATTTTCGATCCATCGGATGGACCGCACAGCGTCTTCAGGCAAGACGAGGGAAGGTGGTGTCCGCCTACTGATCAACACTGCCTGGTGCTCGGACACAGTGGCACTGACAAGCTCCTGCAGCCCGGACCTGGTACACCTGTCAGTGAAGTGTTGTCCCTACTATCTGCCACGGGAATTCACCCCGGTCATACTGACAGCGGTCTATATTCCTCCCCCGGGTGGACGTGGAGTGTGCTTTGGAACATGCCAACATTAGTGAACTTGAGATCAGGTATCCGGAGGCTTTGCTCATTACAGCCAGGGACTTTAACCAGGCCAACCTCAGCTAGGCGCTGCCAAAGTTATACCAACGTCTCCTGCCCCACTAGAGGCCCGAATATACTTGACACAGCAGTCAGGGATGCCTACCGTTCCGTCTCACGACCTCACCTCGGAAAATCGGACCATCAGGCCGTACTCCTCCTCCTGGCTTACAAACAGAAACTGAAGCAGGAGGTCACAGTGTCAAAAGTCATGTTGCGTTGGACGGAGAATACAGATGAGGTCCTCCGTGACTACTTTGAATCGGTGGACTGGTTAGTATTCAAGGACTCGGCAGCTAACCTTGATGAGTACGCCTCAGCTATCACGGACTTTATTTGGAAATGCACGGAGGACTGTGTGTCTCGCAAGACGATCCGGGTATTCCCTAACCGGAAACCTTGGATGAATTATGAGGTCAAGTCCCTTTTGAAGTCTAGAGCTGCAGCTTTTAGATCCGGAGATACCAGTCGCTACACGGAATCCAGGTGTGAACTCCGGAAAGCCATTAAGGGCACCAAGAGGCAATATCGAGCCAAGTTGGAAGCCCAGGCTAACCAGAGGGATGCCAGTAGACTATGGCAGGGTTTAAATGAGATCACTGGGCGCAAAGAAAAGGCTGGGAATATCAATAACTGTGGCGCTTCTCTTCCTGATGAACTTAACGTATTCTACGCAAGATTCGAACAGAAGAGGAGCGTCCCGCTCCCTCCAGATGAACCGAACCTGGTGGCATCAAGATTCATCGTCACTGAGGAGGACGTTAGGAGGGCCTTCCTGAAGATAAATCCAAGGAAGGCGACTGGCCCAGATGGCGTCCCGGGACGGGTTCTCCGGGGCCTGTGCAAGCGAGCTAGCTGGAGTGTTTGCTGACATCTTCAACTGCTCCTTGCTTCAGTCTAAGATCCCCTCGTGTTTTAAGAAGGCAACAACAATCCCAGTGCCAAAGAGCAAGGTGGCATGCCTGAATGACTATCGACCTGTGGCTCTGATATCAATTGCTATGAAGTGCTTCGAGCGATTGGTTATGGCACACATCAACCACAGCCTACCGATCAACCTTGACGCTTTGCAATTCGCCTACTGGAGTAACAGGCCAATGGCAGATGCCATCTCTCTGGCCCTACATTCCTCCTTAGAACACCTGGAGAATAAAGACGTATACGTAAGGCTCCTTTTCATTGACTACAGCTCTGCGTTTAATACCATCATTCCAAATAAACCGATTCCTAAGCTCTGGAACCTGGGCCTTAGCACTCAGATCTGCAGCTGGATCTTTAACTTCCTCACAGACAGGACCCAGGCTGTAAAAATAGGGTACAAGCTCTCCTCTACAATCACTCTGAGCACCGGTGCCCCACAAGGCTGTGTACTCAGCCCCCTGCTGTACTCACTGTATACCCATGATTGTGTAGCCAAGTTTCCATCAAACTCAATATACAAGTTTGCTGATGACACAATAATTGTAGGCCATATCTCGGGTAATGATGAGTTTGAGTACAGAGAGGAAATTAAGAACCTGGCGGCATGGTGCGAAGACAATAACCTATCCCTCAACATCAACAAGACGAAGGAATTGGTTGTTGACTTCAGAAGGAGTAGCAGACCGCACGACTCAATTTACTTCAGTGGTGCGCAAGTGGAATAGGTCAAAAGCTTTAAGTTCCTCGGGGTCAATATCACAAATGACCTGACTTGGTCCAACCAAGCAGAGTCCACTGCCAAGGCGGCCCACCAGCGCCTTTACTTCCTGAGTAAACTAAAGAAATTTGGCCTGTCCCCTAAAACCCTCACTAATTTTTATAGATGCACCGTAGAAAGCATTCTTCTAGGGTGCATCACAACCTGGTATGGAAGTTGTCCTGTCCAAGACCGGAAGAAGTTGCAGAAGATGGTGAACACAGCCCAGCACATCACACAAACCAATCTTCCGTCCTTAGACTCACTTTATACCGCACGCTGTCGGAGCAGTGCTGCCAGGATAATCAAGGACACGACCCACCCAGCCAACACACTTTTCGTCCCTCTTCCCTCCGGGAGAAGGCTCAGGAGCTTGAAGACTCGTAAGGCCAGATTTGGGAACAGCTCCTTTCCAACTGTGATAAGACTGCTGAACGGATCCTGACCCAGATCTGGGCCGTACCCTCCAAATATCCGGACCTGCATCTCGGTTTTTTTACACTAGCTTACTTTCCATTTTTCTATTTTCTATTTATGATTCATAATTTAATTTTTTAATATTTAATATTTGTAATCCAGGGAGTGGGAAGCGCAGAATCAAATATCACTACGATGATTATACGTTCTAGTATCAATTGTTTGGTGACAATGAAGTATAAAGATAATGGACTGCCTTTACTGAATGCATCCTCCAAATCTTCATTTTCATTGTAACATTCAAGTTGATACCTTCAAATTCTAACCTTAATTCCCAACTTGAAATAGTTTTATTTTCACTCCCAGTCGTTTCTAGCATCTCCAAGTCTGAATGCTTGAAACGCAGTGAGCAGAACAGTTCCAGTTTGCCTTCCTGTTTATTACTCGTCAACTATCAGTGACAAAAATCACTTCTTTTTGAACACAACACACGTAACTGACACTATTTAAAAACTGTTTGCTCCAAGCAGTGTAGCACCTAATAGTTGTGCAAATACACATCACTGACACCAGTTAGAAACTGCTCTGCAGCAGTCTTCTGTTCCTGTTCAGCTGTATCATGTCCCAAATAAACAAAGAGGATCCCAGCTACTTTCTTAATTTAGTTTTTTTCTTTAAGTTTCGTTCCAAATAAGCAGCTGCTCTGATTAACCAGAATCCACTGCATTAGTCTTTCCCTTCTTATGGTACTTTTACAAGTTTTTCTACACCATTTGAAACCAATTCATCTGTTTTCTGAGATATTTACAGAGCCCTACACCGTGAAGACTGAAAAACAACAGTACAGAGCACTGGTTTAAATTATCTGTTAGCTGCTCATCTCCTGCTATTTATTTCCAGTCTTACCCTCACAGGATCCCACAGTTACCCAAGCTATAATTTTCTTTTTTGTTTTGATATTACTTGCCAGTTTCCTCTCAAAATCAATCTCTCTGCTGAAAAATTCCCAGCTTTTGACCACCACTAGCTTATGCCAATTCGCATGCTTATTTAATTTTTTAAAAATATTTTTGTTAACCACAGTCTTTCTCATCTTTTTTAAATTAGGATAAACTTCTGCAAAGCATTCTAAAAAGCATGCTTAAATGTAAATTCGTAATGCACAGAAACAGGCACCCTTAGCAACAATGTCCACACCAACTACACGTTTTTAACCAATTCCATTTACTAACAGAACTAGCCATTTGCCCAGATTGTTGCCACATTTGAACAATGGTCAATGATGACTCAACAGCAGGTGGCTGGGCCTAGGACACAGCTCTGAGGAACTGCTGTACTCAACTCTTGGGACTGAGTTGACTGATCTGAAAACCCCATATTATCTTCCTTTGGTAAACATTTGACTCAGTGTTTTGCCCTCAAATGTCCATTAAGGCTACAGTTACCTCAAACCTTTCTTTGATTCAATCAAATACTACTGCTTCCTGTTCTATCATATTGCTATCACTGTTGCACCCTAGCTACCAGAGATCCATTACATAATATTTAATGAAAATAGCCTATTTCCTTAGTTTCTCAGCATGCTAACTTAAAACCAGCTTTTATCCACACTTCAGATGTTCTTCATGCTCATTAAGTCGTTGACTATTTCAATGCTCTCCTGAACATTTTCTTATTCTTCATACTTTGCACAATTTAGTTCATCTTAAATTCTGCAGCCATAGCTTGAAACTCCTCCATTCATCCTTCACTAATGCTCCGGCAAACCCACTTTTACTTCTGATCCAATAATGAGTCAGACGTAAAGTTCCTGATTTGTACTCGAGTTTCTTCATGGACTTGTCGCTCTTCAAACTACCATTAAATCCTTTGCAACCCTAATCTTCATTTCTTCTACTCCAGTCTCTTTTGAACAAAAGACAGGTCAGATGCACAAGTATCAAGTTTGCCTTCAGCTATTAATTCTTCAACCAAATCCATTTTGAAATATATATTTTAATCATATTCTTGGTCAACCTAAACACCTCTTCTTTTAATGCATTTTTCCCCAAGTACAACTTGAGCACAACGTGCTACTTGCATCACATTTAACTGCATCACCAAATATGCACAGTC
Source organism: Mobula hypostoma (assembly GCF_963921235.1). NCBI lineage: Eukaryota > Metazoa > Chordata > Chondrichthyes > Myliobatiformes > Myliobatidae > Mobula > Mobula hypostoma. The sequence continues at coordinate 53,193,259 of NC_086115.1, forward strand.
AGAAAGAAATGCACTTAGAAGTTCCAAAAGATAAAAGTAAAATCTAAGTGAAAATGAAGAACTGTATTGGAATAGGACCTTCATGCTCTATCAGATGGCATGGAAGAAAGCTTTGGTATGGTATTAAAGATCTATTATAAGCTTTCTTCCTTTGTTCTTATTATGACCAATTTTGAAGAGGAATGTCCATTGTTGAAAAGCAAACAGTTTTGGGCAATTAAATTCTTAAGGAACAAACTCAGCAAGAAAGGATGCAGTCAAGCTTAAACCTAAGACAGGACTATTAAAATCTTGGTCTTGTGACAAGAATACACATAGATTACGATGTAGCTGTCCTGTGTGATCAGCAGTTGGTCTGCCACCTGTCTTCAGGAGTAAAGAGAGATAAGGAAAACAATGGAGCAGCATTTGGAGATGTGTAATGAAGGGGAAGGAGAGCAGTCAAGAGCGGCTCCCCCTTTGAACCCTGAACTGTTTGAAGTGATGGACAGGCGATACCCCAGCAGGGGGATAAAAAGGGACAGGTTCGCTGAGGCAGCACACACACGACACCTGAGGTAACGAGACCCTGGAAGCGGTGCGCTTCTCACAAGTCGGTGGGAAGCTTTTGGACGGCTGATCGCGGGATCAAGCCATAGACGCTCAGGGTGGAAAGGCACGATCGGCGGGAACCTGGTGTGTGTCCACCCTTGCCTGGGTGCCAGGTTCAGCGCAGGGAAAAGATCGTATCTGGAAACGGAGGGGTCACGGTCGGTGACCTCAGATGACATCACAAACGGCTCGCACGAAAGCTGACTGCGAAGGTCTGTGTGTGGAAGCCGTTTGAATATTCATTCGTTTTGCTCTCTCTCTCCTTCCCCCCACTGTCTGCGAACTGAACTGAACTAAATTGAACTGAACTTTGCGTCACTTTGAAATTGGTCATTTACCCCTAGACAACGATAGAGCTTGATTGATCCTGTTATCTTAATTCTGTGTACATGTATGTTTATCATTGCTGAACTGTTGCATTTATTATCCTTTTGATTAGAGTACTGTGTTGCTTGTTTCTTTAATAAAACTTTCTTAGTTCTAGTAATCCAGACTCCAACTGAGTGATCCATTTCTGCTGGTTTGGCAACCCAGTTACGGGGTACGTAACAGTCTTCTCCTAACAGTCTTCTGCTGCAAGAGACCAACACAATGACTAACACTATGCTTGATGGATACAGGACAAGCCGGGTTGGAAAAAAATAAGTACCAAGAGTAAATCAGAATCTCAATTAGCCAGGTTACAAGAAAAAGGAGAAAAAAAATTGACCAATTAGCTCCTTATATCTGCTCAACAAATTAAAATTTTTACCCTCTTAAAAAGTTCAGAACATTAGTGAAAGGTAAATAGTCAACAACTATAAAAGTGTATGCAAATGTAAATACATTTTGAAACAAAGATACTTTGAGGCTTTGATTACTCACCACTGCTCCTTGTTTAACGCAGTAACCACTTTTAATGACTGCTTGATCAGGTGTAGGTTTACCAATAAAATATGTTAGCTGACTTTGGGAACGCTTCAAATTACTTTTGTCAATTCCTTCAAGAAATTCCATTCCATCCTGTGAGATAAATATTAGACTATCAAAGCCAAAAATATTGGAACTGAAGTGTGTGTGAGAACCAAATATTAAAATAATTTGTTAAATTAACTAGAGTACAATAAATTCAAAGAGTTCATTGAATAATATAGTAAAGCGCTGATAATCCAGTACAGAGAACTTATGAGGTGGCAGATTTTCTAAAACAGCTGGATGTTTTTCCACTTATTACTCCACACTTTTAAAATACTTACTTAAAAGAGCATAATAAATTTTCCAGTGACCCCAGCATGTTTTAAATGGCATGAGAGATTTAGGGCCCAGCAATTTATGTATTTATTTGTTTGTTTTTTTTCCCCTAAAGCCATTGCCAAATATTGGGATTGCTGAACAATTGCATAACAGATAATTGAAGTTTTACTGTCAATATTTAAATTGGTTAATATTCAAAATTAGCCTTCCAGATTACACAATGGAAAAAGTAACACATTTGGACTTACCATGATGCTAATACAAGGCTGGATGCATTTCAAAAAATATATATTTTTAGTTTCGTTGGTTAGCCTCTTAATTATGAGCAGGAACAATTTTGATTATAATACAGCAAAATAAGGGCTACTGATTCAATAATAATCTCCACAAATGAGATAAATTAAAGGAAAACTAATTCTGAAACTATAGTTGGCCTAAATGCAGTATTCTAAATGGAAAATTCAATTCCAGCTTCATTTACTATTTCAACATCCACAGAAACTTACATACGCTGCTCTGGTAAACCTGAATGATTTTCACTATGCAAACATTTTGTACTTAAAATCCTACAACATCAACTAGTAATTTTGATCAAGCAAATTGGCACAGTCCCAGGAAGCTTGTGAACCACAATCACGTATCATACATCCAATTTTAAGAGCATTTAACTCATTTTCTGGCGACCCATAAATGGTTTTCCAATGCTTGGTCACAAATGTTTTGTTAGATTGACGAGAGGCCAGGCACTTCACCAAATCAAATTGCCAGCTGGCTCTCCAAACACAGTTATGTTTATTATGTTATTGGTTGCTTGCAACTTCCAACATAACAGGTTAAGTTGACATCTATCTCCTTTAGTAGTGAGTTTCACTTTGAGAGCCAAAAACAAGACCACATCCAACATACATATTACACAATCTCAGGTTGCCTTGGAAGCCCCAAATTATTGGCAACAACTTTTGTGAAGCTTTTAATCTATCAGGAAGAGAATAAAGAAATTAAATCCATTTCTCCTGTATTATTAATTCTTGGTCTTCATCTTAAGATCTGATTACTTTATTAACAGAAATAATTAAGAAAAACTTCTCTCAACCCTCTATTTGATAGCTGGCAATATAACACTTCACAATTTTATGTTCAATTGGAGCAGTCATTACACATCAGGAAGGACATACTATATATTTACCAGTATGATAACTCAATCTCCAAGGACTGCAACAGCATGAAAGAAGAAACATGATCACAGAATTTAGAATTAAGTGCTGATTTAATATAAAATATTTAAAGATAAATGGGAGACTGACAGGATAAATGGCAACTATTTCTGCTGGTAAGGAAATCCAAGGCAAGGAAGCAAGATTTAATTAGCACCAACCTTTTCCTAAGTGAAATTAAGAAACTCTGTTGGAACACTATTCCATGACTGACAATTGTCATTTTTAAATTTGAGCTTCAATTTTGTTACAGAATATTATGAAATACATGGAGTAAAGGCAGTGTTCATGAACTTTGATGGCAAATTGGTCTTGACCAAGGGATTAAAATGTGTTTTTGCTCTTGCATCCTTATAATTGAACAAACTAACCTTATCTGCCAAGTTTAGCTCATACAAGAGCTAAACAGAGGAAACTTGTGTCACTCAACCAATCCAGTGAACTATTTTCAGCTATCTTTTAGACCACAACATCTGAAGTAACAATGTTTGAACCTGCAAGTTGAACTACTTGGATGTGTTTGTAAAAACAAAAAGCTCTCCAATTTGCGCCTAATGATGTTGACTTCGTGAGCCTATTTTACAGCATTTTTCCCCTCTAATTAGGTCTTCAGAACTCAAAATGGGTTTATGATCAAGAATGAATCGGAAAATTACCTAACAAAGAGGATTGCAAAACTCAAAACAACATGGAATGATCAATAAATGTGGTGTTCGTAGTAGTACCCATATTGAGAACAGTTACTTATTTTTAACATGCCAACTACTTTCAGAAGAATTAATTTATCAAAAGCCTGGTGGGAGATTAGCTAATTTAAGACAAATGCATTCCTAACTAAAGAACATGGCGCAACACACACAAAATGCCGGAGGAACTCAGCAAGCCGGGGGGGGGAGAAAAAAGTACAGTCAACGTTTCGGCTCCAAACATCGACTGTACTTTTTTTCCATAGATGCTGCCTGGCCTGCTGAGTTCCTCCAGCATTTTGTGTGTGTTGCTTGGATTTACAGCATCTACAGATTTTTTCTTGTTTGTAAAGAACATAGATTTTATTTAAAAAACCTAGACTTTACTTTTGAGAACTTAAAACCAAAATAAAAATTGAATTGCCTGCAAGTGAAACAGGCTATTTTCTTCAGTCTCAAAGTCCAGGCATCCCAGATTCATTGCATGATAAATTAGCCAAATAATTTTAAGTAGCTGCTAAACACAGCCACGAGTCATACATTATGTGAATTACTTTGAAAACATGAAATCCATTTGACATTTGAAAACAGTTTAAGGATTCTTGATTAATATCTTGTGAAGGAATTAATAATTAGCCAACTGGATATTGTATGATTGGCCCATGGAATCTATAAGGGTTCAAAATCAGATGGTAGAAAACAAAGGTCACCGAAAAGAAATCGGCTCAATAATCTGGCACAACGTCAGTCACATGAGAAACTTTTCTCCTCTTTTCCAACTAGTGTTTTATTTGCATCTTCAACATCATGTGTGTCAAAGGGCTACTGAAGTTATCAGTTTTGTGCTGTGATGTGTGACTTACAACCAGTAAAACCAGATTAAAATTGCTAAAAATTTCATTTGCACAATGACAATGTTTAACATACAATTGTTTGACTGTTTTAAAAATCTATTGATTTCCATCCATTTCATGAAAGCATTGTTGTCAGCCAAAAGACTGAACTTTATTTCACCAACATACATTGCTTTAATAGCATTAAACTGGGGCGCTACAGTAGCAGAACAATGTAATGCTATTACAGCTCAGAGCGTCAGAGCTCGAAGTTCAATTCTGTCACAATCTGTAAGGAGTATGTACATTCTCCCCATGACAACTTGGGCTTCTGGGCTCCAGTTTCCTACCAATGTCCAAAGTAACACAGGTTAATAGGTCATTGTAAATGGTCCTATGATTAGGTGAGGATTAAAATATAAATAAAATTTGCTAGTAGACTAAGACATTAACTCTGCATTTCACCTGGCTAGTCTGTGTAATAATAGGAACACCACCAATAATTTCTGTTTTATATGGTCCAGGCTTCCGTCCACATGGCCCCTCCACGAGACAATTCTGGTTATCCGTGTTCAACTGAACATCTGATGGTTTTGGCACCTACGTTAAAAAAATACAAATAGCAAGGCAATTAAAAATGTGTGCATTCACAACTCTACCCCATATTTAGAAGGTGCTTTAAAAGGGATTAGCTAAGGTTAATCATGCTATTATAAATGTTTTTGATTAAACATTCATAGAACAATAACAGCAAATGTTAGACTGTTGTATATAACATAAAGGAGGCAACGGTAAACAGTGAAATATAAATACAGGTCCACAATCCCTTATTGAAATCCTTGGGGCCAGTTGCATTTCGGAATTCAGAATTTTTCGGATTTCAGACCCCCACCCCGATGCCAAAAAACACGTATGCTCCAGCCCCTTATTTAACCTGGCTCAGTGCGGTGGACTTAAGACCCGGCGGCGCACCAAACCTACGCACGAACTCCCGTATAATTTAAGTCATCTCTAGATTACTTATAGAAACATAGAAAATAGGTGCAGGAGTCGGCCATTCGGCCCTTCAAGCCTGCACCACCATTCAGTATGATCATGGCTGATCATCCAACTCAGAACCCTGTACCAGCCTTCCCTCCATACCCCGTGATCCCTTTAGCCAGAAGGGCCATATCTAACTCCCTCTTAGATATAGCCAATGAACTGGCCTCAACTGTTTCCTGTGGCAGAGAATTCCACAGATTCACCACTCTCTGTGTGAAGTTTTTCCTCATCTCGGTCCTAAAATACCTAATACAATGTAAATGCTACGTAAATAGTTATACTGTATTGTTTAGGGAATAATGACAAGAAAAATTTTTATTTCCAACAAAAACATTCAATAAAACAAAAATATACAGCTTTAAACGAATCGAATCAAACACATGGTAAATGACTTACTGGAATAAATGTAGCACATCACTGTCACTATAAAACTTCAGTAACTTGGTCTTTCTGATTATTTAAATCATATACAGTGGTAGTTCCAACACTATTTTCTGCAGTAAGACACCACATAGACACACCACGATCAAGCTTCTGTAATAACTCCACTTTCTGTGTTATTGATAATGATAGATGCTTCCTTCTCTTTTTCTCATTGTTACCCATAGGGGTATCTGCAGCTCTTTTTGACATTTTCACAGTAAAATTAAACACAAAGTCAACAGTGAACATAAAATATCAGTGAACAGCAAATGCACGTGTGACCAGTACGAGCGCTGAGCCATAACTGACGTCTGGCGGCCTCTGCTAGTGCTGCCACGTAACACCTGGGTGACGTCAGCTGTTGGCGAAAAAAAACTTCGGTTTTCAGAGCTTTTTAGATTTCAGAATTTCAGATAAAGGAATGCCCACCTTTAGTATGTAGTTCATTTCAATTTCACAACATTTTCCTGTGTAATTTCAGATGACAATGCAATTTCTAGCAATTTTGTAATTGCCAGATTTAAAGAAAAATTCAAATTCTTATGTGGCACAGAAATTCAATTTTTTCACGATTGCAAGAAAAATACAGAACAAAATGAGCAAGTAGATTAAGAAACAGCAGAGGATTGGGCCCTGAGCCTATGCTGCCACAATTGTTTAACAGAAGCAATCCAGAAGGTGTAAAAGACCTCAAGGTATTACTGAACCCTTCCCATACTGATAGCTTATTGACACTTTACAGAATGTCTATCATTAGGGACATTCAAAAATTGCTTAAAATATATTTTTATATCAGAAAAAATATTTATTGAACTAAAAATTAGTCGAAAATATTGCAAGTAAATAAAGAGACACAGAACACAATTCTTCAATCCATGTTGGGAATTATATTCAAATCAATGGAGCACCACTACTTATGCTAGTCATTTCTGGAACATGGGTAGATTCCTGAATAGTGGTTATCTATGGGGGAAAATGGTAACTAAAACAAAAAAAAATACCAGAGGATCTGACTTTCCTCAGAAGACCTTAAACTGCCTAACCTCCATTTCCCCCCAACATAATGACTTCTGCAGAGTAACTTCGGTTTTTTTTTTCCATTTTAGTTATTTTCCCCCCAAATCTTAAATACTTGCTTCTCAATTTTATCCAGATGTTCAGTCCACGTTGCCCACATCAACATCCCATGCAAACCCCGCATCCTCTACTGCCACGGTGGTCAAAGGCAGCAGATGACTGGGAATGTGCCAGCCTATATTTCCCCCAGTACACTCAGATAGTGAGTTGGAGTAAGAATGGAACTTCTTGATCACTGATTCAAAACTTTGAAATACTTAATAACAGACATTATACCTTCACCATAGAGCATTTTCAAGGGATGGCTCTCTAAACTTCAGTAATATATAGAAAAGGCTGGGATTGCCAATATTAGGCATCAGTTGTAATCCTTAGTTGGAAGCTTCTAAAATGAGGTTTCCTTCCCTAGCAAATCAAGTGGATGATGGATGTAGGAACATTGGTAGCCATGCAGTATAAAAATGTCTTTTGTCAATTTTGAGCAAACAGGAAATGAGATGAGAATGGAGGCCAATTTAAAGAATGGTTAAAAAAAAACAGATAATACTCATCCGACTTTGAGATTAAAGTGCAGTTCTTCTGACAGTAGGCACCTGATGTACTTTGAAAAACATGGTATAAGAGGATAGAACAAAATAACTTGTTTGCAATCAATGGAATTGTACCAATATAGATGTGATACTCCAGAAGATGAATGAGGGAATGCAATTCAACTGAATTCTCTCGGACTCAAGGAAAATGACAGAACAAAGAAGATATGCAGCAATTTAACAAATATTAAAGATTGTGATAAAAGCCATTACATTAAGCTGTGATCCCTGAACTCAATTAGATGAAGATCACAGAAAAAGAAATCCTGGTTAGTCATTCAGTTCCTGGGTCAGACTCTTGTACAGTTGGTGCAAATTCGCAGACAAGTTTAGTGGAGATAGCTGTCCAACAGAATTCAAAAGCCAAGCCCAAAAATTTCTAGAGTTCAAGGAAAAATAGTTTCATCTCCCCCCACAAAAATTAGCAGAAAAGCCACCTTTCTAAAATTAACAAAACAGGTTATAACTTTAACATTACCGTAAATGGAAGTCCTAAAGCTTGAAGTTCAAATCACAATTTCTATGACAACACTAAACTATTTTTCTAAGTAAATAGAGAAACAGAGTCAGGGTTATACAGCACAGAACAGGCTCTTCAGCAACATGATGACCTTTATTCTGCCCTTGCCCAAGAGTTGCCCCGCTTTTTTTAAGCTAGGCAGATAAACTCCAATCCCAGTGTATTTGTAGTTTGAAGGTGGTTTTATTGTTCACTTACACATTACAGTATGCAAGGGGCTCAGTAAAAAGACAGTACTTCTCCGCATTCTCACAAAAGGTAGATTCAAATATTGACTAAAATTCCTTTGATTTCTAACAGAATGTTTATAACTGATAGCAACTACATGAAATGCACAAACAATATAAAATGACTGACCTGATGATGAAAGCTAATTGCTTAACAACATGATAGTAAGTAATCAACAGCGGTGAACTTACAAGTAAGCAGTGAGATCTAGTAATTAGAAATAAAATAACAAGCCAAATCAGGAAGACACAACAACCTTTTCGTCTGTATTAGGACTATATCCTTCTATGTCTTACCTATTTAAGCAGGTCTAAATGCTGCTTAAATATAGTAATTGTTATTCGTTCAACAATCTCTCATTATTAAAGCAAAACAATAGTAGCTTAAGTTGAAATATTCACGGTTACAAAGAAAATGGCCATCAGATGAAGCAAGATCAATAGCGTGGGAGGGTGGGCGGGGGGAAATAACATTTAACCAAAGAGCTCTGAGAAGACCTTATGCAACGTAATAAAGGAATAATGTTCTAACATGCACAATTGGCAGATTGACAAAGATGCAAGCTTTCTAAGAGACTCAGCCAAAGTGCACATCATAAAACTATTCAAGGTGTGCTTCCAAATCCTTATTTGCTCAACTTGAATCTCTAATTAGTAATGTAATTAATCAGTCTTGGTCTGTCCTGTGTTTTGTGCTATCACGCTGGAGGAAATATTGTATCATTTCTTAATGCATGCATTACTAAATGACAATAAAAGAAGACTGCGTGTCTTCATAATCTAATTAACTTCTGAGTGACCAGAAAGGAATCAAAAACACAAATAAGAGGGGTCCCAGCCATTCAATAAGATCAGGGCAGATCCTGTATGGAGGCCAGTTCCTGCCCACTTCCAACAACCCCCAATTCCCTTAGTGCCCCAAAATTCCCTTACCGCCCTTGTCCTGTATTTCCCTTGCTAAGGTAGAGCGTTCCTATGAAACCTTTCGTGCCGAAATGGTGTAAAGCGAAGAAGCAATTACGATTAATTTATATGGGAAAAATTTTTGAGCGTTCCCAGACCCAAAAAATAACTTACCAAGTCATACCAAATAACAAATAAAACCTAAAATAACACTAACCATATAGTAAAAGCAGGAATGATATGATAAATACACAGCCTATATAAAGTAGAAATAATGTATGCACAGTGTAGTCGGGAAGATCAAGCCAAAACCAATTTGTGGGGGAAAAAATCCGCACGTACGCGCATGCGCACCTCACATATGCGCACGTCACGCATGTGCACAAAGGTACCCGTGCAAGGCTTCATGGGGTAAACACAAGTGTCCTGTATTTGACTGCTACTTTTGTCCCTTATTTGGGAGTGAGAAAGTTGGCAACCCTAACTGTAAAAGACATGTTGAGTTGAGTTTAACCCTACTTGAACACCACCCCCCCAACCCCCAGTCGGCTGGTCTGCAACAATATTGTCAATATTAAACCGGTCCGCGGAGCAAAACAGGTTGGGGACCCCTGGTCTACAGGTTTCAGAATGTGTAGCAGCAATGCAGACCAAAGTGGAAAGCAAGAAGTTACATGTGCATAAAACAAAGTTATACAAAGAGTATTTTAAGCCATTTGTTGACTTGGCAAACTAAATTAGCAATAATAGTATGGAGGACATATTCATGTTGTAAGAGATTGTTTCTCAATATTATTAATCTTGAAAACTTAGAGCTCTTTTAGTGCAGGTATTGTGTAAACAGAAATGATTAATGATTAACAACCCTACAAGGAACAGCAATCAGATGAAACTATTCCATAGAAAGTTTGTTCAGCCTGGAACTAAAGATCTTAAATCTAAATAAAGTATACAATGAAGACACAAGAATGGGTTGGCTATGTCAGACTGGAAAATTATATTAAAAGCTATGTCAGTAAACAATCTACATTTGAAAAATTAACATCAGATTAGAATTTAAAAATTAGACCAAAGGGACAGATTTAACATTGCTAAAAGTAACAGCCAGCCTGATGACTGTAAAGTTTTCAGAACATAGGAAAGACAGATGTAAATCTTAGAATTTTGAAGGAGTTCAAAAGAGACAGTGGATGTACTGGTTATCATCTCCATCTACACACATATCAGGAGTGACAAACAACAAATGTGTAAAAGGTAACAAACCGTGCAAATAAGAAAACAGTAATAAGTAAGTAAATAAATAAGATTTAGAACATGAGCTCAGCAGTGTTGAGAAAGGTGAAGTCATCCATGCTGATTCAGGAGACTGATTGTTGAAGAGTAATAACTGTTCCTGAAGATTGGTGTGGGACATGAGCAACCTGTGCCTCCTTCCCGATGGCAGCAGTGTGGAGAGAACATAGCCTGGACGAGCCTGCACGTTAACTTTCAGTGGTTTGTGTGCAATGACATTCAAGTCCCTCTGAACATCCAACATTTTCTCTCTTCTGTTACTTAAAAGGGAAAGTAGAACCAGAGAGTAGTCTAAAGGGGGAAAAAAATCCCTCAAGAAAGGGAAGTCTAGAACAAGAGGGTACAGATTTAAAGTAAGAAGGGGAAACATTTAAGTGAGTGCTGAAGTGCAAGTTCTTCCACATACAGGATGCAACAAACTGTTCGAGGTGGTAGAAGCAAATACAGTTACAATATTTCAAAGGAATTTGGAAGGGTATTTAGATAAGAATGGAGTAGAGGGATACAAGTCTTAAGTAGGCAAATAGCATTTACATAGATAGGCATTGTGGTCGGCACAACATGCTAGGTTAAATGGTTCATTTTTACACTGTATGATTCGATGATTTTAAATGCTTTTAATCCTTTACAGTGTTAGGTTTTCCATATTGACTGTGCTTTCTGTTCTTCGGAGACGATAGAATTTCTCATGACAGTCCTTACGTCTTAATATAAAGTATGATGACAGACTTGCATTGTCACCACCATTTTCCATACATTATTTTACTTAATTTTTTACATCTAAAGACAGATTGCTCTGGCCCAAAATTATTGTTATTTTCTGCAAGGATCCTGAAAGAGACTTGTGATTCTCTTAATAAAATTCAGAGCACTCTCTTTTAAATCGGAGGTAATCTTGTATTAAGATTCTTAAGTGCAACTGTGGTGCTCAGCCAAAATTACAGATAAATACAAGAAAACATAGGAGATCAGTAGCTGATTCCAATAAATGAAAATATACCTCCCTGTTCATTACTTTGGTTTCCTCCATCTAATCTGTTATGTCAATCCTGTCTGTATTTACATATTCTAATCAAACAATTATTGGTATCTTTGAAGAGCAATGTTAGTCCCATTCTGCCATTCCAGCAACTTTATTTCAGGATTAATGACGCAATTAGTTTAGCACATTGGCTTGGAGAAAAAGAAACATCAAATCACAAACGTTGTCATAATCAGTCATAAAACAGGGAACCCACCCCATTTATCCTGACCAAGCATCCATTTTCACTAATCTTATGTTTCCCCCTCTAGGATTCTCCTCAATTACTTTACCACAACCCACCCATAGCTCCTGTGCATCCTCCATTCCCTACTGATTCTAGGCTGGGGGCAATTTATAGTAGCTACTTAACCGACCATCCAGCTAGATTTTGATAAGTGGCAGGAAATGGAAGCAGAGAGGACACCCGTGTGATCATGGGGAAAACATGATAACGCCACACATACAGCACTCAGTCAGTATTGAACCTGGGACTGTGAAAATGTGAAGCACCGGTGCAAATGTGCCTGAGTAAATGAATCAACTATAAGACATAATAAAATTATAACATTCCAAACAGAGCAAGATATCTAATTTAACAACAGTCCACGCATGTCATTTATATTTAACTCATGTAGCGCTGTGTTGTAAGGATATTTACGTAAGCATTACTTACTGTGATCTTGGTGGCTTTGTTCAGAATATTCACCCACTCAACCAAATCTTGCTGATCATTGGCTTGCAGAAAGTATTTTCTCATTCCTGCATTAATAACTGTTATGACACAGGAAGTAAACATGTTACTCGTTTATAAAGTAGTGCAAACATTAACTGTTTAAATGCCTTTGTTTAAATATGATCATTTTTGGACTAGGGCCATAATATCTAACTGCAAATATGAACTTAAATAAATGTTGCAAAGTACATTTTTTACTTTGATAAATATGAAATTGTCTTTGATACAAATTAAAGGGGAAGTTTACCATATGGGCCACCTCCATTTATTCAATCACCAAAATTCCCCTGCCTCAAATCAGAAATCTGGGTATATTGCAAAAAGAATTTTATGAAACTTTATTAGACAGGCTATCCTTGCAGCTCACAATAAAATGCGGTATGTAATATTCCATTGCAGGTCTACAGTTATCAACAAAGACATTATCCATTAAATGTAAGGTGGAGGGGAGAGAACACTACTGCCAAAATCCCCAATCATCTCCGTTGAACACAAATACCTTACACATAATTCTTAGAGGCAATCACTATGCTGCAGCAACTATGTCTTTACAAAACCCTTTACTGAATTTTACCATTATCAAAAATAGATTTCAAGATTTTGTGAGTTAATAAGAATCTGAAACTTGATGTTATCCACTTACAGTAGACACAACTCCACTGTGGTTCAACACTATGCTGAACTTAAAATTACAAATAAGATGAACTAGTTTAATGAACAAAACTATTTCACTATGTGGGCATATGCATTAGCAGAGACGTTTACTCATCGGCCGGGTACTTTCAATCTTACACAATAATCCGTCAAGAAGTGTACAGCAAGTCACCAACGTCAAAATATTTTTTCATAACCTATCTGCAATTGGTATGGTTAGCAAGTTCATTTATGGTAACTGTTAAGAACTCTGAACCAGCATTGGAAATATTCTTCCCTTGTCATTCCGTAACAATAAATAGCATGCAATGTTTTTCTAGGAAAAAGTTTTGACTAAAGCAAACTAAAAAATCTGTCATACTGAGCAAAACACAGAAAATACTGGAGGAACTCAGGCCAAGCAGTATCTACGACATTAATAAACAGTCCACGTTTATTGGAAGGGGGAGGAGATACACGAATAAAAAGATGGGGGGTAGGGGATGGGGAAGGAGGCGAGCTGGAAGGTGATAGGTGAAGCCAGGTTGGTGAAAAACACCAAGGGCTGGAGAAGAAGGAATCTGATAGAACAGAGTTGACTACAAGAGAAAAAGAAGTGGGGGGGGGGGCAGTGGGAAGTAATAGGCAGGTGAGAAGAGATGAAAGGTGATAGTGGGGAAGAGAGAAAGAAAGAAGTGTTTTTTTCCCTTTAAACAGAAGGTGATATTGATATTCATGCCATCAGGTTGGGGGCTACCCAGAAGAATACAAAGTGTGCTCCTCCACCCCGAGGATGTCCTCATCTTGACACAAGACGAACCCATGGACTGACATGTCGGAACAGTAATGGGAATCAGAATTAAAATGCTTGGCCACTGGGAAGTTCCACTTGTGGCAGATGAATCAAAAGTGCTTGATGAAATGGCCCCCCAATTTACAACGGCAGGTGTAAAACCGGTAGTTAGCTAGACAACATCTTTTTCTTGGCTGGGCCATTCTCAATTTTCACAGGAACAGTTTATTTTATCATTCTACTGAGATGCAATGTTACAAATCTCTACAAGTGGAAATTAAATATGCCCAGATCAGGAGATGGCCATTTTTATACCATTAATTAAATACATTCACACAACTGCAAGAAAGCATGCATACATGATTTGCAAGAAATGCTGGAGCTTGACTGACTTCTTAAATATCACGACACATGCCAGTGATAATAAACTTGATTTTGATTCAATACATCTGCAGAAATCACAAAACCTCTCTTGAATTCCAATGGTAGTTTTGTTAATCTGATGGGGACTGTTGCTTTCATCTTTTTCACTTGCACCCCGTCCTGTCACACCTGCTGCTTGATCACATGCTGACCCCAAATGCTTCCACAGTTACATACATCATTCAGTTTTGTCTTCCAAACCTTGGCCCACATCTATTACTAATCAGATAATGCACTGATAAATAAATGGGTACACAATGGAGACATTAAAAAAGTGGCCCAGATACGACCCTCTGCAGGTCAGTGTGCTTTGAACACCAAAGCCAATATACCGTAGTACTTATGTCAGAAATATACTGTGAGGTCCAATATCAATAACTTCTGACCTTCAACTCCACAACTTGTCTCAGCAATGCCTTCGTGGGGAAGCTCAACCATACCAGCTGAAGAGACAAATATACTTTGTATTTGCATGGCTGGCAATCATTTGGATAGCATTGTCAACCTGAATGGACTGGTGAATGGATGCAGAAGGTGTGCTTTCCCCTTATGTATTACTTAATGCTATACATTTCATGATGAGTTAATACTTTTTGAATTAATAACATATAATGTTAGTTAACTCTACTTCAACCATTTGTAATTGCTTGGTACACCTGTGAATTTAGAAACAATAAAAAACAGCCTAATATTGAGAGCTCTCCAATCTAATACATCACAGGATCCACCATCACCACAGGACACCCCACTACTTTTTACACTACTCTGGCTTATTAAATATTGTAATTATAAATCAACAATTAATCTTGAAATTTAATTTAAACACAACACATTATGGTTTAAAACTTGAAACAAAATATTGGAAACCTAAAACAAAAATAGACAATGCCAGAAACGCTCAGCTAGTCAGCTAGCATCTGAGGCTAGAGAAATAGTCAACTTCAGGTCAATCACAAACAAGAGAAAATATGCAGATGCTGGAAATACAAGCAACACACCCAAAATGCTGGAGGAACTCAGCAGAACAGGCTGCCTCTATAGAAGAAAACAGAGTCAATGTTTTGGGCCAAGACCCTTCCCAGAATGCAAACCCAACCCATCATCCACAATGAGGTTGTACATCTGTGTCAGGATTGTGGCAGTCAATTCAAACCTAAAGATATGTGAACACAAAGAATACTTCTCCACCACTGTAATTCAATAATCCATCATTGTGTCAATCATATGAAGTGTGAACATTTTAGTTTAAAGCAAGGTTTTAAGTGAGTTATTGAAGTAGCGGAGAATAGGTCATCCAGATTTTCTCTTGTTTGAGAGTAGTTCATCATTCTATTCAGTTCAGGGTTCAAGTGTGACAAATCAACATTTCTTCGAAAATTTAAACAGTTGTCATATTCACAAAACTATTTCTGGGACTTGCTGTGTGCAAGTTGGCTATTGCTTTCCTAGATTACAATATCACAAGGACAGGAAAACACCATACTAAAAGTATTTCTTAACTTAGACTGCACTTCCATAGTAATCCAGGACGATGGGGATATGATAAACCAATGCATAACTGCACAATATTTTATCTTCTTAGTTAGAATAGAAAAACCTGCTACAGTTCTCATCCTAGGTATCTATATAGTATATCAAAATCAACTAATGATGACATTAATTAATGGCTCAAACAAAGTATTAAAATTGATTAACACTTACCAAAACAGTACTCTGCTTTTGGTCGCTGTTTTGTTGCATCACTGACCTATCAAACCACAGGCAGCAAGTCAACATACAAACAAGTGACACGTTCTGCTTTCTACAGATTTCAGCGGATAAAATAACATAAGATAATATAAACAGTTAACTACAGATAACAATGAAAATACAGGGAGTTAAATATATTAATGACCCTTAGAATAAGGTGCCAAAATTTAATTCTATGATAAAAGTAAACATTCAAGATCAAAACTACTTTTCACTACATACATCTCCTCATATTCTGAATTTCAAATTTGGCTGTGCAATGCATACAGCAATATCTTGCAACTAAACTATATCTTTAATTAGCATTAGCAATTACAAACAAAAAAAAAATCACACCATGAGAAACTATCATGCACATTTCTTTCTCCCATATTCTTCAGCCTAGTTATTTAGTAGTTAGTTGCAATAGAGAAATTGCACAATCAAGGACTACTGGGAAAGGCACTTAATCTAGTTTAGGAGTTCCCAACCAGTCTTATGCCATTGACCAAGGGAATCAATGCTATTAACCAAGGGGTCCATGGACAGCAGGTTGGGAACCTCTGATCCAATTTAACCCCCAGGTTGATAAAAAAAAAAGTGAAAGGGCAAAACCACAGCAAAGGCACAATCTCAGAAGCATCGCCTTTCCAATGAGAGAGAAGTTATACTTACTGTATTGATCAAAATTCCTAACTCAATCAACGTTACGTTGTTACTTAGTGAACTGGCTGGTTCACTACCCGATATGGTAACATTGGGTAAATTTTAAAAGCATTGGCTGTGATGAACTGTCAGATGCCCAAGAATTTAAAATAAAATCATCTAATTGCAAGCTCAATCTTTAACTAAACAGGAACAGACTTGTTTTACCCAAAATAATACACAATTAAGGCACTGGATGGAGCCAGCTGTCCAAACTCAAAACATTTCAAAGGTCAAATTAAAATAAGTCAGAAGAGAACACTAACACTGTTGCCCAATGTAGTAAACTGGCACTTAACCAGAAGACCAGTTACAGAATGCCACAAATAGCACACGAGAGAGGCAGATAGGCAAGTAACTACTTTAAGAAATGGAAGAATGAGCCAAACAACCAAATCCCCACTCTCCTAAAACTGCTGTTTAAAGTGCCTAGCAAATTTGTTAAATAATCAATTAAGTTTCATGCTGCTTAAACAAAATTTGAGTGCAGCATAATGACGCAAACAAGAGGAATTCTGCAGATGCTGGAAATTCAAGAAACACATATCAAAGTTGCTGGTGAATGCAGCAGAATTCTGACGAAGGGTCTCGGCCTGAAACGTCGACTGTACCTCTTCCTAGAGATGCTGCCTGGCCTGCTGCATTCACCAGCAACTTTGATGTGTGTTGCAGCATAATGACTTCACTTTAACCTTAGTGCACAATACTAATAACCAATTATAATCTAGGCTTTAAATAAGACCTTTCTCTAAAGTAGTCCATATTGCCTTCAAAAATACTACTTACACAAATCCTTATTTTGATTAATAAGCTTATGATGGAAAAGTATCAAATTTCAGAACATCAAGTCTACATTAAATCTACACTCAAGATTTCAAATTTCAGAGTTGCATCTATATCTACAGGTCATCTTATAATAATACGGGTGATATCACAGACATCTAGATTCAGAAATGCACCTGCCATGTATTCTGATTCAAGACTTTCTGCACTACAAAAGTTAAAACTTTTTTGATATTTCTATTTGTTGAGATAAATTCCACCAGAATCCAGAATTACCTTAGAAATATAGGTAAGCTTAAGAGCTCCAACATGCGATGCTCCTAAAGGAAGGTTCTAAAATTAAGCACATATCAAAAGTAAAAATGAGAAACCAGCAACCTCAGTATTATATTTTTTCAGATAATGTAATATTCATCTATTAAATGCAATCTAAACATGAAATTAAATCAAAATTTGCCCAATTTGCCATTGAAATATGAGCTAATATGTTGAAATGGAGAAGTGCACATGAATGTGAATCTAAAAAATCTGAGATGCATTATATCAATAGCTTTCTTTACAAACAGAAGTTGCTCTCTTTGAAAATCTAGGATTGTTTTTCTTTACATGCACATGGTGAACTTTGCGAGGTGATAAATGAAACAGATACTATGAACATCATGAAGGGTTTAGACCAAGTGAGGAACTGTTTTCCCTGCTGGAAGGGTTAGAATATGATCATTTAAATGACTGACAAAAAGAAAAGTAGAAAGGAAAAGACCTTCCACTCGAGTAAGCACGATCTGCCAAAAAGGATGGTGGATGCAGGTTTACTTACTATCTCAAAAGGAAATAAAATACGGAGGGCAAAAATGAATATATAATACAGGGCTCAGGGAAAATGCACATGTCTGAGACTGTCTGAATTGAACCTCAGACTCAATGGATGGAATGTGTAACCTCCCTATGATTTATTGATGTTCTTTGAAAATCAGTCATGAACTACTTATAATCTATATTTTCATACTAAATAGTAAATCTCCCATTTACATCATACCTAAAAATACTTATTCCACAAAGAACTACTTACTATAATTATAAAAATCAATAACTGTAACTATGTTATCAACAGAAAATCGTTACTGACCTGTGGATTATCCATATACCACAACAAGCTATCTGCCTGAGTGTCCAGTATAAAGTAACGACGCAGAAATTTTCCACTGTTTTCATTTTCTTCAATGTCTAAAAATCCACAAATTCGATTCTGTCGATCCACATAAGGCATTTCTGATCCTCCACATCACACTGCAAGGGAAATAAACATATTATAGTAGATACAAAATGCATAGGATTATTTTGTTACCCCTTTAGTAAAAATTCTGAACTCAAATGCAAATGAATCCAACATGAATAGAGTGTTAACTTTCTCAAAAGCTGCTCAATATAGTAACACCGAACAATACTTTTCTCAGGAGTAAAAAAAATCTACAAAAAGGATTCAGCTGGGAAGAACCATCTTACTGTATTACTGTAGATATTTGACACCTGTTCAACAAGGTTACCATAAACTCCCAAAGCTGAGCATAAAGATTCATGATACTGTATTTTCCACCCCCCGCCCCAAAAGATTCCCATACAGCTGGGCTGGGGAAATGACAGAAAGCAATAAAGATTACATAGAATTTGCAGCTCAGAACCAACCTGATCAATCCACTGGTCTGTACCACAATATAAATTCCATAAACTCATTCTCTGTTCTATTGTCGCTCTCTCCTTCATATCTTGCTCATATCTTCATGAGAAGGGATGAAAATTTGAAGCACATAGTCACATGTATATAAAAAAAAACTGAAGATAAACAACTGCCAAGGTCAACTGCTAATTTACAACGTTTGTACATTTGCCAACAATTAAGACTGGTTTGGGTGAAGTGATCTTTATTAAAAATCAAACGTTGAATTACCTCTGCAGCTCTTTCCATATCTCCCTTCGTCTATATACTCACATGACCTCCTGGCTAGTAATTCACTCTTTTGGACCCCTACCAGTTTACATAAGGCCCGAATCGGTTCACCGATGATGCAATAGCCTCTGCACTCTACTCAGTCCCATCCCACCTGGAGAATGGTGTCTCCTACATCAGAACACTGTTCATCAACTTCAGTTCAGCATTCAATACAATCATTCCTCAGAACCTGGTAGGTAAACTGTCCTTTTTCAATCTCAACATCTTCTGCAACAGGATCTTGGACTTCTTAATGGAGAGACCTCAGATAGACTGTGTTGGCAGCAATATCTCTAGCCCCATCACGTCCAGCACTGGTGTCCCCCAACGCTGTAAGCTCAGCCCACTACTGTTCACACAGCTGACATGACTGTAACCACATATTAACAACATTATTAAATGTGCTGATGACAACAGTGATTGGCCTCATCAGCAACAATGAGTTGACATACAGAGAGGAAGCAGGGTGCCTTGTGGACTGGTATGAACACAACAACTTGAGTTTCAGCATGAAAAGACTAAAGAGGCTAAGCACTCCCTGCTGCACATCAACGACTCCTCTGAGAATAGACATCGGAGCACCAGATTTCTTGGAGTGCACATCACAGATGATCTCACCTGGTCCCTCAACAACACCAGTCAAGAAAGCACATCAGCACCTCCACTTCCTGAGGAGATAAAGACAAGTGAGGATTCCCACCCCCATTCCAACCACATTCTACCAGAGTATCCTGACCAGCTGTATGGAATTGCAAAAATATCCAACTGCAAGACCCTGCAATGGATTGTGAGGACTGTTGAGAGAATAGTCTCTCTCCCACAATCCAAGATATACCAGAAGCACTGCATTTGCAGCCCTCAGCATTGTCAAGGACCCTTCCCATCTCCCTGACCTTCTACCATCAGGCAGAAGGTACCACAGTACAAGTACAACTGCTAGGCTGGGTAACAGCTTCTTTCCCTCAGCTGTAGAATTTCTGCAAGAACCTGCTACCACCCAGTATACATCATTTCTGAGTGCACTAGTAGCAGTAATATTTAATATTTAACTACACATTGCATATACACTTTGTCAACTTTGACATTTACAGAATACATGTTTTAATCTGTTGATATTATTGCATTATTATTTTATGTGCTATATGTTATATACACATGTACTTTGATGTGCACCTTGGTCCCAAAGGAACATTGTTTCATTTAGCTGTATACGCATGCACAGTTTAATAACAATAACCTTGAATGTTAAGTTTGCACAGTTCCAGCACATCATCTAAAACTGACAAACTTTTATAGATGCACAGTGAAAAGTATTCTGACTGGCTATATTATGAGCCTAATATGGAAAACCACAGCCCAATAACAAAAAAACCTTACAAAAAAGTAGTAGAAAAGGCCTCCCCTCCATTGAATACGTCTACAACATTGCTGCCACAAGAAAGCAGTGTCTATCATCAGGAAGCCCCATAATCCAGGCCATACTCTCCTCTCATTGCTACCGTTGGGAAGGAGGTACAGGAGCCTTTTGACCCATACTGCCAGGTTCAGGAACAGTTATTGTCCTTCGACCAATACGCTACTGAACCATTGTGGATAACTTCACAAACCCCAACAGTGAACTGGTTCCACAGCCTATGGACTCACTTTAAAAGACTCTACAACTCATTTAAATTAGTGAGATTATATTTATCTAGACCAGGAATCATAAAACTACTGAGTTGGTTATAAAAAACATAAATGGTTCACCAATATCCTTCCGGGGGGAGAGAAATCTGCCATTTCTACCTTTCCGGGGTTATTTGTAGAATCAGAACCATGTTTATTATCACTAACATATGTTGTGATATTTGTTGTTTTCAGGCAGCAGTGTAGCTAAATACATAAAAATACAAAATTTTTTTTTTTTTAAATAGGGCAAAATGAGAGCAAAATAGTGAAGTAGTGTTCATGGGTTCGTGGACTGTTCAGAAATCTATTGGTGGGACTCCAGCAATATGATTGACTGGTAACAGGAAATGGTCACCATCAACTTGAGGGACAAACCGGATTGGACAATAAATGCTGAATTTACTTTGAATGGATAAATTAAGTATTTCTGAAGTGCAATCAGCAGCAGATATATTAATTTTGCGGAGCAAGCCTGACTGGCTCTGCTCTGAGATGCAATTTATCTCATGGATGCACGTTTATCTAGGAGTATCTGATGTCAATTCCCACCCCAGCTGGATGGGAGACTTCTGTCAGTCTTGATGATTTTTCAACCTGAGGAATGCTTCCCATACACTAAAGGAAGTGCTTTTGGCCTCTGCAACGCTGAACCAGAGCTTGAGACTTGCTGTCGCAAGGCTCAGTTCTGCCTGAAAAATTGAAAATGAAAGGATATCCTGCTAATTCACCCCGAATCACAGCATGCAGGACATAGAGGCCTTTATGAGGAATAACCTCACACATCCCTGTTTCTGAAATTAGAATTTCTCCTTGGAGTGACGGAGGATGAGAGGTGACTTGATAAGGTGTATAAGATGAAGAGAGGCATTGATCATGTGGATAGTCAGAGGCTTTTTCACAGGGCTGAAATGGCAAACACAAGGCGGCACAGTTTTAAGGTGCTTGGAAGTAGGTACAGAGGAGATGTCAGAGGTAAGTTTTTTTTAAAAAACCAGAGTGGTGAGTGCGTGGAATGGACTGCCGGTAACAGTGGTGGAGGGGGATACAGTAGGATCTTTTAAGAGACTCCTGGATAGGTACATGGAGCTTAGAAAAACAGAGGGTTATGGGTAACCCTAGGTAATTTCTAAAATAAGTACATGTTTGGCACAGCATTGTGGGCCAAAGGGCCTGTATTGTGCTGTAGGTTTTACATGTTTCTATGTAACTCATGTTCTTGGTATTATTTACTGTATTTGAGCAGTTTGTCTTTTGTATATTGTTTGTTTCAGTATTTGTGTAGTTTTTGATTCCATTGTATTTTTCTGTTCTACTGTGAATGCCTGCCTGCAAGAAAATGAATCTCGGGATTGTATATGGTGACATGTACCTACCTTATTAAGTGTACCTGAGCATTTCAAAGCCACTTAAAAAAAGGCAATGATTCCAAGTTTCTTAAAATTAGGTTGCAATCTACATATTATAATAAAGTCAAATACTTAATGCCATCTCAGTGAAAAGAAAGGAATGTTTACACTTCATCAACTTCACTTGCAGAATAGCTGAGTGATTATGTTAATTTGGTGTCCTTTAATGACAGAGATTCAGACACATTGTTCATTTTTTAATTGATTTAGCGATGCAGCAGGTAACAAGGCCTTCCAGTCCAATGAGCGACACCACTCGTATTCCACCTATTTAACACCAGTCTAATCACAGGACAACTTACAATGACCAATGAACCTATTAACCAGTATGGCTTTGGATTGTGGGAGGAAACTGAGTATCCAGAGGGAAGTCACAGGGAGAACATACAGACTTCTTGCAGACAACAACGAAATTGAACTAAAACGTCCTAAGCTATAACCACTAACTGTGACGCTACCGTGTGTTAAGTATTACAAACATACTTCAGGCAATGAAGATTTATATATAGATTACACTTCGGAAGCGCAGAAGTGATGCACCTAATCTATCACACATTAATTCAAAACATCTGAGATTCTGTAAAATACAGAAACTATGTCCCCTTGTATAACAAAAATGAGCTTTAAAATGCAATTGTATATAACGGAACTGATAGAATACAGATATAATAATGAGACTGACAAAAGCACTGAAGCGCCATTCAGCTCAGCAGAACGTGCAGCTGCTTGTAGTACATTCACTCCTTCTGCCATTCCATCCATCCATCCTATCTCAGTCCTCTGGCATTTCTCTCAATTTGTATTTATGCACATATAAACAAATATTATTTGAGCTAAACACCCCAAGATACTATTGTTAAACAAAATCTAACATCAAGATGCAAAAGGAAACTGACCAAAAGTTTGGTCAGGAAATTGGTTTGAAGACAGAGGACTAAAGGAGGAAACAGTCTCAAATATAGTTCAAAGAGAATGAAATCAGTTGTCACTTAATTTTTGGACTATATTTATGAATATATTTCCCTAAGGCAGTCCGATGTTGCCTTCAACCTCGTTCTGGCAACTCCTGTGAGGACACTGGTGCCAAGCTGTATCTGCCTTGCCCTTCTCTTAGACAACATCGGTGTCGTGGAGAGGGGAAACTTGAAGCATGGGCAACTGCCAGTCTTCTACACAACCTTGCCCAGGCCTGTGCCCTGGAAACTTCCAGGCGCAGATCCATGGTCTCACCAGACTAACAGATGCCACCACATCTTTAAAATACTGTACTTTGAATATATTTTTAAACTATTCAAATGCAGAGCATTTCAGGGTATGCATTTTCATGAAATGAAGATGAACATGCCTACCTTTGCTTTCACTTGCAAAGATTCTTAAAACCAAGACACCTCTGCTGATAAAAGCAGTTCCAATTTTGATGGGAAGGGATTTACAGGATTTTGACCATGCAACTATGAAAGATTGTCCATGTAGTTCCTAACCAGTCTGGTGACCAACTTGGGAGGGGAAATAAGGTCATGCTTATCACATGCATCAATATGTTTCACATCTTGATAGTAATGGTTGTCAGTTTTAGACATGCCGGAGAAGTAACTTGTGCAAGGAATTGCAGTGGATTTTGTAGATGATGCACTCGGAGGCCAAAGTACACTGCTGGTGGAACAGAGTTCATATTGGGTACGGCAGAGCTGCTAATCAAGTGGAGTGCTTTGACCATTTCTACTGAGCTTGAGTGCCATACATCTAGGCAAATGGAAAGTAAATGGAAACTCCAGATGAGTTTTTGATGAACACCCAAGTAGGTACACATTTGAAAACCAGTGGAGACTACAGGGTATAACAGCAAACTGGCCAGAGTGTCATGGTAGAGGAAGTCATTCAAGTTGGTGCAGTGAAAAGAGTGTGTAGTAATGGCGAGGGTTATATCCAATGGACAATGGAATACGGTGGATTCTGATTATTGGGCTATCAGTTAAATCAGGGCAGCCGTTCATTTGGGGCATTTCTTAACGAACAAAAACTAGTTGAGAAAATAGCCAGGATTCCCTTCGTTTAACTGAGACACTACACTGCTTATTTGAGGCAGGAGACTGTTGCCAAACAGTTTCTAACTAGAATCAGTCACGTGCATATGCGTGGCCATTAGACACTGTGCTTAGAACAAATAGTTTTCCAATAGTTTCAGTTTTGTATGTCTATGTTCAAAAAGCAGTGACCTTTGTCACTGATAGCTGGCGAAAAGTAAACAGTAAAACAGCAACACACACAAAAAGTTGCTGGTGAACGCAGCAGGCCAGGCAGCGTCTACAGGAAGAGGTACAGTCGACGTTTCAGGCTCAGACCCTTCGTCAGGACGAATTGAAAGAAGAGATAGTAAGAGATTTGAAAGTGGGCGGGGGAGGGGGAAGATCCAAAATAATAGGAAAAGACAGGAGGGGGAGGATGGAGCTAAGAGCTGGAAAGTTGATTGGCAAAAGGGATACGAGACTGGAGAAGGGAGAGGATAATGGGACAGGAGGCCTAGGGAGAAAGAAAGGGGGAGGGGGAAGCCCAGAGGGTGGGCAAGGAGTATAGTGAGAGGGACAGAGGGAGAAAAAGGAAAGAGAGAGAAAATTAATAATAGTAATAAATAAACAAATAACAGATGGGGTACGAAGGGGAGGTGGGGCATTAACGAAAGTTAGAGAAGTCAATGTTCATGCCATCAGGTTGGAGGCTACCCAGACGGAATATAAGGTGTTGTTCCGCCAACCTGAGTGTGGCTTCATCTTGACAGTAGAGGAGGCCGTGGACAGACATATCAGAATGGAAATGGGACGTGGAATTAAAATGTGTGGCCACTAGGGAGATCCTGCTTTCTCTGGCGGAGAGCATAGGTGTTCAGCGAAACGGTCTCCCAGCCTACATCGGGTCTCGCCAATATATAGAAGGCCGCACCGGGAGCACCGGACGCAGTATATCACCCCAGCCAACTCACAGGTGAAGTGTCGCGTCACCTGGAAGGACTGTCTGGGGCCCTGAGTGATGGTGAGGGAGGAAGTGTAAGGGCATGTGTAGCACTTGTTCCACTTACAAGGATAAGTGCCGGGAGGGAGATCGGTGGGAAGGGATGGGGGTGGGGGGGGGGGGGGGAGACGAATGAATAAGGGAGTCGCGTAGGGAGCGATCCCTGCAGAAAGCAGAGGCGGGGGGGGGTAGGAAGGAAAGATGTGCTAAGTGGTGGGATCCTGTTGGAGGTGGCGGAAGTTACAGAGAATTATAAGGTGGACCCGGAGGCTGGTGGGGTGGTAGGTGAGGACAAGGGGAACCCTATTCCAGTGGGGTGGCAGGAGGATGGGGTGAGAGCAGATGTGTGTGAAATGAGAGAGATGCATTTGAGGGCAGAGTTGTTGGTGGAGGAAGGGAAGCCCCTTTCTTTAAAAAAGGAGGACATTTCCTTCGTCCTGGAATAAGAAGCCTCATCCTGAGAGCAGATGTGGCGGAGATGGAGGAATTGCGAAAAGGGGATGGCAGTTTTGCAAGAGACAGGGTGGGAAGGGGAATAGTCCAGGTAGCTGTGAGAGTCCGTAGGCTTATCATAGACATCAATAGATAAGCTGTCTCTAGAGATAGAGACAGAAAGATCAAGGAAGGGGAGGGAGGTGTCAGAAATGGACCAGGTAAGCAGTAAGACAACTGGAACTGTTTTGCTCACCAGTTTCAAGCATTCAGGCTTGGAGATGCTGGAGACAGCCAGGAGTGAAAACGAAATGATTTCACTACAAGTTAAAACCCACAGAGAATTTGAAGGTATCAACAATCATCTTGAATATTACAATTTAAATGAAGATTTGGAGGATACAATTGTCATCTGCATTGTATAATGGCAGTCCATTATCTGCACTAGGTGTCTGTGCTAATTTTGTTAACTTACAGTCAAAAGATCCCAACACGGATTAACTCCTCCATCGCGATGTATCAGGAACTAATAGTGTTATCATACTGCAGTAGCATTGGTAGTGTTCTCATTCGTTCAGTATTTTATTTAAATACATAATTTCTTACTGAGTTGGTTTTCCTCCCCTACCTTTTTAGCTACTTTCATGAAACTTCGGCAAATTGGGGGCAGGCGCTTAATTGGGCCAAAATGTATTGACTCAGATATGTCACCATTAACCGGAATCCACTGCACAGATAATGTTTTCTGTAGTGTTAAGCAGGGATCAGAAACTCCAATGCTTGCTCAGTGGCAGGGTTATGGACATCTTGGGGATGAAAAGGAATTTGGAATAGGAGTATAAAGAGACAGTTGCCAAACTCGATGGAAACTAATGGCATGATTAAAGCAACGAAAGAAGTTCTACTGAAAAAAATAGAATTCAAATTACAAAGTAGCACCAAAAACACATGCAAATTCTTATTGGATAAATAAGATCAGAGATTTGAAAGAAAGGCTCAAAAATTGGTGGAAAAAACGTTGATTTTCAATGACAGAAAATACAACATGTATACCAAAATTGTTGAAATTATGGCAGTAAGTAGTTATGATTGCAAAAGGGATAGGGCTGGAGAACACTGATATTAAGGATTGTGATAAATGCATGGATCATGAAAAAAGCAGCAAATGAGATCGGTTTGGGCAGAGCTAAGGTGGGTAAAGAAGTGGAAGTTTGCAACAGGTATCCTTTGACAAATGATTTGCCATCTGGAAGGCACATGTCAGTACTACAAGGTACATTATAGGGGTACATGACAGAGTAAAACAACAATCTCTAAATGTCAGCAAACTGTATTGAGCCAGCCAAATCAGCAGTAAAGAACAAATTCATGGACCAGGAAGGAGATAGCTTTCCACATCAATAAATTGAGGAACCAGTGGCTCGTAAGCTTGCAAATGACACCAACATTTGATAGTATAGTAGGCAGTGATAAAGATTATCCAAGATTATAACAGGATGTAGATTAACTGAGACAGTGAATAAAGAAATGGCAGGTCAGATTTAACTGTACAAAACGTTGCATTTTGGGAAGTCAATCGAAGACAGAGCTTGCATGGTAAATAGTAGAGGCCTGAAGGGTGTTGTAGAACAGAGACCAAAGGGTACAAGTACATAGTTCCCTGTAAGTGATGGCACAAGGGTGATGAAGATCATGTTTGGGATGTTTGCCTTCATTAGTCTAAACATAGAGCAATAGTTGAAATGTCAGGTCACAGCCGTACAGGATATTGGTGAGACCCTAACACAAGTGCTATGTGCTGCTCTGATCACATAGCTGCAGGGGGAGATGCCATTAAACTGGAAAGAAGTCAAAAGATTCACAAAGGTGGTGCCACCAGAAGGCTTGAATTACAAGGAGAAACTGGATAGGCTGGGCTATTTTCCTGAAGATCGGAGGCCAAGGGGTGACCTTAGAGGTTTATAAAGATATAAAAGGCCTGTCTCCCCACCCCCCACCTCAGATTTGGGGAGTCTGAAACGAGAAAGGTTGATTGTAAGAAAAGAACATTTAAAGGGGAGCTGAGGATCACCACACAGAGTATGGTGGGTATATGGAACAAGCTGTCACAAGTAATAGAGGTGGGTACCAGTACAATCTTTGAAAGACGTTTAGACAGGTGCATAAGATAGCAAAGGTTTAGAAGAATGTGGGCCAAATGGGACTAACTCAGTTAGGCACCTTGATCGGCATGCACAAGTCGGACCACAGGGTCTGTATCCTTGCTGCATAACTATGACTATTGGCAATAGCTACCATCTGTATTTCACAAATAAAGATCTACAAGGAAAAGAATCTCAATAGGAAAAGGATTAACGTCCTCAAGAAAAGCATTAAACCAAAAGTATTGGGACAGTTTCAGTATTCAGCAAAACAAAACATGAGGAAAAATAGAATCAGAAGCGGTCTAGTAAGCAAAAGCAAATTCTTTAACAGTTCCCACAGTCTGAAATGTACTCCACATAAAAAAAAAGAGGAATGAAAGATTATTGGACCAGTTAACCTGAAATCAGCACTGGAGAAACGCAGGAATCTATTATTAAGGAAGTGGCTACAAAGCACTTGGGATAAAAAAGCAACACACACAAAATACTGGAGGAACTCAGGTCAGACAGTACCTATGAAAAAGGGTAAATAGTCAACATTTTGGTCTAAAACGCTCCTTTAGGACTAAGAAGGAAGTGGGGAAAATGCCAGAATAAAACAGTAAAGGGAGGGGAAGAAGGCTTGCTTAAAGGTGATTGTTGAAGCCAGGTGGGTGGGAAAGTTCACAGGCTGGAGAAGAAAGAATCTGACAGGAGGAAAATAGCTTCTCTTTTGCATCTGCCTAATCCTATTATAGAACGGGCAACAATACAGTGCAGGAAAAGACCCTTCAAGCCCACAATATTGTGCTGAAATAAGTAAGTTATTCAAAATCCCATCTAAACAATTCCTTCTGCCTACACAATCCTTCCATTTTCTGCACATTCACATGCATAAGAGTTTCTTGAACATCTCGATAGCACTGGCCACCACCACCACCCCAGGCAGGACCTTCTAGACACCCACCGCACTGTTTTAAACAAACATTTGAACTTAACCGCCGCCCCCCCACCTTGAATGCATACCTTCTGATATTAGATATTTCAGCCCTAGAAAAAAGATGGCAGCTATCCTGTCTACTCTATTCTCATCCTCAAAATCTTATAAACCTCTACCAGATCTCTCCCCAGACTCTGCAAGTTTAATCAACATTTTCCTTGTACCACATGCCCTCTAATCCAGGCGTTATACTGGTTAATGCCATCTGCACCTGCCCCAAAGCCTCGTATCCATCTTATAAGGGGTTGACCGGAACTGAAAGCAATTCTAAAGATGCAGCTTAACTGGAGTTTTATAAAGCTGCAACATAATTTCCTGACTCCTGAACCCTATTCCTCAACTAATAAAGACAAATATGCCATATGCCTTCTTTACAATCCTACTGACCTGTGTTGTTACTTTCATAGTTATGGACTTGTACCCCAAATTCCCTCCATACATCAACACTATCAAGGACCTTGCCATAAGCATTCTGTCCCTTTACATTTCATACGCAGCACTTCACACTTGGCTGGGTTAAACTCCATCTGCTATTTCTCAGCCCATATCTGCAACAGATCTACTATATATGCCACTATTCCTTTGACAGTTTTCTACACTATACAATCTTATCATTTGCAGATTTACTAATCCACTAATCTATGTTTGCATCCATGTCACTTACATACATCACAAACAGGAGCTGACCCAATGAAGATCCCAGTGTAACACCACTAGTCATAGACTACCAGCTAGAATAAGTCCCATTGACCACTAACTGCTGTCTTCTTGGGCAAGCCAATTCTGAATCTAAACAGCCCAATTACCATGCATCCTATGCATCTTAATTTTCTGGATAAACCTCCCATGAATGACCTTGTCAAAAGTCTAATTAAAATCCACACAGATAACATCCACATCTTTATCAATGACCTTCGTCGCTTCCTTGAAAAATATCTCTTAATAGTAAGACAAAGCCATCTGCTCCTAACTAGTCCATGCTTTCCAAATGATTATGCTCTCCAGAAACTTCCTTGCCACCAACTTGAGAATTACTTCCTCAATTATCTCTATTTCCCTAACTGAATAGTGGAACAACATCAGCTATTTGTCCGTTCTCCACAACATCATCTATGGTTAGAGAGCATACAAAACTATCGGTCAAGACCCAGCAATATCATCTCTTGCCTCTCTCAATAGCCTGGGGTATATCACATCAGACCCTGGGGACTTATGCACCTTAATGTTTTTCAAGAGGCCCAACACTGCGTCCTTCAAGTCAAAATGTCTTAGCACATGAGCATGCTCCAAGCTTAATTCCACATCCTTGTAAATACTGATGCTAATTTTGGACCTCACCCACACATTCCGCCTCCAAGAACATGTTCCCTCCTTTATCTTTCAAAGGTTATTCTCTTGCTTTTGATGTATAGATGCCTTGGGATTCTCTTTAAACTTACTTGCCAATGGCATTTCCTACTCCCTCCTGGCTTTCTTAATTCCCTTCTTGAGTTCTTTTCTGGTTTCTTTATAATCTCAAAGGCTTTGATTTTAGCATTCTAAATCCTACATTTAGACAATTTCTTTATCACTAGATTCACTGTCTCCCTCCATATCCAAAGTTCCCTTACTTTACAATTCTTGTCCTTCCTTCTTACTGGAACATATCTGTCGTACAATCTCTGCAGTTGGTCTAATATGTCAGATATGGCCTTGACCAGGTATACCTGTTCCCAACAAACTCTCACTCCTAATAATCTTGTAATTTGCACTACTCCAATTTAACACTTGTCTTTATATATCCTTATCTATAGCTATCTTAAAACTTAAGGAGCTGTGATCATTATTCCTAACAGTTCTCCTACTGAAATGTTAGTTACCTGGCCAGGCTTATGACCCAAAACCAGATCCAATACAGTCCCTTCTCTCGTTGAACTATCTTCATTTTAATTTAAGAAATCTTCCTGGATGCGCCTAACAAATTCTACTCCATTTAAACCTTTTTCACTAAGGAGGTCCCAGACTTTATTAGGAAAGCTGTTATTTTATACCTTTCCCTAATCTGCCTGTATTCATGTACCTCAATGTCCCAGTAGCTATGGGGGGGGGGGGGGGCGGGAGATGTAGTTCTGTAGAATAATCTCAGAGTGATACACTTTTCTTATTTTTGAGTTCTACTCATTATCTCTAAATAAAATTTAAAAAATTAAGTGCAGAACAGGCCCTTCTGGCCCAACAAGGCGCACTGTGCTGCAACCCACCATCTCTTATCTCCTTCTCCATCTTTTATAAAACATCAAAACCCGCAATATTAAGCATTCAATCTTTCCTTCTCTCAACCAAGTCTCTGTTATGCCCGCAGTGTTATAGACCATGTACTGATACATGCTCTCGTTCATCACTTACCCAAGATACTCCTATTACTAAAGTAGACACACTTCAACTTCTCCATCACATTGTGTCTATTGCGAAGCTCCTACCTGTTCACATCATCTTACTCTTGTACATGTCCCTTTTGTAGAGGTCACTCCTGCCCCGAGAAGTTCCAATGATCCAACAACCTGAAACCCTGCCTCCTACACTAGATCCTCAGCCACTCATTCATCCATTCCGCTTTTCTAGCAAAGTCATTAAAGCCAGTGTGCACTAAGATCACCATCGCCCTTGAGAATGTTCTGCAGCTGCTCTGAGACATCCTCACCTCCAGTACTCAGGAAACAACATACCACCCGGACATCTCTTTCACGGCCACAGAATCTCCTGCTTGTCCCCCTAATGAGCCTCTTATTATTACTGCTTTGTCCGACTTAATTGATAAATCTGCTTGTTTTTTTCTGAAGCTGAAACAAACCAAATGGAGAAAGATGCACCAGTAGATATGAAGAACTTGGACTTTCAAAAGTTTCCAAACAGATTTTCTTTTTTCCCCCTAAATAGAATTAACACTCAAGACGTTAGAGGTAATTTCCTGGGAAAGAAAAGCAAATGGTTAAAAGACAGAAACACAAGGGATAAATAGATCGTTAGCACATTGACAGACTGGCTAATTGGGTGCATGGAAATCTATGCTGGGGCCAGACACATTCACAACTATACAAATGAATGGGAAGAGCAGGGTTTTATCATTTTATTCATTTTTCCACAAACTAGGCATCACTGGCAAAGTCACCATTTACTGCCCATTCCCAGTTACAAGAACTATACAAAAGATGCAGAGGAGATGCACCAGAACATAGCTGAGGATGGAGAACTACATTTATGGGGAGGGACAGGTCAGTCTACAATTGCTTTTTCCACATCAAAGTAGGTTGGAGGAAATTTTAACTGAGATATACAAAATCATGAGGATTTAGCTTGAAATAATTGCCCTTATTAATTAACTAAGAGTTAACTTAATAAATCCAAAGGTTTTATTGGATCTCCTGTTAGGAAATGAGTTAGGACAAGTGACAGAAGTCTGTGTAGGGGAGCACTTTGGTTCCAGTGATCATAACACCATTAGTTTCAACTTGATCATGGACAAGGATAGATCTGGTCCTAGGGTTGAGGTTCTTAACTGGAAGGCGGCCAAATTTGAAGAAATGAGAAAGGATCTAAAAAGCGTGGATTGGGACAGGTTGTTCTCTGGCACGGATGTGATCGGTAAGTGGGAAGCCTTCAAAGCAGAAATTTTGAGAGTGCAGAATTTGTATGTTCCTGTCAGGATTAAAGGCAAGGTGAATAGGAATAAGGAACCTTGGTTCTCAAGGGATATTGCAACTCTGATAAAGAAGAAGAGGGAGTTGTATGACGTGTATAGGAAGCAGGGAGTAAATAAGGTGCTTGAGGAGTATAAGTGCAAGAAAATACTTAAGAAAGAAATCAGGAGGGCAAAAAGAAGACATGAGGTTGCCTTGACAGTCAAAATGAAGGATAATCCAAAGAGCTTTTACAGGTATATTAAGAGCAAAGGGATTGTAAGGGATAAAATTGGTCCTCTTGAAGATCAGAGTGGTCGGCTATGTGCGGAACCAAAGGAAATGGGGGAGATCTTAAATAGGTTTTTCTGTGTCTGTGTTTACTAAGGAAACTGGCATGAAGTCAAGGGAAACAAGTAGTGAGATCATGGAAACTGTACAGATCGAAAAGGAGGAGGTCCTTGCTGTCTTGAGGAAAAGTAAAGCGGATAAATCGCCGGGACCTGACAGGGTGTTCCCTCGGACCTTGAAGGAGACTAGTGTTGAAATTGCAGGGGCCCTGGCTGAAATATTTTAAATGTCGCTGTCTACAGGTGAGGTGCCGGAGGATTGGAGAGTGGCTCATGTTGTTCCGTTGTTTAGAAAAGGATCGAAAAGTAATCCAGGAAATTATAGGCCAGTAAATTTAATGTCGGTAGTAGGTAAGTTATTGGAGGGAGTACTAAGAGACAGAATCTACAAGCATTTGGATAGACTGGGACTTATTAGGGAGAGTCAACATGGCTTTGTGTGTGGTAGGTCATGTTTGACCAATCTATTGGAGTTTTTTGAGGAGGTTACCAGGAAAGTGGATGAAGGGAAGGCAGTGGATATTGTCTACATGGACTTCAGTAAGGTCTTTGACAAGGTCCCGCATGGAAGGTTAGTTAGGAAAATTCAGTCGCTAGGTATACATGAAGAGGTGGTAAATTGGATTAGACATTGGCTCGATGGAAGAAGCCAGAGAGTGGTGGTAGAAAATTGCTTCTCTGAGTGGAGGCCTGTGACTAGTGGTGTGCCACAGGGATCAGTGCTGGGTCCATTGTTATTTGTCATCTATATCAATGATCTGGATGATAATGTAGTAAATTGGATCAGCAAGTTTGCTGATGATACAAAGATTGGAGGTGTAGTAGACAGTGAGGAACGTTTTCAGAGCCTGTCGAGGTACTTGGACCAGCTAGAAAAATGGGCTAAAAAATGGCAGATGGAGTTTAATACTGACAAGTGTGAGGTATTGCACGTTGGAAGGACAAACCAACGTAGAACATACAGGGTTAATGGTAAGGCACTGAGGAGTGCAGTGGAACAGAGGAATCTGGGAATACAGATACAAAATTCCCTAAAAGTGGCGTCACAGGTAGATAGGGTCGTAAAGAGAGCTTTTAGTACATTGGCCTTTATTAATCAAAGTATTGAGTATAAGAGCTGGAATGTTATGATGAGGTTGTATAAGGCATTGGTGAGGCCGAATCTGGAGTATTGTGTTCAGTTTTGGTCACCAAATTACAGGAAGGATATAAATAAGGTTGAAAGAGTGCAGAGATGGTTTACAAGGATTTTGCCGGGACTTGAGAAACTCAGTTACAGAGAAAGGTTGAATAGGTTGGGACTTTATTCCCTGGAGCGTAGAAGAATGAGGGGAGATTTGATAGAGGTATATAAAATTATGATGGGTCTAGATAGAGTGAATGCAAGCAGGCTTTTTCCACTGAGGGAAAGGGGAGAAAAAAACCAGAGGACATGGGTTTAGGGTGAGGGGGGAAAAGTTTAAAGGGAACATGGGGGGGGGGGGCTTCTTCACACAGAGAGTGGTGGAAGTATGGAATGAGCTGCCAGACGAGGTGGTAAATGCGGGTTCTTTTTTAACATTTAAGAATAAATTGGACAGATACATGGATGGGAGATGTATGGAGGGATATGGTCCGTGTGCAGGTCAGTGGGACTAGGCAGAAAATGGTTCGGCACAGCCAAGAAGGGCCAAAAGGCCTGTTTCTGTGCTGTTGTTTCTATGGTTTTTCTATGGTTTGTGGGAAGAACAGAGTGGCCCACTGCCAAAAGGAATAACAAAGACAGAAACTCTAACCCTATTTAAATAGGTACCAACTAGGCCTTTCAAAAAGCTGCAGATGGCAACAGCTGGAAATCTAGGTTTTTGCCACCACACAATGGGCCAAATGCCCTCCTTCGATGCTGATTACACTTAAACTTCTTTCACAAATTTAGAAAAATAAAGTGCAGTCACAATCATAAATGTGAGGAAATGTGTAACAATCACTTCAAATGGAATTTAAGAAATGTTTCTTGGCAATGGAAACAAGCCACCTGCATTGTCTCATTTAAATCCATCTTGCCACACCTGAATTGTCTCCCTTCCACTGGTAGTACTTTGGGCATCTGCACCTTCAAGACTCAAGCTCCAATGAAGAAGAATTCATTCGCCTTTTAGATCCATCTTCAACTCATCCTTTCAAATAAAATCTCTACCCCCAATTACCCAAAGTACCACCTCCCTTGGTTTCTTTCATTTTTTATATTAAAAGCACTATTTGTTACAGAACTGAAAATATTGCTCTAACATTCAAGATTGTTTAATGTTATTCCCTGTACAAAAGTGTAAAGGAGAACAAAATAATTGTTACAAAAATCTGATGCAGCACAAAAATCGCCACAAAAGGTAAAGAACACAATAATAAAACAGTACAAACGTAAGATAGCTTATATACATTGATTGTATGTCACTAGACTGTACACAAGGCAATTGACAGGAAATAATAAAGTAGTGGTGGGTCAGTCGTTAGAAGTGTTTGACTGCTTGGAAAAAGTAACTGTGTTTTTGAGTCTAGTGGCCTTGGTGTGCATGCTGCATAGCCTCTTCTATGATGGGAGTGGGAAAAACAGTCCATGAGCAGTCAACAAAGGTGGGATCCTTCATGATTTTAGTGTCTCCTTTCTACGTGTCCTTGATGGCGGATAGGCTGATGCCAGTGATGCGTTGGGCAGTTCTGACTACCCAAAGAGCAAAATGTTTTTTTCAACTGACTAAAGGAAACAGAACGATGAATGAATAGATACACACAGAGAATATGGGAAATACGACAAAAAGCAATTGCAAATGATCCTCCTCACTCTACAGTGAAACCAAAAAGGTTTTATGCTTACTGCTATCGCTTAATCTCAGTGATCTTTAACGATCTTAATTTACAGCTTATTACTATAATTATGTTGAATAACACTTTAGCCCATGCAGAGAGTCTGGGCCATTTTTAGCGACAGCATAAAAATGCAGCTTCCCAATATAGTGCATCAAATCTTCCTTCACAATGAAGCCAATGGAACAAATCAAATGAACAGAGCTAATAATGGGGGCAAATGACCAGATAATATTCATTTGACTCAAGTATACTGAAGATTCATCTTTTAATAGGAAATCTTTACTTCATTAAAATAATAAAATGGCAGGACTATATATAGCATTGGATGGGGAAGTCAGGAATTAAGGGAGCCAGGAAAAACAATACATTGTGTGCAATTAAATCACAAGGTGCACAAACAATCTCTATTGGGAATTGCTGATTTGGAATAAAACCAATAACTTGAGGAAGAACTTTTTCCTCCTTCCCAAAATAACTGCTCTATTTTGAGTTCAGTTGATTTACTCTTAAAATATTTAAATGAAGGTATTTTCCTTATTTGCCTTAAGGAGTTATAGTATATACAGTTACTATATAATCACAATGGTGGCAGGCACATGTGTTACAGAACAAAAATGCACAAGTTACACACAATAACTTGGATATAGAGGCAATGGTGTTCAAGCTATTTTTGTTTGTTGCTGAGCAGCTATCAACAGAATCTACAACTAGACAGATAATTATATACAACTGAGACTAGAACTTACAATAAATCTGCATAAATTTAACTTTACATCTTGGTCATCTTTTTAACATTAAATAACTTTTACAAGTGGAAATAAAAAGACCACACAAGGCAGGCATCTTGGAGGAAAACAAAAAACTTCTTTCAAAAGTTATTTTTAAGTATCATGCCCTTAAAGTCTATTTATATTATTACAAGTTAAGGATTCATGAGCCACTTATTTTCCTTATGCCAACTACTGTTTCTATCTACTACCTTACAAGCTTTCAAAAAGATTTCATAAACACACACACACACAGTATTTTTACATACATTTCCATGGACTAGAAAAATACAAATTCAGCCGAGATGAAAGTGGAAAAGAACGTTGATTAGAAAACTTCAGATACTTGAAATCTGAAATAAAACAGAAAATACTGGAAAAACCCTGCAGATCAGGTAGCATCTGTGAAAAGAGATATCACAAATGTTGCTTGAGCTGACTAGTATTGCAAAAAAAAATTCCCACTTTTGTAGTTTTCTTGGTCATTCATATTAAAACATCTCTGAAGTTAAAGAATACTTTAGACTTAAATTAGATGATGAAATGAATTGCTGGGAATGAGGTGGTTTAACACCTTCAGCTACTGTTTTAAAAAAAAGCTTTCAGATGCC
Organism: Mobula hypostoma; assembly: GCF_963921235.1. Classification (NCBI taxonomy): domain Eukaryota; kingdom Metazoa; phylum Chordata; class Chondrichthyes; order Myliobatiformes; family Myliobatidae; genus Mobula; species Mobula hypostoma. The sequence goes on from NC_086115.1 coordinate 53,230,565, forward strand.
AGATTATACCACTGTTAATCAGGAATTCAAAAATTTAATAATTCAAAAGTAATTTGTTTTGTATTTCTGAACTTATGACATTCAAAAGTGAACACATTAACTTCACATTATCAGTGTACAATATGCTACATTTAGTATTCATCACCTTAACAGGATCTTCTGGCCACAAAAGAAAATAACAGGCCACTCAGCTTCTCAAGTCTCTCCATTTTCAGTGTGATCATGGTTGATGAGCCTCAAGCATCATCTCCTCTTCTATGCCAGTTCCACACAGACCTCAATTCCCCATTCAAAAAAAGTTAACCAATTCTTTAAACACCTCAAATGATACTCTGCAGTAGAGAATTCAATAATTCATCACTGCATGCCAGAATATGCAGTGCAGCTCAGTTTTAAATGACTGCCTTCCCCAACTTCAATGACAACTGCTCTGCCAATGACGCCAAGAAACCGCAGCATTATGGATACAACTCAGCACGGAAACCATCCTCCCCTCCATGAACTCTTTCTACACTACTCACTTTTTCAGTAATGCATCCAGCAAAATCAGAGTTTACCCACCCTGAGATGTTCTCTCTTCTCCGGTCACATCAGGCAGAAGATACAAAAGTTTGAAATCATGTTACCACCCAAGATGGAATCTTGACCTCAAACTGTCTCGTTAGGACCTTGCGTCTTAATGCCTACCTGAGCTGCATTTTCTCTAAAACTGTAACATTATTCTACACTATGTTCTTGCTTTACCATGTACTACCTCACTGTATTGTTGTAATTAGTTGATCTGAACGAAGTCTGCAACACAAGTTTTTCCACTGTACCTTGGTAATCATGATGATAATAGACCACCAAGTTACTGATTCAAAAATCTTCCACAAATAGTAATGCTGACATCTACTTGTATTGCCCTCTAAAGATGTTATATACATCGATAAGATCACCCACATCTTTTAAACTTCGAATATACATTTTACTTTAGCTGCTCTTGACAGAACAACCTTTCTAAACTAATAATTAACTCAAGTGATCTTCTTCTAAACTGCCTCTAATGCCAGAAAATCATTTCTTAAATAGAGGAACAAAACTCTGCAAGATTCTCCAGGGGCAAGCTTACCAATACCTTGTACAATTAGAACAGTATTTCTTTATTTCCAATGAAAGGCCAACACCATAAAAATATCCTGCTGGAATTTTTCTTACTCTTGCACTGAGAACTGGGCTACAAACAGCCAACATCTTAAGACACTTGAGACATAACACCAATACCATGGCCAAAATCCGTTGGGAAGAATAAGCAAACTTCACATGCCCAGCATTTGAAACCTAATTACACTCAGTTGGCTCCACGAATAAAGCAGCACAACTTGCTATACTATAATTAAATTTCTTACTCATTACCACATTATAATTAACCTTCCAGTGACACAAAAATTTTATATCATGGGTTTCAGTTTTAAGGTAATGAAACATCAACTGGCAAAGTCAATTTATATTTTTAGTGAAAAAAAAATTCAAAGACAAAGGCAGCAGATAAAACACATACTGAAAGGAAAGATTACCGACCACAAGATATAGGAGCAGAATCTGGCCATTTGGCCCATCAAGTCTGCTCTGCCATTTCATCATGGCTGATCCAAATTTCCTCTCAGCCCCAATCTCCTGCCTTCTCCCCATATCCCTTCATGATCTGGCCAATCAAGAATCTATCAACCTCTGCCTTAAATATACATAAAGACTTGCCTCTATAGCTGCCTATGGTAAAGAACTACACAGATTCACCACTCTCTAGCTAAAGAAATTCCCCATCTCCATTCTAAAAGGATGCACTTCTATTCTGAGGCTGTCCCCTCTGGTCTTAGACTCTCCAATCATAGGAAATATCCACTGCACATCCACCCTATCAAGGCCTTTCAACAATCGAGAGGTTTCAATCAGGTCACACTTCATTTTTCTGAATTCTAGTGAATACAGGCCCAGAGTCATCTAACGCTTCATATGACAAGCAATTCAATCCTGGAATCATTTTACTGAACCTTCTCCAGTTTTACACATCCTTTCCAAGATAATGGGGCCCAAAACTGCTCAAAAATACTCCAAATGAGTCCCCACATGTTTTATAAAGTCTCAACATTATTATCCTTGCTTTTATAATTTAGTCCTCTGAAATGAATGGTAACATTGCATTTGCCTTCCTCATCACAGACTCAACCTGCAAATTAACCTACAGGGAATCCTGAACAAGGACTCCCAAGTCTCTTTTTGTCTCATTTTATTGTATTTTTTCTTCATTTAGAAAACAACCAACCCTTTCTTTTCTTCTAGCAAAGTGCATGACATACACTTCCTGACACTGTATTCTATCTGCCATTTCTTTGCCCATTCTCCTAATCTAAGTCCTTCAGTAACCTCTCTACTTCCTCCAAACTATCTGCCCCGCCTCATATCATCTGCAAACTCTGCAACAAAGCCATCAATTCTATCATCCAAATCAGTGACATCTAACATAAAAAGAATCGGTCCCAAGACAGGCCCCTGTGGAACACCACTAGTCACTGGCCGCCAACCAGAAAAGGCTCCCTTTAATTCCCACTCTTTGCCTCCTGCCAATCAGCCACTGCTTTATCTATGGGCTCATAGCTTGTTAAGCAGCCTGGTGTGTGATACCTTGTCAAAGGCCTTCTGAAAATCCAAGTACACAACATCAACCCATTCTCCTTTGTCTATCCTGCTTACTATTTCTTCAAAGAATTCCAACAGATTTGTCAGGTAAGATTTTCCCCTGAGGAAACCATGGTGACCATTTTACCATGTGCCTCCAAGTCTCCTGAAACCTCATTCTTAAAATCAACTCCAACATCTTACCAACCACTGAGGTCAGACTAACTGGCCCATAGTTTCCTTTCTTCTGCCTCTCTCCCTTCTTGAAGAGTGGAGTGACATTTGCAATTTTCCAATCTTCCAGAACCATTCCAGAATCTAGTGATTCTTGAAAGATTATTAATGCCCCCACAATCTTTTCAGCCACCTCTTTCCAAACCGTGGGATGCAACTGTGATACAAGTTCATCTACCTTATTCCCTATACTGCGTGCAGTCAAATATAACACCTTTAGTCCTGTATTCATCCTTCTTGATTTCGTCCGCCTCTTACGTTGCAACTCATCCTACTGACTGCAATTTTGTCCCATCAACAGCCTCTCCTCACTACATATTGCCTCTGTTTGCAAACTAGCTAACTCATCTTCAGCTCTACTACCCAGCTTTCCTACATTACTTCTTAAACTGAAATACATGCAGCTCAAGTCACTAGTCGCACTATGCTTAACCTTTTGATTCCTAACTTTGTCTGAGGTCTTACCAACATCTGCCTCTACAACCTCTCCACTATCTGTTCCGGCACTGCGGTTCACAACCCCTGCGACTCTAGTTTAAACCCCACCGTGCAGCATTAACAAACCTTCCTGCTTGAATATCAAGTGCAAACCATTCCATTTGTACAGGTCATGAAGAGAGTCCGATGATCCAAAAATATTAAGCCCTCCCTCCTAGACCAACTCTTTAGCCAAGTGTTAAACTCTATAATCTTCCTAGTTCTGGCCTCACTAGCACGTAAACGCCATGGAATTATTTACTTATTTATCTACTTTTTAAAATCAAAGTTCGGTCTCTGACAGGACTTCTAAAAGATCTGCAGTAATCACGAATCAACAGAATAGTGCAAGTAGAAAATTTCACAGATAATGGTTGAGATCGAAGACTCTGATATTTGCGTTGGAAATCAAAATTGAAGTACACTGGAGGTAGATTCCAATGATAGAGGAACAAAGGGAAATTGCCCTAAAAGAGAAATGTGACTTAGCAGTAAAAATTTGTTGCAGAAATACACAAAGCAAGCACTGGAATACACTGGCAGTAAGGACAGTATTACCACACAAACATGTCAGAGTGGCAATAATTTTCATCCACACGAGGTCATGGATGGCAAGGGACTACCACAAAACAAACATTCAAGGCACAAAATGAAAAGGGACCGATTGTTCTGCCACTGGCAAGGAAGGAGTGGTACTGTAGTGAGCACAAAAAGGTTAGAGAATTCAACTCAGCTAATTAATTCAGGAATCAGAATGAGGTTTAAGATCACCAGCATATGTCATGAAATTTGTTATGCGGCGGTACATTGCAAGACATAGTAAAAACTGTAAATTATAGTAAGTACATATATATTAAAAAAAGTTAAATAAGTGCAAAAAGAGGAAAAAAGAAGTACTAAGGTATTGTTCATGGGTTCAATGTGCATTCAGAAATTGGGTGGGAGAGAAAGAAGCTATTTGGTTTGTGAGTGTGCACCTTCAGGCTCCTCCTGTACCACCTTCCTGATAGTAGCACTGAGAAAAAGGCATGTCCTGGGTGATGGGTGTCCTTAATGATGGATGCTGCCTTCTTTGAGGAATCACCTTTTTGAAGATGTCCTCAATGCTGGAGAGGCCAGTGCCTATGATCGAGCTGGATGAGTTTATAAATTTCTGCAGCTTTTTCCAATCGTGTGCAGTGGATCCTCCAAGCTAGACGGTAACGCAGCCAGTTAGAATGCTACGTCTGCAGAAATTTGCGAGTGTCTTTGGGGACACACCAAATCTCATCAAACCCCTAATAAAACATAGCCGCTGCTGAGCCTTCTTTGTAACTGCATCGATATGTTGGGCTCAGGATAGATTTAGAAGTGTTGACACCCAGGAACTTGAAATTGCTTACACTTTCCACTTCTGATCCCTCTACGAGGACTGGTGATTAACAAATTCAAATGACGAAATCATGATTTAGTGTTCTGAAGGAGGCAACAAAGTAGTGAGAGGATCAAGGGAGATGGAGAAATCATTTAATAAATTCGAAGATAAAAAGAAACCAAAGCAACTGACTTGCTCCAGTAAAGGTAGCGAAAAGCAGGCAGAGACTGACAGAGAAACACAGCAAAACAAGATCTGGAGGGAAAAAAAACAAAAGAAATTTTTAAAAAGGAGGTTTTGGTCCTGACAGCTGCCAGTATGCATATCCAGAAAAAGCCTAGCAATTCAAGTTCATAAATGTTATTTTCATAATTTTGGTACCAAAATACCAAGCATTTTTGTAATTTAAATGTTTAGTCAGTTATGGCCTTTAGGGTCATATTTATATACAATACAACCCTGATAATTCACTATTTGACGATTCAGAGATCCCAATGGCTCTGTATATGACTCAGCAAGCAATGTTTTTTCACCATCCCTTTTCACACTGGGACCCTAGCTCCCACACTTTCTTTAGTCTCCCCTTTCCATTCACTAGAAAATTTAACACTGTGTAATGTGCAAAAAAACCAATTAAAAACTGGATTTGTTATTAGAAATGACATCCAAAATTCCCGAATGTGTCAGATTTGCAGCGTTTTATTGCAGTGTTCTCCTGAAAGGCCATGGTAATTCAAGAAGGCTCATCTCATTCTCACACTCAAAATTGCCTACAAAGGCAACTTTCTTCATTATACTTATACAGCACAAATAAATTAAAATGTCAGACGAACATTTAATGAAAGTAGAATTGATTTCTCCCCCTTCTCACTTGCAATAAAATAGTACAATATATTTTGTTTGAAAACTTATCTAAACACTTGAATAGACACTGGCATATTTTCACTCTACAATGTATAAACCATCTTATTGATTTAATTTCCAAGTAGCATGCCTTGGCAAAATCTGAAATCTGTTCACAAAATAAACATTTTCAAAAGCCATCAAATACTTCACAATTTCTGAAACACACGATAGCAAGATTCAATATGCACAAGGATCATTTTCAAGTTTCCTGTCTTCGTTTCAAATACTTCACCATCTAAAACTGATTTAAAAATACTCTCTTTCCATGAAAACAAAATAGATAGTTTAGAAGCATTAATTATAAGACTGTTTTTAAAAGGAAACGTGGAATTCAGGCATTTTTTTTAAAATGGCAACATCTCAGTAAATGAGCTAGAATTTATTGGGTATTAACATTCAAATAATTGTAACAACCATTGCCATATCTACAGTCAAGTCACATATTTCAAACACGATAGCCCATATAAAATGGAACTATTCAAGTCAATTCTCCCTCACTCTTTTACCAGTAGCCTAAAAGGCAATATGAAACTTGTCACAACAATTCCCAAATGGATCTGTATCTTACAATTGCATCAGGAAGGTGATACTGGAGCTTCAGGACTCACACCACCAGGTTCAGGAAAAGTTTTTACCCCTCAATTATCAGGCCCTTGAACCAAAAAGGATAACTTCACTCAACTTCACTTGCCCCATTATTGCAATTTCCCACAACCTTAGGACTCACTTTCAAGGACTCTTCATCTCATGATCTCCATATTTATTGCTTATTATTTCTTTCTTTTGTACTTGCATTGTTGTCTTTTGCACACTGGTTGAATGCCCAAGTTGGAGCAGTCTTTCATTGATTCTATTATAAATTTGTTGAGTATGCCCACAAGAAAATAATTCTCAAGGTTGTATGTGATGACATATGTACTTTGATAATAAATTTACTTTGAACTAACTTTGGTGACTACAAGTTTAAAAGAGGCAACAAAGACATCAGCTCCGTGCATTTTCCAACCTCAAGTGAATATTTTGTACACTGTAACTCAAAGTATCAAAAAGCATAATGAAAACAAATACTGGGACTAAGATTTACAATCACAAATTAATTTTCACATCAGCTCCCTCTATTCAAACCTTTTGGTAGCACCAAATGAGTATTTATTGGATTAAAGGTGCAGAGACATGGGTTTGTATCCAACCACAGAGGCTGGGTAATATAAATTTTAATGACCAAGCAAACCTGGCATGATAAAAAGCATCAATAAGGATAACCATGGACCAATCAGATTTTGGCTAAAAGAACCACTTGGTTCTTTAACATCCTTCAGAAAAGAAAATCTGCCTTCATGTTACCAAAGTGGTTAACATTGAAGTGTCCTGGATTAAGAGGATGCTGTCAGGACCTGAGGAACTGAGTTGCAGGGAGTGACTGGGCAAGCTAGGTCTTTATTACCTGGAACGCAGGAGACTGAGGGGCAGCTTTGGAGCTGTACAGATAAAGTGAATGTACAGTTTCTTCCCTCCCACCAGGGAAGAGGAACTAAAGACCGGAGGGCATGTGTTTAAGGTGAAATGTAAAATGGATCTGAGGACAAACTCTTCATTTAGCGGGTGGTGCATGCATAGTATGAGCTGCCAGAGAAAGTGGTTGAGCCAGGTACAACAAAAACATTTGGATAAATGCATGACTAGAAGGAGTTGAGAGAGATAGGTCAGCAAGGACAGGTTGGGCCGAAGGGCCTGTTTCTGTGCTCCACTGCTCAGCTTATGGCACAATTAGAAATGAACACAATGAAACTAAACTGAAATTGCTTCCTCGATTCCCCCTATAAAACAACATTACATTCAATACAGGAAGTTTCAATTGCCTCAGCTTTTCCCCGCCACTTTTATGAAAACTAATGTGCTTAGTTCGCTAAATCTCCAATTACATCACTTGCTGATTTCCATTTGACAGAAACAGTTTACTTGTAACTGCCATGCACCCTCTATGGTTTTAAATCTTTTATTTCGATCACATCATGGCAGTAGATCACAGTCATTTTAAAGAAAATGAAATAGAATGTAGTGAATCTAAACAATACCCTCTGAAGATTAATACATCTTTCCTAATACTCCCAAAAAGTTGCAAGGTAAGCTCTGGACCAGGACTCTACTTAAATATCCAAGAAGTTAATGGAATTCTATTGAATTATAGGAGAGGTCCTCTCTTGATCAGGATCAACCACGGATGTTGCATCCTAGCAGTCATACACAAGCCAGGGCAAGACAATATGAAGAGAAGCTGCTTTCCCTGCAACGGACTCCCTCTCTCCACTCAACTGATGAATCCAAACAAACGGTAGAGACCAATACAGTTTACACACAACTGCAATATTTTTTCATAATGCACATTCTTCATTACAAATTTCATCAGTCATTAATTTTCCCACATATTCAATCTGCCTCAATCGAGTGAAGTGCTAATGAGCAGGTCCACCAGTTGGTATGAAGTGACTCACAGTATCTGACATGGATGCGTCAGGGTCAAAACTATTCATTATATTTATTAATTACATGAGAGATGGAAACATACTCAGGAATATCAAAAACAGAAGGCATGCACTGCAAATTGAAAGAAAATTATGAAGATATATTAATGGACCAAACAAAGAAAAAAATGTGACAGATATCAATAAAGGGAAGGGTCTTCGATCTGGGACCCAAAACAAAAAGATAAGGCTATTCAAACAATGAAAAGCAAATTCAAAATGCCAGTGGGAGGCAGGGACAGGAATGTTCAGGCATATAATTGAAATAACTTAGATGAGAATTCAGTAAGACTTGAGAGATGTCATACTTAAAATTGTTAGAGGAGAGAAGTTTCTTACATCTATATTAAAACCTTACTCTGTACACCAAAAGCAATACTTTAAGATCCAAGCACCACACCTTAAGACAATTTATTTGGACCTGGGGGAAGTGCAGCATAAAGGATACCTGGATTCCAAGAATTAAGAGTGATTAGTCAAGGTAGAAAGGTATTCCCTGAGGTGATTATAAATCACAGGGAATACAATACATCTGATATTGAGGGGAAACTGACAGAGACGAGATTAAAAAATCTAAACATGAGGAAATCTGCAGATGCTGGAAATCCAAAACAACACACACAAAATGCTGGAGGAACTCAGCAGGCCAGGCAGCATCTATGGAAATGAATAGACAGTCGATGTTTTAGGCCAAGAGCCTTGTTCAAGACTGGAAAGAAAAGGGGTTAGATATCAGAACAAAAAGGTGGGGGGAGGGCAAGTAGGACTAGCTGGAAGGTGACAGGTGAAACCAAGTGGGTAGGGAAGGTAAAGGGCTGGAAAGAAAGAAATTTCATAGGAGAGGAGAGTGGACCATAGGAGAAAGGGAAGGATGGGGACCCAGGGGGAAGTGATAGGCAGGTGAGAAGTGGTAGGAGGCCAGAGTGGGGAATAGAAGAGGGGAGAGAGAGGGGAAACTAAAAAAATCTGTTGGTGATTCAACATGTAAAAGATTCCTGACAAACTTACAGATGTACAGTGAAAAGATTCTGACTGGTTGCAGCACAGCCTCCAATGGACAGGAACTCAAAAGGTCATAGAGAGTGCTAGATTCAGCCAACTCCATCATGGATGCTGTTCTGTCTACCAATGAGGACATCTACCAACATCTTGGGTTAAAACCCAGCAGGAGAAAACAACTTTGCTGTTTATGGCCATAATACAAGAATCTGAACCATGCCTTTCAGAAATGAATTTAGGATGCACTTATACATGCAAATTATGCCAGAAGTTAGGAAATGGTAATTGACACTGGGCAACTTCAAATCTGTGATTAGTAAATTTTATATACAAACGGAGGCAGAAGTTGATGTCTTGCAAATCAGGCATCCTTCCCCACTCCCGCCTCCCCAAACAAAATACTAAACCCATTTATCATCATCGAGATTTGTTCAGAGCTCTGAATAAATCACATCAATGATATAAAATGAGTTTATGCCAAAAGCACTCCTTTCCTCAGCTTGAGTAATACCTCATGGTTCTACAGTAATTTTTATTTGATCTACAGAGATGATTTGATGTATTAAAATGCAGTGTAAATGGAAAATGTTATTGTTGAGCTAGGTTACAGAATAGACATCTCATTGACTAACAGTACGGGATTAGGGGGTCAAGACAGCCCACTCCACTTCTGCTTCCGACGTCTATGAACAGTATCCTCTGCAAGCATGGATGTCATGGTATCAACACAGAAAACCATTTTAATCTGCACAACGACCTGCTCAAAAAGCAATCCAGTAACTACTACTCCCCTACTAATTCTCTCCAATTTTTCCCTCTTTCAAGTGTTAGTCAATTCCTTCTTGAAGGCCACCAACATATCTGAGTGCATCACCATTTCAGGTTCAAATCTCAACTACCTGCTGCACTATATCGATTTACCCACAACATTTCTAATTCTTCTGACAATCCTTAAATCTGAGCTTTCTGCTTGAAACGATTGCTATTCACCTATGAAAATCAATCGTTACTAAAAATGTTCTAGTTTTTCATTCAAGCCATCAAACTGTGGAACATAAAGTGTTCCGGAAAATAGCTAATATTTGTGCAAATTCTACAATTACTTTATTATAGAATGAAAATCATTAGGTCCTAGTGATCCTTCTTGAGTAGGATTATTCTCTCCATCTTATTATTTCTAAAACATTGAACATGAACCCACTCCATTATTAATTTTACATTCCTTTACATATTTTCTTCATATTCCTACTCTAAAAATGTGATTCTGAACATTTAGCAGGTCTGATGTTCTCTTATAATTGTTTATAATTGCAAATATGTCTTTAAATGACTGAGTCATTCTTGTTACTCTGTTATACATACTTGCTTCCTCTGTAACTTTTATCACATTCCCTTTATGACTTTCATACCTGTGACTCAGCAAAATTTCCATTTTTTTGTGATGTTGCATATGAAATTTGAAAAGTATTACTTATAAGCATCTCCAGCTAAAATTTACAGGCTTTTACCCATAACAAATCTGCCTAAATTACTGCATAGAATGATGAAAACTTTATTATTACCCCTTATCTTCCCCAAACTTAAATAAAAAAATAAATTTACATCACCATTTTCAAGGTGTTTCACACTATCAAATGAGGGACAAACTATTACCAATTAATCACAAAACCCACTTTGGCATTAGTCTAAAACACTGTTCTGGAAAAAATTCTGTCTAAGTTCTCATTGCCTTCAGTACATTTGTTCTACTTCTCCTAATCAACAGAATAATTAACATTATACAGTATTGACTTTGCGAGTGTTTATCTAACTTTGATAATAAGTCTATAAATAACCATCACAAAACAAAATCTGCACCATTAAACTTACATCATGACTTAATCTTTTCAGGAATTCCCCTTCTGCAATTTTCCCCATTCTGTCCTGTTCCTTGGAATACTTCACTACCAAGTCATTTTCACAATGTTCCCAGGGCTTCAAAACTACAGCATTTATCAACTGGACTAAATTCTGTCTACATCACCTCATAAGCAACAGGCTACATGCAATAACCATTCTGCTCTCACTTGCAGCGACAACTTGATCTCTGCAGCCAGTTCTTGAATGCCACTGAAAATAGCAAGTCCTCCTCCTCCCCACCGCACCCCACCCCACAAATGCTTCGAGAGCAAGCAAACCACACCCCCAGGCTTAACAACCATCACTTTTGAACTTGTTAAACATCTGATGTTCACAAGGGCTAAAACATAAATTACTGATTTTTTTCCCTTAAACAGTACACTTAAAATGAACTAAAAATAATTAAAATTAATTAAAAGAAATTTCAAATTATCTCAAGCTTCACTAGCCTTAAAGTCAATCTTACCCTCAGAATGAACTACAGCTTTAGGTCTAACTAGCCAAAGGTTCACAATATCCACGATAAATGCCAGTAAACGCCATGAAGTCGTTACTCCACAGCTGGATTCGACATGTTCAATGCCAGAGAGCAAAGCAGCCGACAAAAAAAAAACGTAAGAGACTATCCGCGGAAAAAAAGCGTGCACCAATGGTCAGAGGCAGCAACAGGTCGGGCGTCATTTATTCAACAACAGCATGTCGAATGATGCGGAGAGCTGTTACTTTTTGTTTTCTTTTCTGTGCAATAAACCAACATCCCCAGAATGTGGGGTGCATGCAGTAATAACTAGGGGGAATGGTGTTTGCGGGGGGGGGGTAATAAACAAAATGTGCGCAAGATTAAAGACATAGAACAGCAAGCCTCGGTGACAAACCACTTGTTTCCACAATCGTATAATGCGGGGTTAGTTATATTAGTTTCCAAGAACTATGATAGCCGAGTCTAGAGATATCCTACAAGTGAAAGTGTCGAAGTCCGCACACCTATATTGAGAGGTATCCCGTGGCTGTGGAGACAGCGACAGGCTGGGTGAGCGAGGCCGGCTTTGCAGTCAGCCGAGCGGCACCCACATCAGATCGGCAACCTTCGCGGGCAGACACCAGTTCTCACCCCCGGTGCGGTTCGGCAGCCGCCGCCGCACACCTGGCTGTTGTGACACTCACCCGAGCGACACCCACAGCGAAAAATTGTCAGCCGGCTCTGGTCTGGCGAGAGTCTCCCACGGAGATGCAGCCGTCACCGCACCAGCATCCGACCGACCAGCGACCACCTCGTAATTCTCGCTCTTTTTCCGGGTCAAACGAACCCCCCACTCCCCATCCTCGCAAGAGGTCGTTTGCAAACCGGATATGCCGTCATCTGCCCCCGTAGAGCTTTCTGGGGATTGTAGTGCACACCGAGCTGAGGGTTTCGGAAATTATCTGTGCGCTGCTGTCAAAATGGAGTTCATTGTCATGTGCGCAAGTACCGGTGCAAATTAAAAACTTACTTTAGCAGCATCACGAGCATATGGTATCAGATCAGCAGCATCCATAGAAAAACGTATTATAATTATACGGATTTTGTATAAGAAAGAACACAATTAAGAACAAAATAAAAAGAATTCCATTGTAGTGCTAAGTGTTGCTATATTGAGGTAGATTCTTCCCTCTGCCCGGTCAGTCTTGATACAGGCTCTGGGACCATAAGTGTCGACCATCTGTTTCCCCAAATGAAAGCTTTAGTTGCTTCAGTAGTTTTTTTTACATTCTGTAGACTCCAGCATTTGCAGTCTCTTTGAGCCCGTAAAGTCAATGTAATTGATTATAGCAAGAGTTGTAGAACCTATTCCTACTACCTTTGTGGATAATGATATAGAATGTTGTAAATATGTATTTATTTAATGTAATCTTAAATAATAGATCTGGTAAAAATATGCTATCTTAAAATAGTAGCCAACAAGATAAGGGTAAGGGTAAGGGCAAGGCTCGGTGCTGGGACCCCAGTTGTTTACAATATATATTAATGACTTAGACGAGGGAATTAAATGCAGCATCTCCAAGTTTGCAGATGACACGAAGCTGGGTGGCAGTGTTAGCTGTATGGAGGATGCTAAGAGGATGCAGGGTGACTTGGATAGGTTAGGTGAGTGGGCAAATTCATGGCAGATGCAATTTAATGTGGATAAATGTGAGGTTATCCACTTTGGTGGCAAAAACAGGAAAACAGATTATTATCTGAATGTGGCCGATTAGGAAAAGGGGAGGTGCAATGAGACCTGGGTGTCATTATACACCAGTCTTTGAAAGTGGGCATGCAGGTACAGCAGGTGGTGAAAAAGGCGAATGGTATGCTAGCACTCATAGCAAGAGGATTTGAGTACAGGAGCAGGGAGGTACAACTGCAGTTGTACAAGGCCTTGGTGAGACCACACCTGGAGTATTGTGTGCAGTTTTGGTCCCCTAATCTGAGAAAAGACATTCTTGCCATAGAGGGAGTGCAAAGAAGGTTCAGCAGATTGATTCCTGGGATGGCAGGACTTTCATATGATGAAAGACTGGATCGACTAGGCTTATACTTGTTGGAATTTAGAAGATTGAGGGGGGATCTTATTGAAACGTATAAAATCCTAAGGGGATTGGACAGGCTAGATGCAGGAAGATTGTTCCCGATGTTGGGGAAGTCCAGAACGAAGGGTCACAGTTTGAGGATAAAGGGGAAGCCTTTTAGGACCGAGATTAGGAAAAACTTCTTCACACAGAGAGTGGTGAATCTGTGGAATTCTCTGCCACAGGAAACAGTTCAGGCCAGTTCAGTGGCTATATTTAAGAGGGAGTTAGATATGGCCCTTGTGGCTAAAGGGATCACGGGGTATGGAGAGAAGGCAGGTACAGAGTTCTGAGTTGGATGATCAGCCATGATCATACTGAATGGCGGTGCAGGCTCAAAGGGCCGAATGGCCTACTCCTGCACCTATTTTCTATGTTTCTATGTTTAATGTAAATTGAGGGGAATTTGCAAAGTGTGCACCTCTCTTTCTTTCACATCTCTACTCACCGAGGCATTGCTTTTTAAATATTAAGTTCACTAAAATAATGGAATTCTAAAATGAACTGTGAAAGTTGAAGCATCATCAATAGTTTGATCTTATAATGCAGGCTCAGACATCAGTGCAACTCTGAGTGAGGCCCTGTTTCAATGTTGCAGATGTCAGCTTTCAAATGAGATATTAAGTCCAGGGACTATCTGCCTGAATAGATATTTATATGGAGAATTAAAAATCCCAATCAGCTATTCAAAGATGAGCAAACAGATCCTCCAGTAACTTGGCCAGTAGCCATTATGCATATAGCTATTCATATGAAAGCTGTTGTTAAACTATTTGAACAAAACGATTTCTATTTCTGTCCACAGTGCCATGACTACATAAGGCTGTCCTCTGCAGAATTACTGAGAAACATATCAACACCATTTATGAACTAAAGTTTTTCCTCTTTTGTGAGTTTGCTCTTTCAGTCAAATTCACACGCAAATTGCACTCTCTCATGACGGTACCCCATTTTACTCCAGTTCTCAATTTTCTTCCCTCACCCAACCCACCCCCCTCCCACCAACATACACGAGATTTTTATTGAATTATCTACTCTATGTGGGAACTAATCCAGCCCTTCCTTCTCTTTACCATTTTTGGAAAAGTTATGATTTCTGAAATCCATTGGATTTTCAAGTCCCAGGAAATGTTAGTGTACTAAAATAGTTCTTATTTTATCATTGAACAGTCTGTATTAAATTATCAGGAGTTTTCCAATAGAAAACAAAGGTTTACAATACTGCTCAATGTTAACATTGGAGGGGAATACTTGCAAACATGGTTTTACAGAAAATCCCAAGCATTTGAAGAGCATATGGGGGACTTACTTACTTACTGCCCATTATGCCACTGGTGTTTAGGGCAGCAATGAAGATCTTCCATCTCTGGCTGTGTTCAGGACTTCCTTCATCAAGTCAGTAGTTTCCAGTCGATTTTCACCACTGTAAGTCATGCAAGTCCCAGCTGGAGACTCAGTAGTACCATCACACTCAGATGTAGAAGGAGTCTTCATTGTTGTTTTCATAACAATTTTGTTTTATACCAGTCCTGAGCTGAACCCCTGAACCTGGAGGACCGGTGGACCTCTCTTTGTCTGCCCTCTACCCGTTGACCTGTTTTGCATGGATGACCCGACCAAGACCCAAAGCATAAAGCTTTAACTCCAGCCAACATAGCTCTGCGGGTCATTGAGGCTTGCAAGCCTCCAAGCCATGACAAGGTTGTGGTCCTCTTGGAGGCATATAGGGGACAGACATGCAAAACTTTCTATATTATAGATATGGAAAAAACACACTACACTTCTACATGATGACAAAAATGAATTTGTAAAAAGTTTATGATTCAAAAATAAGATATGCCATATGAAGTTAAGAAATTGTCATGAAATATTTTTAGTTTTCTTATCCGTCATGGGCGTTGACAGAGCATCTAAAACAAGAGGCACAGTCAGCTCCTGCATCTTGGAATAGTGACTGTAGTCCTCTAAAACACCCATCAGATGCTCCTTCTTAGGAAAGCCCGTGGGATCAAGAATGCTCCATTCCATTTTGTGGTTTTATAAGTGGCTAATAAATCCAATATTGGAGCCACATGATCTCCCACAAATGGGGCAAACGAGTGGGTAGTTTGTGAGACCATTCACACTTTCAACCACTTACACAGGAGATGTGCATTCCTGTCACCTGGCCTTGAGGTTCTTGATGCCATTCAAAACGCTTGTTCTCCACTTCAAGTAGTTGGAATCCTGAGTTTCCCAGACATTAGTGGGAATCCAGTATTCCTTCAAGGAGGCTTTGACCAACACCTTTGAATGCTTTGCTCTCTTTCCTTAGTAATCCTTTCTCATGACAGAGCTCAGAATCGAACACCATAGAATTGGGTTTTCTTGATTCTAGGTATTTCACTTGCTTTACTCACTTGGAAGTCAAAGTGTTAATGCATTTTGCAATGAAGAAATTCTTTTTGGTCTCAGTTCTATAATTCTCCTTTTCACTAACTTGGACCAATGACTCACTGTTAAAGGTTTGCGTTGAAATATATGAAAACAACATCTATCATCAAAGATCCCCACTATCTGTGCCATGCCATCTTCTTGCAGCTACCATCAGGCAGGAAGTACAGAAGCCTGAAATGCAGCACCATCATTTTCAAGAACAACAGTCCCTTCAAACATTTGGTTCTTGAACCAACCTGCACACCTTAATCATCATCTCAGCATAGCAACACTGTGACTACTTTTATCACTTAGCACTACAGTGGACTTCGGGGGTTTTTTTTGTCCTAATTGTGTTCTTTCTTGTAAAGATTGTGTATAATTTATATTTTTCTTGTGAATACTACTTGTCAGATGCAATGTAGCTGGTATGCATCTGCAAATAAGATTTAATTTTCACCTGTGCATACATGTACTCAAAATGTTTATTATCTAAGTATGTACAGTATACAACCCTGAGATTCATTTTCCGCACAGACAGCCACAAAACAAAGAAAACCATGGAACCCATTCAAAGGAAAACATCAACTCCCTCCACGCATAATTAAAAAAAACAAATCACACAAATAGCAACTAAGAAAAATGAGCGAAAAACAATTGATATAAGACACAAAATCGAAAGAATCCAGGCATATTCAGTTCAGTTAAGTGTTTGTTATTCACAGAACTCCCCGATTCAAAATCATCCAAAATAGAAACAAAAAAATGAGCAACTTGAAACCAGAAACACATCCTAATGTGGACTACAGAGTCGAAACCACAATCCACGCCAATTACTGTAAACTTTGCCCGAGATCCAAATCCTGTAACAGCATTGAGGGAGGGAGAACATCCAAATGCAGCGACCTTCCTTGTGCAGATGACAAAAATTCAACGTTGACCTTTATTTGTTACATTTCTATGGTTTCTTCCAGTGGTCCAGGGAATTCTCTCGTGATCTTATTTCTGCCCTGAGTCCATTTTCCTATTTCCTGGTGCCCAGCCATGTTCCCATTTCTTAAGCAGATTGTGAAACATTGTCTGGTTTCAGTAGAATCTCTCCTGATATTCAGCATTGTGATTCCTTTATGGACTAATACTGTATATGGCCATTAATCAGCTAAGATGCAATTTAACATAAGAACAAGTTTCACACTATAATACAGTATGCATATCATTTCTTTATTTTCAATATTTGATATCACTATATTGAATTTCACCTGCTACTGCCTGCACGGTTAGAAAATTTTCAACTTCCAGTACAACACCATCTTTTCACTGGGTGTATATTTTCCATCTCCTTCCTTATTGTCAGCATTGGGCACTGTGCTATGCACATAACATTAGGTTGTGCAAAATATCGGGATAAATAAGAGGTCTGTCTCAGATATTTTCTTGTAAGAGAAAGCTTACAGCCTTTGCTTATTGTGTGAGGTTGTGTATGAAAATATTCATCTGAGTGAAGAGCACAGAGGTGGCACGTGATTTGATGCTGAGATTTAACATCTCACCATTACTCCTGTTTTTATCAAGAAGACCTGAAGAGGAATTCCGAATGTGTATCCATCATATCGTTGTGCAATAATAGGAGATAACAGAAAATAACTCCTTTGAAATTATTCCAGAGTAGCTCATATCAGTAAAGGGAATTATGCTGCCATTTCATTTGCAAATTTTTAAAAAAATTTTTATACAGCACAGAATAGGACTTTCCGGCCCTTCAATCCACCCTGCCCAGCAGTCCCCAAATTAACCCTAGCCTAATCACAGGGCAATTTACAATGACCAATTAACCTACTAACCAGCACGTCTGTGGGCTGTGGGAGGAGACTGGAGCACTTGAAGCAAACACAGGCATTTACAGGAGAACGTACAAACTCCTTACTAGCAGTTGCAGTAATTGAACCCAAGCTGCCTGTATTGTAAAGCCACTATGCTACCATGCTGCCTAATAGTTGCAACGTATCTTGAGCAGGGATATGTTATTTCCCAGCTCATATAAGCCAATAGCTTACAGTCATTGTCAAGTTTTTCTAACTAAGAAATGGTTAAGCAATTGCTAGCAGGTCCACAGCTTTCTCACCTTTCTCCACCGCCAAATCAGACCCTCACTACACAGTCAATTTGCATTTACACAATGACTGCTATATCCGTGAGAACCACAATCTTCATGCTTCAATGCTATTGTTATAACAGAAGTGTACCCTGAAACAGTGCTATGAGTTGCTAGACTTAAGTAATATTGAATTTCAGGTCATACCAAACTTGTGGTCACTGTCACCCACACTGTGCAAAAACCACTATTCTCCAAGTGATATCATTGTCAAATTGAGTTCAGAGCTGTTTCTTAGGTTTCATTTACAGTTTGAGTCAGGAAGCAGCTATGCACAAGATTCAAACAAGAGAAAATCTACTGATGTTGGAAATCCCAGCAACACAGACAAAATGCTGGAGGAGCTCAGCAGGCCGGGTAGCATCTATGGAAAAAAGTACAGTCAAAATCTCGGTCGGAAATGTCGAATGTACTTTTTTCCATAGATGCTGCCTGGTCTGCCGAGTTCCTCCAGCATTTTGTGCATGCACAAGATTTATTAGTTCAGGAGTTATAGTTTATATTAATTTGGCTGCATTTCTCTGGAATACCTCTTCAAAATATCAAATGTTCCCTTTGCAATATAAACATTCTGCTGTCACCCTTAAGAGGTTCTGCTTTTTTAACCAATCATTGGTCCCTAATGATATGGAGATAAAAACTGCTGTTGCTCTTGTGTTTAATGACTAAACCAAATTCTAATAACATTTGTGAAATTTTAAACATGAGAAAGTCTGCAGACTGGAAATCCAAAGCAACACACACGAAATGTGGGAAGAACTCAGCAGGTCTGGCGGCATCTATGGAAATGAATGAACAGTTGATGTATCGGGTCGAGGCCGTTCTTCAGGACTGGAAAGTAAGGGGGAAGATGCCAGGATAAGAAGGTTGGGGAGGGGGTGGAAGGGAAGAAGGATAGCTGGAAGGTGATAGGTGAAGCCAGGTGGGTTGGAAAGATAAAAGGCTTCGGAGGAAAGAATCTGATAAAGGGAAGTGGGGGGGGGGGGCTCCAGGGAGAGTTGATTTTGCCTTAATAATGAGTCTGCTTATTCTAAAAATTCATATTGGTATTATGGGTAAACAAATGCTCAACACGTTCACATGGCATCATGTCTGTTTTATTAATGTGATAATCACCAGTGATTTTGAATCAATATATGTTACTATCTGAGGAATATTTTTTATTTATTCTATTGTATTGTACTGCTGCTGCAAAACAACAAATTTCATGCCAGGTACTTAGTGATCACCTTATTAGGTACCTTAATACAATACAAGGTTCGACGTGTTGTGCATTCAGAGATGCTCTACGGCACACCACTGCTGTAATGCTTAGTTACTTGCATTACTGTCACCTTCCTGTCAGCATGAAACAGTCTGGCCATTTTCCTCTGACCTCTCTCATTAACAATGTATCTTCACCCGCAGAACTGCGCTCACTGGATTTTCTTGTGCTTTTTGTACCATCTTCTGTAAACACGAGAGACTGTTGTGCATGAAAATCCCAGGCGATCGGCAGTTTCTGAGATACTCAAACCACCCCATCTAGCACAGACAATCGTTTCATGGTCAAAGTCACTTAAGTCACATTTCTTCCTCATTCTGATTGTTTGGTCTGATCAACGCTTGAATTTCTTGACCATGAATATGTGTTTTTTATGCATGAGTTGCTGCCACATGACTGGCTGAGTAGAAAACAAGCAGATGGAAAGATGTACCTAATAAAGCTGCCACTAAGTGCACGTCAGTGATAGTAAACCTGATTCTGATTCAAAAAGTGCATTAATTATTTGTCAGCTAACAATGCACATTGTTATTTATAATGTATTAATTAACAGACATTGAAAGCTGACAGGAATTAGATGTGTCCCTGTTTTTTTTAAAAAAGAAACTCTATCTTAAAAATCATTGGTCATGTGAATCTGTTTATAGTACTCAATATCGCAGAATGCATTTTTGCACTGGTGCCAAGCTGTATGGGTCCTAATGCCCTTCCCTTGGACAACATTGGTGTCGTGGAGAGGGGAAACTTGCAGCATGGGCAACTGCTGGTCTTCCATACAACCTTGCCCAGGCCTGCGCCCTGGAGAGTGAAGACTTTCCAGACACAGATCCATGGTCTCGCAAGACTAACAGATGCCTTAAATTGAGGCTGAATTTCACAAATGTTATTAGAATCTGATGATGTAATCAAACTCAAGAGCACCAACAATTGTTATCTCCATATTATCAGACACCAATGATAGGTTTTAAAAAGCAGACTCTCCAAAAGATGAGAACAGAATGTTTATATTGCAAAGAGAACATTTGTTATTCCAGAGATGTTATTTTCCAAAATAAATATACACATTAGGTATCCCAGATGATCCATGAGGGAGAGGATGTCAGTTATAGAGACCAATTAAATTCATGACTCAGTAACTTAGCTATTTGCATCAATTAAAGAACAATATTCATTATCATCAGTGCATTGTTAGCATGTCCTCTGACTGAGATAGTCAAATTCTGAAAGATGTAACTGCGAGACTGAGTCTATAACAGGTAGCAGTGAACCAAAAAGGATGAAGTCACCTTCAGCAGTCTACATATGACAGATGTACGTGTCCATGACTTTGACAGAAATAACCAATGCACAGTCTTTGTGAAGATAAAGTCTCACATTAACACCAAGGACTTGAGTCATGCAACAATCATTCCACATGGAATAGCTTCAGAATCAAATTGCTGGAGGAACCCAGCAAGTCGGAAGGAAACGGACGGCTGACATTTTGGGTCAAGACCCTTTATTTGGTCTGGAAGAATAGAGAGGGGATAGCTGGTATGAAGAAGTGAGAGGGAGGGTTGGGGCAAGAGCTAGCAAACAAGTGAGGAATTTTTGAATGGTAGGAGGATGAGGGAAGGTTGGAGATAGTGACAGAAGATAGGAGGTGGTGTGGAGACAACAAAGGGCTACAGATTATGGAATTTGATATGAAAAAGGGTGAAGAGTGGAAGCAAATAAGGGAGGATAGTGGGCAGATGGCCACAATGGGGGAGGGGGGAGGCCACACATTAAGAGGAGTGTGTTGGCAATGGGCAGATAGGGTAGGCAGGGGAGGGAAATAAACTGCGTGATTGGGGGTCGGGTTATAGTATTGTCAAAAAAAAGAGGGTTGTGGGAGAACCTGCGTAGGTCAGAAGAACAGAGAAGACAACAGAGAGGGTCATGAGGATCTGCAGGTCCTCAGGAGCAGGAGAAATTCACCTTACTGCTCAGTAATGGCAGGACTCAGTGTGCGAGTACCAAAGACAATATTGAAGCATTTAGAAACATGTTCACCTGGAAGTGTTGAATAGACCATCCATCTCAGCCTCCTTGTGTGTTTGCTGCCATCTCAGAATCCAGTCTTCAGCCAGTTTGATGTACCCCCACGCAATATGAACAAATGGCTTAGAGGAATAGATACCCAAAAACTTTGAATCCACATAATATCCCATGTAGAGCTGAGGACTGGGTTCTTGAATTAGCTGCATCTGTAGCTGGTGGTTCTAGTACAGTTCTACCTGAGCATTTTGATAGTAGGTAGGTTGCTTGAACCTCTTCATTGAAACAACAAAATGAGGTAGGGTGACAATGACTGGTGAGAAGAAACTGTGACAATGGGCTGCTTGAATTTACCTTAATTTTTATCTTTAGCCACCTAGTCTCATCCTATCAGAGATTTTCCTTTTGTTATATCCATCCCTTCCCTACCCTCTTGGCAAAAATAAAAGTTTTCTCTCTTCCCCAGTTCCAATGAAGGGTCCTGGACATAAAACATCAAATCTGTCTCTGTTTCAAGAGACGCCACAGAGACGTTCTAGAATTTTCTTCCTTTGTTTCAGATTTACAGCATTTGCAGTTTAAACAAAAAATTTCACATTCTTTTTTGCCCCTTTTGTCGGTAACGATAACGTCTGGACCATCCGTGAAGAATTCCTCAACGCTAAATGTAAGGAAGCACTGTTCCCTCTAAACTGCACGAGTGTGTGGCTGCGCAATAACTGAAATGCTGTGCACACATAGCCCCTTTTTCCCATGTAGCTATTCATTCTAAATTTGCTTATCACAATAAAAACATATAAAGTGCCGCACATTTTTCAGGTCATGTAAAAATTTCCTGTTCAGACCAATGGTTTGTCTATGCAGCTGAAAAAAGAAATTAGAGGGAACACTGTAAGGAAATTATTTAATAGAATTGACGTGTTAATTGCATATTTGGAAATGAATCCTCAAGCATTTGGCTTTGAAGTAATCAAAATGTAGACGACTTTATATCAGAAGTAATGTTGGGTAATGGAATCCTGATTTAGGTCTTTCAATAGATTCCAAATCAATAATTATGATTTAATTATAATTAGAGAAGGATATAGAGGTTGAAGAACAATGAATCAAATGGGCCAGGAAATATAACTATTACAGGTGGATGATGGGAGAAGGATCAAAGTGAGTTCATTGGAAATATTGTGGGGAAATGGCCAGTTTTATTTCAGAACTTGCATCCAGAGTAACTAACTGGAAACAGTGTTTATTAATATTCCCCATGAACATGTGAATTAATGAAACAAAGCATTATGGGTAAGTATTTTATATTAATAATTTACCTAGAATTCTATTCTAGGTAAAGAATGAACTGGAGACCATTCTAGGCAGAGGCTGAACCCTTTAAGTGTACATTTATTTTTGCATGCAGAAAAAGAGTATGATATGTAGATACAGACATAGCCTGCACTTCCAACCTTTACACAACCTAATCACTATAATCACTAGATAAGAATAATCCTATCTTGAGAGGTGAAGTATCAATCTATCAGAGTGAGGTTCCGAAGTACAGATAATTATAAAGCCATATAGCCACTACAAAGATATTACAAAGAAAATGGAAGTATTTAAAATTGAGGAATTCAAAAGCATGAAGTCATGATTCTAATCATTAGATTGTGTAGGATGATGTTAAGTTCATAGGGTAATGTTGCATATAAAAAGGTCTTTGTTTTCTATGTTTCACTCCTAAAACCATGGACTTATCACTCTTATTGCTTTACTGATGATTATAAAAGATAGCTTCTTGTGCTGTCCAGCTTGCAATTTGATTTCAGTGTTGTTTTAACATCCCAAATTCTAACTGAAGTTCCTTAACTGGCATTGAATATATTAACACACACAAAATGCTGGAGGAACTCAGCAGGTCAGGCAGCATCCACAGAAATGAACAAACAGTCAACATTTTGGGCCGTGATTCTTCTTCATGACTGGAAAGGAAAGGGAATAACACCAGAATAAAAAGGTGGGGGGAGGGAGGGAAGGAAGATAGCTGGAAAGTGATGGGTGAAGCCAGGTGGGTGGGAAAGGTAAAGGGCTGGAGAGGAAGACATTTTAGGAGATGAGAGTGGACCACAGAAGAAAAAGAAGGAGGAGGGGCACTAGTAGGAGGTAATAGGCAGGTGAGAAGAGGTAAGCGGCCACAGTGGGGAACAGAAAAAGAGGGGAAGGGAAAGGAATTTTTTTTTAACTGTAAGGAGAAACTGATATTCATGCCATCAGGTTGGAAGCCACTCAGACGGAATATAAGGCGTTGCTCCTCCACCCTGAAGGTAGTCTCATCATGGCACAAGAGGAGGCCATGGACGAATATATCAGAACGTGAATGGGAATTGGAATTAAAATATTCAGCCACTGGGAAGTTCCGCTTTTGGAGGAAGGAGCGGGGGTACTCGTCAAAGTGGTCCTCCAATTAATGACGGGCCTCACCGATGTAGAGGAGACCACACCGGGAACATTGGACACAAGAGACTAGTCCAGCACATTTGCAGGTGAAGAATTGCCTCACTTTGAAGGATTATTTGGAACCCTGAATGGAGGTGAGGGAGGAGGTGAATGGGCAGTTGTAGCACTTTGGATGCATACTGGGATAAGTGCTGGGAGGGAGATTAGTGGGGAGGAATGAATAGATAAGGGAATCATGGAGCGAGTGATGCCTGTGGAAAATGAACTGGGGGGGGCGAGGTAAAGATTTGTTTAGTGGTAGGATCCCTTTGGAGAAGGTGTAATTTGCGGGAACGATGTGTTGGAGGCTTATGGGGTGGTAGATCAGGACAAGAGGAACTCTATCCCTGTCAAGGAGGCGGGAAGATTGAGCGAGCATGGATGAATGGGAAATGGAGGAGATGTGGGTTAGGGCAGCATCAATGGTGAAGAAAAGGAAACCTCATTCTTTGAAGAAGGACATCTCATGTCCTGGAAAGGAAAGCGTCATCCAGCAAACAGCTGCTGTGAAAACAATGGAACTAAGAAAAAGGACTAGGATTTTTACAGGAGGCAGGATGAGAAGAGGTATTTCCTAGATAGCCATGGGAATCAGTAGCTTTATAAAAGATGGTTGACAATTTGTCTCCAGAAATGGAGACAAAGAGATCGTGAAAGGGGAGAGCAGGCATCATAAATGGACCAAGTGAATTTAAAGGCAGCGCAGAAGTTGGAGGCAAAGTTGATTAAACTGATGAGCATGGGTGCATGAAGCAGCAGTCATCAATGTATCAGAGGAAGAGTTAGGGAGCATTACCAGGGAAGGCTTGGAAAATGGACTGTTCTGCATAGCCAGTGAAAAGGCAGGCATTGCTGGGGCTCGTGCTATCCCTAGGGCCTGGAGAAAGTGGGAGGACCTGAAGGAAAATTGTTGAGGGTGAGGATGAGGGGGAAGAGGAGGGTGGTGATGGAGGGGAACTGGAAGGTCTGCCAGATGGAGGAGGGTAGTGCTGGATCCCAGAAAGAAGAGGGTGGTGGTGGATTCTCCCCTTGACGCCACTCCTCCTTCCCTTTCTCTTATGGTCTACTCTCCTCTCCTATCAGATTCCTTCATCTCCAGCTACCTGGTTTCACCTATCACCTTGTAGCTCCTGCTCCTTCCCCCTCCCCCACTTTTTTATTCTGGCGCCTTCCCTTCTCCTTTCCCGGCCTGCTGAGTTTCGCCAGCATTTTGTGTACGTTGCTCTATATGTCCAGCATCGGCAGAATTTCTTGTGTTATTGAATATATTAGCCATTGCTCATTATTAAGGGTTTTAATATTTATTCTCAATGTCAGGTAGGTGTTGATCAAGTGAGTCATCCTACCTGAGCAATTTAATGTGGAAATCATCTGAACATAGAGAAAAATTGAATCTTCATGCATAATTTATATACAACCAAGTCATATAATGTTCATGGTTATTAGTGGTTGAATATAGTTCTTTATAGCAAAAAACTACAGTGGTTTATGGTAACAGATAACAATGGGACAGGGCTATTTTGATAATAAGTAAAACTTTGTTTATGAAGATATAGCAATATTTACTTCAGGAAAGTAAAAACAAATTTTAAGCTTTGAAAAAGATATCTTGTACTTGAAGTTATTGCATAAAATTGAGGAAAATAGAAGTGCTGTGCCGACTGGATTCACAGAGGCAGACCAAAACGTTTAGATATTTCTATGGTTTGCCAACAAAGGAGTGCTTAAATAGAATCTGCAGGCAGGATATCCTATGAACAGTTGCTCATACAATCAGATGATTCTCTCAAAAGTTAAAAACAAAATGTTTACAGTCCTGGAAAATATTGCATGGACCCTTTTTAAAAATCTTTCTGAAGTTTGGATATTTCTATTAAAACCCTGAAAGCAACTAATTTTAAATGTTCAGCATTTGTCAGTTTTTCTTTCATCGTGCCATCATTTGAGATGCAGACATTCAGGCCACCCCCGCATCTTACATCAGAAAGGACCATTGTGTTCTCAAACTCATTAACTAAGATAAAGGTTTCCTTGTAAAGTTGGATCAGTTCACTTGTTAAGGAATCATCAGGTCTTTTTGAAATGAATACCGGTTTCTGTTTGCAGAATATTTCTAGTTGATGTTATCACAAAGAATCTAAAAGGCTGCATTATTCTCTGAGTTTATTCATCCAAAAATTATATATTAAAATGTTCAGCTTTCAGCTTAAAGAAAATGTTCTAAAAATGGTAACTAGCCTTGAATTATAAAGAGGGCTGAGTTCAGCTTTGAAATATTGGCCTCAGTTTGCAAAAAATGCAGATGATTTCTATGACTTGATCTTTCTTTTTCAATTCTAAACCATGTTATTAAAAAAGCAAGGCTCTACTTAGATTTACAGAGCATCTTAATTGCAACAGAAGTCAAACTTAAACTTTCTCAGCACCCTGGTTTTTTCCACTTGTTTGGTATCATCTGCTTCAAAGTTTTTGGAACGATATTAGTCTAAATACACAAAGGTTTTGATCTTCATCTTGACAGGATACTGAAGGTTGCTAAGAATTGATTCAGTTGGTCAGCTCACCATTTGCAAATTTTTATGAACCTTTATGAAAATCCCAGTTAAATAAAATATATTAATGGGTTTGAGAGTGACTTATTCCATTCACAAGTGAAGAGCAATAAACATATTTACAAAGTGAACATTTTCAAGGCTGGACAATTGATCAGAAGATTCCATTGTCATGTACCTTTCACTAGGTCTTATAACAAAGAATCAAAAACATATTGGATCTGTTCAGAGTCATATTTATTGCTAGCAATAATAAGAAACATCTCCACTCCTCAATGGCTGGAGACTGATTCTCATTTACAGCTTACCAAGTTGCTTTTTAATGCAAGTTTTCAGGCTATGCTTTGACCGTTATATGTTCTTCAGGTCAGCTCTTCCACTTCAACACAGCTGCACTTCCCAAGGCCCTCCCCTTAGTTACACAATGATCCAGAACATTACATGCCTCCTGTCATGAAGACACTCAGCATATAGCAAAGCACTATGGGATTTAATAGGTTCAATTTTGTTATATCATAAAATTAAATATATAAAGATCTCAATGATTTGAATATATTTCTACACCGTCTTCCCAATTTGCTTGAACTGGATGAAGGTAATGTGGACATAAGTATATCATGCTGAACTAGCTTCTTCATTTGTTCATTTGTAATGTGCCTTGTTGTATGACATGGGCAATCATGGTCTTTCCACGTAGTGTCTTTACAAGATGGGTGGTGCCAGTCATTATTAAACTTTTCAGAGATTGGTTGGTGTCAGTGATTGCATAACCAGGACTTGTGATATGCACCAACTGCTCATATGACCATCCATTGCCTTCTCCCATGGCTTCATGTGACCCTGATTGGGGAATAAGGAGGTGCTACACTTTGCCCAAGGATCACCTGTGGCCTAGTGGAGGGAAAGAGCACCGTACACCTCTTTTGACAGAGATGTATCTCCTATCTAAGCTCATTTATGTTGTCAGGATTTATTTGGGGACCTTTAATCTTTCCCAGTATAACCAAGATAACTCCTTCCTGTCAGAGTTAGAGAGAACCTTATCTCTGCTGTGTATTTTTAGTACTGTATTTCTCATTTGTTTTTAACCAAGGCCTTTGAATTAACCATTGAAATTAAAAGTTTTAACAAAAAAAATCACAACAGCTTTTCAGAAAGCCGTTTATCAAAAGAAAACTCCCAAAGAGAGGTGGAGGGGGGGAAATATTGCATCCCTTGCAGAATGAAAATACCAGATCAAACAATCATGATGTGAACATTGATATTCAAAGTTTTCAATGATTTCTTATTGTTTTACTTGATTTCTTCAAGTTGCAGGAAAAAGAAGAGCAAAGGTCACATAAACAGGCATTGTCAGTCTATCCACTAACAGAATCTGAAAAAAAAACATAAGGATCATTAATTTTCTTTGATAAACAATTAAGAATGAAACGCATACACAATGTTTATATTGCTTGGTGATTTACTTCTGGCAATGTGAAGTCAAACATTTCTATGCAAAGCTAGATAGATATGAATAGAATATGTACTTAGAGCTGTAATATCTTACAGCTGTTACAGACTTTATGTATCAAAACACAATATAGCAATGTCCCCAACAAAACTTCTGACTGTTGCAGTAACATCTGCTTCATTAATGTCAGCAGCAAGCTAATGATCAGCAGAAAAGTACTGGTTAAAAAAGGTTAAGAAGGTGCTGATTAAAGTCCTGAACTGGAGTAGGACCAAATTTGAGGGTATTACATAGGATCTAGTTGGGGTCGACTGGGTGATTATTTAAAGGCAAAGGAACGGTAGGTAAATGGGAAGCTTTTACAAGGGTCACATTAAGAGTCTGGGGGAAGCTTGTTCCTGTTAGGTTAGACATGCCAATGATAGGGAAACCTGTCTGACGAGAGACATCGAGGCTCTGTTCAAAAAAGAAGGAAGCATCCATTGCATTTAGGCAGCTGGGTACATATGAATTCCTCAACAAATATACAGTTTAAGAGCAGACTTATGAATGAAATTAGGAGGGCAAGTAGAGGGTATGAGATGGGTTAAAGATGATCCCAAAATTTTTAAGTTATATTACAGCCAAAAGGTGACTAAGGAGAGACTGACTGCTTAGAAACCTAGTCTCCTCCCAGACACTTTTTGAGACCCTCAGTTCGTTGGTGTCTACCATAGATGTTGCGTCTCAGCTATCTACATTGATCATCACAGGTATTGTCAGTCAACATTGAATTCAACGTACAACTCCAACTCTGTATTTTTCCTTGGGGTTACTCCCGGTCTTCCTTGTAAGTGGGTATAGCCGCAAGGCAAAGGAGATTTGTGATCAGAGTTTTCCTCTCCTAGATGAGCTGGCAAGCTGCCCAAAGCAACTGGTTTTAAGGTGCCAATAACCCACTTTTTCCTCTTCTCCTGTCAGTAGAAACTGTTCTGCTGGGCTTAGTAGCTAAGTCACACATGAAGGCCTAGAGCTGAACTTGGTTGTCAGAGGCTCTTCAGTGGGGACATTTAATAGGTAGTGGGAGCTTATCCCCACTACCCCCTTGGCTATGACAACCATAAGGCAGGGGTCCCAACTTTTTTTGCACCGTGGACCAGTTTATTATTGACAATATTCTTGTGGACCGGCCGACTCGGGGGGGGGGGGGGCGGGGTGGTAGGGTTGCCAACGGACAAGAGTAACTGTCAAATACATTGTGTTTACCCCGAGAAGACTACAATTACCATGAAGCCTTGCGCGGGCACCTGTGTGCGCATGCGTGACTTGCGCATGCGTGTACATGCCGATTTTTTTCCTACAAATTGTTTTTGGCTACTCTGTTCAGAGAGGGGTGTTAATCACGACCGGAATATAGATCAGTCAACTATAAGTCACTTTTTAGTGGCTAATACACTCAATTTCCTTTCTAAAAGGGTTTATCTAACGAATTTAATAATAAACAGACAGCACATATTTTCCTCACGTGAATATAATGATAAGTCAATTACTGTATGTCACTTATAAGTCAATAGCATCATAACATTTAAGTAACATTTGGATATTAAACACACAGCACATATTTTCCCCGTATGAACATACAAAATCACTGCAACACACCAATATTGCTGAATCAGTGGGAGCCCTGGGCTTGTTTCCCTGCAACAACATGGTCCCATCGAGGGGCGATGGGAGACAGCGATACTCGAACGGGGTTCCTTATGTCCAGTCTAGTCCGCAATTTAGTTTTCGTTGCATTCATTGCAGAGATATGTTGGAAATGGAAGCAACGCTTTCAGTGCTTTCGTAGCTGTCTCAGGATATTTAGCCTTGACTTTGATCCAGAATGCTGGCAGAGACGTTATGTCAAACATACTTTTCAGCCCGCCATCATTTGTAAGCTTGAGGAGTTGATCTTCTTACTGCGCTGACATGGACGATGCGCGGGCAATGACCTCGCGTGCGTTCAAGCTCAACAGTGGGCATGACAGGGAATGAGGAAAGGTGCAGCTGACTCCTATCGCCAAATCATATCGTTTCCTCGCGGCCCAGTAGCACATGCTTTGCGGCCCGCTGAATGGGGACCGCTGCCTTAAGGAACCAGTTTACTGTTAATATTACAGTATGTTCTACAACATTTTCTGCAGCTATATGTGGAACCACAGGAAGTAGATAAGATTTTTAATGTCTAGTTCTTCTCAGTGTTTACTAAGGAGAAAATCATGGCTGCCAAAGAAATGGGGGATAATAAGTAATGAGATCTTGGAACATATGCATAATAGGAGGAAGGAAATGTAACAGCCTTAAAGCACAAGACCAAATGCACCTCCAGGCCTCATGGATACCTTGGAAGAAATTGATGAGGTCTTTGCAGAGACATTTGCTTCATTATTAACCACTGGTAAAATTCCTGAAGAATGGAAAGTGTTGTTCCAATGTTGTTCCATTGTCCAAGAAGGGTAACAAGGACAGGCCAGGGAATTATACGGTAGTGATACTGTTTTTCAGCAGGAGGGAAGCAACTGGAGGGAATTCTGAGGGACAAGATCTGCCATCACTTGGATAGTCAAGGCCTGATCAAGAATAGTCAGCACAACTTTCATTGTGGAGGTCATGTCTGATGAATCTTTCAGAGTTTTTCAAAGAGGTAACGAAAGGGATAGATGAAGGTAGGGCAGTGCTTATGTCCATACAGACTTTAGTAAAACCTTTGAGTAGGTCCCATGTGGCAGACTCATCTGGAAGATTTGGTTGCATGGGAATCAGGGGGAGTTTATGAGAGGCATTCATAATTGGCTTGATATCAGGTAGCAGAGGCTGATGGTTGGTCAATTCTCCAACTGAAGGTATGTGACTAGTGGGTTCAGTGTTGAGCCCTCTGTATTCATTACTTATATAATAATTTGGATGTTAATATACTGTATGTGGCACATAGTAAATTTGCTGAAAATATTATATTATCTTGTTGAAAGTGAAGCAGGTAACAATGAATTGCAAATAGGTATTGTTCAGTTAAGAAGATGGACTAAGGAATGGCAAATGGATTTAAACTTAGATGAGTGTGACGTAAAGTGGTTTGGACACTCAGACTGGGGTAGAATCTATACAACATACATCAGAGCATTGACAAAATTCGAAGTAAATTTATTACCAAAGTACATATACATACACATGGAATCATTTTCTTGCAGGCATACTCAATAATCCATAATAGAATAATAACTGTAATAGAATCAATGAAAGATCACACCCACTTGGGCAAACCAGTGTGCAAATGATAACCAACTGTGCAAGTACAAAAAGAAAAAAATAAATAAATAAGCAATAAATATCGCAAAATGAGATGAGGAGTCCTTGAAGTGAGAGGAACAGAGGGAGCTGGGAGTACAAGAGCACAGTTCATTGAAAGCAGACACGCGGTTAGAAAAGGTGGTGAAGAAGGCAGTAGTTGTATAACCAGGACTTGTGATCGCAGCTGCTCATCACCTGCTCCTATGGCCTCACGTGACCCTGATGCGGGACTGAGCAGGTGCGACATCTTGCCCAAGCTAACCTGCAGGCTAGTGGAGGGAAGGAGCACCTCACACCTGCTTTGGCAGAGAAGTATCTCCACGCTGTCGCCCGGCACCCTATTATAAGAAAGGTAGTCAAGATGGAGAAGGAGCAGAAAAGATTCATGAGGATACTCCCAGACTAGAGGGCCTGAGTTACAGGGTGAGGATGGCCATGATGTATCACTATTCATTGAAGCACAAGAGACTGAAGGGTAACCTCATAGAAGTTTATAAAATTATGAGGAAGACAGTCATAATCTTTTCCCCAGGGCTGGGGAGACAAAACTAGAGAGCACAGGTACAAAATAAGAGGGAGAGATTTAAAATAGACCCGAGAAGTAATTCTTTACACAGAGGGTAATGAGTACATGGAATGATATGCCAGAGGAAGTGGTCAGGGCAGGTACAATTCCAACATTTAAGACACATTTGGATTTGTACACAGAGGGCAAGGGCTTGAAGGGTTATGGACCGAATGCAGACATCTAGGACTAGCAGAGAGGATGCTGATGTCGGCCTGGAACAATTGGGTCAAAGGACCTGTTTCGTATTGAATTTCCCTTTGCCTCTGAAGTTAGATATATGTCTGCTATGAAGGTTTACACAGGTGGTGCAAGTAGTCAGAGAAAAACTCAAAAACAGCTTGGGGCAATTACAACAAAACATTTATTGATATTCCTACTCCTAGTTTCACTGTCTTTATATCCTTTGATCCCTGGTCAATTATTAAATTCAGAAATCAGCTGGCAATGACTGCATCCACATATAATGGATTGTTAATCTGTTAATTTTTAATTAGTAGGTTCCATTTTGGCAGTTGTTGGTGGGTTAAAAAAGATAATTATTAATAATGTTAAAACAATGACTTACCTGGCTTTGGCAGGACATTTTGGTAACACCAAATTTCTGGCATAAGTAACCAGTTGTAAATACTTGCCATTCTTCATCTATTTCTGTCTGTACTAGGATTTCATATTTCACTTTACGTTCCTGTCTTAAGCTGAAAGCATTGCGTTCAGTAATTCCAAAAGGTATATTTGAATCTGCATGATTTAATCTCTGGAACAGCAATAAAATCAAGAGTTCAGATTCAGGTTTAACATCACTGGCATAATGTCATGAAATTTGTTGTTTTGTGGCGGCAGTACAATGTAATATAAAAAAAATGAAAAAACTATAAATTACAATACGAACTGTGTGTGTATATATATTAAATAAGTAGTGTAAACAGAGAGCAAAAAAAGTGATGTGATGTTCATGAGTTTACTGTCCATTCAGAAATCTGTTGGCAGAGGGGGAGGAGCTGTTCCTGAAATGTTAAATGTTGAGTGTGTGTCTTTAGGCTCCTGTACCTCCTCCTTGATGGTAGCAATGAGAAGAGGGCATGTCCCGGATAATGGGTTGATGCCTTAATAAACTACTACAGATGTACTGTTGAAAGTATTCGGACTGGTTGCATCATAGTCTAGTATTGCAACTCGATTGCACAGGAATGTATGAAGGTGCAGGGAGCAGTGAACTCAGTTTCAATACATCCCCACCATCAGTAGTATCTGCATAAGGCAACATCCATCATCAAAGATCCTCACCATCTGGCCTATCCTATTCTTACACTACCATCAGGCAGTAAGTACTGGAACCTGAAGTGCAACACCAACAGATTCAAGAATGGCCACTTCCCTTCAACCATTCAGTTCTTGAATCAACCTTCACAACATTAATCACTACCTCAGCATAGCAACACATTCACAACTTTGATCACTTAGCGCTACAATGGATTTCAGTTTTTTTGTTCTAGCTGTGTTCTTTCTTTTCAAAATGGTGCATAAATTCTGCTTAATTTATGCTTCACTTAACAATGCAATCTACCTGATTACATTTGCCTGTGATGCTGCTGCAAGTAAGGTTTTCATTGCACCTGTGTCTACACGTACTTGTGCACATAACAAGAAGATTGACTCATTGCTGACTGTGTAGGAGAGCAAACAATGACCTTTAGGAATGGCTCTTGCCAAAATAGCTAAGACTAGGGACTGGTAGGCAGAGTCAAAGTCCGATAAATCAGACAGAAGGATAGTGACAACCTTGAGCAAAAATGGGTGTTCAGATTTGAAACTGAAAGAGAGAAGCGGATAACATAAGGTTGAAAGGAGACAATATGAATTGGGAATAACCTTTTAGGGAGAGGGATGAGGCAGATTGTTTCAGGTAAATAGTGGCAGAAAGCAGAGCTTGTCATCTGTAGAAAATTTGTTTAGCAATGGAATGGAACATACCTGCTCTCTCCAACTTTCAAGCAGTTCTGTAAGAACCACCTGACTGCCGAAGCAGACTGCCTCCATTCTCTTTCATGTTTATCTATTTATTGAGATACAGCGCAGAATACAGCCCCGCTGACCCATTGAGCCAGCAATTCCCTGATTTAATTCTAGCCTAATCATGGGACCATTCAAAATGACCAATTAATCAACTAACCAGAATGTCTTTGGACTGTGGGGTGGGGGGGGGGGGGAACTGGAGCACCAGGAGGAAACCCACATGGTCTCATGAAGAACATACAAACTCCTGACAGGCATCGGCAGGAACTGAAATCATTTCACCCGTACTGTAAAGAATTGTGCTAACTACTATGCTACCATGTTCTGGGTTTTCCAACAATAGGGAAAAATATCTGAACAATTTGAAGTTATAACAGCTTATAATCGCACCATACTGCTCTGTTCACGCTTGCCACTATTTATCAGCCAGCTGTCCTGTGTTCAGTTTGCGTACCCGATTTTATTATTTAAATTATGTTACTAAAACACCGTAGCGAACATGATCACCATCTTGATCCCTTCTTGCTAAGATAATGGGGATTAATATGACACTATTATTTTACCCCAAAGCAATATTATTCAATTTTCTTTAAAAGATAAAAGGCAGACATGAAAGATAAAATGCTGTGAATATTTAACTAATGCTAATTAAGTTAGAACAAATTGAACCAGATCACTTGCAGAATATTTTCATCTAATTTGCATTGTAAATGCAAATATTACATAATTATATTGACAGACAGAGCTACATATACTCATTTGATCTTTCTGTAAATTAATTTAGTGAACGTCTACAATTATGCATAATAGAGGCCACAGTTCTTTTTCTCGCTATTTTCTTACATATACGCATATACTGCCTGGCTGCTCTTGGCATTCAGATTTCATTCTTCTGTAACTTGCAAACATTTACGCTAAAATGAGCATTCATTGTGCATTTTAAAGATCTCTAGTAACTAGACCAAAGGGATATTGTGTCCTTGCAATGGCAGTCCATCATTTTGAGAAAGGCTTTTAAAGTAAAAAGTGGACATGTTATATGAGAACACAATATATAGGAGCAGAAACAGGTCATTTGGCCCATCGAACCTGCTCCACCATTTCATCATGGCTGATCCAATTTTCCTCTCAACCCCAATCTCCTGCCTTCTCCCCACATTCCTTCATGCCTGACCAATCAAGATATCTAGCAACCTCTGCTTTGAATATATATAAAGACATGGCCTCCACAGCTGCCTGTGGCAAAGAATTTCACAGATTCACCACTCTCTGGCTAAAGAAATTCCTCCTCATTTCTGTCCTAAAAGGACTCCCTTCTATTCTGAGGCTCAGTCCTCTGGTTTTAGACTCTTCCCTCCATAAAAAACATTCTCTCCACATCCACTCTATCAAGGCCTTTCACTATTCGATATGCTTCAATGAGGTCACCGCTCATTCTCTAGTGAATACAAGCCCAAAGGAAATCAAATGCTCTTCATATGACAAGGCATTCAATCCTGGAATCATTTTTGTGAACCTCATTTGAACCCTCTCTAGTAACAGCACATCCTTTCTAAGATAAGGGGCCCAAAAGGGAGGAAGATAAAGAATGGTAGGGTGAAGGAACCATGGGTGACAAGTGAGGTGGAAAATCTAGTCAGGTGGAAAAAAGCGGCATACATGAGGTTTAGGAAGCAAGGATCAGATGGGTCTATTGAGGAATATAGGGTAGCAAGAAAGGAGCTTAAGAAGGGGCTGAGAAGAGCAAGAAGGGGGTATGAGAAGGCCTTGGCGAGTAGGGTAAAGGTAAACCCCAAGGCATTCTTCAATTACGTGAAGAACAAAAGGATGACAGGAGTGAAGGTAGGACCGATTAGAGATAAAGGTGGGAAGATGTGCCTGGAGGCTGTGGAAGTGAGCGAGGTCCTCAATGAATACTTCTCTTCCGTATTCACCAATGAGAGGGAACTTGATGAAGATGAGGA
Source organism: Mobula hypostoma (assembly GCF_963921235.1). Classification (NCBI taxonomy): domain Eukaryota; kingdom Metazoa; phylum Chordata; class Chondrichthyes; order Myliobatiformes; family Myliobatidae; genus Mobula; species Mobula hypostoma. Next base: position 53,266,390 of record NC_086115.1, read on the forward strand.
CAATATGAGTGAGGTTGATGTTCTGGAGCACGTTGATATTAAGGGAGAGGAGGTGTTGGAGTTGTTAAGATACGTTAGGACGGGTAAGTCCCCGGGGCCTGACGGAATATTCCCCAGGCTGCTCCAGGAGGCAAGGGAAGAGATTGCTGAGCCTCTGGCTAGGATCTTTGTGTCCTTGTTGTCCACGGGAATGGTACTGGAGGATTGGAGGGAGGTGAATGTTGTCCCCTTGTTCAAAAAAGGTAGTAGGGATAGTCCAGGTAATTATAGACCAGTGAGCTTTACGTCTGTGGTGGGAAAGTTGTTGGAAAAGATTCTTAGAGATAGGATCTACGGGCATTTAGAGAATCATGGTCTGATCAGGGTCAGTCAGCATGGCTTTGTGAAGGGCAGATCGTGTCTAACAAGCCTGATAGAGTTCTTTGAGGTGGTGACCAGGCAAATAGATGAGGGTAGTGCAATGGATGTAATCTATATGAATTTTAGTAAGGCATTTGACAAGGTTCCACACGGTAGGCTTATTCAGAAAGTCAGAAGGCATGGAATCCAGGGAAGTTTGGCCAGGTGGATTCAGAATTGGCTTGCCTGCAGAAGGCAGAGGATCGTGCTGGAGGGAGTACATTCGGGTTGGAGGGTTGTGACTAGTGATGTCCCACAAGGATCGGTTCTGGGACCTCTACTTTTCGTGATTTTTATTAATGACCTGGATGTGGAGGTAGAAGGGTGGGTTGGCAAGTTTGCAGACGACAGAAAGGTTGGTGGTGTTGTGGATAGTGTAGAGGATTGTCGAAGATTGCAGAGAGACATTGATAGGATGCAGAAGTGGGCTGAGAAGTGGCAGATGGAGTTCAACCCAGAGAAGTGTGAGGTGGTACACTTTGGAAGGACAAACTCCAAGGAAGAGTACAAAGTAAATGGCAGGATACTTGGTAGTGTGGAGGAGCAGAGGGATCTTTGGGTACATGTCCACAGATCCCTGAAAGTTGCCTCACAGGTAGATAGGGTAGTTAAGAAAGCTTATGGGGTGTTAGCTTTCATAAGTCAAGGGATAGAGTTTAAGAGTCGTGAGGTAATGATGCAGCTCTATAAAACTCTGGTTAGGCCACACATGGAGTACTGTGTCCAGTTCTGGTTGCCTCACCATAGGAAGGATATGGAAGCATTGGAAAGGGTACAGAGGAGATTTACCAGGATGCTGCCTGGTTTAGAGAGTATGGATTATGATTAGAGATTAAGGGAGCTAGGGCTTTACTCTTTGGAGAGAAGGAGGATGAGAGGAGACATGATAGAGGTATACAAGATATTAAGAGGAATAGTTAGCGTGGATAGCCAGTGCCTCGTCCCCAGGGCACCACTGCTCAATACAAGAGGACATGGCTTTAAGGTAAGGGGTGGGAAGTTCAAGGGGGGATATTAGAGGAAGGATTTTTACTCAGAGAGTGGTTGGTGCGTGAAATGCACTGCCTGAGTCAGTGGTGGAGGCAGATACACTAGTGATATTTAAGAGACTACTAGACAGGTATATGGAGGAATTTAAGGTGGGGGTGGTTATATGGGAGGCAGAGTTTGAGGGTCGGCACAACATTGTGGCTGAAGGGCCTGTACCGTGCTGTATTATTCTATGTTCTATGTTCTAAAGGTGCTCACAACACTCGAAGTGAGGACTCTCCAGTGCTTTATAAAGTCTCAACATTACATCCTTGCATTTATATTCTAGTCCTCTTGAAATGAATGCTAACATTGCATTTGCCTTCCTCACCACAGACTCAATCTGCAAATTAACCTTAAGGGAATCCTGCACAAAGACTCCCAAGTACTTTTGCACCTCCGTTTTTAATATTTTCTCTCTTATCAGAAAATAGTCAACCCTTGTATTTCTTTAACCAAAGTGCATAACCATACACTTCCTGACACTGTATTCCGTACGTCTTTTCTTTGTCCATTCTCCTAATTTGTCACCTTCTGGCCCTATGTCACCTCTTTCTAATGATTGATTTAATTTTTTACCAACAGAGCAATGTCACCCTCTCTGCCTTCCTGCCTGTCCTTTCGATACAATGTGTATCCTTGGACATTAGCTCCCAGCTATAATCTTCTTCCAGCCATGATTCAGTGATGCCTACTACTACGTCGACTCAGGCCTAGGGGGCCAGCGTCGGGCACGGTGATGGACTCTCCACTTCTCCCTCTCCCTCATCAGTGTGTTCAGTTCATCCGCATTAGCCGCGCTGCTGTCTTTGAGAAGCGTGTTGACCATAGTCTTGGGAGGGTGCCCAGGGTTCATCCTCCCATGCTTGGACTCCCATATGATGACTAAGCTGGCAGGTAGCTCGGGATGGCGTAGACAGTGCCCCACTAGTTGCAGTCTTCTCACCTCGATTTTAGTGGTGAGCATCTGTAGGTCGTTATAGAGCTCAACGTTCATCATATGCTGTTGCCAACTCACGTCAAGAGCCATCCGGAGCACTGTGACTGTCCGCTCCTAGGACCTCTTGCCACCACCATTATCCAAAGTGATAAAGTGACTTACCTGTTGTTGAGGGGAATGGGATTGCCACAGGGATATTCTACACCAGCTCTTTATCCCCTTTCCCCTTCCTGACTGTCACCCAGTTTCCTGTGTCCTGAATCTTGGGTGTAATTACCTCTCTATATGTCCTATCTATCACTCCCTCAGCCTCCTGAATGATCCGGAGTTCGTCCAGTTCCAGCTCCAACTCCTTAACATGGTTTGTTAGAAACTGCAGCTGGATGCACTTCTCGCAGTTGTAGTCCTCCGGGACACTGGAGATCTCTCTGTCGTCCCACATCCTGCAAGAGGAGCATTCCACTATCCTGCCTGGCATCTCTACTGTCCTAGCTGAGTAGATATAAAGAAAAGAACGAAGAAACTTGAGCTTTTCTTTCCATTGCTTTCTCTGACTGAAGCCTCAAGATCACCTCCCTGACTATGTCTACTTAGATGATGGCTGTTGCAACGATGCCCACAGTGCTTGTCCCTGCCTTCCTTTAATTTGCTCTTGCAAATCAATCTCAAATGTCGATTGGCCACTAGTCAAAGTTCTTTTCCACTGTACTGACTCGTTTCTACCTTTTATCCTCAGGCAGTGTGGAGGGCTGTATCCACTACTTTTTGTAGGATTTCTTATCCAAGACCAGGCCTGTCAATATACTCTCCATTACACATCTATTCAAACTTCTCAAATTTTTAGATGTCATGCCTAATCTTCAAAAACTCCTATGAACTAGAGGAGCTGCCGTGCATGCTACACAATTGCACTCATATGCTGGGTGCAGGACAGGTCCTCCAAAATAACACCAAGGAATTTAAAGTTGCTGTCCCTCGCCACCTCCGATCCTCTGATAAGGACTGGCTTATGGATTCTGATTTCCCTCTCTTGAAGTCAATAAGCAGCTCCTTGGTCTTGCTGACACTGAGTAAGAGGTTGTTGTTATGGCACCACTCAACCAGATTTTCTACCTCCCTCCTATATGCTGATTCATCACCAACTTTGATCTGGCCTACAAGAGTGGTGTTATCAGCAAACTGGAATATGGTATCTGAGCTGTGCTTAATGGAATTGATAGAAAGTTCAAGGCTACAGAATAAAGCAGAATATATCAGAAACACACAGAGGTCTAGAAATTGCAGTGCGCTCATTAAAGGCACTCTACATGATCATTGTTTGGTATGCCACTGATCATTTCAGTGAGCATTCACAGATTTCAGTAGTGTGACTGGTTAAAGCTCTGTGACATGACTAAACTGTGTGGTCAGGAATCTTTCAGAGGGTAGGCCTCAAAATCCCCGGCCTTGCCTGCTTTTGGCGACCGAGAAGGAGGTCGAATCGTTCGGACAGAGATGGCGCTCAGAACTCGGTGTCGGAGGGCTGATCAGAGCGCAAAGTTTTCGGATGACTCAAGAGTCGGATTGTGGTCGGCATGGCAGGGAGAGTTTTTCTTCCTTCTCCTGTCTGCATGAGATGTGGGACATTTGAGAAACTTCGAACTTTATTGTGCTCATGGACTTCTTCATCAAGTTATGGTATTGTTGCACTGTTTGTAACTATGTGTTATAATTATGTGGTTTTGTCAGTTTTTTCAGTCTTGGTCTGTCCTGTGTTTTGTGATATCACACCGGAGGAAATAATGTATCATTTCTTAATGCATGCATTACTAAATGACAATAAAAGAGGACTGCGTGTCTTCATAATCTAAACATCCTTTACACCGAAAAGAAGATTTTGCAGTCTGATCCGGTACTGGGAATGGGGCATGGTTAGGAATGAAACAAATGTGTTAGTCAGTTTACATTTCAGTACTAGCTGACCAGCAGGGCTGTTTGTGCTCTGTTGGGGAAGATGAGAGTGAGCCAGCTGCCTATGGATAGACAAAAAGCAGAGAAGTAGAGAACAGCATGGTCATTGGGAAGCACAGGGTCCACCAGATGGAGATTGAAAAGTAATGCTGTGAGTGCTTTTAGGACCAGGAGCAAGATTGATCCATGGGACAATACTGTCCATTTTCTCTGACAAACTAGTCATGGGCATTAGCACATTTCATTTTGGGAAAAGTCCATTTTCAATAAATGAGTGCTAAAATTAAAAGCAATACTTAACCGAACATCATTTTCCTTGGTAAATACAAAGGGGAAGTACTCAGTTAGGACCTTGGCCACATCACAGGACTTCACAAATAGATTGGTCCCTTAGGAGACCCATTCTTTCCATGGGTTCTTTCACTTGCTCCTGGTGTACTTATAGAATGTTTTGGATTCCCATTAATTTTACTTGGCAGGTATATTTCATCGTGCCTTTATACCCTCTTGATTTTTCCTTAAGATGTCTACACACCTTACATTCCTCAAGAAATTCCCTTCATCCCTGTTGCTTATATCTGCCATATGTTTTCTGCTATTTCCTGATTAAACTTACAACATCTTTTGTCTTTCAGGTTATCTTGTCTTGCCATTCTTTGCCATCCACACTCATCAGAACATTCTGGCCCTAAACTCTTACTAACATTCTTTTAAGAAACTCCCACTTGTGAGCTGCTGTTTTACCTGCAAACATCTTCTCCCAATTTGTTTTCACTGGGTCCTCTCTTACATTATTGACACTAGACTTCCCCCACTAAGAAAGAAAGACACTAAGAAACAGAGAAAAAAAATCCAGACTTAGTTACTATTCACTCTCCTCAATGAAGCCAACACTCTTCAAAGCCCACACTTTGACCTCAGACACCCCTCATAAAATGTTTATTCACCACCTCCAGCAAAGGGGCATCTAACTCACTAGGATTAATGTGAACAGTTATTTTAGAGGACACATCATTTGGGAGATGATGCAAGTAAGCTGTCACATTTCCTGTGCCTCCTGAACTTCGACAAGGCTATAATCATGCCGAAAGAGAAAGAATCGTACGTGATTCCTTGGATATTTTGTGCTTATAAAAATCAGTACTTCATAGACCTGGAAGAAATTAGCAAGGCCATTCTCTAAATGCATTTGAAAATTCGGTTTATTCACTTTAGAATATCTAGCCCAATATTTTTTTAAATGCTGAGTAATTGATAAACGTCAGTGTGGAAAGGGTTCTTGGTATTTTGGCTTATGAACTTAGAAATAGCAAGCTGTCAGTGGTGCAAATGGTATGTTGCCATTCATTGCAAAACGGTAGGAGTGCAAGAATAAGGGTGTCTTGTTGCAATCTTGCAGGGTTTTGGTAAGACCACATCCTGGAGTATAGTGCAGAGTTTTGCTTTCTGTGCGTAAGGAAAACTGTAATTTCCATGGAGCTACTGAAATATAGTTTCAGTAGATTGATTCTCACAACAATTAGGTTGTCCTCTGGGGAAACAATATAGCTATTCTATTCTCATGAGAATTTTTATAATAAGAGATGTAAATTTTGAAACATAACCAATTCCTACAGAAATTTTTAATGTAAATGCTGAGAGGTTACTTACTTTGGCTGGAGTACGTAGAATGAGGGGATAGTTCCACGATAGGGATTGGCCATTTAGAATTAAGATGAAGAGAACATTGGCATTGAATACATTTAGGAGTTTGATGGATGTTTATACACTTATGGAATCAAGGGACATGAGAATGATACCAAAAGGTGGACCAGAGGTGCAGTCACAGCCAAGAAGTCTTCGATGGTGAAGTGGTCATTTTGTTTACAACAGCATCTAAGATTTTAAGGTTAAGACTAGCTTTATTTGACACAGGTACATCAAAATATGGAAACATGCAGTGAAATGCTCTGTTTATGTCAATGAGCAACATAGTCCTAGGATGTTTCTGCTGCCACATAGCACACCCACAACTTACTAACCCCTAAACATATGCTTTATGAATGTGGGAGGAAACCGGAACACCAGGAGGAAAACCATGCGGCCATGGGGACTTCTTGCCGACAATGGTGGAAATCGAACCCCATTTGCTAATCGCTGGCATTGTAAAACATTGCACTAACCAGTATGCTACTGCGCCACCCTTATGCTACTTAAAGTGCTTATGTTTAATGCTCTTATGTTTTAAACCTTTCTGCATTGTGAAACAAGATTCAAAACTGGTGCCAATTGTCATAATACAAAAACTGTGATTCGGATCTTTCTACTCTTAGATATAAAAATTATTTATGTTTAACAAAAACAACCTGTTTAACTGTATATCATAAATATGAGAAATTCTGCAAGTGCTGGAAATCCAAAGCAACACATAAAATTCTGGAGGAACTCAGCAAGTCTGGCAGCATCTATGGAAATGAATAAACAGCCAACATTTCAGGTCAAAAACCTTCTTGCAAATGAGAAAGGAAGGGGTAAGATGCAAGAATAAAAATGTGGAGGGAGGGGAAGGAGAATAGCTAGAAGGTGACAGGTGAAGACAAGTGTGTCGGAAAGGTAGAGGGCTGGTGAAGAAGGAATCTGATAGGAGACAGAGTGGACCATAGGAGAAAGGGAAGGAGGAGGGGCAACAGGGAGAGGTGATAAGCAGGTGAGAAGAGGTAAGAGGACAGAGTGGGGAATAGAAGAAGAGCGGAGGGGGAGGGAAACATATTTTTACCAGAAGGAGAAATCAATATTCATGCCATCAGTTTGGGGTTTCCCAGATGGGATGCAAGGTGTTGCCCCACCATCCTAAGGGTGGCCTCATCATGGCACAACAGAAGACCATGGACTGTCATGCCAGAACGCGAATGAGAATTGGAGGTGAAATGTTTGGCCACTGGGAAGTTTTGCTTTTGGTGGATGGAGCAGAGATGCTCAATGAAGCAGTCTCCCAATTTACGACAGGTCTCACCAATGTAGAGGAGGCCACATGGGGAGCCATAGACACAATAGACCACCCCAGTTGATTCATAGGTGAAATATTGCCTCACCTGGAAGAACTGTTTGCGACCCTGAATGGAGGTAAGGGAGGAGGTGAATGGGCAGATGTAGCACTTAGGCACCTTGCAAGGATAAGTGCCAGGAAGGAGATTAGTGGGGAGGGATGTATGCCATCTGTTACTATTGAACAAATTCAATCATCTGAGCACTAGAGAGAGCACATACTCTCTTAAAGCCATGGGTAGAGATTTGATAGAGGAATCCAATCTGGTCATGAAGATTTCCACTAGGGACACATATGGGTGTGTCTTTCGAAGTTCAAAGTACATTTATTATCAAATTACGTATACCATATACAACCTTGACATCTATCTTCTTGCAGGCAGCCACAGAACAAAGAAACACATTAGAATTGATGAAAAATCATACACAACAAACACGTGCAAATAGTAATAAAAAAGTAAATAGATAACACATAGAGCATGAGTTGAAGAATCCCTAAAAATGAGTCCACAGTTGTGGAGTCAGTTCAGTGCTGAGGTGAGTGATGCCAGTCCAGAAGCCCATTGGCCGTAGGGCAACAATAGCTCCTGAACCTGTTGGCATGGGACCCCAAGGAGGGAGGAGTTGATGGTCGTACAGAGAAGAGGGGTTATTGACTTCAACAATTTTAATCTGGCTTGATGCTTTAATCAGCACAGATTTGTTTTCTGCTCTCAGGCCTCAACGCAGTGCCCACTCCCAGTGACGGCCACTCGGCCATACCTGCATTCTTGAGAGTCAAATTTGTCATTCCCACTAGGTTTAAAATAAATAAATTTTATTAGGATTTCCCAACAATTATGATGAATGCAATCAACTTTATGTTGCACAAACCTCTTGGTGTTACTTGTTGATACATACTACTTTAACACTTCCTTGACTGAAGGAATAGTTCTGGTGGGAGCTGAACGACCATCTGATAATCTGCATAGTGATCTGAAAACCTGTGATTTGCCATGGTGCTTTTATCTTAATCAATGTCAGGGGTTTCTTTTTTACTGTCGGCTAATAAGTTTTAGTAGTGACTTCAGAGTCCTTTGTACAGGTTGCATGGAAGTTATACCAACATTGGCCCACACTGTGCCTGTCTTTTTGTGGGATGCAGTTAGCAGCCAACATCCATTCCAAGGCCACAGACTACCATGGCTTTCCCACCACCCTACCTCTTGTGAGGATACTACTTCATTTCTCACTTTCTTGACTGCCATTGTATCAGGTGCCTCTAAGTTACCTTTGTTCTTTCTGAACTATGGCTTTACCTCTTCCATGGTTAACAGAATCTATTTTCTACAGCAGTGCTCTTATCCTCTCTCATCCTGGTCAGAGTTTCCCTGATCCTACTCTCTCCACCCAGCCTCTCCATTTACCTTCCATATTTCCTGCCACCTTCAATATCATTCCAGGTCCAGATGCATCTTCCTCTCCCCTCACCTTTCAGTGTTCCTAACAAGTGTTCCCTTTGTGACTCCCTGGTCAGCCCTCTTGCTTTCATCTTTCTTTCCACCTTTCCCCATATAAATGTGAGCAGCCGGCAAAAATAGCACTTCCTTGCACACCAATGATGTCACCTCGACTGGTGACAAAACGTTTACAAGCTCCAGGCTTGGCGAACAACTCTACAAACAACCTCTTCCCATCCCACAGAACCAAACACTTCTTCCAAGTGAAATCAGTGAAGCAATGACTCACTCACATTCCTTCCAGTCTCATTTATTTTACTTAGAGATATAGCACAGGCACAGGCCTTTCCGGCCCTATGAGCCCCCACCACCCAATTACATCTATGTGACAAATAAATCTACTAACCCGTACGCCTTTGGAATGTGGGAGGAAACTGGAGCACCTGGAGGAACCCATATGGTCATGGAAAGAATGTACAAATTCCTTATGGACAGCAGTGGAATCGACCAGGTCACTGGCATTGTAATAGCATTACACATTTAGAAACCCAACACAAATTGATTGACTTCTTTGTGAAGCACTTATGTTCGGTCCACAGACCTGACCCTGAGCTTCCTTTTGCCTATTACATTAATTTTCCATCCCACTCCCACTCCAACCCATCTGTCTGTGGCCTCCTGAACTGTTGTAATGAAATCCAATGTAAGCTGGATCAACAGCATGTAATTTTCCGTTTGGGCACGTTGCAGTCTTCTAGACTCAATAGTTTCAGATAACATGTTTTCTGTTTGTATCGGACTGTCTGGTTTTGCCATAAGACATTCATCTGTAATATTGGCTGAGCACTGCCAGGCAATCCATAAAGCTTAAGCAGCTTTATTAGTGCTTGCTCACTTTAACTGGTCTCATCTCATGGCCTTTGCCTGTCTTTGCTTCTGTCCTCTCTGTAAATGCCTTCTTTAATCTATCACCCACTTTATTTCCTTGGCACACTAGCCTCAGCCCCTCAGAAATATTCTCTTTGTTCTGTACATGCCTCCCCCACGTTCTCTGGAATTTAAAACTAATTGATTTTCTCTCTTGGTCAGTTTTAGCAGAAGGTCTTTAATCTGAAACATCAGCTCTGTTCTCCTTTCCACTGTTGATGTTTGGCTTGTAGAGAGTTTCAAAAGTTTCTGTTTTCAGTTCAAACTTGCAGTTTTTTAATTCCGTTTTTATGAGTGCTAGTTGACTACGTGGGCCAGCTGGTGGTGTAGTGGCATCAACACTGGACTTCCAGGCAGATGGTTCTGAGTTTGAATCCTGATGGGCCCCAACTTGGGCAGTAGCAGTATCTACGCGGAAGAAAGGCTTGGCAATCTACTTCTGTATCTTTCCATGAAACTCTATGGACAACTATACTATCAATAGGGGAGCCATGAGCCAATGACAACTTAGTGGTACTCAGTAGTAACAGTTGGCTAGAAAGGTGCCTTGTTTGACTATAAGGTGCATTACAGATAAGGCTACTGTGCTTTCACTTGAATTGTAAGATCTTTCAATGATCATGTGTATGGAGACAAGTATTTCATCAACCTGGGTCTCATATTACATCATGCTCCACTGAAATGTTGCCTTAGATATTTCATGGTGAGATTCTGTAAGGGTGTTCTCAGCAAGGATGGATGGATGGATCTCAGCAGATGGACTCTTCCAGAAACCCAAGTCAAGACTTTTGATATTTCATAGTGCTCATTGGTGCTTAAATGAAAAAAGTGTAATCAACTCATTTTGAACTTCACTTTGACTACTTGGGCAAGTGGTTGCTTCTGATCAGATTGGAGTAAATGACTGATATGTAGACTAACAGTACTTTTCAGGGATGACTAAATTCTTGTTCTGGAAAGAGAGCAGATAATGGACTGAGTGGCACACCACACTGCTCATATTATCATTCCGTACCATAATGTTCAGTTTTGCCTGGAGTTTATGAAGTTATTTCACAAATCAAAGGACTGCTGATTATAAAAAAGAACTTCAATGCACTTGTTGAATCTCAATAATCTGAATATCATCTGAATTCTCTAAACAATTCACTATTCATCTCTAAAATATACTTAATTTATAATCTGCCATTTATTCCATTTTTTGGCTCTGACTATGTGCTTGATTTTTTTTTGGAACAAGAGTTGTGGTGATTGTCACCAGTACAGTTTGTACATAGCAATTCCTTCTTATGGCACATTCTCTTCTTTGTCATAGTCTCCTTATTAAGATTCCTCCATCAGTTCAAATACATTTTTTAAACTTGAACATTTTGCTTTCCTTCCTGTTCATGCTCCTGCTTTAGTATCCAAGACATCTTCAAGGAGCAGTGCCTCAAAAAGGTGGTGTCTATCATTAAGGACTCCTCACCACCCAGGATATGCCTTCTTCTCTTTGTCATCGTCAGGAAGGAGATGCAGATGCCTGAAGGCACACACTCAGCAATTCAGGAATAGCTTTTTTCCCGCTGCCATCCAATTTCTGAATGAACACTGAACCCATGAACACTACCTCACTACTTTATTATTTCTATTTCTGCACTACTTATCTAATTTAACAACTATAAATATATAAATATTTACTGTAATTCACAGTTTTTCTCTATATTAACATGTACTGCTGCTGCAAAGTTAACAAATTTCACGATATATGCCAGTGATATTAAATCTGATTCTGATTCTTAAGTGGATGGGCTACGGCAGCAGAAGACCACAAACATGCACTCATTGACTATTTTATTAGGTACAGGAAGCACCTAGAAAAGTGGCCACTGAGTTATGCCAACAATTGTAGTAACATTTTCCTTCATGAGATGCAACCATGAGACAGCCTACTAAAAGATGACAATCAATCATACAAAATGCTGGAGGAACTCAACAAGCCAGGCAGCATCTAGGAAAAGAGTACAGTCGATGTTTCGGGCCAAAACCCCTTGACTGTACTCTTTTCTTAGATGCTGCCTGACCTGCTGAGTTCCTCCAGCATTTTGTTTGTGTTGCTTGGATTTCCAGCATCTGCAGATTTTCTCTTGTTTTTAAATCAATAATCATAACCCAGATTATGCACTAAATTGGTTAAATGCTTTGTCATCAGTGTCTTATGATAACTTGGTACAGGGTATTCAAAACTAATACTTGACTAACCTTGCCTTTAATACATAACCTGATTTACAAATTCAATTAACTGTTCTTTTGTTTAGGCATGACTATGCATAATTTATGGCTGTTTGCTTAGGAATTGCATCCACCTTTTCTGCAGTGATTTCATAAGGAATATTTATACTATTCTAAAGGTCATATTGAGTAAGCTACCACTGTCAATGTTGGCTTTATTCGGTCACCTGTAAGGAATCATGATTTTAGGTGCCAAAGCCACACTTGAAAAGAAGCTTTACAACTTATTATTGCTTCTTCTAGTAAAACAGCAAACTATGTATTGTCAAAACATTAAGAATATCCCTAACAGCCAGACTACTTGTTAACTATTCCATGTCTGAATGCTGAAAATTAATTTTTGCACATACCTTTACTCAGTTTTTCATACCATTGTAATTAAGAGACAATGATTCATTCAGCAATTTAATATTTTAGAGACAAATATCTTCTGTCCTGGAATTAATCATTGGAATTTATAATCTTCACAACGAACAGATGATCTTTATTGTTTTAAACCTCTTGTAGCCAGATGTTAAGTTTTAGAGCTAGAACTAGCATTTTTCTATAACAGGCTTGCTGAGTCTATGATCTCTTGCAAACCTATACACAAGGGTAAAGCTCTGCTTCATTTTGCAACCAATACTCTTAAGGCTGTGGAGGAGGTTACATACTGCAGCTTCATTAAAAGTTCAGAATTATTTACTTAAAACCTATCTACACCTGAGATCCCTCTCAGGGGACATCTACCAGATCAACAAGTCTACAATACAGTTTGGAACTTTCCCTGCAGCGAGGCATTCATGTGCCAAAGAAAGTGGTGTGATGCAAGGATCATCACCTATCACCTATATTAGATAGACAGAAGCAACAGCTGAACAGACATAAAACTTTCACCATCTGGTAAGGATTCTTGAGGTTTCTCATGGGGAAGTTGCATCTCATAGAAAGATCATATCTCATATAAAGACTGTGGCTAATATTGAACAGGAGAATGGTTTCATCGTGTTAATGGTCAAGTGGCATGTGACAGCAATAAAGCAATACCTTTAACCTTGAAATAGCAACTATATATTACTCCTTGGATTGTTGAAGGAAGAGAGAATCTGGGCGGATGGTTGTTCAAAGACCAAAGATATCTTCTGCAGACATGGAATTGGTTCCTTAGAGAAACCCTCAAGTGTTTGTAATTTCTTAGCAACTATACAATTACTTATAAGCCAAATAACATGAAGTTTTTGCAGAACAGGAGATGAACATTCACTATAAATGGAGCCTTGAATTGATGTCTAAACACTGAATACTAAACATGGATCATGAATTTTTAAGTAATTTCCAATCTAATGGCTTGATAATTTTTTGTATTTAAAAATGCGAACATGAGGAATTCTGCAGATGCTGGAAATTCAAGCAACACACCATCAAAGTTGCTGGTGAATGCAGCAGGCCAAGCAGCATCTCTAGGAAGAGGTACAGTCAACGTTTCAGGCCGAGACCCTTTGTATTAACCTTTTGTGAGAACACTAATGCTTGACTGTTTTATGCTTTGTGGCCAAATGGGGTATTTCTGACTATACTGTTTTCAGAATATAGCATTCATTTCCATGGTTCTGCATCTTCTATGCAAAAGACTCAATTCTGCAATTCAGTATAACAATGGAAATAAATAATGTGTGGCATAGGTTTACCCTCAGACATGTAGGCACTTCATGACTTAACAACCTAGTTGGTAAAATTTCTTCAAATATGCAGCAAATCTGTCCAAATATTCCAATCCATAATTTTGGTGTGGTAAGTAACGTAAATTTGAGCAGAGTATCTGTATGAATGGAGTTTTTTCCAGGTGCCAATAATTTTGAACTTTTAATACAAGTCAGAATCAGAATCAGAATCAGGTTTATTATCACTGGCACGTGACATGAAATTTGTTAACTTGGCAGCAGCAGTTCAATGCAATACATAATCTAACCGAGAGAGAGGAAAAATAATAATAAATAAAATAAAACATAACAAATAAACAAGTAAATCAATTATGTATATTGAATAGATTATTTAAAAAATGTGCAAAAACAGAAATACTGTATATTTAAAAAGTGAGGTAGTGTCCATTTAGGAATCGGATGGCAGAGGGGAAGAAGCTGTTCCTGAATGGCTGAGTGTGTGCCTTCAGGCTTCTGTATCTCCTACCTGATGGTAACAGTGAGAAAAGTGCATGCCCTGGATGCTGGAGGTCCTTAATAATGGACACTGCCTTTCTGAGACACCGCTTCCTAAAGATGTCCTGGGTACTTTGTAGGCTAGTACCCAAGATGCCAACAATTTCATTTCTTTATTAACAAATATTCTCACTCTCACTTTCCTTTCACACCCTTTTAACTACTTTTTCTTCCTTAGATAGGTCAGCTAATAACATTATTTATTTGCAATTAAAAATTAAGTGAATGGAAAGTTATGAAACTTAATTTACCAATGCCCCAAATAATGTTGTTACAATTCAAAAATAGCAGGTGCCTTTTCTCACAACAGTCTTCTTATCTCCACAGACCTATCAGGAGCCATTCTGGCAAATGTACTCCTTGGCTCCAGATGATCTCAGACAAAATTCCAGATAATTCATCAAGCTTCACAACCTAACTTATGGACAATTGCATCTCTCCAGCAGCCCATGTTCAGTAGGTTACCTCAGTGCATACTCATGCCCGTAGTTTTGAACTGAGTTACTGAACAGATACTTTTTAAATTAGTGCAGTTTCATATAATCAATCACTATCAATGAAAATATTCCATGTATCTTAACATTTCAGAATGGTTTCTGCTGACGACTATGGTCTAAAAGAGCTTAACTTTGAGTTATGTCTGTCTATTCTGTGCTCAGATTCCAAACTATATAGTCTATTGATATTTCTACTTCTATTCAAATACAAATGATACTAAATAGATAAAATAAAACTAGACGTACACTCAGTGACCAATTCATTAGGCATACCTGCAGACCTGCTTATTAATGCAGGTATCTAATCAGCCAATCACGTGACAGCAACTCAATGCATAAAAGCATGCAGACATGGTCAAAAGGTGCAGTTATGTTCCAAACAAATATCAGAATGGGGACAAAATGTGATCTAAGTGACTTTGACCATGGAATGATCGTTGGTTCCAGACAGATTGGTTGGAATATCTCAGAAACTGCGGATCTCTTGGGATTTTTGCACACAGCTCTCTCAAGGGTTTCCAGAGTATGGTGCAAAAAATATTCAGTGATCAGCAGTTTAGTGGACAAAAATGCCTTGAGAATGAGATAGGTCAGAGGAGAATGGCCAGACTGGTTCATGCGAACAAGAAGGTGACAGTAACTCAAACAACCACAGGTTACAACAGTGATGTACAGAAAGGCATTTCTGAATGCACAATACACTGAACCTTGAAGTGGATGAACTATAGCAGCAGATACCACATATATGCAATAATGCCACTTTATAAGGTACAGGTACAGCCTGGTTGGCACGGAGTAGTCTTGGTTGGCATTACCAGTTGGGCCAAAGCATCTGTTTCCATGCCGTATGACTTTTTTTTATTTTAACTCTTTCAATAGGAAAAAATCATGCTTTCTACTGCCGCTGTGCCAATTTTGGTCTGATAGCAAAGATACATTACTATATGAATCATGTTTAAACTGAAAGCTATTTTAAAATCAAAGGCTATTTTAAAGGCAAGGAAACAATTCTGATTGAGGTTAGAGATGGAATTGGATGCACGTCAGCTCTGACAGGGTCTGCAGGCATTACATCCTACAAAGCAAAATCTAACATTGTAAGTGGCCGTGATGCTTCACTCCCAGATGAGCTCAATGCCTTTTAAGCATGGTTTGAAAGGAAGAATAAAATTACACCTGTGCAAATCCCTACAGCATCTGGTGACCCTGTGATCTCTGGCTTGGAGGATGATGCCAGAACATCTTTCAAGAGCATGAACCCTTGCAAGGCGTCTGGCCCTACTGGTGCACCTGGAGGGGCTCTGAAATCTTGTGCCAACCAACTGGTTGGATTGTTTAAGGAAATCTTCAGTCTCTCACTGATGCAGTCAGAGATTTCCATCTGCTCCAAAAGGGCGACAATCATACCAGTGCCCAAGAAGAGCAGGGTGAGCTGCCTCAGTGATTATCACCCAGTGGCACTCACATCTACAGTGATGAAGTGCTTTGAGAGGTTGGTTATGGGTACAATCAACTCCTGCCTAAGCAAGGACCTGGACCAACTGCAATCTACCTATCACCATAATAGGTCTACAGCAGTTGCAATCTCAGTACCTCTCCATTCAGCCTTGGAGCACCTGGACAATAGCATACCTATGTCAGGCTGCTCAGCATTCAACACAATCATACTGTCAGTTCTAATTCACAAGCTCCAAAACCTGGGTCCCTGCAAATGGATCCCTGACTTTCTCACCATGACACCACAGTCTATGCAGATTGGAAGTAACATCTCCTCCTCACTGAAAATCAACACTGGCACAACTCAAAGATACATGCTTAGCCCACTGCTCTACTCTCTCTACACCCAGGATTGTATGGCTAGGTACAGCCAAATGGCATCTATACATTTGCCAAAGACACAACTGTTGCTGGCAAAATTTCAGATGGTGAATAAAGGCATACAGGAGTGAGATAGATCAACTGATTGAGTGGGGTCACAACAGCAACCTTGCACTCAATGCAAATTGCACAATTGATTGTGAACTTCAGGAAGGGAGATCGAGGGAACACACACCAGTCCTTATTGAGGATCAGAAGTGGAAAGGGTGAGCAGTTTCAAGTTCCTGGGTGTCAACATCTCTGAGGATCTATCCTGGGCCTAACATATTGATGCAGTTACAAAGAAGGCACAACAGTGGCTATCTTTCATGAAGAGTTTGAGGAGACTTGTGATGTCACCAAAGACACTCACAAATTTGTACAGATGTACCGTCGAGAGCATTCTGACTGGTTGTATCATCTGATATGGAAGGGCCACAGCACAGGATTGGAAAAAGCTACAGATAGTTGTAAACTCAGCCAGCTCCACAATGGGCCCTAGCTTCCCCAGCATCCAGGACACCTTCAAAAGATGATGCCTCAACAAGGCATCACCCAGTACATGCCATCTTCTCATCACTACCATCAAGGAGGAGGTACACGAGCCTGAGCACACATACTCAACCTTGCAGGAACAGCTTCTTCCCCTTCACTATCAGACTTCTCAATGCACAATGACCCCATGGACACTACATTAGCATTTTCCCTCTCTTTTTGCACTACTTATTTAATTTAAGTTTCTTTTTATCTATACAGTACATTGGAATTTATGGTTTTACTATTACATATTAAACTGTATGGCTGCTGCAAAACAACAAATTTCATGATATATGCCAATGATGTTAAACCTGATTCTGATTCTGAAATTAATATCTGATGTTGTCAGAGGCACTACTAACAGCATTTTGTGAAAAATATGGATTATTCTATGTGCTTTTGAATATTCACTGGACTATGCTGTGTGTGAAACAAAGGTCACTATGAAGTCACAATGAACATCACTTGATCATGTACATCTAAAATTTGCATGCTGGCAAATTATTTGAAAGGGCAATTATAATAGATGAAATTGTGACCTTTAAGTGCAGTGGAAACATGGTTGGTTGTCTTGTTATTCTATGGTCTTATTTTATTACAAGCAGCTAGTTTGATTTTACATTTGATTTAGCACAATTCTGCAGTTTCCATGGTAATAGTGCTGTGAGAAAAATGTTTTCAATTGCAATTTTAGTGACTTTTAACTCAAAGAATTAATTTCTTTACCTGCATGTAGAAACTATAATTGGAACCTTTTTTCTCTTGAATTGCTTTGAGTTCAAAATAAAATCCGCAGTAGGAAATTATTTCTGAATGGTACCATGGTTCCTGTTTATGAATAAAAATTAAATGCAAATTAATCCTTGATGTTAAAGGACATGAATTATTTTATGTAGCATCAAAGTATTACAAATTATAGACAACTTCAGTGCATTTTAATACATAAATACTTCTAGTCCTATTATCAAGTTATAAGTACTTACACTATCACACCAAAATTTAAACTCACATTTGCTTGCATATGGCTAGAAAATTAAGACCATACGGCCATTAGACATAGAAGTAGAATTATCTCACTCAGTCCATCAAGTTTGCTCTATGATTCGATCAAGGCTGATTTATTATTCCTCGCAAATGGATTCTCCTGTCTTCTATCCATAATCTTTGATGACATTATGATTCAAGAACCTATCAACCTCCATTTTAAATAAACCCAGTAACTCGGCCTCCACTGCCATCTGTGGCAATGAATTCTACAGATTCGCCACCCTCTGGCTAAAGAAATCCTTCCTCATCTCTGTTCTAAAGGGACATCCCTTTTATTCTGAGACTGTGCCCTCTGGTCCGTGGCACCCCCATCATTGGAAAGATCGTCTCCAAGGCCACCCCATTGCTTAAAGCTCTTAAATAACAGCTGCATCAAATACTGACAACGAATATTTCAAGGGACTTTGAATACCAGATTCCCAACTGTAACAACATTATTTTAGTTTGAATACAAGTGTATAAAGGTATATATACATTTATAAGAACAGAGTTATACCATATAGTATGGCTTTGATGCATGATTGTACTCATCATCATCATCACGATTATGAGCAGTGTCATATGACAAGGGCGATCATGGCCTATCCATGAACATGATTGTTCTTGGCAAATTTTTCTCCAGAAGTGGTTTGCCATTGCCTTCTTTTGGGCAGTGTCTTTCCAAGACAGGCAACCTCAGCATTATCAATACTATTCGGAGATTGTCCACCTGGTATCAGTGGTTGCATAACCAGGACTTGTGATATGCACCAGATGCTCATACGTCCATCCACCACCTGCTGTCATGGCTTCACGTGACTCTGATTGGGGGAGGGGTAAGAAGGTGCTACACCTTGCCCAAAGGTGACCTTCAGCCTAGTGGAGGGAAGAAGTGGCTTGCACCTTCTTTGGTAGAGACGTATCTCCACCCCACCACCAGATAGTTGTGCTAACAGTGCTGTTTAGGTGAGAATGACTGCTTTAATAAAGCAGTTTCCATCTTTCCATCTGTTTTTATTTGTGACATTCGATCAATCCAGTAGAAGTGGCATTTATTGGTCCAGCTGTTCATGTTGCTGTAGTAATGTTCCACTGATGTGTTATCATAGGGGATTGTCCCAGACAAGGTGACTTGATGTCCACAGTCCCTGCCTACCTGTATCATTTTCCAGATTCAGAGGGCTGAAAGGGTAGGCCATCTGTATTGAACAGGCATCCAGTACACCAAAGCAGGCTATTCTTCAACAGTTTTTCAATATTTGATAATTTAAATATTATTCAAATACATTTAATTAATAAATTAATGTTATTTGTTTTAAGAATAAACAAATTTAATTAAACAGGTTTAAATTGCAATAAATAATTAAACGCATTAAAAAGCACCTAGCTCCATTCACATTCTTCAAAAGGATCAAATCTTTCAGCCCCTACTCCAACCCTCCGTGGCACTATGCTGTGGACTTGAGTGCCAAGTGCACACTGGTGCTTCAAAACCTTACTGCTTCACCACTAGATCCTACAGTATGCTCAGGGATGGAATGAACAAGCCTCCAGCTTATCTCTGACATATAAATTTGACTGAATGTGTATTAAATTCCAATATTCATTGAGCAGCAAATGATTAACAGCCAGCCAGACTTCTCTTTATCAATCAGTGAGTTATTAATCAGCACAGTTCAATCCTCATATGGAACAGAAATCTGTCGGTTTTCAGTTTTCATTCATTCCATATTCCACTTTAAAGAACATTAGGAAAGGAACAGGAGTAGGCTAATTAGTCTTCTGATGCTGCTCTACCATGGCCAGTCTCCAAGTACTCTTCCCACACTATCTCTGAATCTTTTGATCATCTTTAGTTACCATTGGTGATTGGAGCTCTGAATTAACTTTTTTTGTGGCTCAGAAGCTCTACACAGTAGATTATCTGAAGTACTGTTGTTTCACAGATTGCAGGTTTAGCAGGATCCCGGGGAGTTTGCTAAAATTAGCTTGTCTAAAATTTGGAAGGTTAATCACTTTTTCATGCTTGAGGAGCGCAGACAGTTGAGTTTATCTAGTTTCACTGCCGATTTAAAACACAAAGTGTGAATGAGTAAGGTTCAAGTCCTAGGAATCTTGAATTCAGACCCTTTCTAAAATCATTAGAAATGGCTGAAAGAGGCAGAATCAACATTTTTTATTACTCTGACATACAAAATGTATGCTGGAGGAACTCAGTAGATCGGGCAGCATCTATGGAAAGGAATAAACAGTCAAAAGTTTTGGGCGAAGACCCTTCATCAGGATTGGGAAAAAAGATGAGAAGTCAGATAAGAAGATGGTGGGAGGGGATGAACAAGTACAAGGTGATAGGCGATAGGTGAAACCACGAGAGGGGAAAGGGGGTTAAAGTGAAGAGCTGGGAAGTTGATTGGTAAAAGAGATAAAGGCTGGAGAAGGTGGAATCTGATAGGAGAGGTCTTCTGTCGGAAGACCATGGAAGAAAGGGAAGGAGGAGCAGCACGAGAGGGGAGTGATGGGTGGGTATGGAAAAAGGCGCGAGAGGAATGGGGAATGGTGAAGGGGGGGCAATTACGAGAAATGAATGTTCATTCCATCAGGTTGGAGGCTACCCAGACGGAATAAAAAGAATATAATTGCCCATAGAAGATGAGGGTAGTGGTTGAAGAGCTGGAGATCTGTCAGTGGTGTTCCTGTACTGTACAATTCTATGTTCTATAGCTAAACACAATTATCCTTCAGGTGATAGTTTCAGTCTTCCAGTTCAATGAGCATATTGCTGCGTTATTTTTGTATGGGTCAGTGAATTGCTGTTATCTTTGAGTACCTTGAGTTTTATCATGGACTTAACCTGATGAATCACCAAACCTATTTATAAATTCCCCTGGAGGAATACTTCCCTGCCTCGATCATCTGATTTCTCAGATTATTTTAAGTTACAGGGTACTTCCTGCCTTTCGACTCAGAATATAACAAAGGAATCTGTGACTGACCAAACAAAATGAACTTCCTCAATTGCCAAGAGAAATCCGATTCAATCCACTTCCAGCACCTGTGAGGAATAATATACTCCTTCCACATGTATTAGATTAACAAGTAGGAAAACGAATGTTGTTCTGTTAGACATTGTTTGTATGGAGATGTGAGTTGCAACCCATTGTGTTTTGTTCCATATCCTGTTCTTGATTCTAGCCAGTCAGCCAAGAAGGATCACTGGGATTCTGCTCAATCAGATTTGACCCTGGACAGTAATTTCAAATATTGCTCCCTCTGTGTGAAATAGGCAAACTCTCAGCACTTGTTTTATTAACACCTTGCTTTGCTTGGATCAGTGATGTAAAGGTATCAATATGTGCATTAGGATCTGGCTTATCATGTGCACTCTATGAGCAAGAAAGATACAAGCCCAGTTCAGCACTTAACTGTAACATCATTCTGCAATTAATACAACAAATGGTAATGTAACTGCACTATGGCTCTATATATTATATTATTCTGGGTTAACATTCAACTGCGTCACATGTAAGAGTTACATTTTGCAATGAAAACAGCCACTAAATAAGATCTGAGTGTGTGGATCTCAGTTTAACATGCACAAACACAAAAGGTAACAGGCAGGCAGAATGGACATCACTTGTCCACTTGGCACGGCTGCTACCAAATGAACTGCATATCCTCTACAAGGAAACCACCTGGCTCACACATAGGAAGCAGGCCCTGGTTGAAAGAAACATGTGTGTGATTTCAGAGGAACATATATTATCCTCATTTTTAATGAGAATTCCTTTACATCATCACTTATTGGCTTAGCTGCAAGGATAGGACACAGTGCTAGATGTTATTCAGGAGAGGCCATTTTAATTTTTTTTGGGATTCATAAAAAGTCAAAACACCAGGACGTCATTTCATTGATCAAAAAGTATCTGTTTTGGATCCAACTTTCAATTAATTCCAATACAAACTCTGTAAATGGAGTTGAGCACCACCACCTTCCAAGGCTGAGGCATGACAGTTGTCTGGAAATTTCCAAAGACTTATTTACTCTGAAAAACTGCAGTGCAGTAAAGATCCATAACACACGAGATTCTGCAGAGCAACGCACACAAAATTCTGGGGGAACACAGCAGGTCAGGTAGCATCTATGGAAGTGAATTAAACAGTCTATGTTTTGGGGTATGACTCTTCCTCGGGCCTGGAAAGGAAGGGGGAAGACCCCATAATAAAAAGGTGAGAGGACAGGAAGGAGGAATGTTGTTGTTGTTGTTGTTGTTGTTCATCCTTCGTAGTCGAAGATGACCACGGCTTCAAAGTCAAATGGGAGATTGGTGGCTGTGGGTCCGGAGGTGACTGATGAGGCCAATCCGGGCCCTGAAGGCTCGCCCACATGTGGGACACAAGTGGGTGGGTGCTGTCATGGCAGTGGATGCTGCTCGGGCCTTGCGCACAGCACACTTTCGTTGCGCCTCGATGATGCGCCTGACTTCAGCTGCACGGGCTCCTGTGGTGATCTTGCTGCGCCAAGCTGGACGGTCGAGGGCAAGCGTCTCCCACGTGTTGATATTGACACCCAGGCCTTTGAGGGACGCTTTCAGGCAGTCTTTGTAACGTTTCTTCTGCCCCCCCGACTAAGCGCTTTCCCTGACACAGTTCTCCGTACAGCAGCTGCTTAAGCAATCGGCTGTCTGGCATTCTGACCACATGTCCAGCCCACCTGGCTTGGGCTTTCAGCAGGAGGGTGTAGACGCTGCAGAGCCCAGCTCATTCCAGGATTTCCGTGTCGGGGACTTTGTCCTGCCACCTGATGTGGAGGAGTCTGCAGAGACAGCTCAGGTGAAAGTGGTTAAGCTGTTTGGCGTGTCTGCTGTAGACAGTCCAGTTCTCGCTGGCGTAAAGGAGGGTGGTAAGGACCACTGCACAGTCGACCTTCAGCTTGGTGGTAAGGCTGAGTCCTCTCCGCTCCCAGACGTTCTCACAGAGTCTCCCAAAGGCAGCACTGGCTTTGGCAATCCTGTTGTTGACCTCAGCGTCTATGTTCACTGCGCGAGAGAGTATGCTGCCCAGGTAGGTGAAGTTGTCGGCTGCCTGGAGGTTCTGGCCCTTCACCGTGATGCGCGGCTCCTGGTATGGCTTTCCTGGGGCAAGCTGGTACATAACTTCGGTCTTTTTGGTGCTGATAGTGAGACCAAAGTTGTCGCAGGCTTGTGAGAAGCAGTCCATTTCAGGCTGCATCTCCTGCTCTGTGCTGGCGTTGAGTGCGCAGTCATCAGCAAACAACAAGTCTCTGATGACAGTCTCTCACACCTTTGTAACTGCCTGCAGGCACCTAAGGTTGAACAACCTGCCGTCAGTCCTGTATCTGACGTGGATTCCTTCTTCGTAGTTATGGAAGGCATCTGTCAGCATGGCAAAGAATACCATACTGAACAGAGTCAGGGCAAGAACGCAGCCTTGTTTGACGCCATTTGTCACTGGGAAGGCCTCCGACTCGTCGCCGTCATCCAGAACTTTCACCATCATACCGAATATGAAGGAGGAATAGCTAGAAGGTGAGAGGTGAAACCAGGTGTGTGGGAAGGGTAAAGGGCTGGAGAAGAAGGAATCTGATAGGAGAGGAGAGTGGACCATAGGAGAAAGGGAAGAAGGAAAGGGACCACAGGGAGAAAAGAGGCCAGAGCGGAGAACAGAAGAGGGAAGGAGGAGGGGAAAAATAAAAAGATCTGTATTTATGTTACTGATAGAGGCACAAGCTTGTTCAAAGAGAGCAAAGGTCAGTCCCCATCAGTACGAGAACAAACTGTCACAGATTCCCATTTTAGCATATGTTTCAAGCTTGACTGAATTTCTAGATTTCACTCAATTGTTATGTGATAATGCCATGGTAATTTTAAATTCCTAGTAAGTCTTTAAATACGACAATAACTGCCAAAGTAAACTTATAGTCCATAGCAGAAATCATCCAAATCTTATTTTCATTTCAATTAAAATCAGGTGCTTTTCTTTCACAGATGGCCAATTCACAGTGCCACTAGTAAAATAGCCAAGTTTATAACATTATTTAGAGTGGTGGGAACAGAGTGTTGAGTGAAAGTAGAACTACTTATGACATATGGCTCATTTTACTAAAAAAGATAAGATAGGCCTCAAATGATCAAAAGTCCTTACCCGTGTCATTGCACACGTCAAGTTGATAGGGTGGGTCGCTGGAGAAAAAAATTAAAGAACAAAGGACTGAGGCATTACTGAGTTGAGGACTACAGTAATCAAGACCTACATATTGGTCTGTACATTAAGGAGGTAGGGGTTGGGGTAGGGTTATCAATTAACTTGGAGTTACGTGTCAGTATCAACTTGAAAAGCATTGGTCAATCTTTAGCAGATCAATCGTGGTGGAGGAGGAATAGTAGTCAGGGCTATACTGGGATTGGGTGGTGTTCCAAGGAACAGGCTAAAGATTGATGGGAGGGAGTATGTGGGAGTCTGAGGTTCAGGGAGCTGCCATGAAAGATAATTCAACATAAAGATCCCTGAAAGATGGTTTTTCATCTTCAGACTCTATTGCCTGGACCCCGATTCACTTTAACTAATGATGAAGCAAGCATCAGAAACTTAGGAATGAATAGTTCACTTCTGCATAAACTCCATGCAGAATTTGAAAGAATCTCCATGGACTCTCATACCCAGAGTATGTCCAAGGGTCTTCTGTATAATTGTTTGCTTTATGGGAATTTAATTAAGTAACACAAAATTGTGCAAAGCAGGCTAATTTCTGGAAATGATTACAAATACAGATGGATAATCTTATAAAGCAACTACCCATTTTTAAATTACAAAAAAAATTAAGATATATAAGTTTTTTACTCAGAGAGTGGTAAATGCGTGGAATGGGCTGCTGGCAACGGTGGTGGAGGTGGATACGATAGGGATTTTTAAGAGACTTTTGGATAGGTACATGGAGCTTAGAAAAATAGAGGGCTACGGGTAAGCCTAGTAATTTCTAAGGTAGGGACATGTTCGGCACAACTTTGAGGGCCGAAGGGCCTGTATTGTGCTGTAGGTTTTCTATGTTTCTATGTAGATTCCATGGGGATCATGAGTGACAATGAGACATAGAAGCAGAATTAGGCCACTCGCCCATTAAATCTGCTCTGTCATTTGACCCTGGCTGATATACTGTATTTTCCCTCTCAAACCCATTGTCCTGCCTTCACCCCATAACATTTAATGCCCCTATTAATTAAGAAACTTCAGCATCTCTTTGACCAACGGAAAAGAATGGGGTTTAAATATTATTACATAAATTTGGCACCAAGCTCACAGGCTGAACAGCAATCCATAATGGAGGGTTTTGACCCAAAACGTCGACAATTTCACGCCATAATTAATACGGGCCATAAAGCTTCAAACCTCCCCAGAATTTCTAATCTAACTGATAGCTGGATTTGCCCTCAGGATGACTGAATGTCAGAGTTGATTTTTGTATAAATATTGCCATGTATTGTGTGAAAATAAGATTGATTGCTCTAAAAATAGTCATCTAGAGCTCAGATAACAAAAAAACAACTCATGTCTCATTTTTCCAGTTGATGATATCTGAACTGCTCAGACAGCTTTCTAAACAATGTTTCCATCAACATCACTGTGTACAAAATAGTCCCAAAAAATTAATATTGTTGATGTACAGTAAGTACTATGCAAAAGTCTTAGGCACATACAGTGCCTGTAAAAAGTATTCACCCCGCACCCCCCACCTTGGAAATATTCATGTTTTATTGTCTTACAACATTGAATCACAGAGGATTTAATTTGGTATGGAAACATGAATGTCCTTGAATGGAAAGTCCTACAAAAAGTGATGATACAGCCCAGCCCATTATGGGTAAGGCCCTCCCGACCACTGAGCACACCTACATGAAACATTGTCGCAGGAAAGCAGCATCCATCATCAGGGACCCCTCACCTTCAAAGACATGCTCTCTACTTGCTGCTGCCATCAGGAAGAAGGTACAGGAGCCTCATGACAGGCTCAGGAACAGTTATTACCCCTCAAGATAAGGCTCTTGAACCAAAGAGAATAATTTCACTCAATTTCATTTGCCTCATCATTGAAATGTTCCCACAACTATGGACTTATTTTCAAGGACTCTTCATCTCATACGATTGATATTTATTGCTTATTTATTTATATTTATTTTGTTTTATATTTGAACAGTTTGTTGTCTTTTGCACACTGGTTGAATGATCAAGTTGGAGAGGTTTTTCATTGATTCTGTAATAGTTATTCTATTATGAACTTATTGTATATGCCCACAAGAAAATGATTCTCAGGGTTGTATATGATTACATATATGTACTTTGATAATAAATTTACTTTCAACTCTATTTTGAGGCAGTGCCCTCTGATCCTAGACTCACCCATTGTAAAGAACATCCTCTCCACAGCCGCTCACTTTAGGCCTTTCATTATTCAATGAGGTCCCCCCTCATTGTTCTAAACTCCAGCAAGTATAGGACCAGAGTCATCAATCACACATACGTTAACCCTTTCATTCCTGGAATCACTCTTATGAACCTCCTCTGGATCCTCTCCAATGCCAGCACATCTTTTATTAGATGAGGGGTCCAAAACACTCACAATACTCCAAGTGCTGACTGACCAATGTCTTATAAATCCTCAGCATTACATCATTGCTCTTATATTCTTGTTCTCTCGAAATGAATGCTAACATTGCATTTGCCATCCTCACCACCAAATCAACCTGCAAGTTAACCTTTAAAGAATCCTGCACAAGGATTCACTCCCAAGACCCTCTGCACCCCTGACCTTTGAATTTTATCCCCATTTAAGAAATAGTCTATGCCTTTATTCCTTCCACCAAAGTTTATGACCATATACTTCCTTGCATTATATTCCATCTGCCACTTCTTTGCCCAGTCTCCCAATCTGTCTATGTCATTCTGCTGACTACCTGTTTCCTCTACCCATATTCGTATCATGCACAAACTTGGACACAAAGATATCAATTCTGTTATCCAAATCATTGACATATAACATGAAAAGAAACAGTCTCAACACTGAACTCTGTAGAACACCACTAGTTACCAGCAACAAACAGAAAAGGCCCCCTTTATTCCCACTGTTTGTCTTCTGCTAGTCAATCAATCTTCTATCCAAGTTAGGATCTTTCTTGTAATACCATGGGCTCTTATCTTGTTAAGCAGCTTCATCTGCAGCACCCTGTCAAAGGCCTTTGGAAAATCCAGTTAAACAACATCTACTGACTCTCCTTTGTCTATCCTGTCAATTATTTTCTTGGGGAATTCCAACAGGTTTGTCAGGCAAGACTTCCCCTTAAGGAAACTATACTGACTTTGACCTATTTTACCATGTGCCTTCAAGCACCTCAAAGCCTCGTCCTTAATAATGCACTCCAATATCTTCCCACCCACTGAAGTTAGGCTAATTGGCCTATAATGTCCATTCTGCCTCCCTCCCTTCCTTAAGAGTGGAGAGACACTGGCAATTTTCCATTCCTCTGGAACTATTACAGAATCTAGTGATTCTTGAAAGATTATTACTAATGTCCCTACAATCTCTTCAGCTACCTTTTACTGGGGTGAAGACCATCTGGTCTAGGTGATTTATCAACCTTCATACCTTTCACTTTACCCTTAGTAATAGGAACAGCACTCACTTCTGCCCCCTGACATGCCTTTTCTATCTTCTGTTGTAATTTGTATCTGACATCCTGGCTACTGTTCAGAGGCCTGCATATAATACCATCAGGGTCTTTTTATCCTTGTAGTTCCTTAATTCTACCCACGAGAATCCTGCATCTTTCAATCCTGCCTCACCTCTTTCTAAGGATTTGATTTAATTTTTTACCAACAATGCTACCCTTTCGAAACAAAGTTCTTTGATGTTAAGCTCCCAACTATAACCTTCTTTCAGCCATGATTCAGTGATGCCCATAATGTCATACCTGCACGATTAAAGTCTAACTGCCCTTCAAGATCATCTACTTTATTCTGTAATTTGTGTGTATTCAAATATAACACCTTCAGTTCTGTATTCATCACTCTCTTCAATTTTGTCCCCATGGTACACTTCACCTTATCCCACTGACTTCAATTTTGCCCTATCATCTGCCTATCCTTCCTCTCAGTCTCATTACACACTGCATCTACTTGTATATCAATTGCCCCATCTTTAGTTCTATCACTCCAGTTCCCATCCCCCTGCCAAATTAGATTAAACGTTCAACTTCTGTAGCAAACCTGCCCACAAGTATATTGGTCTCCCTCAGGCTCAGGAGTAACCTGTCCATTTTGTCTTACCGGTCTTACCTTCGCCAGAAGAAATCCCAACGATCCAGGAATTTGAAACTTTGCCCCCTGCACCAATTCCTCAGCCAAATCATCCTATTCTAACTCTCACTGGTCCTACAATAATAAACAAAGGTAATACAGAGACAAGAGAGGGAGAGAGAGGAGTAAAGACTTCCAAAGGAAGACCACATCCATCAGGAATGTTTACAACAATCTCCTCTATGAAAGCGAGATTAAAATGTCATGATCTGTGATGGTTATATCCATAACATGGGTCCCAACCCTACCAATAGAGAACCAGAGTTCATGCTTCAGGTCAAAGACCTTTGTTTGCTTAAACTTTTATTGTTATTTAAACCTCAGATGAAATTTTATTTGAAAAACCTAAATTCCAGGAAAAAGTTGGATTTTTTTTTCGGGAAAGTACACAACTAGTGATTGTCCTGATTGTGTAACTAATGTTTATACCTCTGTTATGATGAAACCATAGCGGATTGCTTCAGAGGGAAAGTATTTCACATATGGCATATCTCCACCATGCTGTAGCTGTAATATGAATGAAAACATTCAGATTTTACAATATGGTCTTTCACAATATCACTACAAATAATTCTTTGATTTCTCTCAAGTATTGTACAGTCATTCCCAACACATTCCTATTCTTCTGACACAAATGATCCAAAAAAAATGGTAAAACACAAACTGCAGCTGGACAATTAATGTTACAAATAGTAAAATTTGAAAATAATTTGAGATTCAAATAGTCATTTTTATGTATTAATTTCCAAAAGCAAACTTATATTTTTGCTCTGTTATAGCCGCTCAATAACCCTAGCCATGGTTGAAAATGTGTTCATTGCCCGTTTGAACGCTGCTGCTTTATTTCTAAGATTATGTTCTGGTTTATCAATCTAGATGAAGCAGCTTCATTGTATCTATCATATTCAACCCTTTGACCAATTTTAACACCTTGATTAGATCATCTGTCAACCTTTTCATCGAGGGCCGATTTTATTTATTTAGACTTGCAGTGATTCCCAGCCTCAGGCCCACAGACCCCTTGCTTAATGGTATTGGTCCATAGCATGAAAAAGGTTGGTAACCCCTGACTTAGAGATACAACGTGAAAAGGCCTTTTGCGTCCTTTGAGCCACACCTCCCAGCAACACCCAATTTAACCCTAAACTAATCATGGGACAATTTACAATAACCAATTAACTCACACGTGGCCAAGTGGTTAAGGTATTCGACTAACGATCTGAAGGTTGTGAGTTCGAGCCCCAGCTGAGGCAGCGTGTTGTGTCCTCGAGCAAGGTACTTAACCACACAGTGCTCCGCGATGACACTGGTGCCAAGCTGTATCGGCCCTTGCCCCTCCCTTGGACAACATCAGTGACGTGGAGAAGGGGAACCCATTGCATGGGCAACAGCCGGTTCTTCAAATCTTCCTGCTCAGGTTTGTACCCTGTAGAGGACACAGTCCACCAGAGGTGCAAACCCACGATCCCCTGGGATCAATGGCTGCCTACTCGATTCATAAATTTTCCATTGAACTCTGTAAGTTCCAAGAAAGCATGGGAAAGAGAACTAGGAGAGTTTTATCTGTTGGTGGGTGGCATGGTAGTGTTGCAGTTAGTGCAATCGCCTTAAGCATCAGCAATTAAGGTTTAATTCCGACCGATGGCTGTGAGGAGTTTGTATGTTCTCCCTGTGGCCACATGGTTTTCTCTGGGTGCTCTGGTTTGCTCCCACTTTCCAAAAGACGTATCATTGGGTTAATGAATTGTGAGCATGCTATGTTGGCATGGTGACACTTGCAGGCTGTTCCCAGCACATCACAAACAATGAAGCAAATGATGTATTTCACTGTATGTTTTGGTGTACATGTGACAAATAAAGCTAATCTTTATCTCTTTGATCAAAGGAGAGTGGAAACAAGGACCTGGTCACTATAAAAGTAGTAGAGTCCGATTCAGAAGGAGCATGGGAACAGTTGATCTTGCTGTGCTCGAGAAAGCCCAGGAACCGGGTCCTCATTTTGTTATAGGGAGCACAATGCGAATTGGATATCAAACCATCAGAATTTCCAAACAATTTGATAGCAGTTTATTGAGTTTTTTTTCCAGGACTCAGTCTGTTGTCTCACAGTAAACACAATATCTCAGAGAAGAACTGATCAAGGCATTGAACTAATACAGAATTTTGACTTTTGATTTCCAAGAGACTAAAAGCCAATCTTTTATTCATCTTTTTAATTACATTTTTTTCTAATTTGCACTAGGTTTCTGTGATTTATTTACGTAAGTACTTAAATCACTTAGCTCTCTATAGCTCAATTTCCTACCTTCAGGACAATTATCTACATATATAGTATTTGTGTTCATACTCATGACCAGTCTAAAGCTTTGAACCATGCCTTACTATGATTATTTTTTGATAATCAATATATTGACTCACTGCATAATAGTTGTTGGTGACAACTTGCAACAAAATGGTCTGTGGCAACAGATTGATCTGCTGTAGTTCCTCAATCTGTCGAGCTGATGAAGAGGGAGCAGAACAAATATTAATAACCAAGCTCCTCTTAACGCTGAGTCAAAACACTTTACTAGCTCTGAATAGGAATAATTTCCTTAGAGAAAATTCCTGTGTTATGAAGGTGCATTGCAGTTAGCTGGCATCACAGTGGTCATACCTGAAGAAGAGCCAGTCACAAAATTTGCCAGTGTCAGACTTCTGTGCGGAGTTTGCACATTCCCTCCCATTTGCCCTGGTTTCTTTCCACATCCCAAAGACATGTTAGTTGTTAGCATCTATGGGAAAGAATAAACAGTTGATGTTTCAGGTCCTGAAGAAGGCTCTTGGCCCAAAACATTGACTGTTTATTCTTTTCCATAGATGCTGCCGACCTGTTGA
Source organism: Mobula hypostoma (assembly GCF_963921235.1). NCBI lineage: Eukaryota > Metazoa > Chordata > Chondrichthyes > Myliobatiformes > Myliobatidae > Mobula > Mobula hypostoma. The sequence goes on from NC_086115.1 coordinate 53,297,723, forward strand.
GTTCCTCCAGCATTTTGTGTGTGTGATGTTAGTTATTTGGTTTATTTGCTACTGTAACTTGCTGCAAGTGCAGAAGGGTGGTGAGTAAAATGGAAGTGTTATGTATATATGTAAGGGAATATGTTATGTTACAGGGATTGATCAAATTGCTTTGGACTTGAATGGTCTTCTAAGTTACAAGGAAATGTTGAAACACAGGTAGCTATGTCATCAGTCACATTATTTTGTAACCATTTACAATCACTTTTAATGGAAAAGCACCATTCACTGTCACTGTTGTGTAGACAAGTAGCAGAATCTGGGGGAGTTGTTGGAAATGTGGGGGAAATAGGTTACCAGGAAAATTAGGGAAGGAATGGGACTGTTCTGTGAGCAATACAGTCATAACTTTTGAGAGCACAAAAGTGACTAATTTAATTATCATATCAAAGAAGGACAAATGAGGCCGAGGAACGTACAATAACTGGTGAGATACTAAGAGGCATCGAAGTTCATAGGGATATTACACTGCATGTCTATTTGCCTCTATTACTGAGGTGATATGGACAAATAGACACACAAGATACTAGAGCAGAAGGGTTATGCTGGAACTGTATAAACCATATGTCACTTTTAGACTACTTCTACTATTTTGGTTATTTCATCATGGGGAAAGGGTGACTGCATGAGAGATAATAAATGCAAGAAGATTTATGAGGATATTGCTTAGACTGACGAGATAGCTAAGAGCAGGCATATTCATCACAGATCGATTTTTTTGAACTATGAAAAATGAGAGAGATTTAAGCGTGGAATATAAAATTATAAGAGATGTAGATATAAAGAATCTATGGGGGGGGGTGGAGAGAATGGAGGAGGTTCAGCCATTTAAAGTACAGTTTCTTCTGTAAGCCATCTCTGTAGCCCAAACACCAAAAGCTTCATTTTACTGAGAGTAGAGAAAAATTAATCAAAGAGACAGGGAAGAGCACTTCGAAGACCTCCTCAACCACATCTCTGTCCTTGACCTGCCTGCTCTGGACTCCATCTCACAGTAACCTTTTTTCAGCCACTTTGCTGCCAACTCTGACTAACAAGAAGACAAGAGGTCAAATCCTAGCCCAAAAGTAACAAGATCTCAGGAGCAGACGGCATTCCCGCTGAAATCCTAAAATTCCACAGTGAAGAACTTCAGTTACAAATCTCATCATCCACATCAGGAAAAAGGTGGCTATCCCAGGGAATCTCAGGGATACAATTATCATTATAATCTTCAAGAAAGGAGACGAGTCTGACTATGGTAATTACATAGATGCTGTCTGCCACAGGAAAAGTTATCATCAACCACTTCCTCCCTGTGGTTGAACAGCTGCTGCCCAAATTACAATGTGGGATCCATCTATCTAGAAGCACAGTGGGTATAATCATTACCATGTGATAACTACAAGGAAATGGAAGCAGCTGCACCAGCCACTATACCTTGCCTTCTTTGACTTCACTTGTCATTGACTGCATCAATTGGGAGGGACTATGAAACACACTCCTCACACTTGGTTTACCACAGCAATTCACCTCCAATCAACACTTACTCCATGATGGTACGCAACCCATGATACTCATCAACAGGTCCATGACAAAATGGATCTCAAGCAAGGCTGTGTTCTCAACCTTTCTCCAGACCTCCACCAAAATGTGCAATTTTAATGTGTACATGCAAACAAAAGGAATCTTAAGGAGATACAAGCATTTTGCTGTTTGTGTAAGTAACCATTACACTACTTTTCCAGGTTAAACTATTGTTCCATAAGCTTCTCCACATTCTAAGCTTAAAAGGTCTCCTTTACTAAAGTAAACTATTTTTCACACCAGGTATCTGTATATATCTACACACACACACACACAAAAATTCTGGAGGAACTCAGCAGGTTAGGCAGCATCTATGGAAATGAATAAACAGTCAACATTTCAGACCGAGACCCTTCGTCAGCTCTGAGAAGGAAGGGGGATGGGGAATGAGGCTAGCTGGTAGGTGATGGGTGAGAAAGGTCATGGGCAAGAGAAGAAGGAATCTGATAGGAGAGGAGAGTGGACCACAGGAGAAAGGGAAGACTTCCTCTTCCCATTCCCATTCTGACATGTCAGTCCATGGCTTCCTCTTGTGTCAAGATGAGGTCACTCTCAGAGTGGAGTAGCAACACCTTATATTCTGTCTGGGTAGCCATCAAACTGATGGCATGAATATCAATTTTTCCCTCTGGTAAAAAAATTTCCTCCCTCTATTCCCCACTCTGACCTTCTTCTCACCTTCCTATCCCTACCCTCTAGGTCCCATTCTCCTATATGCTGTCATATATATTAATATACTGCATATACAGTATACATACAGTAAATAACACATTATATGTCCCAAAGCAAAAAGACACTCAATGCTGAATAATCATCAAAACATTTGAAGGGTTTTGCAGATCACAGTTCAGTGTTAATTCTGCAGTATGTCCATAGTCACTAACATTGGATAATGAAATAGTCAGGTATTTGAAAAATCTTGAGAGAATATAATACACATATAAGCAAATAATCTAAAAGGTCAAGAAACTGAAGTGATGTGAGATCGAATACAAATTGAATCTACAAAACCTATATTGGATGTTTTAGAAGGAAACAAGGGAATTCATTGAGGAAACAGATGAAAGAGCCTATAAACAGGACGTTGTAGCTTAAAATATCTATGACAATGAATATTTTACGCTACCAGTGGAATACTATTTTATTGTTCCCTGATAAACATTTAAATTTTTTTGGTTTTACAACATCAATTTACTTAATACTCCAGAGCATAATAAAATTCCATACAGTCCACTATGTGGAAACTCAGTGCTTATTAAGGAAAATTAAATTAAAAATATTCAAGAGACACACACCCATCATTAAGTATAGGATAATATGAATAACAAAGTTACTCAGTAAATAAATACATTATCTATTGTACATTGATCATCATGAAGGGTCTCGGTCTGAAATGTTGACTGTTTGTTCATTTTCATAGATGCTGCCTAACCTGCTGAGTTCCTCCAGAATTGTACATCAGGGGACTGTCTTGTCTCCCTTTCTCTTCACCATTTACACCTCGGACTTCAACTACTGCACAGAGTCTTGTCACCTTCAGAAGTTTTCGGATGACTCTGCCATAGTCGGATGCATCAGCAAGGGAGATGAGGCTGAGTACAGGGCTACAGTAGGAAACTTTGTCACATGGTATGAGCAGAATTATCTGCAGCTTAATGTGAAAAAGAATAAGGAGCTGGTGGTAGACCTGAGGAGAGCTAAGGTACCAGTGACCCCTGTTTCCATCCAGGTGGTCAGTGTAGACATGGTGGAGGATTACAGATACCTGGGGATACGAATTGACAATAAACTGCACTGGTCTAAGAACACTGAGGCTGTCTACAAGAAGGGTCAGAGCTGTCTCTATTTCCTGAGGAGACTGAGGTCCTTTAATATCTGCCAGATGATACTGAGGATGTTCTACGAGTCTGTGGTGGCCAGTGCGATCATGTTTGCTGTTGTGTGCTGGAGCAGCAGGCTGAGGGTGGCAGACACCAACAGAATCAACAAACTCATTCGTAAGGCCAGTGATGTTGTGGGGATGGAACTGGACTCTCTCATCGTGGTGTCTGAAAAGAGGATGCTGTCTAAGTTGCATGCCATCTTGGTCAATGTCTCCCATCCACTACATAATGTACTGGTTGAGCACAGGAGTACATTCAGCCGGAGACTCATTCCACCGAGATGCAGCAGAGAGCGTCATAGGAAGTCATTCCTGCCTGTGGCCATCAAACTGTACAACTCCTCCCTTGGAGGGTCAGACACCCTGAGCCAATAGGCTGGTCCTGGACTTATTTCATAATTTACTGGCATAAGTTACATATTACTATTTAACTATTTATTGTTCTATTACTATTTATTATTTATGGTGCAACTGTAACGAAAACCAATTTCCCCCGGGATCAATAAAGTATGACTATGACTATGACTATTTAGCAGTTTGTCACAATTATATTTGCAAGATACAGGGCATGTATTAATTAATGCACAGTAACATGATGTGGTGGTTGGCAGGGTGGAAATGCATCTCTACCAAAGGAGGTGTGAGGCACTCTTTTAATCCACTAACTTGCAGGTCACCCTTGGGCAAGATGTAGCACCTGCTTAACCCCCCAGTCAGGGTCATGTGAGGCCAAGGGAGCAGGCGGTGGATGGTGGTATGAGCAGTTGGTGCACATCACAAGTCTGGTTATGCGACTATTGACACCAGGCAGACAATCCCTGAAGAGTATTGATAATGGCTGGGGTCACCCGTCTTGTCAAGATACTGCCCAGAAGAAAGCAATGGCAAACCAAAATTGTTTCTGTAGAAAAACTTGCTAAGAACAATCATGATCATGGTTAAGACCGTGATTGCCCATGTTAATATACACAGCACAGAATGGTAATGATGCTGAACATGATGTGAGAAGAAATAAAATACATTCCAGTTATCGATTTGAGAGGGTATCATTTTCTATTAGCAAGTTGGAAGTCCTGTCAATGAAAGCAATATATTGAGAGATACTTTTTTTAAACTTTTCTTCTTATTTACCTCACTCTAGCTTAGTTTTATTGAAGCGATTCCTGTGCTATCTGGTCATTCTTCATGGTTGACCCTAGACTATTTAGCAGACAGTTGAAATTCAGACATTTTAACTGTACCTAGTGTTTACATACAATTCTGACATTGTATGGGTGATGATACAAATCAGGGCAGCACACTAGCATAGCAGTTAGCAAACAGTGCCAGCGATCACTAATCAGGGTTTGATTTCGCCCCCACCCACTGTGCTGTCTGTAAGGAATTAGTACATTGTCCTCGTGACCGTGTGGGTTTCCTCCCATATTCCAAAGATATACAAGTTAGGGTTAATAAGTTGTGGGTATACTATTTTGGTGGCATGGCAAGGCACTAGAGATGTCATGGTCATCCAGTGCAACCAAGGAGGTCTCCAGTTGTGACGATCGCTTGTAACCACTAGAATAGGGTTTCTGAGGTCAAGAGAGTGGAACTGCCACAGCGCAAAGGCTTTTCCACTTCAAAAGCTTTCTGCACAAGTTGGTCTTGTCATTGTCGAAATCGATGAACAACTTACATACACACTGCTGTAAACATGGCAACACCCGCGGACTGCCCCAACAAAATTTTCACTGGCTTGATTTGACACAAACGGTACATTTCATGAACACAAGAAAATCTGCAGATGCTGGAAATCCAAGCAACACACACAAAATGCTGGAGGAACTCAGCAGGCCAGAAAAGAGCAAACAACACAAGAAGAACGGTCTCAGCATGAATCATCCACTGTATACTCTTTTCTAGCAATGCTGCCTGGCCTGCTGATTTCCTCCAGCATTTTGTGTCTGACACATTTCACTTCATGTTTCGATGTACATGTGGCAAATAAAGTTAATCTTCCCTTTCTCTAAAAGCAAGGCATGGGTCCTGACACATCCCAGTTTTGCTACTGAAGGCTAATGCTGTACCTGTTAAGTAGTTCCAGTAAACATGCACCATTGGTACTTTCCCAGGTTAATCCTCAGGTATATTGATACACAAAAGGAAATAGAGTAATCTAGATTGGCCAATTACGGTTTCATTAACCTACCTTCAATCATCATAGAAAGATAGTGCTATCAAGTGGCATTGTTTTCTGATGCTTGTTCTGGCTTTTGCCAGGTTCATTTATTTGCATACTTCGTTAGAGCTTTGGCCAAAAAATGGACCAAACAACTGAATTCCAAAGGTATTTTGTGCAGTGTGCAGGGAAAGAAAAGCATTTGACTAAATGTAACATCAGGGCCCAGGTCAGATTGAAATCATTGCAAACCAGAGGAAGTTTCATTTGCTGGAATTATGCCTGCTATATATGGATTTTGCATAGCAAACATCTCAGCTCCAGTAAGTTGCTGCAGGAGTTCTTCAGCCCAACCAAATTCACCAGATTTATCGTTGCTTTTTAAAATTGGATGTGGATGTTTGCTGATACCTGCAAAGTGCTCAATTCCTTTTTGCAAATCTTCAGATAAATGTCATTTTACAATCATTGTTGAGTCTAAAATCTAGCATTATCTACCAAATAGCACAATGGAGGTACCTTCACCAGAGGAACATTCAACAACTCCCAATGAATTTGGGGAATATAGATAGGATCTAACAGAGATCAAATGGGTGAGCCAGTTTCAAAGGCAAGGAACAAATGAGAGGTGGAAGGCTTTTTAGAGTGTGATATCGGGAGTCTAGAAGCAGTATGTTCCTGTTAGAGTGAAAGGTAAACCTGGCAAGCTTAGGGAACCTTGGTCGACAAGAGATATGAGTAACTTGTCAATAAAAAGAAGGGTGCATATATCGGATTTAGGAGGTCAGGACTGAGTGAATCCCTTGAATACTACAAAAAAATTAAGAATGCTCTTAACAGGAAAATCAAGCCCCCTCAGAGATTAGCAGTGCCACCTAAGTCTTGAGCTGCAGAAGAAAGGTGGGATTTTAATCAAGAGCTTTCTCTTCAGTGTTTACTGAGGAAAAAGTCATGATTGATCAAGACATAAAGGAAACAAATGGAGGTGTACTGGAGGACATTCATTTTACCAGGAAGGAGGTACTTGCAGCCTTACAGTACATTAAGTTGGATAAATCTCCAGGACTTGAGTGAGTGTATGCTATGACTTTCTTGAATGCTAGAGAAGAAGCTGTGGAGGCCCTCACAGATATATATTCAATGGCCATTTTATTAGATATGGAAGTGGAACCCAGTGTGGTCATCTTCTGCTGTAACCCATCCACCTCAAGGTTGAACATGTTGTGCATTCAGAGATGCTCTACTGCACACCACTGTTGGTACGCATGGTTATTTGAGTTACTGTCCTTTCCTGTCAGCTTGAACCAGTCTGACCATTTTCTTCCGACTCCTCTTATTAACAAAGTGTTTTTGCACACACAACTGCGGGTCACTGGATATATTTTGTTTTTTGCACCACTCTGAAAACTTCAGTGACAGTTGTGTGAGAAAATCCCAGGACTTTAGCAGCTTCTGAGATACTCAAACCACCCCATCTGGCACCAAAATCATTCCATACTCAAAGTCACTTTGATCACATTTCTTCCCCATTTTGATGTTTAGTCAGAACAACAAATGAACCCCTTGACCATGTCTGTATGCTTTTATGCTTTGAGTTGCTGTCACATGATTGATAAGATATTTGCATTCACAAATAGGTGTGCAAGTGTACCGGATAAAGTGGACACTAAGTATACTTTCTTCAACGTCACCCAGTGGTGAAACTTCCAAAGACTGGAAGGTGGGTAATGCTGTTTCACTGCTTAAGAAGAGTAGCAAGGGTAAGGCAGGGAACGACAGGCCGCTCAGTAATGGGGAAGTTACAAGAGGGAATTCTGACGGAAAAAATCTACCAGAATTTGGATAGACAGGGTCTGATTAGAAGTCAGACTGTCTTTGTGCATGGGAAGTTATGCCTAACAAACTGTTCAGAGTTTTTGAAGAACTAACCAAAAAGGTAGGGGATTGGATTTACATTTTTGGACCTTAGCAAGGTATTCAATAAAGACCTGCATGGTAGGCCGGTCGGGAAGGTAAGGTAGATAGGATAGTGATAGAGGAGTTTAGCATGCTAGTCTTCATCGATTAGGGCATTCGAAGGGTCTCAGCCCAAAACATCCACTGTACTTCTTCCTAGAGATGCTGCCTGGCCTGCTGCATTCACCAGCAACTTTTATGTGTGTTGACTGAGTATAGGAGTTGGGATACTATGTTGCACTTGTACAAGTCATTGGTAAAGCCGTACTTGGAAAACTCTGTACAGTTTTGTTCACCCTGTCACAGGAACAACATGGTTGAACTGGAAAGAATGCAGAAACGATTTATGAGGATGTTGTCAGGACCTGAGTTATAGGAGGAGGTTGGCCAGGTTAGGTCTTCATTCCTTAGAATGGAGGAGAATGAAAGGGTGAGCTTATAGAAACGTTTAAAATTATGAGAGGCACAGATACGGTAACACTTTTCCCCAGGGCAGGGGAGTCCAAAACTTTTCCCAGGGCAGGGACATAGGCTTAGGTTAGAGATCAATTGCTTCAAAGGGGCCTGAGGTGTGGGGAAGGGGGGTGGTGGTAACTTATTCACACAGGCAGTGGTGAGATATTGGACACCTGCCGGGTAACCACAGGCCAGTGAGCCTCACGGCAATGGTAGGGAAATTATTGAAAAAAACTCGAAGGGATAAGCTTTATGTGGAGGCAGATCGGAAGTGGTAGGTGGGTGGGGGTGTGTGTATCCTGCCTCACTAATTTGACTGCATTGTTTGAAGTCATAACTAAGAAAACTAATGAAGACAGAATGGTAGACAAAGATTTTTACAGACCTTAGTAAGGCATTTGACAAGTGTAAATGGGCCAAAAGACCAGCATAAACATGTTCGGTTGAAGAACCCATTTAAATAACTCTGTATTGTAAATTGGTCCCAGGTACCTCTACATCAAAGGTTCCCAACCTGGGGTCCGCAAACTCCTCGGTTAATGGTAGGGGTCCATGGCATAAAAAAAGGGTTGCAAATCCCTGCTCTACATGTTTCTGACTAGTTTCATTATGTTTCCTGGAACTCTGACAAACTTAACATGCTGGTTTGCAATGATGAGCCAGCAAAATTATTGTACAATGATGTCAGAATATTTATAATAACAAGCATAAAGAAGAACTTGTGTTGAATCTAAAATGAAACTTGTCTGCTCTTTATTAAACTGCTGTGGAAATAAATTTGCATTCCCATTTATGCTTTTTTTTTGCAGTATCAGTTCTCTTCCTGGTAAGAACTGCTTTGTTCCTGCTGTGGGCTGATATATTTCAATGAAGGAACAATCTATTAACATGTTGGAACATTCAGAACTTGGTTCTTTATTTAACTTATGGGAGAACTTTCTTCATCAGTCCATCAATTTCCTTGCACAAAAAAAAAATTCCCAGCCAAAAGTCATTGAAAGAGTTCTGGGATAAGGATAAGTTCATTAGAGATCTAAGTACTTTATATTTTTATTGTCGCCAAACAATTGATACTAGAGCGTACAATCGTCACAGCGATATTTGATTCTGCTCTTTGTGCTCCCTGGAGTACAAATTGACAGTAAATATTAACATTTTAAATTATAAATCATAAATAGAAAACAGAAAAGGGAAAACAAGGTAGTGCAAAAAAACCGAGAGGCAGGTCTGGATATTTGGAGGGTACAGCCCAGATCTGGGTCAGGATCCGTTCAGCAGTCTTATCACAGTTGGAAAGAAGCTGTTCCCAAATCTGGCCGTACGTGTCTTCAAGCTCCTGAGCCTTCTCCCGGAGGGAAGAGGGACGAAAAGTGTGATGGCTGGGTTGGTCATGTCCTTGATTATCCTGGCAGCACTGCTCCGACAGCATGCGGTGTAAAGTGAGTCCAAGGATGGAAGATTGGTTTGTCTGATGTGCTGGGCTGAGTTCACAATGTTCTGCAGCTTCTTCCGGTCTTGGACAGGACAACTTCTATACCAGGTTGTAATGCACCCCAGAAGAATGCTTTCTACAGTGCACCTATAAAAATTAGAGAGGGTTTTAGGGGACAGGCCAAATTTCCTTAGCTTCCTCAGGAAGTAAAGGCACTGGTGGGCACAGGTTAAACAGAGTGACGAGTTAAATAAATAAATATATCTGTATTTAGGTGAATTGTCTGCCTTTTATAATAAAAACAATCTTATATCATTTAGCTTTGCTATGGCAAAGACCAAAATTATCTTGCATAAGATTTTTTTTGATAATTAAAGAAGACAATCAGAGTGGAGTTGATGGATATGTGAAAGAGAATGGGTTACAGGGAAATTAATAGGAATGCTCTGTGAATCAGCATGCACTCGAGGCCAAATGGCCTCCTCAGTAGTAAGAAAGATGAGAACATTATGTAACATCATGGACCTAGGGTCCACACTAAATGTGCTTGATAACCTATCAGACTCCAGATAGATGATATTTCTGATCTGAAAAGCCATCTTGATAAGAGCAAACAAGAAGCATCCTTTATTCTTTCTTGAAGAAGGCTTACAGCAATTTGCTTATGCTAATTTGGGGCCTGATACCTGCTTGTCTCTGTCCCAATACTGGATGACTCTGAAGTCAGCATTAACACAACTGTGTGAGCCGCCTCAGGAATGTAGGGTATGTAAAAAGGAACAGAAATTACCTGAACTTGGAGCAAGAAAGTATCCAAGTGTTCTAGCACCCCCTTATTGAAAGAATTGATCACCATCACACACTCTCAGTAGCAGTTGCTCACTCTCTGATTCTAAGTTTAGCAATGTCACTCTCTAGATGAGTTTCTTTAGCCAGAGGGTGGTGAAACTATGGAATTCATTGCCACTGGCGGATGTGGAGGCAAAGTAATTTAAAATGGAGGTTGATAGGTTCTTCATTTGTAAAGGTGTATGACAGGATATATCAGTGGTGTGTTTGGACACCAGCATTTCACTAAAATTTATGTATATGAATACTAGCTTTTATACCCAAATACATAGGTTACTGTGTATGGAGAGAAATCCAAAAAGACAACTTAGAATATATATTTTAATGTGAGTTATTAGGATCGTAGAGTAATTAAAGAAAGACCATAGATCACCACAAGTTAATGAACAGATACAAAAACAAGATGAAATGCTCGCCTTTGTTTCAGAGTATCTAGAATGCCAGGGCGAGAAAAGAAGTATGGCTAGATCTGATCTGGAAGGCTTTATTAAGTATGGCATACTAAAGATGAACAGGACAGTCTGATCAGAATAATAACCCATTTGAGACTAAGGGAACAATTCAAAAGTTTTTTAAAAAATGAGTAGAATCAGTGAAGGCAAATTATCTTGCATGACAAAACAGAACAAGCAAAAACAATCATAAAATGAAGGTACATTCAGGAGTAAAAAAACAGTAATTTGAATATTTCTTTTGGAGCTGCAAATGGTGCATTGATTGAAAATTTTCAAGACTCTTGTTTGTGGTCACCCTGTAGTAATGAATTCCACATCTCTTTGGACAGACATAGCTTATCCAGAGTCTTGATTGGATTTCTTGCTAAAAAGTCTCCAGCAATAGTCAGAATTGATCACTCTTCAATCTTTTTTTACCCTGACCCTTACCTAGGTCAATCCCATTCAGCACAGTCCATTTTTCTATTCAAGTGGGAAAGATATTCAGCTTTTTAGTATCACATTTCATCTGCCACATTTCTATTCTTTCGCAAAACTTACACTCAGTGGCCATTTGATTAGGTACACCTGCTTGTTAATGCAAATATCCGATCAGCCAATCATATGGCAGAAACTCAGTACATAAAAGCATGCAGACATGGTCAAGAGGTTTAGTAGTTGTTCAAACCAAATGTCAGAATGGGGAAGAAATGTGATCCAAGTGACTTTGACTGTGAAATTATTGTTGGTGCCCCCACGGGATGATTTGAATAGCTCAGAAATTGTTGATTTCCTGGGATTTTCACTCAGTCTCTAGAGTTTACAGAGAATGGCACAAAAAACAAAAGCATCCAGTGAGCGGCAATTCTATGGGTGAAAGCACCTTATTAATGAGAGAGTTCAGAGGAGAATGGCCACACCAGTTCAAGCTGACAAGAAAGTGACAGTAACTCGAATAACCACACGTTACAACAGTGGCGTGCAGAGAACATCTCTGAATGTACAACATGTGAAACCTAGAATAGAATGGGCTATAGCAGCAGAAGATCACACTGGCTTCCACTGGCAAAGTGACCATTGTGTGTAATTGTCTGTAGTTGTCCTATTTGGCCCCCCTGACTCCATCAAAGTAATTACCAACAGTCTTGGTAACCTGTCCACCCTTGTCAAACCCCATGTTAAATCCCTTGGTATGATATCTGATTCCACTTTTAAGTTTGACAAGCAAGTTAATGCAGTAGTAAAAGCCAGTTTTTTCCAGTTTCGTACTATTGCCAAAATGAAGCAGTTTCTCTCTTTCAAAGATCTCAAGAAAATCATCCACATCCTTATATCCTCCCGCTTGGACTACTCTAATTCCCTGTATACTGCGATTAGTCAGTCGTCCCTGTCCCGTCTACAACTGGTCCAGAATGCCACAGCCAGGCTCCTGACAGATGCCCGGAAGAGGGACCATATTACTCCCATCCTGGCCTCCCTCCACTGGCTGCCAGTACAGTTCAGAATTGATTTTAAGATTTTTCTGTTTGTTTATAAAGCCCTAAATGGGCTGCCCCCCCCCCCCCATATCATAGACCTTCTAACTCCGTATTCTACTTCCAGGTCCCTCAGGTCGGCTGACTTGGAGCTCCTGACTGTCCCGCAATCTAAACATAAGCTCGGGGTGACCGCGCCTTTGCTATTGTAGCCCCTAAACTGTGGAACAGCTTTCCCCTCTCTATCAGATCTGCCCCCTCCACCGACTTTTTTAAATTCAGGCTCAAAACTTACTTTTATTCACTAGTGTTTGAATCCTCCTGATGTGGCTGATTTTTGACTTGTGCCTAAGCCCTTGTGTTGTTTCTTTTGTGCCTATAAGCTGTTTGCCTTATTGGTTATGTTTTTGTTTCTTGTATTTGTAATTTTAGCTATCTGCTCTGATCTGTACAGCACTTTGGTCAACGTGGGTTGTTCTTAAATGTGTTACATAAATAAATTTGACTTGACTAATCTAATCACAGGACAATTTACAATGACCAAGTAATCTACTAACAGGAACGTCTTTGGACTGTGGGAGGAAACTGGAGCACACGGTGGAAATCTACACATTCACTGGAAGGATGTACAAGCTTCCTCCAGAGGACGCTAGAACTGAACTCCGAAGTCTGATGCCCCAAGCTGTAACAGTGTCGTGCTACCGTGGCACCCCTATGATGGTAATCATACCAGTTATGTTCCAGCCTAACATTATTCCACTGATGTGTAATTGATGGGTAGACTTCAATAGCCAGCATCTAACAACACCTTCAAGGTCAAATGCAAAATGACAATAAACCATTAAGGGAAAGACCCTTAACAGTGTTGACGAGCAGGTGGATCTTGGGGTCCAAGTTCATAGCTTCCTGAAAGTGGCTACACAGTTGAAAAGGTTGTTAAGAAGGCATATGGCATACTGGTCTTTATTAGTGGAGGCACTGAGTTCAAAAGTTACGAAGTTATGTTGCAGTTTTATAAAACTGTGCATCTGGAGTATTGCATGCAGTTCTGGTCGATCTATTATAGGGAGAACGTCCAGGCCTGGAATAAGTTTACCAGGATGCTGCCTAGATTCGAGGACATGTGCTGTAATGAGAAACTGGACAAATCTGGGTTGTTTGCTTTGGAGCAGCAGAGGCTGATGGGAGATTTGATAGAGGTTTATAAGATTGTGGAGGGCATAGAAAGAGCAGACAGACAGTATCTTTTTCCCAGGGTTGAAATGTCTAATACACTTAAGGTGAGAAGGGGCAAGTTTAAGGGAGATGTGAGGGGCAACACAGAGCGTGGTGGCTGCCCTAAATGCACTGCCTGGGCTGGTGGCAGAGGCAGATACATTAAAGACTTACCAGAGACGTTTAGATTGACACATGAATGTAAGGAATGGAAGGATATGGACATTGTGTGGGCAGAGGCGATCAGTTCAGTTGGCCATTTGATTACTAATTTAATTAGTTTGGCACAACATTATGGGCCAATGGGCCTGTTCCTGTGCTGTACTGTTCTATGTTTGATATTCTATGTTCAATAACAAATATTCCTTAGAAAATATTTACTTAGAGGAAACAGAGAGGCACAGCCAGTACAGCTCAGCTTAGCTTCAATTCTGATCGGGTGTTTCTGTCTGTGGTGTCCAGACGTTTCCTCTATGACTGTGTGGGTTTTCTTCAGGTGGTCCAGTCTGCTCCCACATCATAAAAGGTGTACAAACCGTAAGTCACTGGTTACCATAAAATGTCTCCTATATGTATGTAGGTGAATGATAAAATCTTAGGCAAAGTTATAAGAATTTCAGGAGAATAAAAAAGTAATTGCTATAATGGTTTAAATGGGTGCTTGATGGGCAACACAGACTAGATGGGCCAAAAAGCTAGCTTCTAAGCTATATGACTATGTCATTTTTGCCTTGATTTTTGCTGTGGAATGACTTGTGCAACTCACTTGAGGGTTTTCTCAAAGTAAGGTACATTATGCAGACTCCATTTTCAGAGCAGAAGAATGACCACAACCCTGAGAATATTTATTCAAACCATAAGCAGTGCTGAACTCCTTGCAAAAACATGACAAGATTTACTGATAAAGAGACTGAAATATCATTCTCTGCAGCAAAAAGTAATGCCATGTTCAAAGAGCGAAATGTCTCACTCTTTAAGTTGATGACTCACCAGTCAGTCTCTTTTCCTCTTCCACTGCAGTTTCAACATGACTTTAATGGCTCATGATATTTTAATGAATAAGAATTTATGCCTGCACTTTACAAAGAACAAAACTCAAAGTTGTTCCATGTGTTTCATTAATTAACAAAAAACTACTGCAATTTAGCATGTAGATTGTAGAAATATGAAAAAATAGATTGAGGTACATTAATTATTTATCACATTATCAATGCAATGTGTAAGTGAGTACAAGGTCAGGACATTATCTACTATGCTTCATTTAGTAAGTACTTTCATCTGTGTGTCGTGAAAATCTGATAAGCTGCGCTCATGAGCATTAAAATGGAAAGTGAAAAAAAACCACAGATGGGGTTAATGTCCTTCTGGATATCCTTTGCAACACACACAAATGCTGGAGGAACTCAGCAGGTCATAGTATGACCTGTTTTGTTATGACTATATTGCTCACAAAGCAGTCCAATTCCCTCCCTAAATTTCCTGGTAACCTGTTTCCCCCACATTTCCAACAACTCTGCCAGATTCGGTCACTTGTCACACACAGTGACAGTGAATGGTGCTTTTCCATTAAAAGTGATTGCAAATAGTTGCAAAATAATGTGACTGATGCCACAGCTACCTGTGTTTCCACATTAACAGAAGACCATTCAATTCATCAGACACACAGACACACACACACACAGACACCCTTCCATTTTACTCACCAACCTCTTGCACTTGGGGTGGGTTATAGTAGCAACTAAACCTAATAACTAACATCACAAGCACAAAACACTGGAGGAACTCAGCAGGTCAGGCAGCATCTATTGAAAAGAGTAAACAGTCAATGTTTCAGGCTGAGACCCTTCTTCAGGACCTTTATGCCACTTTTAAAGTTCTAAGTTCAAAGTAGAATTTATTATAGTCATAGTCATACTTCATTAATCCTGGGGGAAATTGGTTTTCATTACAGTTGCTCCATAAAAAATAACTAGTAATAGAACCATAAATAGTTAAATAGTAATATGTAAATTATGCTAGTAAATTATGAAATAAGTCCAGGACCAGCCTCTTGGCTCAGGATGTCTGACCCTCCAAGAGAGGAGTTGTAAAGTTTGATGGCCACAGGCAGGAATGACTTCCTATGACGCTCTCTGCTGCATCTTGGAGGAATGAGCCTCTGGCTGAATGTACTCCTGTGCCCACCCAGTACATTTTGTAGTGGATGGGAGACATTGGCCAAGATGGCATGCAACTTAGACAGCATCCTCTTTTCAGACACCACCGTGACAGAGTCCAGTTCCATCCCCACAACATCACTGGCCTTACGAATGAGTTTGTTGATTCTGTTGGTGTCTGCCACCCTCAGCCTGCTGCCCCAGCACACAACAGCAAACATGATAGCACTGGCCACCACAGACTCGTAGAACATCCTCAGCATCGTCCGGCAGATGTTAAAGGACCTCAGTCTCCTCAGGAAATAGAGACAGCTCTGGCCCTTCTTGTAGACAGCCTCAGTGTTCTTTGACCAGTCCAGTTTATTGTCAATTCGTATCCCCAGGTATTTGTAATCCTCTACCATGTCCACACTGACCCCCGGATGGAAACAGGGGTCACCGGTACCTTAGCTCTCCTCAGGTCTACCACCAGCTCCTTAGTCTTTTTCACATTAAGCTGCAGATAATTCTGCTCACACCATGCGACAAAATTTCCTACCATAGCCCTGTACTCAGCCTCATCTCCCTTGCTGATGCATCCAACTATGGTAGAGTCATCCGAAAACTTCTGAAGATGACAAGACTCTGTGCGGTAGTTGAAGTCCGAGGTGTAAATGATGAAGAGAAAGGGAGACAAGACAGTCCCCTGTGGAGCCCCAGTGCTGCTGATCACTCTGTCGGTCACACAGTGTTGCAAGCACATGTACTGTGGTCTGCCAGTCAGGTAATCAATAATCCATGATACCAGGGAAACATCCACCTGCATCACTGTCAGCTTCTCCCCCAGCGGAGCAGGGTGGATGGTGTTGAATGCACTGGAGAAATCAAAAAACATGACCCTCACAGTGCTCGCTGGCTTGTCCAGGTGGGCGTAGACACGGTTCAGCAGGAAGACGATGGCAACCTCAACTCCTAGTCGGGGCTGGTAGGCGAACTGGAGGGGATCTAAGTGTGGCCTGACCATAGGCCGGAGCAGTTATCATGTATGTACATGTCATCACATATAGCCCTTTTTCCTGCCTGTATACCTAGCAAATCTATAGAACGGTAACTGTAAACAGGATCAATGAACAACAAACTGTGCAAATACAGATATAAATAAATAGCAATAAATAATTAAACAAGTATGAAATATCAAGATAGATTAGATTGTGAGGACACTCAGTCCTCGTTTATTGTCATTTAGAAATGCATGCATTAAGAAATGATACAATGTTCCTCCAGTATGATATCACAGAAACACAGGATAGACCAAGACCAAAATTGACAAAAACCACATAATTATAACATATAGTTACAACAGTGCAAAGCAATACCGTAATTTAATAAAGAGCAGACCATGGGCACGGTAAAATAATGTCTCAAAATCCCGATAGCCCCAACATCTCACGCAGACGGTAGAAGGGAGAAACTCTCCCTGCCATGAGCCTCCAGCGCCACAAACTTGCCGATGCAGCATCCTGGAAGCACCCGAACACAGTCTGACTCTGAGTCTGTCTGAAAACTTTGAGCCTCCGACCAGCCCTCCGACACCGGGCACCATCTCTGCCGAGATCTTCGACCCCGTCCCGGCCGCCAAGCAACAAGCAAAGCCGAGGACTCGGGGCCTTCCCCTCCGGAGATTTTGGATCACACAGTAGCAGCAGCAGCGAAACTGGCATCTTAGAAGTTTCACCAGATGTTCCTCCGTGCTCTCACGTCTGCCTCCATCAAATCAGAATTGTGCAGGACACCCTACTTGACAAATAACAGAAATTCATCACTGGAGTGGCTGCACTGATAGAGTCCTTAAAGTGAGATAATCGGTTGTGGAAATAGCAGAAAAAGAATGAGTGTAGTTGTCCCCTTTTGTTCAGGAACCTGATGGTTGAGGGGTGGTGGCTGTTCTTGAACCTGGTGCTGCGATGGCAGCACCGAGAAAAGAGCATGGCCTGGGTAGTGAAGATCTTTGATGATTGATGCTGCTTCTCTACTGCAACTTTTCATTTAGTTGTGCTCAATGGTTGGGAGGGCTTTAACCATGATGTACTGGGCCAAATCCATTACCCTTTGTAGGATGTTTCACTCAAAGGCCTTGGTGTTCCCAAACCAGGCTGTAATGCAGCCAGTCAGCACACTTTCCACCACATATCTACAGAAGTCTGTCAAGGCTTTTGATGACATACCAAATCTCCGCAGAATCCTGATGAAGTAGAAGTGCTGTCGAGCTTTCTTCACAATAATATTTATACGTTGGCGCGTGGCCAAGTGGTTAAGGCATCGGTCTAGTGACTTGAAGGTCGGTAGTTCGAGCTTCAACTGAGGCAGCGTGTTGTGTCTTTGAGCAAGGCACTTAACCACACATTGCTCTGCGACGACACCGGTGCCAAGCTGTATCGGCTCTAGTGCCCTTCCCTTGGACAACATCGGTGGCATGGAGAGGGGAGACTTGCAGCATGGGCAACTGCCGGTCTTCCATACAACCTTGCCCAGGCCTGCACCCTGGAAACCTCCCAAGGCACAAATCCATGGTCTCACGAGACTAATGGAGGCCTATAAATATTTATATGATGGGTCCAGGACAGGCCCTGAGATAGTGACACCCAGGAATTTTAAGTTACTGACCCTCTCCACCTCTGATCCTCAATGATTACTGGCTCACGGACCTCTGGTTTCCCTCTCTTCACGGCTACAATCAGATCCTTGGTCTTACTGACATTGGGTGACAGGTAGTTGTTATTACACCAGTCAGCCAAATTTTCAACCCCCCCCCCCCGTATGCTGATTCATCACCACCTTTGATACAGCCCACAATCAGTAAACTTGTATGTGGTGTTGGAGCTATAATTAGCCACAGAGTCATAGGTGTAAAGCGAGTAGATCAGGGGGCTAAGCACACATCCCTGTGGTGTTCCTGTGCTGATGGAGGATGTAGAGGAGAAGATTTGTCAATCTGAACTGACTAGCGTCTACAACTGAGGAAAAGCAGGATCAACTTGCACAAACAGGTATTGAGGCCCAGGTCTCGGAGCTTACTAAGGGGATGATGGTATTAAATGCTGAGCTGTAATCAATAAAGAGCATCCTGATATATGTATCTTTGCTGTCCAGAGTTGTGAGAAGACCCACTAAGATGGCACCTACTGTAGATTTGATGCTTCGGTAGGCAAATTAGAGCAAATCCAAGTCGCCACTCAGACCGGACCTATATGCTTCAACACCAGCCTCTCAAAACAGTTCATCGGGGGATGCAAGTGCCACTAGGTGATAGTCATTGAGGCAAGTTACCACGTCAACATTATTAAACATTTGGAACCTGTCTGAATACGTTCAGTGACTCCGTAAGACCACAAGACATAGGAGCAGCACCAGGCCATTCAGCCCATCGAGTTGCTCCACTATTCCATCATGGCTGATCCCAGATTTCACTCAAACCCATATATCTGCCTTCTCGCCATATCCTTTGATGCCCTGACCGATCAGGAAACGATCAACTTCCGCCTTAAAGGTCTGATCAACTTGGCCTCTACCACAGTCTATGACAGAGCATTCCACAGGTTTACTACTCTCTGCCTAAAAAATTCCCCTTTACCTCTGTTCTAAAGGGTCGCCCCTCAATTTTGAGGCTGTGTTCCCTTGTTCTGGATACCCCCATTATAGGAAACATCCTCTCCACACCTGCCTTATCTAGTCCTTTCAACATTTGGTAGATTTCAGTTAGATACCCCTGCATTCTTCTAAATTCCAGTGAGTACAGGCGCAAAGCTGCCAAACGCTCCTCATATGTTAACCCCTTCATTCCCGGAATCATCCTCGTGAACCTACTCTGGACTCTCTCCAATGACAACATATCCTTTCTGAGATATGGGGCCCAATAAAACTGTTAACAATACTCCAAGAGCAGCCTGATAGTGAATTATCTCCTTGCTTTTATATTCTATTCCCCTTGAAGTAAATGCTAACATTGTATTTGCCTTCTTTACCACAGACTCAACCTGTAAAAATTTACCTTCTGGGAGTCTTGCACAAGGACTCGCAACTCCCTCTGCACCTCTGATATTCGAATTTTTCCCCCATTTAGATAATAGTCCACACTACTGTCCCTTTTACCAAAATGCATTATCATACATTTCCCAACTAGTCCATTTGCCACTTTTTGCCCATTCTTCCAATTTGTCTAAGTCTTGTTGCAATCTCATTGCTTCCTCAGCAGTATCTACCCTCTCCACCTATCGTCATATCATGCCACTCTGTGCACTAATAGAAAATGTGTTAGGACAAAAGGAAACTAACCAAACAAAAAGCACATGACATCACCAAAAATTCCTGACATTTTACTTGCAGTCAAAAATGGTGAAGATTATCCAATGGTTTGAATTAACCAGAAAACGTATATTTTGGGATTCTCACTTTCTTTACAGGTTATTCAATTGATAACAACAGGCTGCTTATTTAGGTATGGCTTTGGTAAAAGTAATTGTTGGAGACTAACTTGAGCATATATGGTGGCATAATATTTTTGTCTTGGAGATACTGCAAAGGACACCAAACAATTTGATTAGAGAAATACATGCAGGCTTTCATCAAAATGGAAATCTATGTCACAAACAAGAGAAAATCTACAGATGCTGGAAATCCAGGTGACATACACAGAATGCTGGAGGAACTCAGAAGGCCAGGCAGCATCGTAGGAAAAGAGTACAGTCGGCATTTCAGGCTGAGACCTCAGCCTGAGATGTTGATTGTACTCTTTTCCATAGATGCTGCCTGGCCTGCCGAGTTCCTCCAGCATTTTGTGTGTGCTACTTGGGAATCAATGTGACAGCTTAGCCTTGACTCTTCCTGACTCTGCTCTGGTCTAAGGCTAAGTGTCATTGGCCAGCCAGTATATAGTTGAACCTGGAGTGTGATGGTGATGGGAGATATGGAAGTGACCTGATCAAAGCACGTCCAATGTGTTCTTCTCTCAGCAGTGTCCTGAATTCAACCGTAAGCCAAATGGCAAAGCTTTTATGTTCACAGGAGCACGGGGAGCAATTTTCAGTGGGGCCCTCGATAGCATCATAAGACTATAAGATGTAGGAATAGAATTAGGCCATTCAGCCCATCCAGTCTGCTCCACCATTCCATCCTGGCTGATTTATTGTCCCTCTCAACCTCATTCTTCTGCCTTCCCCCTGTAACTTTTGGCACCCTTACTAATTAAGAGCCTATTAACCTCCCCATTAAATATACTCAGCAACTTGGCCTGCACAGCAGTCTGTGGCAATTCCACAGATTCACCACCCTCTGGCTGAAGAAATTCCTCTTCATCTCTGTTCTAATCATACAAGAGTATCTGAGCAATAAGAGTAGGGTTTGGGCAGCCTGCCTCTTGTTCTGCTGAAATTACTGACGACGTACCACATAGAAATACTTGAAAAATGTGGAAATTTGTACTTGTCCATAGGTAGATTATTAAGCTCCTGGTGTAGCTCTGAGCCAGGTGAAGTTTATGGTCCAGCAATTGTATAACACCTGGAAAGCTGCATTAACATTGTGTTATGTGGTGAGTAAATGAAAGTTTTGTTCAAGTAATTCTATAATACAAGGCATCAAAAGATGCAAAATAACTTAAAGCTGTTAATGGCCTTTGTTTCCTAAACTCCATCACAGTAGAATGTGTAAAGGAAAACAGGTAGCTCAGTAATTAAAGTGATAGATTGGCGATTTTTTTGTATGGGAGAGAGATCTGGAGTAGACTGTGGATGAGTTTCAATGTCAATTAGCAGGCCTCAGCGAGGAGTAATAAATCAGCCATGATGGAAGGCAGAACAGACTTGATGGGCCGAATGGTCTAGTTCTGCTCCTATGTCATGGCCTTATGGCTCAAGCCATAGAGGGCTGAGCTTGGCCTTGAAAAATTAAAACACAGGGCACGTGAAATAACAGACGTCCATACGATAAACAGATAAGCTCCTTTGTCTGTGTAGTGTGTTGCTAATATTGGTGACATGACAACCAGCCCTCTTCCTGACATTCTCTTTGTTAAATCCATTGCCCTTCTCTTCCTCCTCTGTTACTTTGACTAACTTGCTTTCTCTCCTTCAATTCTGAATAAGGATATTCAACCTGTAATGTTAACAAACAGATCTCTTTCCACAGGTGTTGTTTGATTAGTTGCTTTCTTTCAGCATTTCTGTTTTTGTTTCGTATTGTAAAGGTACATATTTTGCCTCAATTCACCCAGCCTACGTCCTTTTCAAGACACAATAAGATCATGTAGGGTGGGTTTCTGTAAGACAAAAACTTTGTAGCAGTTGCCTGGGAAGCATCACCCAACTGCTTCCAATAAGATGAATCCCAACAGCATAAATGTCAGTGATGTTTCACTCCCCGATGAGTTCAACACCCTTTATAGTCATAGTCATAGCCATAGTCATACTTTATTGATCCCAGGGGGAAATTGGTTATGCACACTTTGAAAGGAGAATAACACCACGCCTGTGCGAAACCCCACAGCAGCTGGTGACCCTGTTATCTCTGACTTGGAATCCAACATCAGAACATCCTTTAAGAGGGTGAACCCTCACGGTATGTCAAGTCCCAATGAATTACGAAGTAGGGCACTAAAAAAACCTGTGCTAAGCAACTGGTTGTAGTGTTCAAGGCCATCAGCTTCTCTCTGCTGTATTTGGAAATTCCTACATGCTTAAAAAAATGCATTAAACAAATGGCGCTCAGAAGAGCAGGGTGAGCTGCCACAACAGCTGTTAACCGATCACACTCACAACTACAGTGATGCAGTGCTTTGAGAGGTTGGTCATGGCTAAAGTTAACTCCCGTCAGAGCAAGGTCCTGGACCTGCTGCAATTTGCCTACCGCCATGACAGGTCTACAGCAGTGACAATCTCACTGGCTCTCTACTTGGCTTTGGAGCACCGAGACACGAGCAGGCTGCTGTTTAAAGATTACAGTTCAGTGTTCAACCATCATCCCCTCACTGCTAATCAAGCTTCAAAACCTGAACTCTGCACCTCCCTCCATAACTGGATCCAGAATTTCCGCTTCAGGAAACTACAGTCAGTGCAGATTGTCAATAACATCTCCTCTTCACTGACAATCAACACGGGGCCACCTTAAGGATGCATGCTTAGCCCACAGCTCTACTCTCTCTACACTCGTGACTGTATGACTAGAGACAGCTCAAAGGCCAACTATAAATTCACTGATGACATTACTATTGTTGGCAGAATCTCAGATGGCAATGAGTCATACCAGAGTGAGATACATCAGCTGGATGAGCAGTATCACAACAACCTCATACTCATCATCAGCAAGACCAAGGAACTGATTGTGAACTTCAAGAAGGGGAATTCAGGAGAACACACACATCCTCATTGAGATGAACAGCTTCAAGTTCCTGAGTGTCAATATCTCAGAGGATCTGTCCTGGGCTCAACACATTAATGCAATCATAAAGATGTTATGCCAGAGGCTACGTTTCATGAGGTGATTTGATATGTCACCAAAGACTTGAAAAATTCAACAGATGTAGGTTGGAAAGCAGTTTGACTGGTTACATCACAGCCAGGTCTGGAGCCTCCAATGCACAGGACTGAAAGAGGCTGCAGAGTGTTGCAGACTGAGTCATCTCCATCGCAAACACAACCCTCCACACCACTGAGAACACTGAAGAGCCGGTGACTCAAGAAGATGGCACCCATCATTAAAGACCATTACTATCTGGGACTTGCCTTCTTTTGCATTACTACCATCAGGGGGAGGTAAATGAGCCTGAAGACCCACACTCAACACTTTAGGAAGAACTTCTTTCCCTCCGCCATCGGATTTCTGAATGGTTCATGAACTTACGAACACTAACTTACTATTTATCTTTTGTACTATCTATTTATTTTTGTAACTAATAGTAATTTTTATATCTTGCACTACACTGCTACTGCAAAACAACAAATTTCATGACATATGTCTGTGATAATAAACCCGATTCTGATATTTGCATGAAGGTCCTTCAATGATTTCATACTAGATCCTTCAATGCTTCACGTTGATAGAGTGGAAGTCCTTGAGTCTTATGAACACTTCTGGATGTTCTGGGGATGTTTTCAATGATACATGCTGGGTTTCACGGTTTTGATTTAGCTCTGTGGGAAGCAAGTCAAAACTATAAACCCAAGCTTATTAATCTATCTAGTCTCATCACAGACTAAATAAATAAGTCATCAGTTATCTTTCACTGAATGCATGAGTCTGCAAATGTCTCCGGCAGATCCCTAGAAGGATTCAAAGCAAGCGAGTTGGAGGTTAAGATGCATTTGATTGCCTCCACCAAATCCATAAGGCAGCATATACCGTTTCAGCAAATTGCAAATATTTGCTATATGCCGATATGAGATCCCAAGGCTCTTGTCATTCTAGTTTTCAGATAGTGCAAATAAACGTATCTTGTCTGTATATTCTACATGCTGCACATTGCAGATATGACCCCTTTCCATATGTTTCTCTGTTAATCTCCTTCCTTCAGTTCTCCTGGAGGTCCCCGTGGATCCCTTTGATGTTCATCGTGATTACCATTCAAGTTCAAACAGGATACCATAACTAGCACCATTGCAGACTGATGATTCAGATCTGCAATCAGTTGTATACTCCAAAGTTTTCAAACTAAATTCCAATACTTTCCAGTTAGTTTTCACCTCATTATCTATGAAAAAAGCCTTTCTAACTACCTCTTGAAAAATAACTAAAGTTGACTGATCGGTTTGTCAACTCTCCAACATTGCATCAAGCTGCAGTCTCCATCAACATCATGGCTCAGATTTAGTTTTTTAAAGTTTTTTTAGGTTCATAGGAATGGTTCTGGAGACAGAAAGGAATTAGGGGTTAAGTCAGGGTTTAGGGACAGAGATTTAGATTTAGATTATGAGAACACTCAGTCCTCTTTTATTGTCATTTAGAAATGCATACATGCATTAAGAAATGGAGTGATATCACAGAAAACAGGACAGACCAAAGACTAACACTGACAGAACCACATAATTATAACATAAAGTTACAGCAGTGCAAAGCAATACCATAATTTGATAAAGAACAGACCATAGGCACAGTAAAAAAAAGTCTCAAAGTCTCGAGTCGATTAACTCCCGAATCCCCGATAGCAGGCGGCAAAAGGGAGAAACTCCCTGCCATAAACCTCCAGGCACCATCAACTTGCTGATACCTTGGAAGCTGCCGACCCCAGCCGACCCTGAGTCCATCCGACCGAAAACTCCGAGCTTCCGAGCAGCCTCTCCGATACCGTCTCCCGAGCACCATCCTCTGCCAAGCGCCTTTGACCTCTCCCCGGCCGCTGAAACATGCAAAGCCGAGGATTTTGGGGCCTTCAGCTCCGGAGATTCCGGTTACAACACAGTAGCAGCAGCAGCAAAGCAGGCTTTTCAGAAGTTTTCCAGATGTTCCGCTGTGCTCTCACGTCTGTATCCATCAAATCAGGATTAGCCTAAGCTTCCACTCCATGTTTGAAGGCCAGTGATGCAGACATGGGACATCTGTGGTTAGATGTTAGACTGGCAGACCAGTGCTGACAAGTGTTAGTGGCCCATCCTAGGGCCAGTGAGTTGCTGGCAGGTTGCAGGGTTTGCGTTCTGTGTGGATAGGCAGAATGAGGACCAATGACCCCCTGGGTTCGGAGGATCAGAGCTCGAGGCCTAGTATTTGGGATCTCATCATTGGTGAGTCTGGAGTTCGAGGCCTAGTGTTCATTGATTGGCATGTCCCGTGATCAATACCAAGGATTGAATCGGAAGTCAGTTGGATAAAGCCCAAGTTGGTGAATCTCTACAAGTCTGCTGGGGAAGCCGAAGGCCCAACGTCTGCGAGTCCATATCCCAGTACACTGGAGGATCAAGGCTGGAGATGGCCTGTCCTGGTGTTGGAGGACTGCGTATGGGTGGGAGGGAGGAATGGGGCTCATTTTACAGATGTTGTTTTGTTGCTTGTTCTATTCTGGTTTGTTGTGTTCTGTGTTGTCCAGCCAAGCATTGTGGACATACTATGTTGGCATCAGCCTTTTACGGATACCCTCTGATCCCATGTAGTCACTTTTTATATTTAAAACAACTCTACAGAAGATTTTATGGAACATTCAAGATATGAGTCAGAACCATAAACCATAAAACTTTCAGCAAATGTTTGACAAGTAGAGCAGAGCATTAATTAGGTAATTTGCACCAAGTTATTGCTCTGCTACATTTAGAAATCCTGGCAACTTGACTTTAAACCAGGCTAGCTCAATTCTAAGTGTGCCCAAGCCCTGCATTATTTACCTCTGTTTCCTTGACTTGTCATACATTTGCTGAAAGCTTTATGGTTCAGATTCATATCCTGAATGTTCCGTAAGATCTTCCTCAGTTTTGGTTTAAATATAAAACTTCACTGCAGGAGATATGAGGATATTGGTAAACACTGGTAGAATAAGCAGCAGGTAAATAGGTAAGTGGCAAGACCCCAACAAAGAAAACCATATCACCTGATAACTCAAGGGAGATCTCTTCCTCATGGGGACACAATGAAAAATAAATCACCTCAGATTTATGTGTATTTTTTCACAATCTCAACATCCACAGGATGCAAAAATAAAGAAAGGTGTAAGACTATAGATATAGGATCAGAGTTAGGCCACTTGGCCCAGCGAGTCTGCTTTGCCATTTCATAATGGCTGATCCATTTTCCCTCTCAGCCCCAATCTCCTGTCTTCTCGCCGATAAGATATGAATCAGAACCATAAGCCATTAAACTTTCAGCAAATATATGACAAGTGGAACAGAATAATAGCTGCTAAATAACAAAGAAAGGAGTTTGAAACTTGCAAGGGTGAATTGAAGAATAAGGAACAAGAATATCTAGAAGTGTTCAAGATAATGAGAGGCATTGATCATGTGGATAGTCAGAGGCTATTCCCCAGGGCTGAAATGGCTAGCACGAGAGGGCGTAGTTTTAAGGTGTTTGGAAGTAGGTACAGAGGAGATGTTAGGGTAAGTTTTTTTTTAACGCAGAGAGTGGAGTGCGTGGAATGGGCTGCCGGTGGCAGTGGTGAAGGCGGAAACAATAGGGTCTTTTGAGAGACTCCTGGATGGCTACATGGAGCTTAGAAAAATAGAGGGCTATGGGTCAAGCCTAGGTAGTTCTGAGGTAGGGACATGTTCGGCACAGCTTTGTGGGCCGAAGGGCCTGTACTGTGCTGTAGGTTCTCTATGTTTCTAATTCTGGAAAAACTCTTGAAAAGAAAGTAAAGGATAAATTTTCAAGATATAAAAGCAGGAAAATAGAAAGTTAAGAATAATAGCAAGTGGAAAATAGAAACTTTATGAATCTAGTCATGACTGAACACAAGTGAATATTGGCTAGTAGATACCCAAGTGAGAGACGTAATGATATTTGAGGCATTATATAATTAGTTCAGATTATGTAGTCTTCAATGAAATGAAAATAGCTAAAGCTCACCTCAAAGGAAGTTGACTACTAGAATCTAGCAATTTTAACATTGGGAATTTAATCTTTCTGAATGCCATCTGGTGTCAGTCAAGTGTTCTGGAGATTCTGGCATCCAAAAAATGTGATGCCATCAATTTGCCAAACACACTGATGAATTCTCACAGAAGTCAAGCAAGGAAATGAAAAGTATCCATGTTTAATTGGCATTTTAAATTAGCTTTTTGACAAAGAGTTTGATGCAACATAACAAGCTGAATCCTACAGGCACTCCAGACCCCAGTACACATTACCATGTTCCTGTTTTGCTGGCCCTGGCTCAGGTTCCACACAAACCTTCATGCTGTAGACCAGGGGTTCTCAACCATTTTTATGCAATGGAGACGTACTATTCACCAAGGGGTCCGTGGATCCCAGGTTGGGAACCCCTGCTCTAAAGAGTGAACCAAATCCCAAACCATCAGGATTTCAGAAGAGAATTTTACTGCATGCTGTTGTTGCTATTGTGTACAATATAAGAATCCAAGTTATCTTAAAATTCAAGATGGATGATGTACTAAGGCTGTAGAAACTTTCAAATCCATCTGAAGCCTAATATTGCAACTAGCATTCTGAAGCATACTGTATATTTTAACAGATACACACATTTTCTTAAAGCTTAAAGAAACAATTCAAGACACTGTAATAGTGAAGAGTGGGATAAGACAATTGACTTCAGAATATAGAGGTAATAAAATCATCAAGCGAACAAAAACCCTCAATATTTCTAAAGCCTGGCTTTGGTTTGAATTAAAAGGTAACATTTCTACAATAATGAACAAAACAGCACTGTTCAGTGATTCAGAGAGCTTGCTTACTTTCTGTTATTCCATGGAAACGGACGGACTGAAACACTCCAGAATACTTCAGACGAATTTCCTTATCTAGGTAGACTTCCATCTCACGTAAACTAAAGGGACAAAAGACATTTAAGTGAATACGGTTAGATTTTCTGCTCCATGAAAATATTACTTCCTCAATGGGAAGTAAAGAGTAAATTAAAAGAATTCTGATTTGAACTGAATGGCAAGACAACATAAAGTTAACTTCCACAGAAGTTTCTTTTGGGAAGAAACTTCTGAAACTTCATTAATAATAGTTTCTGGTGTTTAGTTTTTGCAAAATTTTGGGTAGATAGAAACAATAAAGCAGAACAAGTATTGATTGCTCTGAGAATTGCCTCTGCAGAAATGAATGGATGAAAATCAGGAGAACGATTTAAAACCAAAGCTAACTCCAGACTTATTAATCAACAATTTATATAAAAATGTAAGAGATATTGGGGACAGATATTGAAGAAGGTCCAAAGCCACAACCCATAAAAATATGGGCCAATATCCAGGAGTGGGATTAGACTAAAAAGCACTTTACCCATATGGTATGGACATGCTGCACACTGAACGGGGTCCTTCCTTATGCCAAAATTCTATGATTCCAACACTCCTCATCAAATCTGCCATAGTAATCTCTTAACAGAAGGATTATTTAGTATCAACATATCAAGATAAATGTGAAAGTGTCAGAAAAACTATTTATCAATACATTCCATTCATTTTTAAAGAATACTGGGAAGCAATAAATTGCTTTCCTTTTAGATGAGTGTAGTGCTTTAAAACAACTTATTCATCAAAATATGCTATAAGAATATAAACATTAAACACAGACGTTCTAAATGGGAAAATCATTAGCAAATTGTGATAACAGAATGCTATCCCACGAGTTACAAATTGTTGGAAATTTTGGCATAATCTTGTGAAAAAAGCAGTTTGCATCAATTTTTCCAAGAATTTTTTACAAAAATTTGCATTAGACAAATCAAAGGCACGACATAGAATTGGAGCTTTATTGCAACAGGAGCTTCTACTGATGAGATTTATATTCCTTTAACACCACACAATCTCTCTGTTGAAGTTGTTATATCATTTTCCTATTGTTTGTAAAATATTGTTAGAATTTTTTCCTTTTATAAAAAAACTAAATACACCTGGATTCCTGAAGACAAACATGAGAAAATCTGCAGATGCTGGAAACCCAAGCAACACACACAAAACACTGGAGGAACTCAGCAGATCAGGCAGCATCTATGGAAAAGAATGCAGTCGACTGGAGAAAAAACGCTGAGGGGTAGATTTGAAAGTTGGGGGTAGGGGAGAGAGAAACACCAGGTGATAGGTGAAACCTGAAGGGGGAGGGATGAAGTAAAGAGCTGGGAAGGTGATTGGTGAAAAAGATACAGGGCTTGAGAAGGGAGAGTCTGATAGAAGAGGACAGAAGGCCATGGGAGAAAGAAAAGGGGGAGTGATCACCAGAGGGAGGCGATGGGCAGATAAGGAGATAAGATGAAAGGCGAAGGGGATGTGGAATGGTGGGGGGGGGGGCAGTGGTGGATGGCAGTTCCTCCAGCATTTTGTGTATGTTGCTTAGATTCATGAAGATCTGTGCCACTCTTTGAAATATTATAAAGATTTTAAAAAACATTTCTTTCTCTTTGTTATTGCATTCTAACACACATCAGTTCAACCTTGATAAACCCTAGTGTAGCAATGATTCAGAGAGCAGTACATCATGGAAACAGGGCCTTCAGCCCAATTTCTCCTACCATAAACCCTCTGACTTCAGACACCCCTACCCTGGTATAAAACATCACCCTATGTCCCTCAGAACTTAAAGTTTTATTCTGCTTCTGAACCTTGGTACCAGTGAATTAAGAGGTAGTGTTGAATGTATTGTTCTTACTACATATTGAATGAAGCAATATTGACCAGGAAGCAATTTCTAGGCAGTATGCCTCTCTTACTTTCCTGACTATTGGTCCTATGCTTAAATCTTATTAGTTAAGTGGTAAACCTATTATTCCATTGTTCATGAAGGTCACAGATGTACCACTGATCTCACAATACCATTACTCACTCACACTTCTAGCAATTTACAGCACAAAATACTTTAAACGGGGTATTTTTAACCTCATAGTTAATATTGTCATTATATGTCAACATTGTTGGCATCCAAGGCAGAAGATCTTTAAAAAGATATATGTAACCTTCTCATCGGGGCCTGTACACAGACCTGGCTTGTGAGCTAACTCTGCCACCAGCCACGTGACTCAGCAGTGAGAAGACCACCTTTCATAAACAACAAACATCTAGGGTCGGTATGATTTGGGGTTCAGCCAAACAGGAATGTCATGATGTTCCGATGAAAGGAACTTCAATTTGAGCAAATGCTGTGTAAGCACCGCCCGTACACTGTTATCGGTAGCCCAGAAATGACAGATTGTAGAAACATAGAAAACCTACAGCACAATACAGGCCCTTTGGCCCACAATGCTGTGCCAAACATGTACTTACTTCAGAAATTAACTAGGGTTACCCATAGCCCTCTACTTTTCTAAGCTCTATGTACCATCCATTTGTACATCAGCATAAAATGATAGACAAAGTATATTTACCAAATTTTCAGCTTTAACAAACAGTAACAGAAAAAGAACAGAAAAGTAAAAGGGCCCATTACAGCTAAACCAGTCCAATGTGCACATATATGTTGGAGCTCATAGTGGAGTAGTCAGAGATGTAACTCTTTACTCACGCATTGGACTCACGGTCTGCATGAAAGCACCTACTGCATTCTGAACCCCCCCACCCCCCAAGACGATCTCAACTGAACTGGCTCTCTCAGGAGTATCGGCCCTTCCTCCCTGGAGCCATTCATCTACACAAAGCATTTCATGCAATGGGGACTCTCCGTCCAATGGCACTCTGCAGCATCTTCCCTTGCACTCCACTCCATAGCTCCCGCCAAAAGACCCCAAACCAGATTACTGTACTTCAGAAAACTCTTCCCCACAGCTCTCTAGAACCTTCTCTCACACCCCACAATCCTGCTTAGCTGACACACATTCCTTCGATGGACAAAATGGGTCCTCATCTTAGCCGAAGCCAAAGCATACTTTCCTGCAGTTTTACAGAAAGCTCCTAATAGAAACTACCACACAGCATAGCAGCAGAAATCTTAACCAGGGCGTTACATAAAAAAAAACTCCCATTTGCAAAAAAATTGTCCCTTTCACCATTCCCCATTCCTGTTTCCCTTTCTCACCTTTTTCTTTACCTGCTTATCACCCCCCTCTGGTACTCCTCCTCCTCCCCTTTCTTCCATGGTACTCTACCCTCTCCTAGCATATTCCCCCTCCTCCAGCCCTTGGTTTCTTTCACCAATCAACTGCCAGCTCTTTACTTCACCCCTCCCCCTTGGTCGATTTCACCTATCACCTACCACCTTGTACTGCTTCCTCCCCTTCCCTCCCCTCACCTTCTTATTCTGACTTCTCATCTTTTTTTCCAGCCCTAATGAAGGGCCTTGGCCCGAAACGTTGACTGTTTATTCCTTTCCTAGATGCTGCCTGGCCTGATGAACTCCTCCAGCATTTTGTGTGTGTTGCCTTGGATGTCCAGCATCTTCAGATTTTCTCGTGTTTGTAGTGCTGCTGGTGTTCATTGATAGAGTATAGAGTTCTCATTGTCATTTTAGGTTGAGAAGAGTGCGGTAGCTCGAACACTCAAACGCTATCTATAAATTTGCCAATGACACAATTATTGGGGCGGCAAGGTAGTGTGGTAGTTAGCACAATGCTTTACAGTACCAGCACTCGGGTGCAGTTTCCACTGCTGCCTGCAAGGTGTTTGTACCTTCTGCCCATGACCACACGGGTTCCTCCAGGTGCTCTGGTTTCCTCCCACAGATGTACCAGCTGGTCGGTTCATTGACCACCATAAATTCTCCCGTGATTAGGTTAGGATTAAATCAAGGGATTGCTGGGTGGCTTGGCTCAAAGGGCATATTCCATGCTGTATATCAACAAATAAATAAACTAACTATCCTTGGCAGTATTTCAGGTGGTGACCAGGAAGGCTGAGATAGATTGGCTGGTTGAACAGTATTGCATCAACAACCTTTCACTCAACATCAATAAGACCAAGGAATTGATTGTGGACTTCAGGAAGGGGGTGGTGAGCGAATGCACACCAGTCCTCATCAAGGGTTGAGTAACGGAAAGGGTGAGCAGTTTCCAGTCCCTGCCTGCCCATCTCTGCAGATCTATTCTTGGCTCAACATATTGATGCAATATTGAGGCATGACAGCGGCAGGGGAGACTTGGTACGTCACCAATGACACATGGAAATTACTACATGGAGAGCATTCTAAATGGCTGCAGCTCCGTCTAGTATGGAGGTTGGAAAAAAGCTGCCGAAAGTTGTAAGCTCAGCCGACTCCTTCATGGGCACTATCCTCCCCAGCATCAAGGACACCTTCAAACGGCGATGCCTCAGGAAGGCAGCATCCATCATTAAGAACACGCCCTCTTCTCTCTGCTACCCTCAGGAAGGAGGTACAGAAGCCTGAAGACACACACTCAACGTTTCAGATTTCTGAATGGACAGTGAACCCAAGAGATCTACATCACCATTTTTCCTCTTGTTTTACACAACGTATTTTATTTAATTTTACATATACACTACCTAAAAAATTGAAGAGAAATATTCATCATCCAGAGATTTGTACTTAAAACTACTAACTTTTGTTTTAATGAAACAGACTGGTAAGATAATCACCTGATAAAATAGGCTATGATTGTACCGTACGGCGGCATTAACCGCACCTTGGTATTCACCTGAAGGAAAACCCAGGTGAGGACAGTTTGTAGTACGTGGTATTCAGTAAAAGTAAACAATCTGCAAAAACAGAACAGCATAATGTAAGCTTCAACATAAAGTATCATGGTAACTAAAAGCAAAATGTAATTGTATGATTTGCAAGGAAGGCATGAATCAACTTATTGACAGCAGATTCCTGTTTCCATTTCACACTTTAATCAAACGATTTGTCAATATAGGCCAATATCCAGAAAGGGGTATCACTCCTTCAGTGATATGAAGTATAAGAATTATCAGGCGGCATAGAGTCAGAGTTGTACAGCACAGGGACAGGCCAATTGGCCCACCACATCCATGCTGACCTTAATGCCCATCTACACTAATCCACATTAGTTCTATATCCTGCTATGCCTTGCCGAGACAAGTTCCTGTTGAAATATCTGTTAAACATTGTGATTGTATCTGATACTACATTCTTCTCATTCCAGACATTAACCACTTTCTGTGTACAAACCCTACCCTTCAAGTCCCTTTAAAATTCCTTTCTCATACATTAAACTTATGCACATTGCTCTGATAAATCCCAGGTCCTTTTTTAAAGAAACATCCATTTGAAATTGTATTCTATTCTACACTCAACCACCTCCTGGGCTCTAAAACAGCCTTTCAGATGAGGCAGCGATTCACAGGCATCTCCATTTAGTGCTCTCGATGAGGTCTCCTCTACATCAGTGAAGCCAAGTGCAGACTAGATGACCACATTGCCAAGCATTTATGTTCTATTCATCATGCCTTCTGGCGCTCCCAGTTGCTTACCATTTTAATTCCTCTCCCAATCCCTACCTGTGTGTCCTCAGCTTCATCCACTGCCAGGGAGAGGATAAACACAAAGTAGATGAACAGCACCTCATATTCAACCTGGGTAATTGACAACCTGATGGCACGAACATTGAATTCTCCACTTTCCCCCACCATAATTGTTTCTTTACCCTTTTCTAGCCACACTATTGCCCATCATCTGCACACTCCTCATACTGGACCCTCTCTCTCTCTACTGTTCCCATCTGTCCACCCTACCTCCCTTATTTGGCTCCATGCTCCACCCTCCTTTCCATTAGATTAGCCCTTTGATGCCTCCACCAACCACCTTCCAGCCTGTGACACAAATTCTATTCTTTTGTCTTCCGTCTGCCTCTTGCCTTGCTTCACCTGCATCTATCTATAGTCTGCCAGCTCTTGCTCCACCTTTTTAAACTGGCTGTCTCTCCTCTACCTTTCTGTCCAGATGAGGGATCTCAACATGATACGTCAACCATTCATTTTCTTCATTGGTGTGAATTCTCAGCGGTCTATTTATGTTAATATTGGGATGCACGATTGAGTGGTGGAGTGGAAATATGTCTCTGCCAGAAGAGCTGTCCGATGTTCCTTCCGTATGCTAGCCTGCAGGTCACCCTTGGGCAAGGTGTAGCACCTGCTTAGACCCCGATCAGGGTCACTTGAAGCCATGGGAGATGGTGGTGGATGGTCATATGAGCAGCTGGGGCAGCTGGGCTGTGCTCAAGAACTCATCTGAGGACCTGTAACACCAGGGTTGTTGCAGACTTTATCAGAACAGCTGTGGATAAGTGTGGCCCCACCAAATCATTCAGGGTTTTCCCCAATCAGAAGCCCTGGATGAACAACGAAATCCGGAACCTGCTGAGAGCCAGATCAGGAATGCTGCAAGAGGTAAAGAGAGGAACCATCTCGCACCCCCATGACTCCTGCTGATCCTTTGGTCTCAGTATCTGAAGATGACGTGTGGGCTGCCTTCAAGCGAATGAATCCGAGGAAAGCATCCAGTCCGGATGGAGTACCAGGCTGAGTACTGAAAACCCATGTCAACCAACCAGCTGCTGTATTCACAGCTACCTTCAACCTCTCCTGCTTCAAGCAGGCTTCAATCGTACCAGTGCCCAAGAAGAGCGTGGTAACCTGTCTAAGTGACTATCACCAGTGACACTTACATCCAGTGATGAAGTGCTTTGAGAGGCTGGTGTTGAAGCATACCAGCTCCTGTCTGAATGGTGACTTTGATCCACTTCGTCTACTGCAGCAACAGATCTACAGCAGAAGCTATCTCATTAGTTCTTCACACAACCCTTATCCAGACAGCAAAGATGCACACATCAGGATGCTCTTTGTTGATTACAGCTCGGCATTTAACACCATCATCCCCTCAAGACTAATCAGTAAAGTCCAAGACCTGGGCCTCAATACCACCTTGTGCAATTGGATCCTGGATTTGTAGACCTCAGTCAGTTTGGTTTGGTAAAAACATCTCCCCCACAATCTCCATTAGCACAGGATCACCACAGGGATGTGTGCTTAGCCCCCTGATCTACTCGCTTTTCATCCATGACTGTGTGGCTAAGTACAGCTCCAACACCATATACAAGTTTACTGACGACACCACTGTGGTGGGCTGTATCAAAGGGGGTGGTGAATTAGCATACAGGAGGAGATTGAAATCTTGACTGAGTGGTGTAATAACAACAACCTCTCACTCAATGTTAATATGACAAAGGAAATGATTCTAGACTTCAGGAGAGGGAAACCAGAGGTCCATGAGCTAGTAATCATTAGAGGATCAGCAGTGAAGGGTGTCAGTAACTTTAAATTCCTGGATATCTGAGACGACCTGTCCTGGATCCATTATATAAATATTATTGTGAAGAAAGCATGACAGCCACTCTACTTCCTCAGGAGTCTGCAGAGGTTCGGCATGTCATCGATAACCTTGGCAAATGTCCATAGATATGTGGTGGAAATTATGCTGACTGGCTGCGTTAGAGCCTGATATGGGGATACCAATGCCTTTAACGGAAAATCCTGCAAAAGGTAGTGGATTCGGCCCAGTACAACACGGGTAAAATCCTCCCAACCATTGAGCACATCTACATGAAATGTTGCTGTAGAAAAGTAACATTAATCATCAAAGATCCTCACCACCCAGGCCATGTTTTTTCACCCTCAGCCACCAGGCTCTTGAGCAAAAAGGGATAGCTACACCCATTTAAGGACTCTGTTATATTGTTACTTCAGGCGCGTTATTTATTGCTATTCATTTATATCTGCATTTGCACAGTTTGTTTAAAGTTAACAGTTCCTGATGTTTACAGTTACTGTTCTATAGATTTGCTAAGTGCGCCTGCAGATAAAGAATCTCAGGGTTGTTTGTACTGACAAGTATGTACTCCAATAATAAATTTTACTTTGAACTTTGATATCACAAGCCCTGGTAGAGTTTCCCTGACACCAGGCAGACAATCTCTGAAGAATACTGATAATGGTTGGGGTCAACTGCCCAGAAGGTGGCAATGGCAAACTACTTCTGTAGAAAAATTTGGAAAGAACAATCATGGTCATGAAGACAATGTTGCCCACGTCATACGACATGGCACATGATGATGATGATGATGATGATGATGATGATGATGCACCAGCAGTCCCCTGCATCTGAGCTTGTATCTTTTGTGCTTGCACAACCTACACACACAAAACAGCAAGAATCATTTGGCAGAAATAGAATGAATCTTAAAAAGATTTTGTATCTGGACTTCGACATCAGTTGTTTTTATTTTGCTGGAGCAGCAGCCTGAGTTTTCTTTTACTGCAGAAGGTCTCTCTTAGAAGTGAGAATATTAGTTGATGATGTCCCATGTAAAAAAAATTATTTCTGACCCCAGTAAAAAAAACACTGAATGTTCCCAGTGTCATGTTGTCAGATAGAAATCCCATTCCACTTTCAGAACATAAAACTTATCAAAGTGCAGACAGTAATCATCATTTGAAAGTCTGGGGTATTAATGGCCCTGAACTGAAATTTACAGCAAGAAATAAGATACAATCCTATAGGACACAATCAATTCTATAGGATAGAATCCCAATGATTACCATGTGATCATGGTCACCATTGTTCTCAAAAATTGACCTCCGTGGAATTTAAAAGGTCTGTGAAAAGAAACAGAATTACAATGAGAAGGCAGGCAGGCAGGCAAATATGCTAATATAGGAACACATCCAATGATGCATGAGAACTCAAATTATAATAGATGTCAAAAGAGGATACATTCAATATGACAGCCTAGGGTAAAGGGAACAAGGTGTGGCATTCATCATCTTCAGCATCTGGCATAGACAAATGCAAGCTCATACCTGAACTCAACTTATATTGATTGTTAAGACAGACTCCAGTTTATGGAGCACTTGATATCCATTTCAGGGAATAGTTTGTGATTCTGAAATCCTGGAACATCCAGGGTTCGATCCAAAAAATTCAACCAGTGATTATATTTTTATTGTGGTTTCAGGAGAGGATTTGTTCAGGATGGTCTACATTGTATCTGAGCAGGTTGTAGCAAATCAGCAACGGTGGTGGAGACAGATATGATAGGGTCTTTTAAGAGAGTTTTGGGTAGGTACATGGAGCTCAGAAAAATAGAAGGCTATGTGTAAGCCTAGTAATTTCTAAGGTAAGGACATGTTCGGCACAACTTTGTGGGCCGAAGGGCCTGTATTGTGCTGTAGGTTCTCTATGTTTCTAAAGTGGGTACTTCACACACAAACATAACAGTCAACTAACCTTGGTGAGAATAAAGTTTTTTGCAGGACTTCCATTTGTAAATCTCGCAGAGTGGTCTCATATCTTAAATGCACAATAAGATTTAACTCCAACCATCTCTCACAGGCTTGTCTCAATTTTTCTTGGTTATACTGAATCAGAAATAACAAATCAACAAGTTAATTCAAAGTAATGTCATGAAGGATCTGTTCTACCTGGAAGCAAAACACATCATTTGAAAAGCAATTAAGAAATTGAAATGAAAATTCTCCTTGTAAACATTTTTTTTGTTAAATTTAACTCATAAATAGGATTGTTGTGTTTTGTTGTGTTCAGAGATTGATAGGTATCTGAGTAGCCAGGGCATCAAAGGTTATGGTGAGAAGGCGGAGGAGTGGGACTAAATGGGAGAATGGATCAGCTCATGATAAAATGGCGGAGCAGACTCGATGGGCCGAATGGCCGACTTCTGCTCCTTTGTCTTATGGTCTTACGGTTTATATGAAGGGCCCCTTAATACAGTAACAAAAGATGATGATGCTCCAATTGAATCCATTGATTCTTTAGAGAACTTTGTGTGACCTGGAACCCCTCACATAGCCTTCCAGACCCTCCCCAATTACAAAACAGATCTAGGCTACAAAGAGGACTTACTAAAAGGATAGCATGATTATTTCACATAATCTATATTTTGTATTCTTCATGGGACTGTTCATATCTTGGATCCAGTTTCAGCTCTTCAATGATGTAAAGTATTGCACATGCAATACATTTGCTAATATTGTAAGGCCTGGACAAACAGACACCTCCCAGTCTCCACCTACCTAACAGGAGTCAACTCCCACTCGTTTCCAATTCATCACCTGCAGTCGATTTAAACCCAGCTCTCATCCAAAATCCTTTTTCATTCATGGGAACAAGCCAGCCTCAACCGGTTGCTCCTAGCCTTCAGTCACTTGTTGCCTTGCCAGGTTAAGTATCCATTCTCCATTGTTTTGTGGCCCCTTGTGACTTGTTATTTTGCAGTTTATTATTAAAGTGATCTCTCACCGCTGCTCTGCATTTGGTCAAGCCTTCTCTACACTTCCTAACAAACACATTCATTCACAACCACAAATGTTTAAATCCAGGATAAAACATAATAGAAACTAGCAGATTATTACCGGATTAGAATAATCATGAAGGGAGTGCCAATTGCTGAGTCACAGCACTGAGTAAGAAATGCTGCCTGCAGCTATCTGGCCACTCAAGCTTCATTACACTAAATAATTATTATGAACCGAAATTTATCATAACTTAAAGCTCCATGTTGTTTCATCACTCTTGATCATCTGTGGTCATGTTATACTAGTAGCAATAGCAAGAATTACCATCCCCTTAAATTCCTTCAAGGAATTAAATAAGGAAGAATACAGAAAGGAAGAGAGCAAGGAAACATATACTATGTACGGTCTTCAAAATTAGTTCAGAGACTGGAACCACACAGGGGAGAAATTCAGGATTTATTAGAGTGGCATTCTGCTGGAGGGCAATGAAATAAGGCCTTCACAGGTTCTCACAACTCAGATGTAGTATATAATATGTATTTGATGCGATAGCTAAACTTTCGAAAGTTTATGAATCATTGGCTTGATAACATATAAATAGAAGCGGGGTGCTTGCTTGAACTTGATAAGATCATAGACGATTCTGTGCCTCTATATCTATTTACTGCTGCTCTCCATTTCTTCTTAGGGTTTTAAGTCACTCTTTCAATTACTTTCTATATAAGACTTTGTGAATCATGGCCTTGAGTATACAAAATAACTGAGCATCCAAGTAAAGAATTCCAGTGACAATTTAGTTGTGATCATTTCATCTCATATTAGTCCTAAACAGCTGCTTCCTCAGCTTGTGGTGAGTGACTTGCTTCCTGGCATCCAAAGCCTTTCCACCATTTACAATGCACAATTAAATACTTTCAACTTGCTTGAATAAGAGCAGCTCAAATGACATTTTAGAAGTTCATCAGCATCCAGCACAAGTCAGTCCACGGGACTGGTTCACCAATCCAATAGCATGAGCATTCATTCTCCCCACCAATGGCCAGAAAGAAACTGTGGGTGCATTATCTATAATATATTCCAGTCCTTAAGGTTGTTATAGCCGGGGGGTGGTGTTACGTACCCCGTAACTGGGTTGCCAAACCAGCAGAAATGGACCACTAGTTGGAGTCTGGATTACTAGGAACTAATAAAGTTTTATTAAAGAAATAAGTAACACAGTACTCTAATCGTAAGGATATACATGCAACAGGTTAGCAATGATAATACACACATGTACACAGAACTAGGGTAATAGGAATCAAACCAAGCTCTATCGCAGTCTAGGGGTAAAATGATCAGTCTTAAGTGACGCAGAGCTCAGTTCAGCTAGTACAGTTCGCAGTAATCGCTGTTGTGCCGTTGGAGAGGGGGGGGAGGGGGATGCAATTTGATTCAGGCAGACCTTTGATGTCTTCGTAAGTGGTTTTCGGGCGGACCCTTTTATGTCTTCTATCCCGCTGTGGTCACCGACTGTGACCCCTCCATTCCGGTTACGATCGTTCTTCCGTGGTGAACCCGGCACCCAGGCAAGGGCGGACACACACACCAGGTTCCCACCGATTGTACCTTTACACCCTGCGAGCCTATGGTCGGTTCCCGCGAACCGGACCTCCAAGCTCCCACCAACTTGTGGGGGTGCATCACTCTTTCCAGGGTCTCGTTATTTCGCGATCTTGTGGTGTGTGTCCGTGCCTAGCAAACCTGCTCTTTTTATCCCCCTGCTGGGGTATCACTTGTCCATCAAACTTCAAACAGTTCAGGTTCAAAGTAACCGGTCTGTCAATAGCTGAATTGTGTTTCTTTTCTGTTAATCTCTCTCTCCTTTCTCATTAATATTTTGAACATTTCTCCATTGTCTCTCTTATCTCTCTCATTAGCATCAATCGTCTGATAACTTGGTTTGGCGTCACAGCGGTAATCTGGACAAACTCCCACCACCTAATAAATGCTCCCAATGGTGTATGCCTCAAATATCCTCGGAGGAGAAGATGGTGACGCGATGCAGCTTGCGCGGCCACTCCGGTGAATGATATCTGCTATCTGTCAAGTAGGGTGCTGTGCACAATCCTGATTTGATGGAGACAGGCATGAGAGAACGGAGGAACATCTGGAGAAACTTCTGAAATGCCTTTTCGCTGCCGCTGTTACTGTGTGATCCAGAATCTCCGGAGGGGAAGGCTTTGCTTGTTGCTCAGCGGCCGGGACGGGGTCGAAGCGCTTGGCAGAGGTGGTGCTTGGTGCTCGCTGTCGAAGGGCTAGTCAGAGGCTCGAAGTTTTCAGACTGACTCAGAGTCTGCTATGGTCGGGTGCTTCCAATGCATCGACAGTTGTCAGTGCCTGGAGGTTTATGGCAGAGAAAGTTTCTCCCTTCTGCCGCCTGTTATCGGGGACTATCAGGAGTCGATCGGAACTTTGAGACTTTTTTTTACAGTTCCCATGGTCTGCTCTTTATCAAATTATGGTATTGTTTTGCACTGCTGTATGTTATAATTATGTGGTCGTCAGTGTTAGTCTTTGGTTTGTCTTGTTCTTTTTGTGATATCACTCTGGAGGAACATCGTATCATTTCTTAATGCATGCATGCATTTCTAAATGACAATAAACGAGGACTGAGTGTCCTCATAATCTACTCTAATCGAATAACCAAGTCCAGCTCCTGGCCTTCACATGTGGTTTAGCTACTAAGCCTAGTGGAACCATTTCTATGACAGGAGAAGGGGCAAAGGCTGGTGCCTTAAAACCAGTCGTTTCGAGCAGATGGGGCTTGTCAGCCATGGTTGACAGCTCTGCTGGGAGAAGGACAACTCTTATCGCAAACCTCTGCTGCACTGCGGCTATACCCACTCATGGGGAGTGAACCCAGAGGGAAATGTGGAATCTCCTGCCATCACCAAAAGAACTGCAGTTCAAGAAGGTAACTGAATCCCAGTTTCTCAAGTTACTTAGGATGTCGGCAATAAATCCTGGCCTTAACAATTATATACACATTTCAAAAAAAAATTAAAGATCTTATTAGCTGAATTGTTTCTTTTTCAGCTTTTCAAATGTAGGCAGCTTTCCATTCTCTCTACTAAGGTGCATAATCTCTCATAAAGTATATTATTTATTTTATTTACTGAGACGCAACATGAAAGAGACCCTTCTGGCACTTTAAGCCATGCGTCCCAGCAACCCCGATTTAATCCTAACTTAATCACAGGACAATTTACAATGACCAATTAACCTACCAACTGGTACATCTTTGGACTGTGAGGGGAAACCAGAGCACCCGGAGAAAACCCACACAGTCACGGGGAGAACGTACAAACTCCTAACAGACAGCGGCA
This sequence comes from Mobula hypostoma, assembly GCF_963921235.1. NCBI lineage: Eukaryota > Metazoa > Chordata > Chondrichthyes > Myliobatiformes > Myliobatidae > Mobula > Mobula hypostoma. The sequence continues at coordinate 53,339,553 of NC_086115.1, forward strand.
GGAATTAAACCCAAATCCCCGTGCTATAAAATGTTATGCTAGCCACTATACTACCGTGCTGCCCAATTGTACTCCATCAGTTTCCTTCTCATCATACCAGATGGCGATGCAGCCAGTCAGAATGCTCTCCATGGTACATCTGTAGAAATTTGAGTGTCTTTGGTGACATACCTAATCTCCTCAAACTCTGAATTAAAGATAGCTGCGGCAGTGCCTCCTTTGTAGCCATACTGATACATTGGGCTCAGGATAGATCCTCAGAAATGTTGACATGCAGAAACCTGAAATTGCTCACCCTTTCCTGGTGTGTGTTCCCTCGTTTTACCCTTTCTAAAGTCCACAATCAGTATTTTGGTCTTACTGATATTAAGTACAAGGTTGTTCTGGCAACTCAACTCAACTTGCTGATATATTCAGTCCTTTGATGATATCCATTGCAGGCTCTTTCCATTTCTCTTATGGTTCATTTTCTTAATTGGATTTCTAGCAGTGGCAAACTTAGATATGTTACACACTGTGGTTTCATCGACGTCATTAAAATAAATTTTGAATAGCTAAGGCCCTATTATCCCTGAGGTAGTACACATGTAACAATCTGCCAACTTAAAACCAACCCACTTATTTCTCTCTTTTTTCAGTACTTCAGCCAAGCTTCCATCTGTGGTAACAGATAATTTCAATCCCATACGCCCTTATTTTATGCAATAACCTGCCGCTTAGAATGAAAATGTTTTTTGAAAATCTAGGAACAATGCATTCACTGCCTCCATCCACTTTATTAGCTCCAAAAACTTCTTTTCAATTAGTCAGAAACCATTTTTTTCTTCACACTCCTCTGACTAATCATATGTTAGACTCTGGTTACAATACTAATATGTGAATGTTGCAGTAATTACATTGGAATCACACTGAGTTTGCACCATAGCATTTACATTGAGCCTACTTCACATTCTGTGGCTGCTCCTAGGATGAGTTAATGATGAATTGAAACATTCTGCCAACAATGGAGGTCGACTATATTCTCTCCCATTCTTCTCCTTCATGCAAACCCTGCAGTCCCTCTTTAATGTGGAAAGGCTGGTCATTTCCACACTGTAAACTCAGAAGTACAACATCAAAAACTCACAAGGATATTGCTGGGACTGGAGGAGCTGAGTTATAAGGAAACATTGAATAGGTTAGGGTTTTATTCCTTGGAAAGTAGAAGATTGAGGGAAGATTTGATTGAAGTATACAAAATTATGAGGGGTATAGATAGGGTAAATGCAAGCAGGCATTTTCCACTGTGGTTGGGTGGACTACAACTAGAGGTTGTTGGTTAATGGTTAAAGGTGAAGTGTTTAAGGGGAACATGAGGGGCAACTTCTTCACTCGGAGGGTCATGAGAGTGTAGAATGAGCTGCCACTGCAAGTGGTGCATACCAGCTCTATTTCAACGTTTAAGAGAAATTTTGATAGGTATAAGGATATCAGGGTACGGAGGGCTATAGTTTGGGTGCAGGTCAATGGGACTAGGCAGTTTAAATCGTTTGGCACAGACTAGATGGGCCGAATAACCTGTTTCTGTGGTGTACTTCTCTATGTCACTATATAGTTTGGCACTTAAAGTTGCAAACTTCTATTACCTCAGAGGAGCAGCCACAGAATATCAGGTAGGTTCAGTGTAAATGCCACAGTGTAAGCACAGTGTAGGTCCAACGAAGATTGAGCATATCTACATGAAATGCTGTTGCAGGAAAGCTCCATCCATCATCAGGGACTCCCACCACCTAGGACATGCTCTCTTCTTACTGCTGCCATCAGGACAAAGGTAAAGGAGCCTCAGAACTCACACCTCCAGGTTCATGAACAGTTATTACCCCTCAACCATCAGGCTCTTGAACCAAAGGGGATAACTTCATTCACCCTCATATGCCTCATCACTGAAATGTTCATGCAACCAATGGGCTCACTGTCAAGGACTCTTCATCTCCTGTTCTCAAAATTTATTGCTTATTTATTATTATTATTATTTATTTTAGTATTTGCGCAGTTTGTTGTCTTCTGCACTCTAGTTGAACGCCCTATTTGGGCAGTCTTTCATTAATTTTGTTATGGTTATTCTATAGCATTATTGAGTATGCCCACAAGAAAATGAATCACAAGGTAGTATATGGGGACATATATGTACTTTAATCATAACATTTACTTTGAACTTTGAAGATGACCAGGGAAGCAAGATGTCACATTAGTTATCTCTGTTCCTAATCATAATTTACACATGATAAGGTAACAGGAATTCTATTAACTAATATTCTTTCAAATTATCAAAATATGCAATTAGTTTATTCTAATTAGTCATAAAGAGCACTTCAATGCAGAAGTAGGCTCTTCAGACCAGCTAGTCTGTGCCAAGCTGCAATTCTGCCAAGTCCCATTAACCCACACCTGTGCCAGAGCCATCCATACCCCTTCCATCCATGTACATATAAAACTTTTCTTACATGTTGCAATCAAACCCACCTCCACCACTTCCACTGACAGGCCATTCCACATTCACACCACCCTCTGAATGAAGGAATACTCCTTCAGGTACCCTATGACCTTTTGATCTAGCCTTACCCAACCTCAGTGGAAAAAGCTCACTTGCATTTACCCTATCCCCTCATAATATTGTTCACCTCTATCAAATCTCCTCTCATTCTCCTACACTCCAGGGAGTGAAGTTCTAACCTATTCAACCTTTCCCTATAACTCGAGTCCTCAAGTTCTGGCAGCAAATTTTCTCTGTTCTCTTTCAAACTTTGTGTGCTCTTACAAGAAAATTTGGACCAATGTACATGATTTCCAAAATGTATTGTCAATGTTTGAGATTACTTAAAATAACTAACATATTATTTCGGGAATTACCAACAATTTACCTTCAAAGCAGCTTGATGGAAGTGACAGACAGTCGTGGTATTTATGTTATCCAGCATAACAGTTGCACACCTACAATTACAACACATAATTTTTACCTATTTGGAATAAAATTTAACATGATTGATTGTTGCTAATAGTAAAATAATGTATTTTGTCTATAATATTTGATAAAAATATTACAAGTATCTGTTTCATTGTCAATTACAGCTGCATAGATCCTGCTTCCTAAGAGGACAAAACCCCTAGGGTCATTTTTACGTTACGTTCACATATGAATCTTCTAATAAAAATGTGGTAGTAAGATTGTGAGGATATTAATTATTGCATAAAGAAAAGCAGGATAAACAAAATGCAAACCTATGAAATAAGAAAAGGCTTACATTTATACTGCCTTATAAATTCATAAATATCTTTAAGAATAGTTGAGAGCAGATTCAATTTAGGAAATGAGGCATCTAATTTCCACGCCACAAGTCCTCTAAATAACAATGTGAAACTGGCAAAATTATCTGTTGCAATGATGCTGATTGATGGATAAACATGCCCTGGAAAGCTGGGAAAACTTCTTCATTCTCTGCAAAAAAAATAATATAAGACCTTCTACTTCCACTAGGGGGCAGCTGTTGGTGCTTTGAATTGACATTTTATGATAAAGGGAGTATCACTGAAGGTGTCAAACATAAACTATACTGGAGTGTTAGCCTAGATTTTTGTATTTGAAATATCAGGAGTAGAGAGAGCGAGCAATTTCAAGTTCCTGAGTGTTAATATCTCTGAGGACCTTACCTGGTCCCAGCATATCGATGCAGCTATAAAGAAGGCAAGTCAGCAGTTATATTTCATTAGAAGTCTGAGAGATTTGGTATGTCACCTAAAACACTGATAAATTTCTACAGATATACCATGGAGAAAATTCTAACTGGTTGTATCACCGTCTGGTATGGGGGGGGGGGAGGGGATGGCTACTGCACAGGATCGAAGCAAGCTGCAGAGAGTTGTAAAATTAGGCAGCTCCATCATGGGTACTAGCCTCTGTGGTATCCAAGACGTCTTCAAGGAGTGGTGTCTCAAAAAGACAGCGTTCATCATTAAGGACCTCCAGCACCCAGGACATGTCTTCTTCTCATTGTTACCATCAGGTAGGAGGTACAGAAGCCTGAAGGCACACACTCAATGATTCAGGAACAGCTTCTTCCGCTCTGCCATCCGATTTCTAAATGGACAGTGAACCCATGAATCCTACCTCACTACTTTTTTATTTGTTTTTGTACTACTTATTTAACTATTTAATTACTTACCATAATTCACAGTTGCATTGTACTGAAGCCGCACAGTTAACAAATTTCACAACATCTTCCGGTGATATTAAACCTGATTCTGATTGGGAAAACTGTTTATTTGGATGTGCTGTGCTGCTTAATTGGGGCAGGAGACTGTTGCTGAATGGGTTTTAACTAATGTCAGTGTGGCTGTTAGATACTACACTGTGCTGAGTGAACAATTTTTAAATAGTGTCGGTTGTGTTGTGTTCAAAAAGTAGTGATTTTTGTCACTCATAGTTGGTGAGAAATAAGCAGCAAAACAATTCCTAACTGTTTTGCTCACTGCAGTTTCAAGCATACAGGCTTGGAAATGCCAGAAATGGCTGGGAGTAAAGATGAACAAATTAGGAACTACAAAGAATTGGAAGGTATCGACAATCATCTTGAATGCTACAATGAAAAAGAAGATTTGGAGGATGCAATTATTGATAGCATTGTATGAAGGCAGTCTGTTATCTGCACTAGCTGTCTGCGTCTATTTTGCTCATTGGGTTCACTGGATGAATTCCCCTATCAATAACTAAAAGGAACTAATACACAGTTTGATAGTACTGTAGTACTATTGGTAGTGTTCAAATTGGTTCTGTATTTCATATAAATACATAATTTGTTGCAGTTTTTTTACAGCTTTTTAACTATTTTCATGAAACATCAGCTCATTGGGTCAGCGACTTAATTGGGCAAAAATGTACTGGTCCTGATGTGTCCCATTTAACCGGAACCCACTGTATTTGGGTTGTTAGAGTTGGACTTAGACATACATCATCTGATTCGTGGACAAGAGTGCTACCTCATGGTTTATAGCTGATATTACAAGTAGCAAATAATTTAATTCCTTCTAAAATAATTAAAAGAATAAAAGGAAAAGAGATTACTTTGACCAAACCTTATTGTTATGTTTCGGGTGTCATCATGAGACACTTTCAGCATCTCTTAATAGAAATAGTGATGAAAATTGATATGAATTGATGCTAAAAAAAAACACCTATCTAGAAAATGGACTATTCCTAAATTGGAGTACTAAATTTCCACTGCAGAGTTAACCTAGGCCTATTAATGCCAATATAATATTTAATCATGATTAGGGCAGAAGAGTCCATATGCTTTTTTGAGGACACGGTGCTTTGTTTCCAGGATGGTGGGGAGGTGTTGTGGAGATATGCCTCTACCAAAGGAGGTGTTTAGCACTTCTTCACTCCGCTAGCCGGCAGGTCAGCCTTGGGCAATGTGTAGACTTGCGCAGCCCCTCCCCCACCCCAATCACGGTCACGTGAAGCTATGGGAGCAGGTGGTGGATGGTTTACGAGCAGCTGGTGCGTATCACAAGTCCTGGTTTTGTGACAACTGATGCAAGACAGACAACTTCAGAAGAGTATTGACAAGGGCTGAGGTCACCTGTCTTGTAAGGACACTGCCCAGAAGAAGACGAAGGTAAACTACTTCTGTAGAAAAATTTGCCAAGAACAATCATAGTCTTGGGACCATGATTGCCCATGTCATACAACACAGCACATAATGATGATTGTGATGATACTTTGTTTATCTTAGTGCTATACAGTTCATATTGATAGAGGCTTGTCATCAAGTAAATAAGACCATAAAATATAGGAGCAGAATCAGGCCATTTGGCCCAACAAGTCTGCTCCACTATTTCCTCTCAGCCCCAATCACCTGCCTTCTTCCCATATCCATTCATGCCCTGATCAACCAAGAATCGATCAACCTCTGCCTTACATATACATAAAGACTTGGCTCCACAGCTGCCCGTGGCAAAGAATTCACAGATTCACCCCTCTCTGGCTAAAGAAATTCCTCATTTCTGTTCTAAAAGCACAACCCTCTATTTTGAGGATGTGTCTGTTGGTCCTAGACTCTCCCACCATAGAAAACATTCTCTCCACATCTACTCTGTCAAGGCCTTTCACCACTCTATAAGTTTCAATGAGGTCATCCCATATTCTTTTGAATTCCAGTGAATACAGGCCTAGAGCTATCAAACACAAGCCATTCAATCCTGGAATCATTTCTGTGAACCTCCTTTGAACCCCCTCCAGGTTCAGCACATCCTTTCTAAGATAAGAAGCTCAAACCTGCTCACAATACTCCAAGCAAGGCCTCACCAGGCTTGATAAAGTTTCAACATTATATCCTTGCCTTTTTTGTTCAAATCCTGTTAAAATGAATGCTAACATTGCATTTGCCTTCCTCACCACACACTTAACCTACACAAGGATTCTCAAGTCCCTTTGCAACTCTGATTTCTGAATTTCAGTTTTCTGTATTTTCTGTCCAGGTAGAAAATAGTTAACCCTTTCATTTCTTCTACGAAAGTGCATGACCTTACACTTCCCGGCATAGTATTGTATCTGCCATTTCTTTGCCCATCAAAACTTCCTCAAAACTATCTGCCCCTTCACCTATATTCATATGGTCTGCAAATTTTGCAGTAAGTGTCATCAATTCCATCATTCAAATCACTGACATATAATACAAAAATCAGTTTCAACACAGATCCCTGTGGAATACAACTAGTCACCGGCAGCCAGCCAAAAAAGCCTCCCTTTATTCCTACTCTTTGTCTCTTGCCAAATCAGCCACTGCTTTATCCATGCTAGAATCTTTCCTGTAATACCACGGACTTGTAGCTTGTTAAGCAGCCTCAGGTATGGCACCTCGTCAAACATCTTCTGAAAATCCAAGTACACAACATCAACTGATTCTCCTTTGTTTATACTGCTTGTTATTTCTTCAAAGAATTCCAACTGATTTGTCAGGCAAGATTTTCCCTTGAGGAAACCATGCTGACTACAGCCTATTTTATCATATTTCTCCAAGTAATAATCAATTTGAACATCTTCCCAAACATTGAAGTCAGACTGACTGGCCTATAGTTTCCTTTCTTCTGCCTCTCTGCCTTCTTGAAGAGTGGAGTGACATTTGTAATTTTCCAGTCTTCCTAGAGCCAATCCAGAATCTAGTGATTCCTGAATGATCATTACTAATGCCCTTGCAATCTCTGCAGCCACCTCTTTCAGAACTCTGGGGTGTACACCATCTGGTCCAGGTGACTTATCTACCTTCAGACCTTTCAGTTTCCCAAGACCCTGTCCAGTTATACTTCACACACTTCATGATCGCTGACACCTGGAACTTCCATCATACTGCTAGTGTCTTCCACAGTGAAGACTGATGCAAAATACTTATGCAGCTCGCCTGCCATTTCCTTGTTTCCCTATTACTAACTCTCCAACATCATTTTCCAGTGGACCAATATCCACTCCTTTCTCTTTTTCACACTTTATGTATCTGAAGAAACTTCTGGTATCCTCTTTTATATTATTGGCTAGCTTACTGTTGTATTCCACCTTTACCATTTTAATGACTTTTTTAGTTGTCTTTTATTGCTTTTTAAAAGCTTACCAATCCTTTAACTTCCCATTAATTTTTACTGCCCTCTCTTTGGATTTTATGTTGCCTTTGATTTCTCTTGTTAGCCACGGTTGTGTCATCTTTCCTTTAGAATAATTCTTCTTCTTTGTGATGTATATGTCCTGAGCCTTCCAATTGCTTCCAGAAATTCCAGCCATTAGTGCTCTGCCAACATCCCTGTCAGTGTTCACTTCCAAACAATCTGGCCATCTCCTCTCATGCCTCTGTAATTCCATTTACTCCACTATAAAATGGACACATCTGACTTTAGCTTCTTCTCTCTCAAATTTCTGGGTGAATTTGATCATATTATGATCACATTCCCCCAGGGTTTCTTTTAACTTAAGCTCTCTAATCAATTCTAGTTCATTGCACAACAGCCAATCCAGAATAGCTAAAGTGGCCTCAACCATGAGCTGCTCTAAAAAAGCCACCTAATAGGCACTCTAGAAATTCCCCTTTCAGTAATCCAGCTCCAACTTGATTTTCTCAATCTACCTGCACACTGATGTCCTTCATGATGATAGTAACATTGCCCTTCTGGAATGCATTTTCTAAGTTCTATTGTAATTTGTAGACCACATCCTTACTGCTGTTTGGGGGTCTGTATACAACTCCCATCAGGGTCTTGCAGTTCCTTAACTTTATCCACTATGATTCAACACCTTCCAACTCTATGTCACCTCTTTCTACTGATTTGATTTCTTTTTTTTACCAACAGATCAATGCTGCCCTTTGCCTTTCTACCTACCCTTTCAATGCAATGTGTATCCTTGAACATTAACTTCCAGTTATAATCTTTCAGCCATGATTCAGTGATGCCTACAAACATACCTGCCAATCTGTAACTGTGCTGCTTTCATCTACTTTATTCCGTATACTGTGCGCATTCAAATGCAACACCTTCAGTCCTGTATTCACTTTTTTCAATTTTGTCTACTGTTACATTGCAACTCATCTTGTTGACTGCAATTTTGCCCTAGCAAAAGCCTCTCCTCACTACACATTGCTGCTTATTGTAAACCAGCTACCTCATCTTCGGTACTATTATCCTGCATTGAAATATATGCAGCTCAGGACACTAGTCTCAACATGCTCAACCTTTTGATTTCCAACTTTGAGGTCTCACTAACATCTGCCCCCACAACACTAGCTGTTCTGGCACTCTGGTTCCCATCCCCCTGCAACTCTAGTTCAAACTCCACTGTGTACCATTATCAAACTTTTCTGCAAGGATATTAGTCCCCCTCCAGTCCAGGTGCAAGCCGTCTCTTCTGTACAGGTCCTACCTTCCCTGGAAGAGAGCCCAATGATCCAAAAATCTTATGCCCTCCCTCCTACACCAACTTCTTAGCCACGAATTAAACTGTATAAGTTTCCTAGTTCTGACCTCACTGGCATGTAACGTGGGTAGCAATCCTGAGATCCCAACTTCAGAGATTCTGCCCTTTAACTTAGCACCTGACTCCCTGAACTCCCTATGCTGAACCTCTTCACTCGACCTACTCATTTATTGGTACCTATTTGACCATGGCTTCTGGCTGTCAATCTTCCTACTTATGAATGCTGAGGACTCGATCCAAGATACCCCTGAGCTTGGCTCCCGGGAGGCAAAATTCCATCCAGGAATCTCGTTCTCACCCACAGAACCTCCTGTCCATTCCCCTAACAAATCCCCTATTGCCACGGTGTGCATCTTCTCCCTCCTTCCCTTATGAGTTACAGGTAGACTTTGTGCCAGAGACCCAACCATTGTGGCTTTCCTTTGTTTGGTCATTCCCCCCACCAAAAGTGATATACCTGTTGCTCAGGGAGATGGACACAGGGGTACTCTGCACTGGCTTCTTAAACATTTTCCCTTTACTGACTGTCACCCGGTTTCCTGCGTTCTGCACCTTGGGTGTAACTATCTCTCTACATGTGGTTTGTTAGAAGCTGCAGCTGGATGCACTTCCTGCAGTTGTAAGGAATTGTGGAGGTGTCCCTACCTTCCCACATCCTGCAAGAGGAGCATTTCACTGTCCTGCCTGGCATCTCTATTGTATTAGCTTTGCTTCCTCTGACTGAAGCCTCAAGATCATCACTCTGACTATGTCCACACAGATGACGGCCGCTGCGATTGCCCCTGCCTTCCTTTAATTTGCTCTTACTAATCAATCTCAAATGCCAATTGGTTGCTGGTCAAAGCTCTTTTTAAATGGAGATTTTATGAAAATAAGCTTCTCTGTGAATTTTAAAATATATTTCTAAAGCATAAAACAGTGGTCCATTTTCCCCTCCAAATGAGCATTGGACTATGGAAGATGTAGCATTTTGCCCATTCTATATAACAGCTTTAGACAATCACTACCGCATTCCAGAACTGGATGGTCAACTTCGGCAAACAGCACAATTTATGTTCTGTGACTTACAGTGAATAGCATTTCTCCATATTTATCAGAAGGTTCCACTAATCATTTGCGACACGTCATGCCAGCATGTTTCATCAGCCCTGGGCAAAACCAGAACTCTTAAATTTACAGTCCAAATTTCACTGTCAATTTCTCAGCTGCATTCCGTCGCTCAGCTTCACGGGGAATTAAACAGAAGAGAAGGCACCTCCTGAGAATCGGTTCTCAGAATAGGTGCCAAGCTAGATTCAATGCTAGATCTATGAAATCCTTCCTTTGAATGGGAACTGTTCCACTATGAGGAGAAATGGCAAGAATAAGCAAGTTGCTTTTTTTTTGTTATTTGCATTACATTTAATGTTTTAATTATTAAAAAGATTGAGCATATCTACATGAAATGCTGTTGCAGGAAAGCCGAATCCATCATCAGGGGCCATCACCACCCAGGTCATGCTCTCTTCTTGTGGCTGCACTCAGGATGAAGGTACAGGAGCCTCAGGACTCACACCACCAGGTCCAGGAACAGTTATTACCCCTCATCCACCAGGCTCTTGAACCAAAGGGGATAACTTAACCAACTTCACTTGCCTCATCATTGAAATGTTCCCACAACCAGGGACTCACTTTCAAGGACTCTTCATCTCATGTTCTCAATATCTGTTGCTTATTTATTTATTATTATTATTTGTTTTCTTTTATATTTACACAGTTTCTTGTCTTCTACACTGTGGTTGAACACCCAAGTTGAGTGGTCTTTCACTGACTCTGTCACAGTTATCATTCTATAGATTTGCCTACAAGAAAATGAATCTCAGGGTTATATATAGTGACGGGTCTTACACAGTGTATGGTAGGGCACTGAGGAGTGCAGTAGAACAAAGGGATCTGGGAATACAGGTCCACAATTTGTTAAAACTGGTGTCACAAGTAGATAGGGTCTGAAAGAAAGCTCTTGACACATTGGCCTTCATAAATCAAAGCACTGAGTACTGGAGATGGGATGTTATGTTGAAGTTGTATAAGACATTGGTGAAGCCTAATTTGGAGTTTGTGTGCAGTTTTGGTCACCTACCTGCAAGAAAAATATAAATAAGGTTGAAAGACTACAGAGAACATTTACAAGGATTTGCCTAGTCTGGAGGAGCCCAGTTACAAGGAAAGATTAGCACTTTATTCTATAGGTTAGCACTTTATTCTTTGGAATGTAGAAGATTAGGAGGAGATTTGATAGAGGTATACAAAATTATGAAGGGTATAGACAGGGTATGCAAGCAGGCTTGTTCACTGAGGTTGAGTGGGACTACAACCTGAGGTCATAGGTTAAGAGTGAAAGATGAAAAGTGTAAGGGGAACATTAGGGGAAACTTCTTCACTCAGCAGGTCATGAGGGTGTGGAATGAGCTGCCAGCACAAGTGGGACATGTGAGCTCGATTTCAATGTATAAGCAAATTTCAGATAGTTAAATGGATGTTGGGGTATGGAGGGCTATGGTCCCAGGTGTGTGTCAATGGGAGTAGACAGTTTAAATGGTTTGGCACAGACTAGATGGGCTGATAGGCCTAATTCTGTGCTGTACTTTTCTATGACTCTATATATGTACTTTGATTTTTAAAAATTACTTCGAGATTTTATAATTTTGGTTACTTTTAGTTTTAAATATGTGCTTAATTTTTAAACATTTGTTTCATTTTAATGGACTTACATGTTTCTTAATATTAAGAATAGTGAGAAGCAATGATAACAGTTTTGTCATATAAAACAATAAATTCCAGAGTGGTTTCATAGGCAGTTTGTGTTCTGGGTCCTCTCATTATCTGATTACATTGTTCAACAACAAAGGCCTCATTGCTCAGCTCCAGAGCAATCACAGTCCACAATCATTTTGGTAAATAGGGTACTTGGGTGACAGCAATAGACAGTTTAAGAACAATGTGGACTTATCTTCTAAGGATTTAGTATCGATTGGACTACATGCAAGGCAACAATGACAGTCACAAGTTCATTTTACAGTGAGGAAAGGTATGTGTTTTATCACTTATATTAAATTCATTGGCATTTACAGACCTTAAAGAAAATATTGGCCATTTAAATTTACTCACGCCTCAGAAGAGCACACTTCCCTACATCCAGATTAGAATTAACGTATCTCAATTTTAGTAGAGTATCTCTACTCCAATTGCTAAAACAGCAGCAATCGGAGGTCGGGAGCAAAAAGTAAAGGTGTCTTCACCCAGGTGCAGGAGAAAGGTTTAAAAACAACACACACAAGATGCTGGCAAGACGCAGCAGGTCAGGTAGCACCTATGGAAATGAATAAACAGTCGATGTATTGGGCCGAGATCAGTCTTCAGGGCTGAAAAGGAAGCGGGGGGGGGGTTGGGGGAAGACACCGGAATAAAAAAGTGGGGGGGGGGAGGAAAGGAGGATAGCTAGAAGGTGATAGGTGAAACCAAGTGGGTTGGAAAGATAAAGGACTGGAGAAGAAGAAATCTGATACTTTTTTTTAGATACTTTATACTTTAATGTCGCCAAACAATTGATACTAGAACATACAATCATGACAGCGATATCTGATTCTGTGCTTCCCGCTCCCTGGATTATAAATCGATACTAAATATTAAAAATTTAAATTGTAAATCATAAATAGAAAATAGAAAAATGGAAAGTAAGGTAGTGCAAAAAAACCAAGAGGCAGGTCCGGATATTTGGAGGGTACAGCCCAGATCCGGGTCAGGATCCGTTCAGCAGTCTTATCACAGATGGAAAGGAGAGTGGACCATAGGAGAAAGGGAAGGAGGAAAGGACCCAAGGAGAGGTGATAGGCAGGTGAGAAGAGGTAAGCGTCAGAGTGCAGAATAGAAGAAGAAGGGAAGAGTTGGGGGAAGGAAAGAATCAGTTTGATGTGTGTACTTGGAATTTCAGAAGGCCGCCTGAGGCTGCTAAATACGTAAGTGCCCAGGGTATTATAGGAAAGATACCAGCATGGATAGAGCTTTTGCTGATTGGCAGGAGGCAAAGAGAGAGAATAAAGGGATCTTTTTCAAATTGGCTGCCAGTGATTAGTGATGTTCCATAGGGATCTGTATTGGAATCGCTTATTTTTCCATTGTATGTCAACAATTTGGATGATGAAATTGATGTCTTTGTGACCAAGTTTGTGGATGATACGAAGATAGGTGGAAGAGCAGATGCTGTTGAGGAAGCAGAGAGGCTGCAGAAGGACTTTGACAGATTAGAAGAATGGGCAAAGAGGTGGCAGCTGGAACACAAGTGTGTGGTCATGCACTTTGGTAGAAGGAATAAAAGCATAGGCAATATTCTAAACAGGGAAAAAAATTCAAAAATCCAAGGTGCAAAAGAGTTTGAGAGTCCTTGTGCTGGACTCCCTAAAGGTTAATTTGCAGGTTGAACCGGTGGTGGGGAAGGCCAAACATTGTTACCATTCATTTCAGAGGATTAGAATATAAAAGCAAGGATGTAATGCTGAGGCTGTATGGTGAGGTCTCACTTCAAGTATTGTGAGCAGTTTTGAGCCCCTTATTTTTAAAAAGTAATGCTGACATTGAAGAAGGTTCAGGGGAGGTTCACAAGGAGGATTTCAGGGATGAAAGGATTATCATATGAGTAGGGATTTAAGGCTTTGGGCCTGTACTCACTAGAATTTAGAAGAATTTTGGTGGGGGGAGTTCAATGAACTGATTGAATGTTGAAAGTCTTAGGTAGAAAGGATGTGAAGAGGACGTTTCTTTTGGTGGAGGAATAGGACCAGAGGGGACAATTTCGAAATAGAGAGAGATGTCGGCTTAGAATAGATGAGAAGGAGCTTCTTTAGCCAGTGGGTGGTGAATCTATGGAATTCGTTGCCATAGGCAACTGTGGAGGTCAAGTCATTGGGTGTATTTAAGGTGGAGGTTGACAGATTCTTGATTAGTCAGGGCATGAAGGGATAAAGCAGAAGAATGGGGTTGAGAAGAAAATGGATCAGCCAAGATGAAATGGAGGAGCAGACCCGATGGGCCAGATGGCCTAATTCTGCTCCAATGTCTTAATGGTTTTATGGTCTTGAAATTACATTACCTCCAATTAGAGATTAGAGTAACTTCACTTTTTCCCCCATTGAGAATCATTTTAAAAAATAAGAATGATGATTAGCTGCAGCTGGTTATTTACCAAACTTTTGGAAACTAACACCTCAAGTTTTGTTTTAATAGTTCTACAAGAAATGAAACCAAGAAACTGCTATGAAATCTCAGGCAGCTACAAATTCAACATTTCATAAATCTTATCAACAAGAAGCTTCCTTCAAAAGGTTCTACGTTTAAAAGAGAAATGCTTACTTGTTAAACAGACGTTTGAATTGCAAAACTACAGCAGCAGCAAAGACACCCAAAATATGTTCTACTTCCACTTCTGGTTTATCATCATACAGGTTTCCTAATGCAATAGCAAAACCTATACCAACAAAATATTTATTGTTAGACACAATACAGATCCACTCCAAGTAGCATATTATTTTATACTTAATAAATGTAAACTTTCTTTCAATGAATGGAATTGCATTTGGGCTGGTTATTTTTAAGGCTAACCACAACAATAAATGATTTCACACTCATTCAAAATAGATTAGGCCAAGCAAGTTTAATTAATTATACATCCTTCCTGCAACCAAATTTAATTTCCAGATTACGACAACCAAGTTAAATTCTTTGTATATCCTTCCTACAACCAAATTTACTCAAGCTAAATTTTGTTTTATTGTATCTGCAAAATATTTTTTGAATGTTAAATTTTATGAACCTTAAAATGGACAGACTTGACAGGCTCACAAACACCTACAACTGAATGTGGATTTCACTGAACTAGCAGTTGTTATTATTAGTTTGTAAAAAGTGTGTTAATTAATATGTTTTTTGTATATTACCCATCATTAACTTGACACTATTACAACAATTTAATGGTCTGTAGAAATATGACTTCTTTATGGGTTGGAGGGCAACAAGTCTCTTGAAAATGCAAAAGGTGGAAATGAGAATATACATTAAGTATGGATTCACTGCCATAAGGGGGAAACTGGACAGCTTTTCAAGAGTTGAGAATGTGATGAATTATTGTGGATAATTGTGAGGTATCAGTAATTAGTGGTGTGTTACTGGAGCTTGCTGTTTTGTCTTGGGAGTTGGAGTTAAGTTTAGATTATTTTATCTGATATTTTGTCTCACTTCCAGGAAATGGAGTTGGAGGATGTTTGCTTGCTATAGTAGGTTGTATTGCATCTGTGATTCTAGGAGCATCAAGAAGATCATCATTAGAGTCACCTCAATGATTCAACTATTGTAACTATGATACAAGAATATTCTCAATAAAATGCAATGTTCCTTTCAAATAATGTACACAGGTTAGTAATCCAAAGAAATGATAATTAAATTACCAGCTATCAGAAAGTGTTCAAATTGGGTAAGGTTCCCTTCCAATAATATGTTTGTACTTATAAGTAAAATGGTTATGTTTGATGTAGAGAGTGGTCATTATTGAGGAACTGTCAACATCAGATCACACAGAGGGCTGATGAATTCTGCATCTGAGCATGTAATGAAGATCAGTCGCTATCGTCACTTCCAAATTTTTTTGGCATTTCGATTTTAAATTTGAGACAACTGGGCCATTGAATAGACCTGCAGTGCACATTACACATTAGCACAGTATGAAAAAAACAAGATAAACAAGCAAATATAGGTTGTAGTTATGAAAGAAAGGAATTTTTAATGTTTTGGTGATTTAAAAAAATCTGCTCTGATCTTTAAAACAGTAAGTACTGCATGAAATAACATTAAAGTCCAGATTATTTAATTTTGATCACAATATTAAACATCACAGAACAAAGGTTTTGAGTGCTTTACCAAAGGATTTATTTTGTTCTTGGAGGAGTTAAGTCTGGTGAATAAAATTATTTGAATTTGTAGCAATACTTGTATAAATATCCTTGAGGAAGTATTTTGTTGCTAAAAATGCCAAAATTGATAGTTAATCATTGCTATAGCACTTTGGTATATTTGTATACAAGCAACAAAGCAGGAAAGAAAGCCAAGTAGCAGAATACACAGATTGTAAAACAGAAGAAATGAAAATGTACTTATTTAGAAATAGAGTTTGGAATAGGCCCTTCTGGCTCTTCGAGCCGTGCTGCCCAGCAACCCCGATTTAACCCTAACCTAATCACAGGACAATTTACAATGACCAACTAACCTACCAGGCACAACTTTGGAGGAAACCGGAGCACCCGCAGAATACATAAGCATTCCACAGGGAGGACGTATAGAAACTCCTTACAGGGAACGCCAGGATTGAACTCCGAACTTTGACACCACCAATTGTAACAGTGTCACGCCAACCATTACGCAAACATGTCAGTAAGTATAAATGTATACACTTATGTGATAAAAGCACTTCACATCATGTACATATGTGAAATGGTTTTATCATATTCTGTGATAACGAAGCCAAAACTAAATGAGTCACAATGCACAAGATTTGATACCTTCTCTAGTGACAAGTGGGTCTGTCACATCAAGCTTCAAACTGATGATTCTCTTCATATTTTTTATTCTATCTGTGATCCAGTAGTTTTCCTTATTATGTACCTTGCACAAGTTACACTTCTTTAAATTGTTAGGCTTGTATTCACAACATGTATCTTCAGGACCACAGTAATACAAGCCTCCTACAAAGAAATGGAACCATTCAATTAAGAATTATGTTCAATGAAATATTGAGAATCAAATTTGAGTAATTTTTTTCTAACGAGTAATTTTTTTTCTAACAAACAAAACAGAATTTAATGATTAACTTAAAGTCTTGAGGAAGGGCCTCAGCCCGAAACGTCGAGTGTTTATTAGCTAGTGTTTATAGATGCTGTCTGACCTGCTGAATTCCTCCAGTATTTTGTGTGTGTTCCTTAAGTTAATTATTTTTGCATGATATTAATTCATGGTATTTGTGTAGGCGATTGAATCAAAAGAATAAAACTGGAAGAGTTGGGACTCATTTCCATTTAACCTTTATTGATAAGTTTATTTTCCCCAAGAACTTCAATAGGTGTGCAAATATTGATGTTGTGATAGGTGCAATATAATTGAATGCCTCTTTTTCTTATGAATGTTGAGTGGGAAAGGTGAATCTCCTCTTTAACTTTGGAAAGATGTTGCATGTTTTGGTGTACATCAAAAACAGCTTTAACACAATGCACGTAAATAACACCAGTAATAAAACATCCTGGGTCACCTCACAGCAGCACCTTCAAATGAAATTTGGCATCTAGCCATATACAGAGATATTAACATTGGTGATCAAATGTTTAGGCATTTAAGGACTGTTAATGAAGAAAATAGGAAGTACATCTCTACCAAAGGAGGTGTACCTCCTTCAGCACAAGCTCCAAAACAAAACACCACAAATACCAGTAACGTCTACAAACTGGTTTTCAGCGGCACTTCCAAACCTATGATACCCACTACCATCTTTCCTCCGCTAGCCTGTAGGTCACCCTCGGACAACGTGTAGCACCTGCTTAGCACCCCCCACCACCACCCAAGCAGGGTCACATAAAGCCATGGGTGCAGGTGGTGGATGGTCACATAAACAGCTGGTGCACATCACAAGTCCTGATTATGCAACCACTGACAGCAGGCAATCTCTGAAGGTTATTGATAATTTTGGGGGTCACCTGTCTTGCAAAGACACTGTCCAGAAGAAGGCTATGCTAAACTACTTCTGTTGAAAAATTTGCCAAGAACAATCATGATCAAAGATCATGATCATCCAATCATACGACACGGCACATAATGATGATGATGATGAATGGAAAAAGTAGGTAGAAACACAGACGGAATTCCAGCTTTATAACTTTGGCTCTCATAAGGTATGGTTTTTATTTCCACTTCAGAAAGGTGAGTGTTGCAAGCAAGGCCAGTATTTATTTTCTGTCATTGTTTTTAAGAAGATGGAGATGTACTGCTGCTTTGAACAATGCAGTCTGTATCATGCTATTGAGTAGTGAGTTCCAAGATTTGGCCAACAATGGGGGTAAATTTCAAAGTCAGGAAAGTATCTTTGCAGGTGTGGTTTTCCAATCTGCATGCAAACCTTGACCATTTAGCTGATAGTAGGTATCGCAGGTTTGGAAATGCTGCTGAAGACCAGTTTGCAGATGATATGACTGGTACTTCTGATGTACTGCTTTGGAACTGTGTGCTTAAGGTGGCACAGAATTTATGTGGCCACTTAAATTGCTAGTCAATTGGGCCCATAAGATATTGTTGATGGGAGAAGTCAGGGATGATGCGAGCTAGTATTTTGTCAGAATTAATTTGCCAATACGTCTGGCTGGTTTCATCAGGTGAATGATTACATGGAATCACACATTGTACAATTACCCAGATCACCAATCATCACATTAGTGGGCCTGTTGCTAAAGATAGTTGGATCCTCAGTCACTGTCCTGCAACAATATCTTAAGATGAGGTTATTAGCTTCGAACAACTAGAACTATCCTGAAATGCACAATATTGAGCTTTCCCTTTATTCACAAGATCTCAAATTTTCCAATTGCCTTCAGTTTTCCTAAGGATCTGAACTTCCACACTTGGGGTCAGATCCTGCCTCAATGTCAAGGTCTGTCATTCTCATCTCACACCTAGAACTCACATTTTGACACACATTTAGTCCCAGGTTGAAATGAGACCTGTACACACAACCCAGGCCAAATCCAAAGTGATCGGTCCTGACGAAGGGTCTCGGCCTGAAACGTCGACTGCACCTCTTCCTAGAGATGCTGCCTGGCCTGCTGCGTTCACCAGCAACTTTTATGTGTGTTGCTTGAATTTCCAGCATCTGCAGAATTCCTGTTGTTTGCGTTTATCAGTGAGCAAATAATTGGTGAGTAAGTTCTCCTGGATATCACTGTCAATCACAGTTTCCATCACTTTTCTGCTGATTGATAGTCAACCATGAGGAAGTGGAATGGATTGGATTTTTCATATTCTTGTAGTTATGCTTGGATGGTTTAAGGATGGGCTTTATTTTTCACATGTACATCAAAACAAAGAGTGAAATGCATCACATGCATCAAATCAAATCAGCAAGGACCGGTCCCTGGGGCAGACCAAAAGTTTCGCCGTGCTTATAGTGCTGATAAAATATGCCCCAAACTTATTCACCCTTAATCCCAGTTCTACATATTTGGAATAAGGGAGGAGATGGAGCACTGAGAGGAAACCCATGTGGTTATGGAGAGGAAGAACAAACTCCTCACAGGCTATGGATCAGTGCTCACTGGTGCTGGCTACACCCACTGTACCACCCACCTTATAACAATTTTACTAAGTTAAAATTGTCCATGGATGTGATGGAATTAAATACAAGTGCAGAAGACATCCAATTTGCACGCATAACTCGCAATTGAGAGAATGAGTGCCATAATTCTCAAACATTTTTATAACACAGAAGCTTTTTTGAATATAGATCCTGCACTGTGGAATTCAACACCTAAAACTAAGGGATACAGCCTCAGTTAACACTTTTGAACTCCCCAGTTCCAAACCTATTTATTTAACGTTGCTTTTAACTAACATTTTTGTCTTTTATTTTCATATTTATTTATTTTATTTCAATGTTTGTACATTATCCATTGTAAGGCAGCTTGACTTACATCATTTGTATGAAAAGTGCTCTATAAATAAATAATAATTAATAATTTCTATATGTGGGGAACTTTTGATTTGCTTTCTACTGAAAATGGTCAAAGATTAGTAAAGTATCCATTTGTTTTCTCACCTGTTTGGCAGATACCTCCGGTTTCTCTTGATTTGTTTTTGCAATACTCTGACTGATCTGAAGTATTTAATAAGTTAAGCAACCGTTCCGATTTTGAGAAAAATTGACTATGTAGCTCCCACAAGGTATTCATACTTTCTAATACTACATCTGATGAAATAAAGATGAAATACTTATCGTGAAACATTGTTATTGATTTGAAACATTAAAAAAGTAATGTCTAAACATTGCTGAATTTATACCAACTTCATTGATAACAAATACAAAAATATAAGTTACAAATTGATTATGAAGACAAAGTCACAATTTTATTTATGCTGAAATGATCTGAGCCCGATTTTAATATCATTATTAAATTCAAACAGAGGTACAGTACTGTGCAAGTCTTAGCACGTGTAAAAATTTATGTGAAGTGAAAATGCTTTCAAAAGTAATTAAAAGAAAACTTTCTAAATATCAAAATATTTACTATAAAGAGCAGTAAACAGTAAAGAAAAACTAAATCAAATCAGTATTTTGTGTGACCACCTTTTGTCTTTAAAACTGCATCAATTTTCTTAGGTACACTGTCGTGTAGTTTTATAAGAAAATTAGCTGGTAGGTTGTTCCAAGTATCTTGGAGAACTTGTCACGGTTCTTCTGCAGACTTTAGCTGTTTCACTTGCTTTTGTCTCTACAGGTAATCCTAGGCAGCCTTGATGCAGTTGAGATCAGGGCTCTGTGGAGGCCATATCATCTGAAAACATTTAAAGAATAAAAAACGATGGTGCCCAAGACCTTTGCACAATACTGTATTTTGGTGACAGTAAAAAGTCTGATCAAAAAATTGGATGAGCAGAAGCTGTGCAAATTACACCCATTCAAGTTTTCAAAAAATATACCAGATCACATTCAACCCAGCTTGTTGCCTGACATCATGCTTATGCTCCTTGCATGGATTTGTGGACCTCCAGGACTAAGATCAAACTGGTTGCCTAGCTAGTGAGAGCAGGCCATCAGCTCTGACTAGTTTCAAGCAATGTTCCTGAGACCCCAACTCTCAGGGCCCTGATGGTTTCTTCACAGCCCCGTTGTCTAGGGTTCCAAACTTTTAATTGAATAAAAAATCTAATTATTTAAAAATATCTTAAGTTACTTGAAATTAATAGAAGGCATACAGTAAAATAAAGTGAAAAACAGCTTCAGTGCATTCAATTGAAGTGGAAAGCTGCCAATGCAGATTGAGGTCATGTTGCATATGTCCACAGCAGCCGGTGAACAGGATAGTGTAAAATGGCTGTCATATTAGTAATTCAGAAAATGGACTAAATAATGGAAATATGCATTCCTAACCCGACATGGGGGGATCCTGGTGCAAGATATGTACGGGCCTCTGAACAGTAGCGAAGGTGTGGCATACAAATTACAACAGGAGATAGAAAAGGCAAGTAACAGGGCAATGTTACAATAGTCATGGGAGATTTCAAAATGCAGGTAGAGTGGGAAAATCAGGTTGGTGCTGGAACCCAGAGAGGGAATTTGTAGAATGCCCATGATATGGCTTCTTCGAGCATTTTGTGGTTGAGCACAAAATCCCAGCATTTTGTGTGTGTTGCTTGGATTTCCAGCATCTGCAGATTTTCTCGTTTGTGGTTGGGCCCACTAGGGGAATGCAATTCTGGATGAGGTGTTGTGTAATGACCCAGACTTGACTCGGGAGCTCAAGGTAAAGGAACCCTTAGGAGTGATTGATCATAATATGATAGCATTCACCCTGCAGTTTGAGAAGAAGCTAAAACCAGATGTATCAGTATTACAGTGGAGTAAAGGGAGATAAAGGGGCATGAGAGAAGAGCTAGACAAAGTTGATTGGAAGAGGATGGTGGCATTGGAAGATGGCAGAATAACAATGGTTGGAGCTTCTGGGAGCAATTCAGAAGGCACAGGAAAGATACATCCCAAATATGAAGAAGAATTCTAAAAAGGGGATGAGGAAACCACAGTTGATAAGGAAAGTCAAAGTCAGCAGAGAAGCAAAAGAGAGGGCCAATAATAAAACAAAAATTAGAGGGAAGTTAGAGGATTGGAAGCCTTTAAAAACTAACAGATGGCAACTAACACAAAATGCTGGAGGAACTCAGCAGGCCAGGCAGCATCTATGGAAAAGAGTTACTCTTCTCCATAGATGCTGCCTGGCCTGCTGAGTTCCTCCAGAATTTTGTGTGTGTTGCTTATATTTCCAGCATCTGCAGATTTTCTCTTATTTGAGAAGGCAACTAAAAAGCCATAAAGAAATAAAAGATGAAATATGAAGGCAAGCTCACCAATAATGTAAAAAGTTTTTAAAAGATATATAAAGAATAAAAGAGAGAGATGAGAGTGGGTATCGGACCACTGGAAAATTGTGCTGGAGAGGCAGTAAAGAGGGAAAAAGAATGATGGATGAACTTAATAGGTATTTTGTATCAGTCTTCACTGTGAAACACACTAGCAGAACACAAGGAACACAAGAGTCTCAGAGGGCAGAGGTGAGTGCCATGGCTATTACTAAGGAGGAGATGCTTGAGAAGCTGAAAAGTTGGAATGTAAATACGTCATCTGGACAAAATGGACTACATCCTAGGGTTCTGAAAGAAGTAGCTGAAGAGATTGTGGAGGCATTAGTAATGATCTTTCAAGAATTACCAGATTCTGGAATACTGAAAAATTGCAAATGTCACTCTGCTATTCAAGAAGGGAGAGAGACAGAAGAAAGGAAATTATAGGCCAGTTAGCCTGACTTCAGTGGTTGTAAAGATGTTGGAGTCTATTACTGAGGATGAGGTTTTGGGGTGCTTGGAGGCAGAGAACAACATAGGCCAAAGTCAGCATGGTTTTCTTAAGGGTAAATCTTGCCTGACAATCTGTGAGAATTCTTTGAGCAAGTAACAGTGAGAACAGACAAAGTTGAGTCAGTGGATGTTGTTTATTTGGATTTTCTAAGGCCTAACTTGATGGCTTTGTAGTCAAGTTTGCAGATGATACAAAGATAGGTAGAGGGGCAGGTAGCAGGGAGGCTGCAGAAGGACTTAAACAGATTGGGAGAATGGGCAAAGAAATGGTAGATGGAATATAGCATGGGGAACTGCATGTTCATCCCCTTTGGTAGAAGAAATAAAGGTGCAAACTACTTTCTAAATGGGCCAGCCAGTGCCATAGCAGCATCTGCACTGAACCTCGAGGCAGAGAGTCCCAAGTTTGAACCTGACTAGGTTCCAACCTGGGCAGCAGCAGTAGTACCTGTGCAGAGGAAGGGTTTGGAAAATTACTTCTGTATCTTGCCATGAAAATCCATGGACAACTACACTATCCACAGGGTCACCATGAGTCAACGAAGACTCAATGGCACTCAACAACAACAACAGTTTCTAGGCAGGGAGAAAATTTTTTTTAAACAAGAGATGCAAAAGGACCTTGGGCAGGATTCCCTAAAGGTTAATTTGTAGTTTGGTGGTAAGGAAAGAAAATGTAATGTTAGCATTCATTTTGAGAGGACTAGAAAACAAAAGCAAGGATGTAATGCTAGGACTTTAAAAGGCATTGGTCAGACCACACTTGGAGTATTGTTAGCAATTTTAGGCCCCTTATTTAAAAAAAGATGTGGTGGCATTGGAGAGGGTCCAGATGAGGTTCATGAGAATGATCCCAAGATTGAAAGGGTTAACATACGAGATGTGTTTCATGGCTCTGGGCCTGTACTCACTGGAGTTTAGATGAATGAGGGGAGGATCATAATAAAACATTGAATACTTAAAGGCTAAGGCAGGGTGGACATGGAGAGGATGTTTCATATAGTGCGGAGTCTAGGACCAGAGGCCACAGCCTCAGAAAAAAAGGACATCCATGTAAAACAGAGTTAAGGAAAACTTTCTTTAGCCAGAGGGTGGTGAATCTGTGGAATTCATTGCCACAGATGGCTGTGTAGGCCAAGTCATTGGGTATATTTAGAGTGGAAGTTGATACTTTTTTGATTAATCAGGGTGTCAAAGGTTACAGGAAGAAGGCCAGAGAGTGGGGTTGAGAGGGATAATAAATCATCCATGATAGAATGTTGGAGCAGACTCGATGGGCCGAAAGGCCTAATTCCACTCCTATGTTTCATGGTCCAAAGCTAATGTCAATGCTAGTGATTATAAAATCTTTGGATTGTTGAAACAAAGTTTTTTTTAAAAAATGTTTCTTAGGGAAGAAGGTTCAGTACATGATGGACTGGTCTAGGTGGGATTCTGGATCTATGGCAATGTGATTGACTTTTAACTGCCCCATGAACTGGCCAATGAAGCCACAGTGTTTGAGAAGCTACCTTACAACCAACTTTAAGGTATTTAGGAAAGGGCCTTAAATATTGGTCTTGTCATCTACCTTTCCATTCTAACATCCAAAATGGTAGTGGTTTTATAACTGGATTAAAAAAATACAAACCTGGAGTCATGCCATCTCTCAGCTTTCTTGAATAGCAACAGGAGATTTCATTAGGTTTAATAACTTCAGGTAAGCTGCAGTTAATCAAGATACAAAGTCATTTAAGAATCTTGAAAACTCTTTAACTTAAAGGCCAAAAATTGCATAACGCTAAAGCAGCTATTGATATAAAGTGTGAGTAACATAGCGCTCTTATTAAGATAACGCCAACATCGGATAGGCAAAGAATGCAATTAGAAACTATGATAGAACACATAGTTTTAAGATGTTACTGAGAGTGTGAAGAGATTTTAAAAGTGGAATAGAGTAGCAATGTTCAGGATGTTTAATTCTCATAGAAATGTCTTATTTTTCCTACATTGAGGGAAAAGGAATATGGGAACGAACTGTTAGGAACCAAGATAATAAACTCTATGGGATTATTACCTTTTTTTATGATAGACTGGTTTAATTGAACCTTTAGCTTTTGAAACAGCATGACACTTTGGCAGATGGAGCACACAGCTAGAATCTTGAGTTGGAGATGCACGTAGATCATTTTCTGCAGACCAAGGGGTCATAGGACAATCAGCTAAACACACAAAAAAAATTAATCAGTTACAAGCAATGGGGTACATTCTACAATTGTGACAATCAGTATATGTGCTGATATATTTTCATGACTCATCATATTTCCTCAGAGAACAGGTTGCAAAGTTTTAATTTCTTGAGATGTTCATAGAACAGGCTAAGCTAACATTTATTACCCAACATCAACTCCCATTTAGTGGTGGTGGGCTACTTTCTTCACCTGCTTCAGTCCTGTGGAGAAGTACAGTACTGTGCAAAAGTCTGAGGCATATATCATCATCATCATCAGGTGCCAAGCCCAGTTTGAGCTTTGACTGCCATGGCCCACACACTCCTGTTTCAGGTCAAGTGGATCAATTCACTGGTATTCATTTCTAGTTCTCTGGCTGCTGTCTCTATCATCATTTGTCTTTGCCTTCCTTTTGCTTTCTTCCCTTCAATCTTTCCCATAATTACCGTGCATTCTAACTCCTCTCTCCTAATCATATATACAGTGCCTATAAAAAGTACTCACACCCCCTAGGAAGTTTTCATGTTTTATTGTTTTACAACCTTAAATCACAGTGGATTTAATTTGGCTTTTTTAACACTGATTAACAAAACAAAAAAGACTATTTCATGTCAAAGTGAAAACAGATTTCTACAAATTGGTCTAAATTTATTACAATTATTAAACACAGAATAATTGATTGCATAATTACTTGCCCCTTTCAGGTCAGTATTTAGTAGATGCACCTTTGGCAGCAATTACAGCCTTGAGTGATAGCTAGGCCTCCATCAGCTTTACACTTCTGGACACTGCAATTTTTCCCTATTCTTCTTTACAAAACTGCTCAAGTTTTTTCAGATTGCATGGGGATTGTGATTGGACCGGCCTTTTCAAGTCCAGCCACAAATTCTCAATGGGATTGAGGTCTGGACCCTGACTTGGCCACTCCAGGACATTAACTTTGTTGTTTTTAAGCCATTCCAGTGTAGCTTTGGCTTTATTCTTGGGGTTATTATCTTGCTGGAAAACAAATCTTCTCCCAAGTTCTCTTGCAGACTGCATCAAGTTTTCCTCCAGGATTTCCCTGTATTTTGCTGTATTCATTTTACTCTCTACCTTCACAAGCCTTCCAGAGCCTGCTGCAGTGAAGCATCTTCTCAGCATGATGTAGCTAGCAACAGGCTTCACAGTAGGAATGGTGTATTTTTGATGGTGCATTTTTAGTCTGATGGCCAGAAAGCTCAATTTTGGCTTCATCAGACAATAGAATCTTCTTCCAGCTGACTTCAGAGTCTCCCACATGCCTTCTTGCAAACTCCAGCCAAGACTTCATGTGAGTCTTTTTTCAACAGTGGCTTTCCCTTTGTGACTCTCCCATAAAACTCCAACTGGTGAAGTACCCAGGCAATAATTGTATGTGCAGTCTCTCCCATTTTAGCCACTGATGCTTGAGCTCCTCCAGAGTTGCCATATGTCTCTTAGTGGCCTTCCTCACTAGTCTCCTTCTTGCAATGGTCACTCAGTTTTTGAGGACGGCCTGCTCTAGGCAAAATTACAGCTGTGCCATATTCTTTCCATTTCTTGATGATTGACTTAACTGTTCTCCAAGGGATATTCAATGACTTGGAAATTTTCTTGTATCCATCTCCTGACTTGAGTTTCACAGAGTTACTTGGACTATTCTTTTGTCTTCATGGTGTAGTTTTTGCCAGGGTATTGACTCACCAGCAGTTGGACCTTCCAGATACAGATGTATTTTTACTACAATCAATTGAAAGACCCTGATTGTACATAGTGAGCTCCATATAACTAATCATGTGACTTCTAAAACCAATTGATGGTACCAGTGATGATTTGATGTGTCATATTAAAGGGGGTGAATACTTATGCAATCAATTATTTTGTGTTTTCTTTGTAATTAATTTAGATCACTTTGTAGAGATCTGTTTTCACTTTGACATGAAACAGTCTTTTTCTGTTGATCAGTGTCAAAAGAGCCAAATTGAATCCACCGTGATTCAATGTTCTAGACCAATAAAACATGAAATCTTCCAAGGGTGGGGGGTGAATATTTTTTAGAGGCACTATATGTAACTCGGGTGCCTAAGACTTTTGCACAGCACTGTACTTGTCAATGTGGAGTGGACAGCAAGTCTGTAAATCTGGTGGGAGCAAAGGATGTTGGGAATGGTGAGTGTGGAACACTAAGAGGGGTGTGAGACAGGTGGCATAGAAGGAGAGCCAGGGGCGGGGTGGAACATGTGCAGACACACCCAGCCCTGAGACACCATTTGGTTCCAAACTGTTGGCTGATTAATCATCACAGAATGCTTCCTGCTCCCTCCCCTCTCCTTCCTCCTTTCCCAACCATGATTCCCCTCTCCCTGCCCTCTTCCCATTCTCAGTGCACAATAGAAACCCGTATCAGAATCTGGATTATCATCACTCACATATGTCATTAACTGTGTTTTATTTTTGTGACAGCAGCACAGTGCAATATATAGAATTACTAAAGCACCATGCAAAAGTCTGAGGCACTATAGCTATATATATGTGCCCAAGAATTTTGTACAGTACTGTACTTCCATAATGTTGTTCAGTACTAAGTTTCAGGATTTTGACACACTGACAATAGTGGAGTGGTGATTTACTTCCAAGTCAATGTGGTGGTGCAGCTGGGAGAGAAAATGCCAACAATTACGGCATTTCAATGCACCTGCAGTCTTGTCCTTGTCCTGGTTAGTAGAGGCCATGGGTTTGAGAGGCGCTTTGAGATTCGCCTTGATGCGTAACTGCGGTGCTTTTTGTCGGTGATAAAAATTCTAACCTTGTTCGAATAGGGTGGACGAAAGAAATGTTTTGAGATATTGAAAGGGTGTCAGTCAAGCATTGTCTTGGAAGATTTTTGAGCTTAAATGTGATTGCATCTGCACTCATTCAGGGAAGTAGAGATGCTGAAATGAGACTGCATGGTGGCATAAATGAACTGCTTCATTTGCTCAGCATTTGCACATTTGAATTAAACATTATGCATTCATCAGTAAATATTTCTAGATATGATCATTAATGAAGCCCTGATTACTGGCTTGAAGAATCCTGTCATTTATGTTGGGGTAGGGATGACTGAAGTCCAACACAATTGGATTCTTTCGATGCTTTTTAACAGTCAGTTCCACCAGAGCTCCTCAATGTCACACTATGCTAAACGTTGCCTCGATACGAAGGACAATCATTTACATCTTAATTCTGGAATTTAGTTCCCTGGTCCATGTTTGATCTAAAACAATGATGGCAGTGCATGTTCGAAGAAAGAGCCCAAAGCAGGCATGAATGAGCAGATTATTGGGAAATAGATGGCAATTCCTAGCACTACAATGAACCTCCATCACTTTGCTCCTGATTCAGAGCAGATATGGCGGCAATTAAGAAACAAAAAGCTGGAGGAGCTCAGTGTGCCAGGCAACAGCTCACCTGTATCAATCTATCAGTTGCCAGCTCTTGCTCTACTTCTTCATTTCATCTCCTTACACTGGCTACTCTCCTCTATCTTTCAGTCCAAATGAAGGGTTATGACCCGAAATATCAACTGTTCATTTTGCTTCACAGGTGATGCCTGACCTGTTGAGATCCCCTAACATCTTGCTTGTTGCTTCCAGATTCCAGCATTTGCAGCCTCTTTCCCCTCCATTTCAGGTGGGAGGGTCGAGATACGTCTCTATCAAAGGAAGTGTAAGGTGCTCCTTCCCTCTGCTAGCCTGTAGGTCACCCTTGGGCAAGGTGGAGTGGCTGCTTAGCCCCTGATCAGGGTCACATGAAGCCATGAGAGCAAGTAGCGGATGGTCACATGAGCAGCTGGTGCATATCACAAGTTCTGGTTAAGTAACCAGTGACGCCAGGCAGGCAGTCTCTGAAGAGTATTGATAGTGGCTGGTGTCCCCTGTCCAGTAAAGACACTGCCCAGAAGAAGGCAATGGCAAACCACTTCTGAAGAAAAATTTGCCAAGAACAATCATGGGCATGAATAAACCATAACTGCCCACATCATACAACACGGCACTTAATGATAGTGATGATGTCTCTTTATTGGGTGGTAATTAGCTGGATTGGATCTGTGTGCACATTCAATTCTTATTACCTAAAATTTTCTTTCAGTTTCATGTATAAGACATGGCAGTTCATAAATGTTAATTCACTACATCAATTAATTTAATTCATAAACATTTCACCATGAAAATACTGTCCCCCTACCGTACATACTTAGAAGAGCTGAATACACATTAATTATTTATTCCACCATTATTTACCAAGGGTTTCATGTTCATTGTTTGCTGACTTTAGAGGATGTTGGTGGTTCAGGAGACTCATACTATGAATTGTTTCAACAATTTCAACAAGTATGTCTATACTTAAAGAGACAATATCACAAGATTGTGGGAAAGGAGCATTTGAGTGGAAGCAATTGGACAGTTTTTCAAAGAATCAACACAAACAACATGTTACACTTTAATAATGAGAATGTTTATCAGTATTTTTAAAAAGACTGCAAACATATAAAGCAACACACACAAAACGTTGAAGGAACTCAGCAGGTCAGGTGTCATCTATGGAAAAGAATAAGAAAAAGTCAACACTTTCGCATTTCAGGACTGAGGAAGGGCCTCAGCCCGAAACGTTCACTGTTTATCCTTTTCCATAGATGCTGCCTGACCTGCTGAGTGCCTCCAGCATTTTAAATATGTCGCTTTGGATTTCCAGCATCTGCAGACTTCCTTGTTCTTGCAAACATATAAAAATCTTTCAGAAATCTAATATGTGAAGCCTATACATTCATGTTGTGCTACCTGTTAATATTCTTTGTAATGACTCGTTGAAACAGACGTTAACTGCTTTTGTAGCCTGTGCTTTTCCCAGCAAATCAGAATCCAAAGGCCCTTTTGCCTGAAAACGGTTAGTGATGCCGGCTTGTATGCGTAGCTTATCAGTTGATGAAACCTAAGTTCAGGAGTCAAAAGAATTTATGTGTTACACACAGAACTGGAAAACGATCATTCTGCTATTAATGATTTTGCTGCCAATGAAATTAGATTTGGAAAGAAGCTAAACCTGGAGATTTTTTTTAATTTTAAAAAAATATTCCAACTATTTCTGTTAGTACTCACAATACACGGCAAAGGAAATTGGATATACAAACTGGCAGAAGACAAAAGCAACGGCAAGAGGAACACAGTAACATTTGGGCCAGAATAATCTCTGCCTTGATCTGCAGTCAATTCTGAACTAAATGGGATCATGATGTGGATGTTCTATTTGCCACTAGTGCCTCTAGGTATAAGGACACAAGAGACACTATAATAACAAGATCCCCAATTTTTAAGGAAAGGAGTAAATTAAATCTATTGTATGACATTTGCTATTCTTAACTGCTTGTACAGTAAAACTCAGATTAGCTGACATACTAGGGCATGAACAAATTTTCAAGATCTTTGTTTTTCCTGTTAATGACCCAACAAATTTTAATTTTAATACATAACAAACATCACTTGGCGAGCCAGATGGCAAATCACTGGGATTTCCAAATGGTTGGATAATGGATTACCAGACATTTGCTAATAGTTCCAAAAATGCATCACTGTTGTAGGAAAGGTATAAAGAGAAACAGCCAAATGATACTGTTAGTCAATTCTTGAGCCAGAAATTAGAAAAATAATTTCTTATGTAATGACTCAGAAGAAAAACAAAATAACACAGGTTTTCCTGAGAGATTTTGCTGGTTCCAGATGGAACTACTGAATTTCAGTTTTTGCGTGCCAGGAAACTGGCACAATTACCTGCGCCGCTTCAGATCACTCACAAGCATTCAAACTCCATACAGTCAAGGCAGAATGTGCAAATTTAACATAGAGAGTCCAAGAGATCAAGTTAAACCTGGTTCACTGCAGGTACGATGCAGCCACTATTACTGTTACATCACTATAGTCTCCATTTGTCAGATAACTTGGTGCTCCTGACTCTCTCCATGAAGGAGGGAGGGATGTGGGGATAGCGCTGAGACTTTGGCAGAGAATGATCCTCCCCTGTTTCCGTCTGTTAAGGGTGTGGGCACATTTGAGGAGAGTGACTGGAATGATGATACAGAGGCCAGTAGTTTCTTCAACTTTGAATCCAATCTTCCAGCCCTTCAAACCACACAGCCTAGCAACCCCCAATTTAATCCTAGCCTAATCACGGGACAATTCACAATGACCAATTAAACTACCACTGGTACATCTTTGGACTGTGGGAGGAAACCAGAGCACCCAGAGGAATCCCATACAGTCACAGAGAGAACAGGTAGCTGCTGGGATTGAACCTGGGTCACCTGTACTGTACTGTAAAGTTTTGCACTAACCACTACGCCATCGTGCTGCCTCTAGGCTAGGGTGAAATTGGGAGTTGCTGGGCGGCACTGTATCTCAATAAATAAACAAATAAATAAAGCTTGCTATTTCTCTTTTTACCATGAGCAATGCAGTTTAATTCTCAAAAGTAATATGTTTATTTAGTGCCTCTCTCCCTTTTTATATCCGCAGAAGCTCTTACTTTCTGCTTTTACACTGTTTGTAGTTTACACTTATCCTTCTTTAAGTGAAATAAACATAATTGTGTTCACGGTAAACAAAGATTTTCTGCAGTTTTAATATAAGTTCACGTACCTCTGTCAGAGTTTGGTATGGAACTTGAGATAGATAATCTGATGGTGATAAATAAGAGGATTTCAATACTGCTCTGCAAAAACAAGAACAGAGGAAAGAAATATCTTCACCTTCACAAATGTCACAGAAGTCTGTTTGACTGTGCATAAATTAACCAACATAGGATTCTGTATGAATATATTACTGTATTCCAAAAGTAACTTGCAGTTCTAATCAGGGTGTTAGATCAAGTAACAGACAAGGAAATAATACCTTAACCTCATTTGAATTGAATTGACTATTTCTTACATCCTTCACATACATGAGGAGTAAAAATCTTTATGTTACGTCTCCATCTAAACATGCTATGTGCAATGGTAGTAATTTATAATAAATAGAACAGTCAATGTAATATAGAGTACACTCAAATCAGCATGAGTTCATCAGCTTGATGGCCTGGTGGAAGAAGCTATCCCGGAGCCTGTTGGTCCTGGCTTTTATGCTGTGGTACTGCTTCCCAGATGGTAGAAGCTAGAATAGATTGTGTATGGTGTGACTTGGGTCCCCAATGATCCAATGAACCCTTTTTACATACCTGTAAGAACTTTGAGTTCTTAATAAGTCATAAATGCTCTCAATGTTGGATTAGATCATAAGACTATAATATACAGTATAGGAGCAGAATTAGGGCATTTGGTCCATTGACTCTGATCCGCCAGTTCAACACGGCTGATTCAATTTTCCTCTCAGCTCCAATATCCTGCCTTCTCCCTGTATCCCTTCATGCCCTGACCAATCAAGAATCTATTATTCTCTGCTTAAATATACATAAAGACTTGGCCTCCATAGTTGCCTGTGTAAAGAATTCCACAGATACACCACTCTCCGGCTAAGTAAATTCCTCCTCATCTCTGTTCTATTCTGAGGCTGTGTCCTCTGGTCTAAGACACTCCCACCACAAGAAACATCCACTATATCAAGGCCTTTCACCATTCAATAGATTTCAATTAGGCCACCCCTTATTCTTTGAATTCTAGTGAATACAGACCCAGAGCCATCAAACACTCCTCATACGACAAGCCACTTAATCCTGGAATTGCTTTCGTGAACCTCCCTTGGACCCTCTCCAGTTTCAGCACATCCTTTCTAAGATAAGGCTCCCAAAACTGCTAACAATACTCCAAGTGAGGCCTCACCAGAGCTTTACAACGTCTCAACATTACGTCTTTACTTTTATCTTCTAGTCCTCTTAAAATGAATACTAACACCACATTTGCCTTCCTCACTAGACTCCACCTGCAAATTAACCTTTAGAGAATCCTGCACAAGGACTCCCAAGTCCCTTTGCGCCTCAGTTTCTTGTATTTTTCCATTCAGTAAATAGCCTACCATTTCATTTATTCTACCAAAGTGCACAACCAACACTTCCCAACACTGTATTCCACCTGCCACTTCTTTTCCCATTCTCCTAATCTAAGTCCTTCTGTAGCCTCTCTACTTCTTCAAACCTACTTGACCGTCCACTCATCTTCATTTAGTCTGCAAACTTTGCAACAAAACCATTAATTCTGTCATCCAAATCATTGATATATAACTTAAAAAAAATCAGTCCCAACACATTCCCCTGTGGAACACCACTAGTTACCAGCAGCCAACCAGAAAAGGCTCCCTTTATTCCCACTCTTTGCCTCCTGCCAATAGCTTTATTCATGCTAGAATCTTTCCTGTAATACGACAGGCTTTGTAGCTTGTTAAGCAACCTCATGTGTGGGATCTTGTCAAAGGTCTTCTGAAATTCGAAATACATAACATCAACCGATTCTACTTTGTCAATCCTGCTTGTTATTTTTTCAATGTATTGCAACAGATTTGTCAGACAAGATTTTCCTTTGAGGAACCATGCACTATGGTCTATTTTATCATGTACCTCCAAGTACCCTGAGATCTCATCCTTAATAATCAGCTCCAACATCTCCCAACTACTATGGTCAGACTAACTGGCCCATAGTTTCCTTTCTTCTGCCTCTCTCCCTTCTTGAAGAGTAGAGTGATATTTGTAATTTTCCAGTCTTCCAGAACCATTCCAGGATCTAGTGATTCTTGAATGATCATTACCAATGCCTCCACAATCTCTTCGGTACATCATCTGGTCCAGGCCACTTATCTATCTTCAGACCTTCCTCTCCAGTAATGGTAACTTTATACAATTCATAACCCCTGACACCTGGATCTTCCACCATACTGCTTGTGTCTTCCACAGTGAAGACTGATGCAAAATAATTATTTAATTTGTCTGCCATTTCCTTGTTTGCCCATTACTATCTCTCCAGCATCATTTTCCAGTGGTCCGATATCCACCATCACCTCTCCTTTACACTTTAAGTATCTGGAGAAACTTTTGGTATTCTCTTTATTATTATTAGCTAGCTCAAATTCCTATTCCATCTTTACATCTTTACTTTCTTAATAACTCTTTTTAGTTGCTTTCTGTTGATTTAAAAAAACTCCTCAATCCTCTAACTTCTCACTAAGTTTTGCTCTATTATATGCCCTCTCTTTGGCTTTTATGTTGGCTTTGACTTCTCGTTAGGCACAGTTGGGTCATCTTTCCTTGAGAATACTTCTTCCTCTTTCGGATGTATATATCCTGTGCATTCCAAATTGCTTCCAGAAATTCCAGCCATTGCTGCTCTGCTGTCATCCATGCCAGTGTTCTTTTCCAATCAATTCTGGCCAACTCTTCTCGCATTCCTCTGTAATTTCCTTTACTCCACTGTAATATTGATACATCTGACTTTAGCTTCTCCTTCTTACATTCTGGGTGAATTTGATGATATCATGATTACTTTCCCCTAAGGGTTCTTTTACCTTCCCTCTAATCAATTCTGCTTCATTGCTCAACACCCAATCGAGAATACCTAATCCCTGAGTGGGTTCAAGCACAAGCTGCAATAAAAGCCAACCTTTCGGTATTTTAGAAACTCCCCCCTTGGAATCCAGTACCAACCTGACTTTCCCAATCTACCTGCATATTGAAATCCATGACTATTGTAACAATGCCCTTTTGTCATGCATTTTCTATCTCCTGTTGTAATTTGTAGACCACACCTTACTACTGTTTGGGGGTCTGTATACTATACAACTCCCATCAGGGTATTTTACCCTCGCAGTTCCTTAGCTCTGTCCATAATGATACAGCACCTTCTGACCCATGTCACCTCTAATGATTTGATTTCATTTTTTTTAAACAAACAGGGCAACGCCACACCCTCTACCTTCCTGTCTTTCCTTTCGATACAAGTATCCTTGGACATTCAGCTCCTAACTATAATCTTCTTTCAGCCATGCTTCAGTGATGCCGACAACATCATGCATGCCAATATGTAACTGCGCTACAAGTTCATCTATTCCGTATACTGCGCACATTCAAATATAAGACCTTCAATCCTGTATTCATCTTTTTCGAGTTTTGTCTGCCTTTTACGTTGCAACTCATCCTGTTGACTGCAATTTTGCCACATCAACAGCCTCTCCTCGCTACTTATTGCCCGTTTGTAAACCAGATACCACTTCTTCAGCACTATCATCCTACAATACTTCTTGCATTAAAATATACACAGCTCAGGATACTAGTTGCACCATGCTCATCTTTTTGATTCCTAACTTTATCTGAGGTCTTATCAATACCTGCCTCCACAATCTCTCCAGTAACTGTTCCCATCCCCCTGCAACTCTAGTTTAATCCCCACCGTGCAGCATTAAAAAACCTTCCTGCCAGGAAATTGAGGGAATATATATTAAGGCCTCCTTAGATCTGTTTTCTGCCATCAAATTATTTCCTCATAACACTCTTGAAGAGATGTTCATTATCCTAATCACTTTGTGCCAACCCTTTACTATGCTGGCATTCACTAATTTGTATTTTGTATTTTCTCACACGTGATGACTATAGAGCAGAGGTTCCCAACCTGGGGTCCAGAGACCCCTTGCTTAATGACATTGATCTGTAGCATAAAATAGGTTGGGAATCCCTGCTATAGAGGTACTGAGCAAAAATATAAGTTAGATGAGAACAATGATTAAACTTGGATATAACTAATTAACATCAGCAATTAATTTATATTATTTTGCTGATTTATTTCTCCCCAAATTCCTTACTATACCTGAGGTTTTATTTGTGTGTACTTTCTAATATCACATTTTCAAAAAATAAATCACATTTTACATTCCTATATCCACATTTATATTATAAATTGCTGATATAAACCAATAGTTTAACAGTTACAACTTCCCACTTCTAAATATTCTGCTTCACATCACCCCACGCACCAGCCTAATCTACAGAGGAACTCACTTAATCAAATTAATTTTATTTCTTTGCTTCCATATATTAAGTTTGTGACTTGCAGATAGTCTGGGATTTTACTAGACAGCAAAACAAAAAGTGTTCACTGTTATCATTAAAGTACAGGCAATTTAATATGAAAATCCTTAAGTGATGCAAGTGATTCAACATACATCTGCAAGCTGTTCAATTCTCCGCCTCTGCAGTCTGATTCATAGTGATGTTAACTACTCCTTAGCAAACTCTCTGGTCGCAACAATTTAATTCTATGTAGGTGTAATTTAACACCCTCACAAATACTTTAAAATAAATGGGATTTCATATATAATTTTAAGTTTAATACCAGGAAAGTTTTAAAAAAAAAGTTTTGGACAGGAAAAGTTTTAAACAAAGTTTTGGATTTAAAAAAATTAATTAGGTGCAAATTTACTTCCTGATGCATTATCCACTGTCCTTTTAATAAATTTAATTGTTCAGCAATGTTTGTTATATCACAGCTGTTGGACATTACAGATCTGCTGAACTGATACCTAATGCCAACAAGCACAGAAATGAAAAAGTTTGCCTCAGAGAAATCCCTGGATACTTGTCAGCAGTTTTCATTAAGGTTAGCACCAATTTTTCTAATGCTGACTGTAAATATTTGGATAATATTTAGAATCTCACATCCCTCCTCTCAATATTCATTTGTCTGTGTTTCTGATGGTTATTTGTGTAAACTTCTCACACCACAAATTCATGCTTCTGGTGGAAATGGTAGGATGATCCATCAGTTTTTCATTTTTTGACTTTAAGCTTATACTGAAGAGACATTTCTATAACCCTGCATCACTTTGTATCAGATTTCATAGGCAAAAGCACTGAAACACAGCAATTTCAAACATCAGAGCATTATTAAAAGGAAGCAGGGATTTTAATAAAAGAACTGCAAATGCTCACTTTGAACGAATTATCCCCTATGTTTAAATTTATCTTTGCGCAAGGTCTATTTCTCTTTATCACTCCTTATTACACAACCACCACAGAACAGCCCTGATACATTTTATACCGTTTTAATGTACTGCTGAGATTTCAAAAATGTCATTTAGAATTCACTATGCTTTTTACCAAGAGAAATACAACTGTGATGTTATCTCAGAAAACTTTTATTATCAATACAAAGTGACCACTGATTCAGCAAATATTGGATTAAAAATTGATGAGACACCAGAAAGCATAATCTGAAAATCTACTCTACAGAAAATAAACATATTGAGTACAAGGAAAATGCACGTATATACAATTACACATCCGTATGGAAGAAAGCTACAGTATTTTTATAAAACATCATAATATTTTGCTATTGATCATCTGATTTTTAAAAAGTTAATAAAATTCTCAAAACAACAGTATACATTTAGTAAATCAAAACACTGCAGATACTGGAACTTTAGAAACAGAAAATGCTGGAAATACGTAGTAGTTCAGCATTCGTGACAACACAAACAGAATGAACATTACACCTTTGTACAGATGCTGCCTGAACTGCTCAGTTTCTGCTTTAAGCCAAATTTTTGGTTTGCTAGTAAATAATTTGGGAGGGTTCAGTGATAAGGTGTGTGCAGCTGATTCATCCTTGTTATATTTTGTAATGTGTTATACTGTATATTGGAATGAACCTACATCAACTTCCATTCAATGTAACACACAAAATGCTGTGGAGGAACTCAGCAGGCCAGGCAGTATCTATGGAAAAGAGTAAACAGTCGACGTTTTGGGCCAAGACCTTCTTATAAATCAAGGTTCAGTTACATTGGAATCCTAACATCTCCATTTAGTTTCAGCAGACCTTAAAAATTTTGACCTCGGATACAAAGCCCCATGCATTCCACATTGTCATTCCTATGGACAAATATATAACGTAAGAGGAAGGAAAGCCAATAATCACATGGCATTTTATTTTGCTTTAGGCATGCCATATTTGTAATTAATCATTTTGACAAGTTTAAAAAATTCTTATATTTCTCTAATGTTGTCAGACCAAATTTCAATACACACCAGAGAAATTCTTAAGCAGTTCAAACAAGTTCCAAAAGAATTTAAATTGAAGAGCAAGCATGCTGTTGTCCTGTCATCACAATCAGAGCAAAATCAAACATCTGTTTGATAGATTAGTGGTGTGTAGTTTTTCCATGTATTCAACCTTTAGATTCCAAGCAAGGGGAGCAGTTTCCTTCATGATTTCACATTATCAGCACTAGCGGTTCTTCCATTAGAAAACAATTGTGGATGACTAGGAATTGGTTTGTTCTCTGGATATTTTTAGTTTCATGTAGGAATTGCTTTCCTTTACAGGTGGATTCCCAGAATTCTTTTTTTCCTTCATGATTATGGAGTTCTTATGTCCAGAGGCAACACCAGCTAAAATAAATGTTAGTGAGTTTCAGGTATTTCATTTATTAAATAGGACATCAAGTGCATTAATAGACCATTTCTAACAATCCACAGGATATCCATCCTCCTCTCAACAAATTTTACCTTGCCTAATCCTATCAGCATAACCTACAGTCTCCTCCCTTGTAAGCTTATCTACTACCAGTAAACTGCATTCAAAATATTCAACTACTCCATGTGGTAGCCACTAGCACATTTCCCATTTTTATCAGTACCTAATGGACTTCCCTGTCTTAAGCTAATAGCTTCTATTTTGGCTTTCCTAATGTCAATCTTTTCAGAATCAGGTTTATTATAACCGGCACATGACATGAAATTTGTTAACTTAGCAGCAGCAGTTCAATGCAATACATAATCTAGCAGAGAAAGAAAAAAAAAACAAAATAAAACATAATAATAAACAAGTAAATCAATTATGTATATTGAATAGATTATCTTTAAAATGTGCAAAAACAGAAATACTGTATATTTAAAAAGTGAGGTAGTGTCCAAAGCTTCAATGTCCATTTAGAAATCAGATGGCAGAGGGGAAGAAGCTGTTCCTGGTGCCTTTAGGCTTCTGTATCTCCTACCTGATGGTAACAATGAGAAGAGTGCATGCCCAGGGTGCTGGAGGTCTTTCAGAAGGGACGCTGCCTTTCTGAGACACATCTTCCTGGGTACTTTGTAGGCTAGTGCCCAAAATGGAGCTAACTAGATTTACAACATTCTGCAGCTTCTTTCAGTCTTGTGCAGTAGCCCCTCCATACCAGACAGTGATGCAGCCTGTCAGAATGCTCTTCACTGTACAACTGTAGAAGTTTTTGAGCATATTTGTTGACATGCCAAATCGCTTCAAACTCCTAATAAGATACAGCTGCTGTTTTGCCTTCTTTATGACTACATCAATATGTTGGAACCAGGTTAGATCCTCAGAGATCTTGAGACCCAGGAACTTGAAGCTGCTCACTCTCTCCACTTCTGATCCCTCTATGAGGATTGTTACGGGTTCCTTCGACTTACACTTCCTGAAGTCCACATCAGCTCTTTTGTCTTACTGACATTGAGTGCCAGGTTGTTGCTGCAGCATCATTCCACTAGTTGGCATATCTCACTCCTGTACACCCTCTCATCACTACCTGAGATTCTACCAACAGTAGTTGCATCGTCAGCAAATTTATAGATGGTATTTGAGCTATGTCTAGCCACAGTCATGTGTACACACAGAGTAAAGCAGTGGGCTAAGCACACACCCCTGAGGTGCGCCAGTGTTGATCGTCAGCAAAGAGGATATGTTATCACTAATCCACACAAATTGTGGTCTTCCAGTTAGGAAGTCGAGGATCCAATTACAGAGGGAGGTACAGAGGCCCAGCTTCTGCAACTTCTCAATCAGGATTGTGGGAATGATGGTATTAAATACTGAGCTATAGTCGATGAACAGCACCCTGACCTAGATGCTTGTGTTGCCTAGGTGGTCTAAAGCTGTGTGAAGAGCCGTGAAGATTGCGTCTGCCATTGACCTATTGTGATGATAGGCAAACTGCAATGGGTCCAGGTCCTTGCTGAGGCAGGAGTTCAGTCTAGTCATAACTAACCTCTCAAAACAAGGCAGAAGCTTTTGGAACTTCAAATTATTAATTTATTTCTCTCCTCCCAACTCTTTATTCACTTTTCTTGGTAAGTATAACTATGCAGTCCCCATAGTTTTTTTCCGCAATTTTTTTCTGGAGTCTAGATCCTTCTTATAAAACATAACCAGAAATGTAGGCAGTATTCCTATAGTGGTCTAATTAATTTCTATGCAAATATA
The DNA here is from genome assembly GCF_963921235.1 of Mobula hypostoma. Lineage (NCBI taxonomy): Eukaryota > Metazoa > Chordata > Chondrichthyes > Myliobatiformes > Myliobatidae > Mobula > Mobula hypostoma. Next base: position 53,379,664 of record NC_086115.1, read on the forward strand.
GAATAACCTCTCTAAAATTTAGTTCCATTAAAACAGGGATTGCCAACCACTTTCATGACATGGACCCGTACTATTAATCAAGGGGTCCACGGTCCCTTGTTGGGAACGCTGCATTAAAGGATCCTTACTGATTGCTATTCTAATGGCTCTTCTTACTTTGCTGATGTGTATAGTTGAACTCAGATTCCTTAGGTCCTCTGTCCTAGATATTTCTTCAAAATAATATGAATATTTTCTTATAAAAATGTAGTGTATCACATTTATGAGGAAATCTGCAGATGCTGGAAATTCAAGTAACACACATCAAAGTTGCTGGTGTACACAGCAGACCAGGCAGCATCTCTAGGAAGAGGTACAGTCGACATTTCGGTCCAAGACCCTTCATCAGGACTCAGGTCTCGACCCGAAACATAGACTGTACCTCTTCCTAGAGATGTTGCCTGGCCTGCTGCATTCACCAGAAACTTTGATGTGTGTTGCGTGCATCACATTTACCTGTCCTGAAATATCCTTGCATATTATATGTACATTTACTTTACAAATGTATTAATGTCTGGCAATTTGTTCCAAGTATTGATTGGAACTTGTGATCTTGTTTTATCTGCAAAGTCATTTGACATAGTTAGGCAGAAAGCACCACTATTTTGTGAATGGTTAACAGTTAACCAATACCCCCTTTTGGAATTTTGCCTTTCAGAAGCAATGATACATTTTAAGTTGATTTTGTGCAGGTACTGTATAATAACCAAATTGAAAAAATAATGGTTCTTAAAGTATAGAATAAATACACAGTAGGGAATACAGTCTCCACATTATGCCACAGCCAATAAAAAGTCTTCTTTGTCTATCTGAAATAGAAGGTTATCCATCACAGGTTATTTATTTTATGTTGTGAATAAAGCAGAGTTTGTTAGATAATTTATGGAAATTATTTAAAAAAATAAAATTACATTTCTATTTAATTTATTAGATCTACTACATCATGAACATTTAACATAATTTTTCTTAATTTACAATGGCAAACTCAAAAAAATTAAGCAACTTGATTTTTTGACCATAACTGAGTCTACTGACATTGTTGCTGCAGACTCCGAAGACAGGTAAGGCAGTAATTTAGGATTCATTTTGTCAGCTTTTGATTTTTTTTGGTTGTTTTGCATGTATTCAATGGAATGGCTATTTGTCATTATGTAGCAAACACTATGAAATAGTAGGATTTGGCATGACTACTTTTAACGGTGTTTGTGCATCCCGAGTCCACTAATGAAATGTTTCAATTATATCTCACAAGAAGATTGAACTTTTGGAAAAAATCAAAGGCTAGAAATTCTTTCACATCACGTTGGCGGGGGGCGGAGGGTGGTTGGAATAAACAGCTGCTGTTGAAAATGGCTTAGCACTGTGGAGGGCAATTTTGCACACATTTCTGGGTATTCATGCACCAGTCAGGAAAGTAATGAAGTAATTTCCTCATTTACCGGCAGAATTTTCATGTTCTCTTGCAGTTTCATGCCCCCAGCATAAAATTCCCTAACAGTCAAGCCATATGCAAAATTTGTCTTCTGTGATATTTTGAACCTCTTTGGTTTGAAAAGAGACAATTCTTATTTACTCAAACTACATTTTTGCCTGCACTGAGAACTTAAACCTCCCATATACCTTCATACATGTGCCTTCACTGCTTTGCTGATACATCACAATGCTTAGCTTCCTAGGCTTAGAACCATTTCCAAGTGCTGTTAATCTCCACAATATCCCGCTCATACTGCTCACTGTTAAATATTCTCCAAATACAACATCAATAAGCAGGCGAAGACACTGCTATTTGCCTCCACTGCAGATATTTCATAATGCAGGCGTTCATGACCTTCAAAAGATTATCCTAGCAACCTCGTGCCAGGGATACCTGTCCTTAAGCTCTGAAACGCACCTACAGGCTCTTCCACAATACATCAAAACAGAATAAATATGATGCTGAAGTCAGCCAAGTTTTGTTCAGTGCAATATTACATAGGGGTAAATCCAACAGCTGTGTTTTGACAATGTCACACAGGGAGTCTTACTTTCTTATGTAACTTGTATAAACAGCACTAGAGTATGCCAGAAGTCTGTTAAATATAGAAGCAGAGTATAGGAGGAGAAGAAAGTTATTTGACTCCTCAAGCTTTGCTCTGCATATTCAATATGATCATGGCTGATCACCAAAATTCAATGTTCCAGCTTTCTTCTCATATCTCTTAATCCCTCTAACCAAGAACAATATCCACTTCACTTTAATATATCTAATGGCTGGCTTCAACTGCTTTCTGTGGGAAAGATTTCTGCTGGTTCAACATCTTCAGAAGCAATTCCCCCCTCACATGTCAGCCTTAATGGCATAGCCTTAGACTGTTGGACTTCTCAGCTATTGGGAACACCTGTCCTGCCAGCTTGTTTGAATATTGTAAATTTTCTCTAGTTCCTTGTGAATTCAATTACATTTATAATCACATCTCTTACTGTACAACATTCTTGCCAACAAAGGAAGCAGTCTGGTTAAGTTTTTGCTCAATTCCCTTTGTAGTAAGAACTTTCTTCTTTGGATAGGGAGAGCAAATCAATGCCACTGCTGGCAACCTGGCACGGTTTGTTATCCTTATATGACATGCCCTCCAATCAATCCAATAATAATGCTCCAAAAAGTCAAAGAACTGTATTCGATCTTTTAGCAACTAACGAAGCGTACAATCTTGAAGTGATGCAATTAAGCAGTCAACAGAGGTCCCCAGCTCCAAATGGCCCAGAGCTAAACACAAATAAATAACTAAACAGTTCGCTTTTACTACACCCCCACCCACATGACTAGTTAAGATAAAAAACATAATAAATGTGGAACACAAAATACTATACATGAAAACAGATAGAAAACAGATGCACGGCTCCTACAATGCATATTATACTTAAGGAAGGGTCTCACGATGACACTGTAAGTTTGGGGTAAGACATCCCTGCTCCGAGACATAAATCCACTTGCCATGAAGCCAGCATACAATTTGCCTTCTTAATCACCTGCTGCACCTGTAGGATTACCTTCAATTGAATGATACCCAAATAAATCCAGTCTATTTCACTTTCACTAATTTATCATCATTTAGTAATTATCTGCCTTCTTCTTATTGCTGCCAAACTGGAGAACCTTGCATTTATCCAGGTTATACTGCATCTGTTATGTACATGTCTACTCCCTCAACAATTCAAAAGAAGCTGCAATTCTCTGCACCCTCCTCAGGGAAAGGGGAACATCAAACCATTTACCTTGCTATGAGACAGAATCAGGGATGCAAATGTCAGAGACAGCGTCAAGGTGTCTCACCGTCCTTTTAAGCCCACCTCAGCTCTCAGTTGAGCCAGTGGATACACTGGGTCTTACATGGTCTTAACAGTGTTGAAGAACTTGTGCATGTCATGCTTATCAACAAGTTACTGGACCTTCTGCAATCTTTCCAACCCACCATCTATTCATTTGGTCATTCTTCCATAAGACCATAAGACAAAGGAGCAGTCGGCCATTTGGCCCATCGAGTCTGCTCTGCCATTTTATCGTGAGCTGATCCATTCTCCCAGTTAGTCCCACTCCCCCACCTTTTCACCATAACCTTTGATGCCCTGGCCTCAGATACCTATCAATCTCTGCCTTAAATACACCCAATGACTTGGCCTCCACTGCTGCCCGTGGCAACAAATTCCATAGATTCACCACCCTCTGACTAAAAAAATTTCTCTGCATTTCTGTTCTGAATGGGCGCCCTTCAATCCTTAAGTCATGCCCTCTTGTACAAGACTCCCCCATCATGGGAAACAACTTTGCCACATCCACTGTCCATGCCTTTCAACATTGGAAATGTTATAAGGTCTCCCCTCATTCTTCTAAACTCCAAGGAATACAGTCCAAGAGCGGACAAACGTTCCTCATATGTTAACCCTCTCATTCCCGAAATCATTCTAGTGAATCTTTTCTGTACCCTCTCCAATGTCAGCACATCCTTTCTTAAATAAGGAGACCAAAACTGCCCATAGTACTCCAAGTGAGGTCTCACCAGTGCCTTATAGAGCCTCAACATCACATCCCTGCTCCTACACTCTATTCCTCTAGAAATGAATGCCAATATTGCATTCGCCTTCTTCACTACCGACTCAACCTGGAGGTTAACTTTAAGGGTATCCTGTACGAGGACTCCCAAGTTCCGTTGCATCTCAGAACTTTGAATTCTTTCCCCACTTAAATAATAGTCTGCCTGTTTATTACTTCTGCCAAAGTGCATAACCATACACTTTCCAACATTGTACTTCATTTGCCACTTCTTTGCCCATTCTTCCAATCTATCCAAGTCTCTCTACAGACTCTCCGTTTCCTCAGCACTACCGGCCCCTCCACGTATCTTTGTATCGTCAGCAAACTTAGCCACAAAGCCATCTATTCCATAATCTAAATTGTTGATTTACAATGTAAAAAGAAGCGGCCCCAACACGGACCCCTGTGGAACACCACTGGTAACCGGCAGCCGACCAGAATAGGATCCCTTTATTCCCACTCTGTTTCCTGCCAATCAGCCAACACTCTATCCACGTATGTAACTTTACTGTAATTCCATGGGCTCTTATCTTGTTAGTGGCCTCATGTGTGGCACCTTGTCAAAGGCCTTCTGAAAATCCAAATATACAACATCTACTACATCTCCCTTGTCTAGCCTACCGGTAATTTCCTCAAAAAAGTTAATTCTTCTAATTAACTTTACTTTTCAGCTACCTTTAAAGTTGTTTTTCCTCCTCCCTTGCTGTACGGTGATGTTTTCAAACCAAAAATGCCTTGTTTGTGGTTAATTAACTAGATTTTCAGGTTATTTTCATTAAACCAGTCCCAGACTTTCTGGTAGAAAGGCCAAGAATCTCCGCACAAATATTAATTATGACAGACAATTCAGATGCTGGGGACACTTTGCAGCTGGTTGGTAATTGTCAGCTTACCTGCAGGGTGCTCTGTGGGTGTGAGTCCTTGTGGTCTTAAAATGTTGATTTACTTTTCACAACATTTCTGCTCCTGCTGTCATTTTCGGCAAGGATACAGAGTGAACAGAACAGAAGCACGCACATATGCCAAGAGGAGCACGCTACCTCCTAGTCAACACACCTGTTCATGCAAACACCAACACCACCTGTATTTAATCTGCAGGACCCACAATGAACCCATCATAGGAAAAACCCTGAGAATTGAAGTGGAAGCAAGTCATCCTCAGCCCTGAAGGGTTTCTGCTTAAGAAGTATTTAATATTAACTGGAATCGAAATGGAAGGTCCTGCCCAGGGATCTCCGACTGAAACATCGACTGCACGCGTTTCCATTGCTACTGCTTGGCCTGCTGAGTTTCTTCAGCAGTTGGTGTGTGTTGTTTGGATTTCCAGCATCTGCAGATTCTCTCTTGTTTATGAACATTTTCATTACATTTTATAGGCTTTCGTGAAATGTACTTTTAAATCTACCAATATTCTCTATTTCTGAGTTTCATTAATAACAAAACTCCAATCATTCTCAACTATTATTAAACTCTTGAGTAATCATTTTCAACACAAACAGTAGAACTATTTCAAACCACAAAAACTTGAGTATTTATATGTAGTTTTTCAAAATAAGTTCCATTAATATTAATTAAAAATGCAAGATTTTTCCCCAAAGTTGTCAAACAACAATTTTGCCCCATACAGATTCTTGTGGATGGCCCTGCACTTGATTTTAGTGTGAGAATGACTTGAGGTTATTGCAGTAATGGAGCAGACTCCAGCCCCGCCGCGATTGTAACGCTCACTTACACCGAGCACTCAGTCTTATTTTTGCGCAATTTCGGCGGCCTGGGATTGTACGTCAGCGGCGCTGCTTTCGACCCTAGCCCATCGCCCGTCAAATTTCCCGTGTCGGTGCCTATGGTGCGGTCGCAGGCTTCCTTTAATTTCCCTTCCGTCTCCACCGCCGTGGTCAGGTGACCGCTCATCGTAAAAGCAAAAGCTTAGTAACCGAGCCCACGTTACTTCACCGACACCGCCTGAAAGCACAAGGCCGGTCACCCGGCAACTCCGCTCCTGGTTCCCATGGTAACCGGAGACGCGGCCTACTGTGAAAATCAAGCTTTGCGTCAGACTTTTCCGCAAATCATCGGCACAAGAGATTTTGCATTTGCTGTAAATCTTAAGCATTAACCAGTACAGGAGGAACTCAGCTGGTCAGGCAGCAACAATGGACTGATGAAGGATCTCGGCCCGAAAAGTCGACTTCATTTCCATAGATGCTGCCTGACCCGCATGCTGGAGGAACTCAGCAGGTCGGGCAGCATCAGTGGAAACGATGAGTCGACGTTTCGGGCCGGAACCCTTTGTCAGGACTGAAGAAAGAAGGATGGGGAAGGATTTGATGCTGCCTGGCCTTCTGAGTTCCTCCAGCACTTTGTGTCTGCTGCATTGATCTGAAACATTGATTCTCGATTCTCGCTCTACTAATGCTGCCTGACCTGCTAAGTACAGTCATTGATTTCCTGCCTCAGTTCCCATATCTGGAGTATGAATATTATTTTGTTTTACCATTACGATTTAAAGAAATGCTGCCTTCTATGCTTGGCATTTAGTCATAAATGTAGAAACCAAAAACACTGCTAGGGGAATAGAGCCTGATTTCCCAGCTCAATGGCACCCAACTGTAATTGTAAAGTAAAAAGCCACAGATCTGTGGCTTTTTACTTTACAATTACAGTTTGTATCTTTTTCAGCTTTCATTTTTAATCTGGTTTAAATCTTAAGCACCCCACTAGCAAAACATTAAATGGGACCATGCTTAAATTGATCTGCATTTCACGGTTGTCGCATTGGCCTCACTGCTGCACTGACCCTGCTCAATTAGTAGACAAGTCAAAAACAAATGTTGTGACTACCTTATACTGCATTTACCATTGCCATTTCAGATTTTAACCAGCATATAGCAAATATTCTATGCAAAGATCTTGTCAGTTCTGTTGCTGTCATAAGTGGGCTTGCAAACTTCAGCTAGGCAAGTTCACTAGATCATACACACAAGAGATTCTGTTCTTGAGCAACATACATAAAGTGCTGGAGGAACTCAGCAAGTTGGGCAGCATCTATGGAGGGGAATAAACAGTCAATGTTTCGGGCTGAAGCCCTTCATCAGGACTAGCTGAGAGATTGATAAAAAAAAAGTTTATGTCATGGTCCAGTCTGAACAATGGCTGGCATCCAAGTTTCGATTGTCCAATTCCCAAAGTATGATTAGCTGCCACTGTCCCTTTAAGACTCACACTGCTCATTATTCCTTGCCACCTTCCTTCATGAAAACTCTACTCAAAGGCCTTGTGCTGAACACTCACTGAGTAAGGGGTCCATTTCTAGTAAACTGATGGTGATTTCGTGTTTGGATTTTATTTGTGTTGTCTTGTTCATTTCGAATCGAAGTTTATTCTAGACCTTATTCAGCACTTGGGTTCACCATTGTCCATTAACTCTCTAGCTACAAGTTTCCATATGTGAATTGAATTGAATTGACTTTATTATTTACATCCTTCTCATACATGAGTAAAAATCTTTACGCTATGTCTCCATCTAAATGTGCAATGTGCAATTTATAGTAGTTTGTAATAAATAGTATGCATAACAGGACAGTCAATAGAAATACAATTGTATCAGCAAATTCATGCAGTCTGACGGCCTGGTGGAAGAAGCTGTCCTGGAGTCTGTTGGTCCTGGCTTTTATGCCGTGGTACCATTTCCAGGATGGTAGCAGCTGGAACAGTTTGTGGTTGGGATCATTCCCAATGATCCTTCAAGCCCTTTTTACACACCTGTCTCTGTAAATGTCCTGAATAGTGAGAAGTTCACATCTACAGATGCGCTGGGCTGTCCACAGCACTCTCTGGAGAGCCCTGCGATTGAGGGAAGTACAGTTCCCATACCAGGCAGTGATGCAGCCTGTCAGGGTGATCTCAATTGTGCCCCTGTAGAAAGTCCTTAGGATTTGGGGACCTTTATCAAACTTCTTCAACCGTCTGATGTGAAAGAGGTGCTGTTATGATTTTTTCACTACACAGCCAGAATGTAAAGACCATGTGAGATCCTTGGTGATGTGTATGCCAAGAGCTGATCACCCTTTCAACCCCAGATCCATTGATGTCAATAGTTAGCCTGTCTCCATTCCTCCTGAAGTCCACAACCAGCTCCTTTGTTTTTGCAACATTGAGGGAGAGGTTCTTTTCTTGACACCACTGTGTCGGGGTGATGACTTCTTCCCTGTAGGCTGCCTCATTATCATTTGAGATTAGACCAATCAATATAGTATCGTCAGCAAATTTAATTAGCAATTGGAGTTGTGGGTGGCAACACAGTCATGGGTATACAGAGAGTAAAGGATGAGGCTTAGGACACAGCCCTGAGTGCACTTGTGTTGAGGGTCAGAGGGGCAGAGGTAAGGGAGCCCACTCTCACCACCTGCGGGCCATCTGACAGGAAGTCCAGGATCCAGCTGCACAAGGCAGGGTGAAGGCTGAGGTCTCTGAGCTTCTTATCAAGCCTGGAGGGAATTATGGTGTTGAATGCTGAGCTGTAGTCCACGAACAGCTTTCTCACATAAACATCCTTCTTCTCCAGATATGTAAGGATGGTCTATTGCATCATCCTTCAATCGGTTGTGTGAATTGTAGTGGATCCATTGTGGGTGGTAGCATGCTGCAGATATAGTCTTTGAGCAGCCTCTCAAAGCATTTGCTTCTGTGTAGCCTCTCAAATTTGTGGGTAATCTCACTACAATAGTTGTAAATAGATCTATTCAATTCATTGAAACCTTACAAAAATAAAAATCACAGGCTCGATAAAGGGAGAATGTTCTCTTTTGTTGAGGACCAGAACCAGAGGTTAATGTCCCAGAAGTAGAGAAGGACCATTTGGAATTGGGATGAGATGAAACTTTCCCACTCAAAGCGTGATAAACCTTTAGAATTCCCTCTTATGTAAAGTTGCTAAGGTTCAGTCATTGATTCATTTAAGACAAAGATTTCTGAATATTGAAAGAACCAAGACGTGGGGATAGTGCAGGAAAAAGGCATTAAATGAGAAGATTAATAATCTTTATTATGTTCTTACTTTGTTATTTACTTCTAAATACTGACTTTCCTTCACAATTTGGATCTCTGCAAAAAATGGAAATCATGAAGAGATTGTGTTGCAAATTAGAATGGGGATGGAATGATGTGGGAAGAGGACCACATAAGAGGAAGACTTCAAAATGTAAGCTAAGAGGGAAAGGGGAAGAAGATCCCACTCTGGAGACAGTCAGGGTGGGAATTTTACTGTCATTGCACAACTATGGCCTGGAATTGTCTTTGGAAACAATTAGGATCGTGGCAGTGGTAAGCTGTGGAGAAGATTTTGGGTGGGGTGGTCTCCTGTAGAGATGATCGGGGTTTGTGGTGAATATAGGCCTTGTAGAAGTATTCAGCCCCCAACAAGTATCGTGAAAAAAGCATATCCTTGAAGTATCACTTCCAATTTTCTGTAAAGTTATAGAGGAAGGTCTTGTGGTTGAATGGGACTAAAGTGGAACATTTTGGCTTCAACATTAAATGGTACGTGCCATGTAAATCTAACATTGCACATCATTCAGGTAATGCCATTCCTCCTGTAAAGTAAGGTGCAGATAGATTCATGCTATGAGATGACTTTCAGCAGCAGGGAGTGGAAATCTGGTCAGTATTTATGGAAAGATGAATACTGCTAAACACAGAGAAATCCTAGATAAGAACCTGCTAGCCTCTGCCAGAAAGCTTAAACAGGGGAGGAAGTTCATCTTTCAGCGGGACAACAACCCAAAGCACACTGCCAGAGCAACCATAGAGTGGCTTCAAATGAAGAGAATTGATGTCCCAGTCAGAGTCCTGGCCTTAACCCAATCGAACATCTCCAGCAAGACCTCAAGATTGTTATTCACCACCACACCCCAACTAATCTGGGACAGCTTGAGGAATTTTGAAAGGAAGAATGGGTAAATCTTGTTCAACCACAGTGTGCAAAGCTAACAGATACTTATCCAAGATGATTACTGGCTGTAATAGCTGCAAGAGATGGTTCAACTAAGTACTGAGAAAGGGGGGATGAATACTTTTGAACTGTAGGCATTTCAGCTTTTGAATTTTTAATTTTTCATGCTTTATAATTTCCTTAATTTTTGGGCTTACTGTGAGAAAAGGAGCATATGATTCAGAAATAAAAACTCTCAGTTAAATTGATCAAAATTCCTGGTTGTAATACTTATTTATGGGCACAAAGGGTTGGGGGCTGAATACTTTTACTAGGCACTATAAGCTTTGGAGATTCGAGGGTAAGTAGGTTGGGGAGCTAATCAAAAGAAGAGAATGGTGAAAGAGTTACATAACAGCTTAATATAGCTGAATATGATTTAATCTTCCAACATCATTGAAATGTTAACATCAAAATATGGACCAAGGTAACCATGCAACTCTGGCATATATTTATGACATTCCAATTTATGCAAGGTAGTAAATGTCAAGAACACCAGCAGGTGAAAATAGTTCAGGTAAACTAACATCTTTATTGCTTTAGAAACTGGCCACTGGCAAGAGATGTACAGCAAACTGAGATGTGTGTGAGCCATAAAGAGAACAAAATGCAATGTCAGAATAAATATACATCTCTTTTCTTCCTTATGTCCAACATTTAAAAAGAAACAAACTTCAAAGAGTCCGACAAATTGTAGCCACCTCAAACATTGTAAGTAGGTTTCCTCTGAAGAGTTAATTTTGCATAGACTGCTGAGATAAAACTAAAAGCAATCACTTTGAAGAAAACAGCAATTGTGATTTTAAACTAAATTTTATTTACAATAGAGAACTTCATTGACACATGCATTTTTACAAATTCAGAATGCAGATCAAGTCTAGATTCTTAAGGCTTCACTGAAAATTGGCAAGATTTCTCTTGCAGTAATTTAATGTACAGTATATTGAAACTTTAAAACACATTACAAGGGAACCCATAAAAAGAACCATAAAGAAATTAATCTCAATATCAAACACGTCTCACCTAGCCATCAAACGACCAATCTCCCTGATACAGGAACTTGCCATGTGCCAGACTACAATACAGCAGATAGTAAAAGGAAAACTTGCAAGGGCCATTTGATTGCTACATACGTTAAACAGTCCTCACTGGAAAGAGAAGTAGTGCACTAAAATGTGGTGAAAACCACAATATCCACATAGGTCAGTCAATATTACTGTACCACTGGCTTTATTGCACTCAGTATTTCCCCACTATCGACAAAAAATATAGGCAACATTAACTCTTCCCCATTTTGGCAATCAGTTCATCACAGATTTTTGTCAGTTCTTCTACTTCCTTATTCTGAAAAGAAATCAGAAATATATTGAATGTACATTTTCTAGGCTTAAGATGAGGCATAGATTTTAAAATTACCACATTGAATACACTGATATCTGGTCTTTTCACAGCCATTCACAAAAAATGTCTGTAGTTTTCCCTGAGAAAGTATGCAGCTCGAGCAGACCAAAAATTATTTACGATTTTGTAGACCACCTTAATTGGACTGCAGTAAGTGTTATATTTGTTCCATGATGATTGCTCCTTGGTGGAAAGTTATAAAGTACGAAGAGGTGTTAACTAAATTGAAAGAGCAAAACTCCCAAGCTAAAAATGCATCTACACATCCAACAACTCAATCTCAGTTCTCCGGTATTTCCTAAGACAAGATTCACTACTGGTACTTGGCCCTAAATGGTTGTCTGCTTTTGCCGTTAATACATCGTCCAGCTATGAATTTGTGCAGTGTAGGGGGAAATGAAGGCAGAAAGTTTTCCATTCATTTGCCTGAAATAACCAATGCATTTAGGTGAATGACACTTCAGTGCTAGTTGCTAACTCAAGTGCTTGTACTCCAATTTAAATTAGCAATAGTGATTCAAGTGGCACTAAAACTGGGATCATACCAAAGTCATTAGTTCTTTGCATTTCATATGAAAACCTAATCTTTATCAGTTGAGAATCTCTTGCAAGAGCAATTTAAAGGACCTGCCCAGAACTCAAACACGAGTTCCACAATGTGTGTATTTATTTAACTGGTGTTAAGAATTTATGACGCTGGGAGAAAATGAACTGATTGTCACCTAAGAGTATCCAAATACATTAACCTCCTACACAATGAAATAATTGCAAAGTGTTGCCCATTGATTTTAGTGAAAACCAAAAATAGCATACACTAGTAACACAAGTGCAGACAGTATACACACCTGAAAATAATAGCCAAGTAGGAATTAGTTATATATGACCTTCCAATTCAGAAACTACATTCAAAATAATGATTAGAAAATCAGTCTTAACCAATTTAAATGTTGAAAGGACATTCATTTCTAAAACACATTGAATTACCTTCTGTTCTAAAGTTCTCTCCAATGACTCCACTTTCATCTGTTCCTTCCGTAAGCTGGCTTGAAAAGCTGTCTGCTCCGATTTGGACTTGGCACGTACTTGAGCGATCTCAGCATTTGCTCTAAAATTCAATGGATGTTCAGTGAACGTGCATGTAGATATAAATTTAGATTGCCCATTATATTTATTATATGCACATTGGCTGCCAAGCCATAGCTTTGCATCACAGTGATATGATCAGCTACGTTATGCATATTTTTCATCCTTTATACTCTACCTATTCTACGTAAAGGGGCATAAGATGTAATCAGCACTGAGCTTCTATGCTTGCTGCAGACCATAAGTTCCCATTCACCTCATGTGGTTTCCCAGGCAGGAACTTACTGAGAAACTGCCTGGTACTACCCCTCCACCATCAAGCTCCTGAATAAAAGGGAATAATTACACTCACTTGCCCCATCATTGAAATGTTCCCACAGCCAATGATCTCAGTTTTAAGGTCTCTTTATTCCATTATCTCATGTTCTCATTATTTATTGCTATTTATTTATATTTGCATTTGTAGAGTTTGTTGTCTTCCGAACTCTAATCTTTCTTTGATCCTATTATCGTTACTATTCTATAGATTTGCTGAGTATGCCCACTGGAAATTGAATCTCAGGGTTGTAGATGGTGATATATATGTAGTTTGACAATAAAATTTACTATGAACTTTGAACAGCAGGGCTTGCATCGTAGTATGCAGATTTATAAGATGGAAAAAAGGTTATTTGTAGATGTGGGGACTTGTCAGGAGTAAAGAGTAGATGTCACACCAACTACAAGTTAAGCCAACTACAAATAGTTGAAAAATTATGAATGCTTCATGTAAAAACTATCTAGCATTATTTCAAGTGTCAAAACATGTAAATTTTTATATCAAAAGTTTAAAAAAATTCAAGACATTTAACAACACTTAAAGTAATTCTACAATCTGAAAATTCTAACAGTTTGTATTGTCCCTAGTAACATCTAGCCTCTAGAGATATCAATAAAAAACCTCCCTGAAAAATCATGTATTTCTCTGCAAAGTCATTGTCATGAATTATATTTATTGATTATATGTTCCCCATTGATTTCAATAATTGCTTCATGCCCCTTTATGAGCTATTAATTATTAACAGGAAGAAAGAATATTTACTTGTCAAGCTTCTCTTCTGCATGGATCTTGAGAGCATGGTACCGCTGTTCTTCTTTCTTCACACGGGCAAGGTACTCTTGGGCACATTTCTTCAATACTTCCTCATTCTGCCAAAAATAAGTAATTGCCCTGAAGATCAGAATAGATACACAAGAAAACGTGTTTCCTCAAAATAGTCTTTTAGGAAGGCCTTGAAGGGTAATTGCCTTCAGTACACGCTGCAGATTTAATTTTGTATATTGATCAAGATAACAAAATCTATATTTCAAAGCAGCACACACGTTTCGGGCCAAGACTCTTTTTCAGGACTTAAATGGAAGGGGGAAGACAACAGAATAAAAAGCTGGAGGAAGGGAAAAGAGGCAAGCTAGAAGGTGATATGGGAAGTCAAGTGTATAGGAAAGGTAAAGGGCTGGGGAAGAAGGAACCTATCATCTTCTAGCTAGCCTCCTTCCTCTTTCCTCACCTTTTTATTCTGGCATCTTCCCCCTTCCATTCAGTCCTGAAGAAGAACCTCAGCCTGATACATCAACTGTTTATTCACAGATTCTGCCTGACCTGCTGAGTTTGTCAAGCATGTTGTGTATGTTGCTTTGGATTTCCAGACTCTGCAGACTTTTCTTGTTTATAATCTGCATTTCAGTCTGACGTCACTGACAAAATTACAGTAAAATTTACAAACAGGATTTTGCACCAAACAAAGAAACAATGATCACTACCAACTCTAAAGAAATTTAAACGCAAAGATCCAGTAACAAATGTAACAAAGGTTTTCCATCCCTGTTCTGGCTGCATCATAAAGCAGTTTCAGAGAATCCCTGGTGTCCAGCAAGAATGCTTAGACAGCCAATTATACTGAGGAATTCTCACAACCAGCTGTGCATATGACTTATGCGTATGACAATAAACTTAACTTTATCTTTGAGTTTGATTTTTTAACATTTAAATAGTGCTAAATAAAGACTGGAATATACACTTGGCATTTATACAGGAACTGGAATATCATTAACTGGTGGGAGGAGAGAGAGCAGCGTGCCGCGCGTGCGCAGCCATCCGGTGAAAAATGATATCGTATCTGTTAGATAGGGGCCGTGGACAATTCTGATTTGATGGAGATAGACGTGAAAGCACAGAGGAACATCTGGAGAAATTTTTGAAACGCTAGTTCGCTGCTGTTGTTACTGCGCGATCGGGAACCTTCTGGAGGGAAGGCCTCAAAATCCCCAGCTTTGCCTGCTGTTGGCAACCGAGATTGAGGTCGAGTCGTTTGGACAAAGATGGCGCTCAGTACTCGATGTCAGAGAGCTGATCGGAGGCTGGAAGTTTTCGGATGACTCAGAGTCGGACTGTGGTTGAGCATGGCAGGGAGAGTTTTTCTCCCTTCTCCCGTCTGCGTGAGATGTGGGACATTTGAGAGACTTTGAACTTTTTACTGTGCTCATGGACTTCTTCATCAGGTTATGGTATTGTTGCACTGTTGTAACTATATGTTATAATTATGTGGTTTTGTTAGTTTTTTCAGTCTTGGTCTGTCCTGTGTTTTGTAATATCACACTGGAGGAATATTGTATCATTTCTTAATGCATGCATTACTAAATGACAATAAAAGAGGACTGTGTGTCTTCATAATCTAAAATGTGCTATTAATTTTGTAAACAAATTATTTTATTACCTTAAAATATTTTACATTCTGAAATATTTAAGCAAAGAAATATAATTAATCTTCACAACTAGAAATTTGCTAAATAGAGTTAGTTTTCTATTAAAGGGATGTCCATTGAGAAAAGAGATAAGAATGAATTTCTTTAACCAGAGGGTAGTAAATCTGTGGAATTTGCTGCCACAGGTAGCTGTGGATGCAAAGTCACTGGGTGCATTCAAGGCAGAGGTTGATAGGTTCTTGGTTAGTCTGGCATGAAAGGATATGGGAAAAAGGGAGGAGATTGGGGTTTAGAGGGAAGTGGATCAGCCATGATGAAATGGTGGAGCAGACTCGATGGGCCAAATGGCCTAATTCTGCTCCTATGTCTTATGGTCTAAAAAAATACTTTTTACTGCAGAGAAGAATGTACAACATATTCAGAATGCTTTTACAGTAAGAACATTTTGTAAATAGCTTAATTTTTTGCAAAATTATTCATTTCTTAAAATATGTTTGCAAAATACAATTCTCCATAGAAAAGAGAGGATATTATTACAACAGGTTTTGGATTTTGATGTTGATTCTTCAGTATTTGCTCTCAGTTCCACAGTATAATAATCCCAAACACTGACAGATTTCTGATAATAATTACTGCAAAATTGGTCCTATCTTTGGTTTTGTATCTAAGGTTATTTAATTACCAAAGTAAAAATGACAAGAAATGTAAACTTATGTGGTCAATACTCCAAGATGTTGTGCTTAGCTACAAGTGAAATATACTTGATCTTCATTGGACTTCCAGTTATTCACTGAATTCCTGCAGGCCTCTACACTGCAATTTCCTATTACCATTCTGTCAACAAGAACTATCAAGGACTCATTTTCTTGGAATTAATTATTTACTTATTTTTTTATTTGCGCAGTTTGACTTCCTTTTGCACATTGGTTGTTTGTCAGTCTCTGCTAATGTGTCATTTTTTCATTGATTCTATTGTATTTTTACTGTGAACACCTGAAAGAAAATGCAACCCAAGGTAGTAAGTATAGGGTGAGATATACATACTTTGATAATAAATTTCCTTGGAACTTTGATTTGAGCTTTGAACTTTACCAAAACAGCCACCTTCTGCAAGAATCTGGGATAGGTGTATATTGGGAAAGCAACTACTACCAGCTTTAGGCAACAATCCTTAGTGAAACATAGATTATTTAAATTAATGACAAATAATACACAGAAAACAAAATAAAGAAAGATATGTTTAAGAGGGACATATAAAGAAGTCAAAAAAAGTGTGCTGGAGGAATTATTTATTTATTTTATTTCCAGATACAGTGTGGAACACGTTCTTCTGGCCCAATGGCCACACAGCCCTGCAACCCACCTATTTAATCCTATTAATCCTAGCCTAATCACACGACAATTTATAATGGCCAACTAACCTACTAACCTGAGGAAGAAACTGTCACATCGGAGCTCCGATCTCCGGAACACTCCGAGCTATATTAGCGTTGTGCTATCCGATATGTTACCGTGGCGCCCCAATTACTAATTAAGGCTTACAATACTGTTGGTACTTCATTTACACCTGATTGAACAAACTCTGAACTCTTTTTTAATAGACACATGGTGAATAAAAGACTGCAGCACCTCACCCTTCATGTGTTTGAATGGCAAGTCCCTTTGATTGGGACAACTCAAATCCAACAGCAATTCCTAAAGTTTGTTTAATTCTGAATTCCACAAGTCAGTGTGCAGTCACACCTTCGAGACGTCAGTGTGCAGTCAACAAGGCATTGATATGCTTTGAAGAAATTACATAAACATTTTAAAAACAACACACCATGATGTCTACAAATTATGAATTCTATTGCATTGTACACAGAGCAACCTACACTGCCTGAGGTTTAGGCTAAATAGCAGGAGCCTCGGTATCCCAGTCTAAACTTAGCAGTTTAAAACTTAATAATTTAATATTTATTCTATTAGTTAATTTTCATTTCCAAAAATAATTCGGTGGATATGGATATCATCGCGGGCTACTGGTACACAGAGCTCCAACTCACAGTCAGCACTATATTGTAGAACTAATAAAGGGAAATAAGATTCAAATATTAACTTTTAAAAGTTCAAAAAATAAGTTCTGCAATGTCCTCCTCATTCTTATTTTAAATTACTAACTATAGTTCGTCTGCTGAAATTATTATAATTACCCTGTTAGGGGAACAATTGCTGTCCATATATAGTTTAAAATTCTATGTTTAGAAAAGATTAGAAAATAATTTTCTTAATGAACCCACCTTTCGGAACCCCTCTAACACCTCCTTCATTTTCTCGTATCGCCTGAAGAGGTCCGCCAGAGATTTCTCCACAGAGTTCAGGTCAGACAAGGCCTGGTCCTTTTCCAAGATTAACTGCTGTACAGTGTGATGGGAGATAGATTTTTCTCTGTGATCGTCATCTGCGGAAAACAAAACTCATATCATGCCATTTTACAGGACCCATATCTAAGCTACAGCTCAAAAAATATTTCGTAAAATAATTGTTAATGGAGAAACACACAGGCTTTGTCCTGATTATGAATTCCCTATCTATGTACAGCCGATATATATGAATGAACATTTGGGATACCAGTGGGATGGATGTGCCAGCCTTTGCATTTAAATATACTACCAGGAGGCCACATCTTAGACTTACAACTACTTGAGTTAAAGACAATTCGGAGGAAAGGGGCCTGTCACATCCTGGGACGGACCTGTACAGGAATTTTGTTTGTAATATGCTTTGGAAAATTTTAATATTGCAATCCATGAAACTCCAGTACTGGACATTCGAGTCAAAAACACAACAGTTTTCAGCAAAAGTTTCAAAAAACATTCTTTATATGTTATTACTTCTAATACAATATCAAATTTCTCAACAAACGACATTTACCAATATACTTAATATGCATTTGGTAATTATGGTAACCCCCAGAAAACTGATTAGGATAGAACACAAGGCAGTAATTTGCACTAAAAAAACAGCCACCAAAAGTAAATGTGTGCTTTCCTCATCTTAAGGAAGATTAAAATAAGGTAAGATAAGACAAAACTTTATTTATCCCAAAGGAAATTATTGTTGCAAAGTGCTCAGTCAGAAATATATGCTTTAAAATACAAAATGTAAGCACTGAGGTATGAAAAAGAATACAAAGTGTCCATTAAAAGGTAATAGTGCAATTAAGTCAACAAGTTTGAGAAAGGAAGAATGTTTCTAATCTAAAAGCTAATGTGCCTTTGAAATATACATACTCATTCTCTGGGTAATCAATTGCAGATGATGTTTGGGTAAATAACGGATGAACACACAGTGAGAAAGTTTATAGCAAAGGAAAATGCTTAATATATCCTGGCATAACTTTCAAAACCGTTTTCTGCCTATGATAGGCAGCAGATATACTTTCTTTGGCTCTTGCATACAGGCCAAAATTAAGAAAGAAAATGATACGGCTAATATGTTGTATGTCAAAGATTACCCTCTGTGGTTGGCAAATGTGGGCGAGTCTTTTAAAAGATAACAACACAAATCATCATGGTCAAAACTGGAACTGTTTCTGAAGTTGCACTTCCACATTGTATATCAAATGAAAGATACTCCAGTAATGTCTCACAGATTGCTCAATTCTGTTGATGAGGTCTCTCTCAGATAATGATATTGGTTGATATCTTGCCCTGAGCACACAATGGAAACTTAAACTTAATAGAAATTAGGCTAATAGAGGAAGTATAATCCATCTAATAAATCAGCAATAAAACAAAATAATTAAAGTGGTCCATTCATTCTATATTTATTAGTTCACAGGACGTCTATATTCCTGGCAATGCCAGCATTTAATGGCCATTGTTAATTATCTGTGAACTGTGGATTAATCAGTGGGATTGAAGTCACATATAGGCAAGATTGGGTACGAGAGACAGATTTCCATCCTTGAAAGACATCAATGAACCAAATATGGGATTTTATGAAAGTCTAGTTAGTTTCATGCTTAAAATTTTCTGATATCATTTTTTAAAAATTCCACATTTCTTAAATTATTTGATTCAATTCCTCGATTATTCTAGGATTCAAGCTCCGTTTTCAGCATGCAAACCTTAGTGGCAGAAGAATTCTTCAGCAACGTAGTTCAGAATCTTAACCATATTTCCTCTTTAACCAAGAAAAATCAAGACCAAGTCTCACATAACCAGATGAAATTGGTTCACTTAACATAGTGTCATGAGAGGGATCTCTGCCTCCGTGGTTACACAGGGAGAAGGCAGGAGATTGGGGCTGAGAGGAAAATTAGATCAGCCATGATGAAGTGGCAGAGCAGACTTAATGGGCCAAATGGCCTGATTCTGCTCCTATATCTTATGATATGTAGAAATGAAATTTATCTCTCTAAAGGATGCCTTGGTAGAATTAGTAAAGTCAGTGATTCCTAAAAAAGAAAAAAGCACAAATAGTAAATGGATGACAGATGAAATCAAAAATCTAATGGAAGAAAGGAGACGGAAGAAAGCAAATCCTATAGAATATAAATCCTTAGATAAAAAAGTTAAAAGCTTATGTCAAAAAGCCAAAAAAGAATGGTTAAACCAGGAATGTGAGCAAATAGAGAGAATTCCGATTACTGATCCAAAAAGGTTACATCAGCAAATCAAGGATATCACTGGTAAAAAGCTCCCCTGTTCTTCAGGTGGATGTTTGAAAGCAAAGAACAGTACCATTATCATGGAAAAAGATGAGATTATGAACAGATGGGCTCAGTACATTCAGGAATTGTTTGAAGATGATCGAGGCGAAAAACCAGAAATTAAGAAAAACATTGAAGGTCCAAGTATTTTAAAATCTGAAGTTCGTAATGCAATAAATAAGATGAAGAAAGGAAAGGCAGCAGGTCCTAATGAATTAGTAATAGAACAAATTATTGCCCTTGAAGATTATGGAATTGAAAAACTTACTGATTTAATCAATGACATTTATGAGACTGGAATAATACCAGAAGAGATGAAAAAAAATCAGTATTTATCGCTCTTCCTAAGAAACCTGGAGCAATAGAATGTGAATTACATAGGACCATAAGTTTAATGAGTCATATCACCAAGATACTTCCAAGAATTTTGATGACAAGAGCTAAAAGTAAGGTACAAGCTGAAATAGGTAAAGAACAATGTGGTTTTGTGAAAGACAAAGGTACAAGAAACGCAATATTGATGTGAAAGCTACCATCAGAACGAGCTATTCAAACGCAAAAAGATTTGTTTGTTTGTTTTATTGACTACAACAAAGCATTTGATAAAGTGAAGCACAATAAGTTATTTGAAATATTACAGAAAACTCTAGATCTAGATTCGAAAGACCTCTGCCTAATCAGAAATCTGTACTGGAAACAAACTGCCGCTGTAAGAAAAGATGGAGAAGTGAGTTAGTTTACGAAAATCAAAAGAGGCATTAGATAAGGGTGTGTTTTCTCCCCTGGTTTATTTAATGTGTGCAGTGAAACAATATTACAAAAAATAAGAGATATCTTGGGGATCAAAGTTGGCAGTGAAAACATCAATAATTTCAGATATGCAGATGACATAGTGTTAATTGCAAGTACGAAGGAAGAACTACAAAACTTAATTGATATAATTGTTGAAGAAAGTGCAAAAATGGGTCTGTCTATCAATTGCAAAAAGACAGAATGTATGGTGATATCCAAAAAGAAGGAGAATCCTATCTGCAGGCTGAGAATAAACGGGAAAGACATAAAACAAGTACAGAACTTTTGCTATTTAGGAAGCTGGGTGACATCAGATGGCAGGTGCGACTTGGACATCAAAAGAAGAATAGGGTTGGCAAAAGACACCTTTACGAGAATGAAGAGTATACTGACTAATACTAAACTAGGCATGACAACCCACCTCAGAGTACTGAAATGTTACGTTTATCCAGTTATGTTATATGGCTCAGAATGTTGGACAATATCTAGTAACATGAGGAAATGAATTGTAGCAGCAGAGATGTGGTTTTTGAGGATGATGCAAAGAATATCATGGACAAAACGAATATCTAATGAGGAGGTCATGAACAGAGCAAACACAAAAAGAGAAATAGTGTATAAGATCATGAAAAGGCAACGTAACTTCATTGGACATGTGATTAGGAAATTACGGGAAAGATTGAAGGGAAGAAAGCAAGAGGAGGACAAAGACAAATGATGATGGAGACAGCAGCCAGAGAACTGGAAATGAATACCAATGAATTGATTCACTTGACCTGAAACAGGAGTGTGTGGGCCATGGCAGTCAAAGCTCAAACAGGGCATGGCACCTGATGATGATGATGATGATGGTGATGATGATGATCTTGTGATCTTATGGTCTATTTGGACCAAGTTAGGATGAAGAACTGGCAGAGTACTTGAATGAAAAGTGTGTGACGAAGTGGAAAACTTGCAGGAGATCCAATACTTTCCCCTGGACCAAAACTTGCATTTATCCTGTGGAACACTGGGCCCACCAACAAGGCCCACAAACAGAAAGTGAAGGAGAAATGGTAATAAATAAGAAAGAACTTGGATAACAGACTGCACATTCGTGCTTCAAAATTCCATAACCAGGGTTTTTATTCTCGTTATTTGGAAACTTCTGTAAAGGTTATGCATGCCAGTATTTCAAATTAGGTCAGCAACATCCTCAGAATGGACACGCATCAAAGTTGAGTGGATAGAGCATGGAATTTTGCAAAAGACACCAGAGTTGATAGAAAAACAGAGCAGGAACAGGATGGTCTCTGCAAAAGGGGTTAGAATTTCTATATCAGAAGGGGAAAAATGAATAAAATCAATATTGCAAAATAAAATAAAAAACAAGAGAAATATCAGTACTCGTAAGAGAGAAAGTAAGAAGATTGGGGAAAATACTACATTAATCTGCACTACTTGGGCAATTAATTGAAGAAAGGAATTACGAAATCAGAGACGGAAGTGAATGAAACAGTCTCTCTACAAGAAAAGGATATTTCAATAAACAATGAGAAATAACAGCCTCAAACAAAAAGACAAATTATTCCCTCTACTTTAAAAAGACAAGAAACTGTATGAGCCATAAGTTGTAATTCATAATCTAGACAGATAGATCCACTCTGATGAACAATAACCAACAAGATGAAGAATTCACTGTCCTTGGCACATTTCCAATTATTATAATTTGTCTCAATCATCATTATGTAATCTGCAGAGGTTAGACTTTCATACTCTGATTAATGCCCACAGCAAATCTGCATTGAAATAAGTGTTGCATCCTGCAAACATAAAAATTCATGATGTTAACTATAGTTACCCTCAAACTATGAGGGTAGAAGAATGAAAGATGACAGTGTGCCTGTTTTCTGGACTTTGAATTGTTTAATATTATAGAATTTAATCCACTTTCAGGGAAGTGAAATGTTTAGATCATCACATCAGAGGAATTTTTTAAACAATATATATTACAAATAAAGATACCAATTTCATTGGCTTAGTGTTAACAGGAAGGAGCCGAACCAAGTTTATCTGAACCAAGCACACGCTCAAGTTCACCTAATTGAAATAAAGTGTTAAGATGGCCATTGTTAGAAAAATGAGAGAAGAGGGAACACTCATAAGAAAATAAAGCAATTTTGTTCAACCATCTGTATAGACTGCATATCATCCTTCTTAAATAACAGATGAGCAATCAAAATTATTTTAAAAGGCATTAATTCTCATAAGGAAAAGGGAACATTGGAATTCAAAAATGTATTCAGTTTGTAAGCAGTTATTAGCAAAAGAAAATCTGCAGATGCTGGAAATCCAAGCAACACTCACAAAATGCTGGAGGAACTCAGCAAGTCAGGCAGCGTCTATGGAAAAGAGTATAGTTGATGTTTCAGGCCGAGACCCTTCATCAGGACTCATGAAGGACTCAGCGCGAAACATCATTATTAGCTTTTTCCATAGATGCTAAGTTTCTCCAGCATTTTGTGTGTGTTGCTTGTAACCAGTAATTAATGGAATTCAGGAAATTAAACATTTAGAACCTTTAGTCTTGTCTAAGAAAATTTGATGGAATTTTGACGAACGGTTCTTAAGTACACTGTTTAGGGAATTGTAGGTTTGCAATAAATGCACAAATTATACTTTAATTAGTATAAATTATTATTGTTAGAATGGACAGAATGGGAAGGTAGTGTCAAACACTTGGTCCAGTGTATTTCAGTGAAAGAAAACACGATTTCTTCACAGCCAAGTGTATACATCTCTGTTATGCTTTAATGGGGAAGCAGCAAAGAGGAAAAAGTGGTTTCAAGAACTGACTAGAGGCCAATTATAAAACAGAAACTCACCTGTTCACCATCCCAGTATGGAGAATCCATTCGAGAGAAATAAAATAAGAAAATAAAAAAGGACAAAAAAATCAACCTGCTTTTTGCAAGATT
Source organism: Mobula hypostoma (assembly GCF_963921235.1). NCBI lineage: Eukaryota > Metazoa > Chordata > Chondrichthyes > Myliobatiformes > Myliobatidae > Mobula > Mobula hypostoma. The sequence continues at coordinate 53,403,435 of NC_086115.1, forward strand.
AGATTACTATGATTATGAACCAGGAAGGGAAATAAAGAGGCAAATAAGTGGAATGGAAATTGATGATTCTAGTTTTGCTGCATCATAAGTAAAAGAGAATTGTACCCCAAATAATGCTGAAAACAAAAAAAAACTAGCAATTTCTCAGCCACATCAGTATAAAAATATAGTGACAGAATTATTTAGTGATTCTGTAAGTCAAAATCATTCACTTCATTCTCTGCTGCAGTAGGATGTTCTGCTACACTATTTTCTCAGTTTGCATGATTTTGTTTAGAGCAAAAGCCATTAACATTATCAATCCATCAATCCAATTCCATTAAACAAAAAAGGTAAACTATATTTTCCTATCTGCATAATTTGAATAGAAATATGAATATAACAAATACTCTCTAAATGTCAAACAAGAGAAAATCTGTAGATGCTGGAAATCCAAGCAACACACACAAAATGCTGGAGGAACTCAGCAGGTCAGGCAGCGTCTATGGAAAAAAGTACAGTTGACGTTCGGACTGAAACCCTTTGGCAGCACCGGAGAAAAAAAGACGAAGTTTAGATTTAAAAGGTGGGGTGTGGGGGGTGGTGGGGGGGAGAGAAATGCAAAGTGATAGGTGAAACCAGAAACCAGGAGGGGGAGTGATGAAATAAAGAGCTGGAAAGTTGATTGTTAGAGACGAATGGACAAAGGAGTTGCGTAGGGAGCGATCCCTGTGAAAAGCAGAAAGCGGGAGAGAAGGAAAGATGTGCTTGGTGACGGGATCCCATTGGAGATTGTGAAATTCCAGAGAATTATGCGCTGGACCTGGAGGCTGGTGGGATTGTAGGTGAGGACCGAGAGGAACCCTATCTGTGATAGGGAGTCTCTGAATTTGTTTGATATTATCCAAACAAATAAGTCAACAGTTAACATTTTACCAAAATGAACCTGCATTTATGTGTTGTAATTTTACTGTGGGAAGACGGTACACTTCCATGCCTTCTTCTCATTGCTGCTATCACGGAGGAAATACAGGAGTCTGAATGCACACACGCAACGATTGAGGAATAGCTCCTTCACCTCCACCGTCAGATTTCTGAATGGATATTGAACCCATATCCTCACTACTCATTTTATAACTGGGCCACTAGTCAGTTCTTGAAACCACTGATAATTTCCCCCGCTTTACCAGTTGCCTTATTCTCCTTTGCTGCTTCCCTATTGACGTATAATTAAGATCTATACATCTGGATATTATACCTCACTAGTTTTTTTTCTCTCTTTTTGCACTACTTATTTAATTTAATGTTTTAATATATACTTACTGTAATTAGTTTTTATTGTTTATTGCATTGTACTGCTGACCCCAACAGCAAATTTCACAACACATACCAGTGATATCAAACCTGATTCTGATAAGTGGTATGCTGACATACAGATAACTCTCATTAATCTCCAAATCCACAAATCTGCAAACTTAATAAATGATAGGGGGTTTAAAAATGGAATTGTTTTGATTTTTATGGAGTTATGTAGTAGTGAAGGTGGTTGAGGCAGATACAACAGTGCCTCTTTAGATATATGGAGCTTAGAAAAATAGAGGGCTATGCGGTAGGGAAATTCTAGGCAGCTTCTGGAGAAGGTTACGTGGTCAGCACAACATTGTGGGCTGAAGGGCCTGTAATGTGCTGTAGATTTTCTATGTTTCTATGTTACTATTATACAAAAGCAAAGCAATCGTGCTAGAATATTATGTATCACAGAGTAGACAGCGTAGTAGTTAATGAAATGCTATTACAGTGCCAGCGATCTAAGTTCAGTTCTGCGGCTGTCTGTAAAGAGTGTGTACATTCTCCCAATGACCATGTGGGTTCCTCCCACTTTCCAGAATTGTAAAACTTAGTAGGTTATTTGGTCACACAGATGCAATTGGTTGGTGTGGGCTCACTGGGCTGGAAGGGCCTTGATTGGACATGGCATCAAAGGTTATGGGGAGAAGGCCGGGAACTAGAGTTGAGGAGGAGAAAAAAAAAAGAGGATCAGCCATGATTGAATGACGGAGCAGACCCGATTGCCCAGATGGCCTAATTCTGTTCCTATGTCTTATGGCCTGTTACAATGCTGTATTGTTAGGTGACACATTTCAGGAAGGCTTCAGAAGAAATACTACAACAATTGAAGGAATTCACTTGTTAACAAAATCACAACATTTAGGATAGTCCTTCTTAAAATGGAAAGGTTTTCACCATGAAGTTGATTCAGCAAGAAGAAACAACATATCTTCCAATGACCCTAGTGAGTGGATCAATGGGCTGGAATCTTAGATTGAAAATCATTGGTCCAAGTTCAAATAGCAAAATGAAAATTATTATTGATTTAGATAATTGTCTTGCATCTGGAGAATCTTCCCTGTAAAAGTGGTAGACACTGATTTATTAAATGGTTTTTAAAAAGAGTTGGAGAAGTACTCAAGCATGAAGAATACACAGTATTACTTTCAAGAAATGGGGTTAAAACTGATTGTTCATTCAAGTCAGTCATGATGACTCTACGTTTCTACGACTCTAAGCTACAAATAGATTTTTAAAAGGTTAGCAATAACGAAATGATCTGTCAAAACATGTGAGTAGATATTGCGATGTGATGGATTATGATGAACTACACCTGGACAAACTAAACTTCTCGTAGGTTGGCCTGCTGTTTTCAACGGGCATTCTTCATCGAGAGAACCATATGGTGGAAACACTTTAAAAAAGGCAAAATAACAGTTGTGGAATAAAAATGATATTCCCTCCAATCATTTCCCAGAAGCTGCATGGAGTAGGTGATGAAAGTGTGTAAAAGCATTACTTACCAGGCTTGCCTTGTTTTGCATTGCAAGCAAATGACCAGAAGCAAAGTGAAAGCATAATGGAAAAAGGCAACTAGTTAGGTAAGCAGAAAAAAAAACCACACCAAATCTGTCAGAAAGGATCAGAAATGTCACTTCTTTTTTAAATAAAAATATTGCAAAAATGGGAGAAGAGGAAGCAAAAAATAAACTAGATTTTGGAAAAAGCAAAAAAAAAGTAACAGTAACAGCATTACATAGCAGCGAAGAAAGGCTAAAACACTAGAAAGGTGGAAAATTACATCAATTTCATCACTTTTTTGAGGAGTTGAGCATATTTTAGGATTTGAATATGTTACAATTCAAGAGGCAAGAAAAGGTAACTAAATCGTTTTAAGTTCACAAACTTATGGTGAGCTACCAGTATTTGTGGAGGTTTGAGAATATTAATGCTCAAAGAGAAAAGTTGAAGGGTTGAAGGTGCTATTTGTCAGTCCACACAAGGCAAAATAAATACAGCTTAATTCTCCTTTTATATTCCCATTTTCCTGTCCCTTAACCAAAAATAGACATTCAGTCTGAAGCTAACTGCTCACAGGAACCCTTCACCAGTTACATCTGTAGTATATTACAATTTTTGTTTGCTGATTTTAATTATTTCTGATTCTCTACATCATAAAACAACTTAAAATGGACGACTGAGTTAAGCACAACCTACTTACTATAATATGAACCTTTAGAACCTCTGGATCTCAAGGTGTTCAAAGCTGTAGTATAACTTGTTTAACTTTGTCTTTACCGTGAGTCCACAATTCCTGCCTGCAGTTTTATTTAATGTCACAACCTGAAAACTGCCCTGCAGCTCTGCTACATTTTCTTCCACTGTGAAAACCCATCGCAAATCACCTGACACCACCCCCCCACCACCCCACTTTACCGCCCAACCATATGTTCCAATACGAAATGGAAGAGTGAAAACAGTACGAGTCATGGTTAAAAAACAGAGGAAGTAGAACGAAGGTGCATAGTGAACAGAGAGCCCAACAACAGAAGGTAAAGAGACGGAGTAAGAGAAAGAGAGAAAAAGTGAGTGAGATCGTGATGTCGAGAAAAAGACAAAGATGAGCTAGCCAGAGAACGGCTACTTCCTCCCCTCATGCTACCCCCCCCCCACCCCCCGCCACCTCCTTACATTCTGTGGAGCGTGATTGGACAACACAGAAACTAAATAACTAGATTCAAGAGTAAGACCTGGCAAACCTTTGCAGAGTGGTTGACCTCAGGATAAGTTTGTAGCGATGATATTGTAATCCAGTGGTAAGTTCACCAATAAGTCACACAGAGCATCCATAGATGATAGAGATAAAAGTTCACACAACTAAAGCCAAATTAGGAAAGCATTTTCTAGGCATAATCACAATTTTAGTCAACAATCCAATTCGGGGAATTAAGAAATTAACAGTAACATAGTACTTTAATTCGCTGGAATTTATTTGCGCTATACGAGATTTATCCGAGGAATGATCCAGGATGAAAAGTCTCAATTTGAACAACTACAACATCGTCAGAATAGCAAGGAGAACAGCGCAGCCTTGTAAAAGAGGGGAGAGTTTTCGGAGTTTGTGTTTAGCTTTTCATGGATGAACTTATGCAAGCTGAAAGCTTTTGGTTTATTTCTTAAAGCAAATGCACTGAGATGCTAAATCAGAACATCACAATTTAGATTTTGGTGAAACACCAAAATGTTTTTCATTTTAATTTCATTAACTTCACCATCTTGGATAATACAGAATAAAGAAACAATTTTACCTATCATTTGAGCAATTGTCTTCTCATATTCTGCAACAATCCGCCTGTAGACAAGAAAAGCTACAGTGAATAGACAGGACGTGCAAAGATGCTGACATACAAACTTAAAAGTAATGATTTTAAGGCACAACTTCAAATTTGGTAGAGCAGATTTACAACCATCATTGAAAAAATTGCATTGGGAAAATCATTCTGAATAAGGTGCTAAGGTTGATGCTATTGAATAATGATTGAAAAAAAATTGCAAAAATGTTTAATACATGTACGTTCATAACAGAATTAGACTTTTGAATATATCATAGTGAAAAACAGGTACAATGCTGTATCTGATCTTTCGGACAGGTTTGAAGTTTCTGTGAACACAACGGCCTTCAAATTGGATTACACACTTTTTTTGGTATGTTAATTATTGTCTGGGTAAAGTGCAAATCCCCAATCGGATCCTCTCCAAAAATGACTAAATTGGCAAAAGTACATTAAAACAGAACTGTGATGATTTGCACACAGAATGTTAAGCTAAAATGAAGTCCATATGATTCTAAATGGGACTCGGCTAACACAACTGCTACTAGTTCATCCTGAGTCAATGACAGGCAGGTATCAGCTACTAAAGATGTGTTCCCACAGCAATCAGACAGCAGCAATATGCACCATGGCTGCCATAGAAGAAGGGCTGCAGAAGAGAGGGATAATGGTCCATAATTTTCACAGAGGAATGTCATATTCCTGATCAACAAGATACAACCAGTTTGAAAATCCAGTTCACCGGCATCATAACCAAGAGAGCTGTTCGGGCGTCTATCCTTGGCCAGAAGGAGTAAATCTGAAAGAAACTTCACTTAAACATCGTCTTCAAGTGAGGAATAGAAGAATGGTCACCTGCATCGGAGGGGTCTTCACAAATTCAACCATGCACATTCATTCTGGGAACACAACTGAACCTGATAGATGGAGGGACCGTTGAGCAGCAATTTATCTCTGTTCATAGTGCCTGAGCTTCAAAAGCTGCATGGGATAGTAAAGCAGAAATATTACCAAGACTCTGATTTCTCAAATCGTGTTATCTTTCAGATTTTCGTTCTCTGTGCAGGTCATACCAGCGCTCTTGAAATGTGTCCTTGTTTAAGAATATGAAACATCCTTCATTACACTGAGGGAACTGACACTGGTGTGGCAACTGCATTGCTGCGGATCTTGGCCAGGCTGGGCTTGAAAGTCTACTTGTGGAGTGCCCGTAGAATGTGTACATTTGCAGTTGAATTTAGTAAACTAACACGTCCTATTCTTTTCTAGCACACTCTATGAACTTCATTAGTGGTTTGAAAAGTTTGCAGTGAGCTTAGATGTTGTACCGTCAGGTCTCCTGATGTTTGGGGAATCCTTTTAAATCAGAAGTTCCCAACCTGGACCCTTTGCTTTATGATATTGGTCCACAGCATAATAAGGTTAGGAACTCCTGCTTTAAATGGATACAAATGAAAAAGAGTAACGCATACAGATGGAGTTATACTGTGACTGACGAAAGCTTAATGAAGGTAGGAAGGAATGCCAGGTTTATGCGAGCAAGAGAAGAAAAAGGATATGTGACTTGCAAAGTCATTGAGTATGTATTGTACCCCAGACGTATGTCAGCCGAAAGTGAATTGCACATGGAAGTACCCAAGCCAATGCACTAATAGGCACATTTTCAATTGGGAACAATTGCTAGTGAGTTCTACCAAAGATAAAATTGCTTTTATGAGCTGTTTACACATAAAGAATAGGTACCAAAGAATTCAATTTTAGTTTTATCATATTCCATAAACTTAAGCTGCAAAATCTGGCCCCACAGTATTCATTTTTCAGACACTTTGATTGCCAAAAGGGCTCTGACATGGCCACTCTATCCATGTACGCATATTTGTGTTACGTTGCGATATTGAGGAAGGCTGGTTCCTGCCAACCTAGTAGATAGCGGTGAGCTTTATACAGAGTTCAGATAATGATCTCAATCAATGTGCAATGCTAATTAGCAGAGTGCTGCCAAATTGAGGCTAAATATTCCAATTAATGTAACCTCTACAGCTCTCACAGCTAAACATAGAGAGTTACAGTATGCAGCACAGAAACAGGTCCTTCAATCCACCAGCGCCACTCTGACTAACAACCACCCATTTATACTAATCCAATGTGAATCCCCTTTTCATATTCTCCCCCCCCAATTAATTACTTTTGTGCACTCTCTCAATACTCTTCTTGCATGTGACTCTGCACATGTCTGTACTTCACCACCAGATTACCTCTATAAGACGGAGGAGCAGAATTAGGCCATTCAGCCCATCATGTCCACTCCACCATTTCATCATGTCCGATCCCAGGTCCCATTCAATTCCATACACCTGCCCTCTCACCATATCCCTTGATGCCCTGACCAATCAGGAAGCTGTCACCTTCTGCTTTAAATATACCCACAGACTTGGCCTCCACCACATTCTGTGGCAGAGCATTCCACAGATTCACCACTCTCTGGCTAAATAAAATTCCTCCTTACTTCTGTTTTAAGGTCACCTCCCTCAATTTTGAGGCCATGCCCTCTAGCTCTGGATACCCCACCAGGGGAACATCCTCTCCACATCCACCTTATCCAGTCCTTTCAACTTTCACTAGGTTTCAATGAGATCCCCATGCATTCTTCTAAATTCCAGCGAGTACAGGCCCAAAGCTGCCAAATGCTCCTCATATGTTAGCCCCTTCATCCCTAGAATCATCCTCCTGAACCTCCTCTTGGAATCTCTCCAATGACAATATATCCTTTCTGAGATAAGGGCCCAAAATTGTTGACAATACCCTAAGTGCAGCCTGATTCGTGTCTTATAACGCTTCAGCATTATTTCCTTGTTTTTATATTCTATTCCCCCTGAAATAACCCTTATTGCTACAGCATAGTTGGTGAAGGACTGGATGTTATGTTTTGTCACTTCAAACTATTAAACTAATTCTAAAGACACAGGTGTCCGAAATGCAGGTCTAACTTTGAGTTCACTTTAAGTCAGGGACGCATGTATCACATGGGTAGCATGATAGCGTATCCAATTCCAGTATTTATAAATATAACCCACAATGAATTATTTAAGCGAACAGGGATGTTCAGATAGAAACATCGACCAACCAATATATATATATACAAGATTACTCAAACATTACTTAAGTACACACCACTGATAACCCTTCCTCAGAAAAGCAAGTGACCTTAAATAACTTTGGTGCTCATGCCAACAACTCGCAGCCAAATCTCGTTCCAGAGGACCGAAGTAACGGATGGATGGGCAACAGCAAGGCTCAGGCAGTATGGATCAAAAGTATGACCGTCTTGCAAGAGTACTGCCAGCCCCTCAAGGTGGTGCCTCAGCAATCTCAGTAATTTGTTGAAAGACAAATTGCTGAAAGCTTGCAATAAGGGAAGTGGTTAGGGGAAGAAGGATCAGAGGCAACAACAGCTGAGGAAAGAGAGTGGAAGCCTGGACAGGGATGGCTCATGATGCCCTTGAAAAGCACAGAGAAATTCTGTTCTTCAAAGAGATCAAAAATATGAGATCATGAGAGATCTTGCATGAGATCAGAAGATACATTAAAGCCCTTCTCTTTAAAACCTTCTCTTCCTATTTCTGGAAGCCACAATGACAGGGTTGACTTAATTTGCTTGATATTACAATCAGATCCTTTTCACAAAATTGAAACCTGATCCACATATCTAAAGAGATTGAGGATATAAGAATATGTTGTGCAACATATACTCAGTGGCCACTTTATTAGGTACACCTGCTCATTATTGCAAATATCTAATCATTCCCCAGAAACTCAATGCATAAAAGCATGCAGACATGGTCAAGAGGTTCAGTTGTTGTTCAGACCAAATGTCAGACTGGGGAAGAAATAGAATTGAAGTGACATTGAGCATGGAATAATTGTTGGTGCTAATTAGGACGGTTTGAGTATCTTAGGAACTGCTGATCTCCTGGGACATTTTATACACACAGAAAATGGTGTGAAAAACAAAAGACATCCAGTGAGCAGAAGTTCTGTGGGTGAAAACGCTTTGTTAATGGGAGAGGTCAGAGGAGAATGGCCAGACTGATTCAAGCTGACAGGAAGGTGGCGGTAAGTGAAATAACCACACATAACAACAGTGGTGCAGAAGAGCATCTCTGATCACACAATACATCAAACCTTGGAGTGGATGAGCTACAGCAGCAGCAAAATATGAACACCGACTCAGTGGCCACTTTATTAGGTATAAGAGTTACCTAATAAACTGGCCACTGAGTATATAATCCAAATTTTACAAAAACTAAAATGTTGTCCAACTAAAATCATAAACACAAGAAAATCTGCAGATGCTGGAAATCCAAAGTAACACACACCAAATGCTGGAGGAGCTCAGCAGGTCAGGTAGCATCAAGAAGTTTGTGTCACTGAAGTCATTAAATATTAAAATTAAAAATACTAATGAATGGTGCCTCTAAAGGTAATCACTAACAGGTTTAAACTCATGGGTGAAAGTAACTGAAATTTCTTACAAATATGGTTATGCTTCTAACATTGATGACTTAAATCATTTTAATAGAAAGAGCTTTTTACCACCCCATGGTCCTCCACATCCAGCATATAATTCTCTGTAACTTTACCATTTCCAACACTAACACATCTTTCTGTCCTCTTCTCTCTGCTTTCCATAGGGGGCGCTCTTTATGTGACTACCTTGTACACTCATCCTTCCCCGTTGATCTGCCTTTTGGCTATTATTCCTGCAATCGTGACAAGCGCCACACTGCCCCTACACCTCCCTTCTCACCACCAACAGGAGCCCCAGGCTCTGCTTTTAGGGCAGGTGAAACTTCACTTGCGAGCATCAGGCCCATCTATTGTATGCTCCCAGTGCAGCCTCCTCTACATTGGTGAAACCCAAGATAGACTGCAGGCCGCTTTGTCAAGCACCTTTGCTCTGTTTCCCACAAAATACAGGACATCCTCGGATCTGACAATTTCTTTCCATTTCTCATTCCCATTCTGATATGTCTGTCTATGGCTTCTTCTACTACCACGATGTGGCCAAACTCAGGTTGGAGGAGCAACACCTCATATTCTGATGGCGTGAACATCGATTTCTCTCAGTTTCCACTATTTTCCCTCTCCCCACCCCATTCCCCATTCTGGTTACCCTCTCATTCCTTCTCTTTTCCTCACCTCCTGCTCCTTCCCTTTCTCCCATGGTCCGCTGTCCTCTCCCATCAGATTCCTTCATCATCAGCCCTTTAACTCTTCCACCTATCACCTTGCAACTTCTTACCATGTCCCACCTCCCCGACACACCTATCACCTCCCAGCTTACACAGCTTCTCCTCCCTCCACCTCCTTATTCTGGCTTTTGCTTCCCTTCCAGTCTTGGTGAAAGCTCTTGGCCGAAATGTTGTTTACTCCCCTCTATAGATACTGCCTGACTCGCTGAGTTCCTCCTGCATTTTGTGCGTATTGTTATAGAATGGGTGGCTAATTTCTTCATGGCCTCTACTAATTTACTTTCATTGCCGTATAAGCTCAACCATCAAGTCTTTTCTGGGGTCATACTTGAAATTTATAATATAATTCAAAGCCCCCAGAGATATTATGGCTCGGTCTGCATGGATAATGTTTCTTGACAGAGGATTATCCATTTAATTTTCAAGAGGCTACTATAATCATCATAACAGAATTCCAAGACACCCAGATTCATATCAACCCACCTCATCTCAACAACTTCTTGCTTACTTTCGTCATATTTCCTTTTCCATTCTGCTGCTTCCCTTTCTTTTTCAACAATCTGAAACAATGAAAGGAACACACACCAACGTGAACCAATCTGAGAAAAGCACGAGTAGGTTAAAACAAGCTGGTTATACCAATAAATATACAGAAATAAAATGAAAGGGAGCAATAAACAAATTAATAAACTTAATTATTTTAGCCACTTAAAAAGCTTTGTCAAATAGATTCAGTTGTTTTAATTTGGCAAAAGATATTAGGACTGTTTCTGTAAAAAGCCAAACAGTGTAGTAGTTAGCACAATGTTTTACAGCACCAGAGACCCAGGTTCAGTCCCAGCACTGCCTGTAAGGAGTTTGTACTTTCTTCCTGTGACCTTGTGGGTTTCCTCCAGGTGCTCTGGTTTCCTCCCACAGTCCTAAGAAGTTCTGGTTAGTTCTGGTTAGTTATAATTGGTCATTATAAACTGTCCCCTGATTAGGCTTGGGTAAAATTGGGGGATTGCTGGGCAGCACGACTCGAACAGCCAGAAGGGCCTATTCTGTGCTGTATCTCAAAAAATAAATCCATAATAGATATCAACCATATGAATAGACAGAGAGATACAAACCCAAGCAGAATAGTTTACTTAAGAATGGACGATTACCTCCTCCCTAGCTGCTCTCAGAGCAGAATCCAAATCTCTTTGGTTGTAGTGATGTCCATCTGCTAGAGAATCCTCCACTTCACTGTCACCAGTTCTGGAGTAGAGTGCACTTTTTGTGATGGGAGTGTCCATTAATGGTGTACTGTCTCTTTGCTAGAGCAGGTGTAAAATGCAAAAAAAAAATTGATATAGGATTACAGTGAATTACTTTTGACTTAGAAGCTGCGAAAAAGAAGTACTCGCTTGCAAGGTCAAATTTCCAAAACGCTCTGTTTAGTTTAAACTAATGGTTTGATTTAAATTAACTTCAGGTTTGCAGGGTTGCAAAAATTCTCCTGAAATACATCAGCGAAAGGAAAGCATGTTGGGTAATTCATAATGAAATGTCAGAAATTATATGTAGAAAAGTGAGAACTTCAATTTAATTCAGAGCCAAGCAATTGCAGAAATTATTTATAAGAATAGTGACAGCATACTATCAAATTCAGTAACAACATGTCTATTCCCCATCTGATCATCTGTTGCTTAACAAATCAAAAAACAAAATAGCCACCTTTCTACAATTAGTAGTTTTTTGTACACATTGCCCTAATGAGTCTCTGCTGCCATCTCGACAACAGCTAAACAGTACTTACCAAGAGACATTTGCAGGATCTATGTTATTCTGGTAAGCAGAGCAATTCGAAAGCATGACTATTTATTAGCTAAAATAGAATGTCATTTTTTTCTCTATCAAGTTACTCATTAACTCAGAGCCAACAGAAAGCTGTTCACCTTTTAGAATCATGCAAATCTTTGTATAAAATTTGGAACTTTTTTACTCTTTCATGCTTGGCCTGCAGAACCTGAGAGGTGCATGAAAACATAAATTTCTATACCTTTGACTTACATTAAAGATTCACCAAAGAACACTTAAAAGAAAATTTCGACATTTCAGATGTCAGTCCATGGCCTCCTCTACTGCCGCGATGAGGCCACACTCAGGTTGGAGGAGCAACACCTCATATTCCGTGTGCGTAGCCTCCAACCTGATGGCATGAACTTCGATTTCTCGAACTTCCGGTAATTGCCCCCCCCCTTCACCATTCCCCATTCCTGTTCTCTCTCTCACCTTATCTCCCTTTCTGTTCATCAACTCCCTATGGTGCTCCTCCCCCTTCCCTTTCTTCCATGGTCTTCGACCCTCTCCTTTCGGATTCCCCCTTCTTCAGTCCTTTATCTCTTTCAGCAATCAACGTCCCAGCTTGTTACTTCATCGCTCCCCCTCTCCCAGTTTCACCTACAACCTACCACCTTGTACATCTTCCAGCCCTCCCCCGCCTTCTTACTCGGACGTGTCACCTTTTTCTCCAGTCCTGATGAAGGGTCTCAGCCCAAAATGTCAACTGTTTATTGGTTTCCATAGTTGCTGCCTGGCCTGCTGAGTTCCTAAAGCATTTTGTGTGTATTGCTAAAATAAAGACATTGTTTCCTACCTCGAAGTGCCATTAGCATATTTCCAAAGATTCAAAAATGTATTTTATATGAAATAAATTTTTGAGTAGAAGGAAACATACTATTGGCATTTAGAGAAAGGAAGCAATACTTTGTCTCAATTTAAATGCAATTTCATGAATCTTCAATTAAGACAAAATATTGCTTCTTAAATTGCCGAAAGGAAGTTTAGTTTAAAGCAATATTTATATTTTATTTCACCTTTAAAAACTTGTAAGACTGTGAATATAGGGTAATTAATTTACAAATTGAGTATTTATTGAAGCAACTGGTCTTATAAGTGTATGCTGTAGATACCGTGTACTAAATCAGTATGCTGACAGGAGATATAATTAGCAATGCTTAGAAAATACCACAGTCTTAATGGCTGATAAATGCAAGATTGTTTTTGGTTTCCCCCAGGGAGCATTAGTTTTTCTGCCGCATGAGAAATCAATGTGAAGGCAATAGTGAAGAGAAAGAAAAAAAGACTCAATTTTGTTTTACTCCAATGCCTCAGAGAAAGGATTCTAAACACATCTGTCCTGTTTCTATCAATGGAATGGAATGGAATGGAGAAGGGGGGAATCTCATTGAGACCTACTGAATATCGAAAGGCCTAGATAGAATACACATAAGGAGGAAGCTTCCAGTAGTGGGAGAATCTAAGACCAAACGGCTAGCCTTACCATACCAGGATGCCCCTTTAGAACAGAGGTGAGGATGAATTTCTTAAGCCAGAAAGTGGTAAATCTGTGGAACTCATTGCCACAGACAGCTCTGGAGGACAAATTATTAAAGTGAAGGTTGATTGGTACTTAATTAGTAAGGGTGTCTGTGGTAAACCATGTATATATGTTGTAACTCGGTTACCTGTCTGGACACACACCTCTGCTGACTGCCCCTGTGGCTCCTCCCACAGAGTCCTGTATAAAGGTGTTCGCCTTGCCCCTCCCCCTCTGTCCGGGGGCAGACACTCACTGTGGAGGTCGTATTGTACAGCGAATAAAAGCCTTTCAGTATTTTACCAAACCTCAGTCTTTTGGAGTAATTGAAGGTGCTTCAGTGTCAAAGGTTATAGGGAGAAGGCAGGAGAGGGAAAATAAATTAGCCATGATCGAATGGGGAGCAGACTCAATGGGCCAAATGGCCTAATTCTGCTTCTATGTCAATGGTCTTAAAAACTCATTCACAATCAAGTCAAATATCCACTCTACATTCAAATTGAATTCACTCAGAAAATAAAAGCAAAACATTTGACATTGCACTGCATGATATTTTCATGGATAGAATACTGAGAAATAAAAGAAAAAGAGTAAACAAATAAATAATTTCCATCAATGCTCCAACCTCAAACTGCTAATTAAGACCCTTTGTTTTTCTGCTTTGACACATTCAGAATTTTTCACATTTGGTTTGTGTTCACAAATAAACTATGAAATTATTTAGAATACATAAAATATAACCCAAAGAAATTATTGAATATCAATCTGCGCCTCATTTTCACATGTTGGAAACAGTCGTTAGAAAATTAAGATAAAGTTCTCAAAGCTGTCCAGACTTGCACATGATCAGCATTCACTAAAACCATCTGTAAGTTACAAACTACAAGTTACAATTCTAAATTAAGCCAGATGAAAGCTGCAACATGATTAAAAACAGTTTCAACATCCTTATAAGTTCTGCACTATGTAGTTATTTGGTGAAAGTATTCCTCTAATTAATGTCTCTGGCCTTAAAGTGATTCTTGAGAAATATTTAGCTGTTATCATATACAGAATTCCAGAAGTCTTTTCTTAGCTAGCTATTCTTAAAATTCATTCACCAATTTTTACATACATTTCGTGGAACGAAACAGATTATTTCCAACTGCTGTAAGCATTGATATGATTACAAAATGTTATCAAACATATTACTAATACTGGGGAAGGTCCTAATCTAACTCTTACTTGTGAATGTGAACCAGAAATGGCCCTTTGTCTTCGGGCTGCACTCCTCCCTCTGATCTGTGAGCATGCAGACAAGTGAAAGAAACTTAATAAAGTAAAATGGCAACTAAACTTCAGATTAACCTTGATAATAACTGTGCGTTGGCTATTCCTAACGTATATAAAATAAAATCAGTATTCACTTCATTTATATTTTATACTTAAATAAATATTAGCTCTTTGGCAATTTCTGTCATATTGTCAAAAGGCTTGGGGTGTTTCAATGGTATCTTGAAAATCCAATGTGTTTTGAATTTCACCTTCTCACCACATTAATAAAGTGTGACACTGGAAATGAGAAAATATCTATTATGCACACTAAACTGTTCTTAATTTATTGCACAAAGACTAAAACTTATTTCACATAATTTTAGGATATTCTAGTTGCATACTAACTTAATAATCATTTTGCTAATTATGTTTCTATACAAATGTTCTTGTGAATATAGTGATTTTTTTAAATATACTGGGCCTTGATACATTTATCTTGATTCAGAAATAAACCCTGTCACACAGCAAGAGACTTTCAGCTGTAGTAATCCTAAACAGGAATAGTTGATGATTTCCCATTGGAGCTGCACTCAAACAGTCACCTCTTAATGACACCATCTGGTATGGAGGGGCCATTGCACAGGATCAGAAAAAGCTGCAGAAAGTTGTCAATTCTGCCAGCTTCCTCATGGGCACTAGCCTCCCCAGCTTGCAGGACACCCTCACAAGGAGGTGTCTCAAAAAAGCAGTATCCATCATTTACCCATCATCCAAGACATGCCCTCTTCTCATTGCTACCATCAAGGAGGAGGTACAGGAGCCTGAAGACACACACTCAGTGATTCAGGAACAGCTTCTTTCCCTCCACCATCAGATTTCTGAGTGGACATTAAACCCAAGAACACCAACTCAGTATTTATTTTCCGTCTCTTTTTGCACTATTTAATTCATTTAATTTTCTTTCTTTATATATACCTACTATAATTTATATTTTTTATTATTATGTATTGCACTGTACTGCTGATGCAAAGCAATAAATTTCATGACATATGCCAGTGATATTAAATCTGATTCTGACTCTTGACTTTCATTTGACCAGCTGTTGTTTAGGCACACTTCAGTTTTACATGGTATATCATTTAGACTAAAAGGATCAGACACGCAATAGTGCTTACTCTTAATTTCCTGGCCACTCGGGTATCTTAATCAAGTTTTCCCATTGTTGCTGCCACCTAATTTCACCAAATTCAATTTCCATCTCTGTCCTTTAGCAGGTCATCACAAGCCATTCCCATTTCTCATTCACTTTAAGGAAAATATTAGAGAGGTGTGCTTTGATAAGTACTTTTAGCAGTCACAATCATGATGGGATAATATCAGCCTAACAAAGAATATTTGTTCAGTTAACAAGGTTTCTTTCTCTCTCCTTCAACTGCGTGGTGAACAACTCCTAATAATGTGAATTCTGCACATTTTTAACTTTGCACCCTGAAGATTGTCAGAAAGTCAGGAATGACTGGAAAATAGCAAAATGAACCTAGTGGAGGCATGCACAGATGATTCAGCAGGTTGGGTAGCATCCGTGGAAACGATCAGTCGACGTTTCGGGCCGGAACCCTTCGCCTGATCGTTTCCACGGATGCTGCCCGACCTGCTGAGTTCCTCCAGCATGTTGTGAGTGTTGCTTTGACCCCAGCATCTGCAGATTATTTTGTGTTTACCATGCACAGATGATTGATTTAAGAACTGATTGAACCTATTTCTAAATTATAGCAACACATAATTATAGCAAACACAATTCCTCAGAGCTCTCAAATCGCCTCCTTCAGATGCGAGGACAGGCTCTTGAGAGTGATCTTTAACTCTGTTGCCTGCACAATAACCTGATGGAGTACGCTGTCCACCCGTTTTAGGAGGGTACTATACTCAAATGGAATGAAAATGAAAACTGAGAAGCGGAATTTAATTGGGATCGTATCCATGCTGAATTGCGCCTGTGTGAAAATTCTGCCAGGAATTTGTTATAGAATTTGTTTCCCTGTTGAAGATCAGGAAGAATCTGTTTCCATGTTGCACGGAGTTAAATGGGACTACCTGAACTCATTCTATTTAACTACGTTTGGCCCACATCCCTCTAAACCTCTCCTATCCATGGACCTGTACGAATGCCTTTGAAACTTTGCAAGAGCTGTAATTGTTCACACCTCTGCCACTTCCTCTGGCAGCCCTTTCCACTTTCCCGGCACCTTTTGTGTAAAAATCTTGCCCGTCGTGCTCCCTTTAAAACTTTCTGCTCTTACATCATACCTATGCCCTCCAATTTTAGACTCTCCTACACTGGGAATAAAATTCTGATTGCCCATCTTATCTATGCCTTGTGATTTTATAAACCTCTCTCAAGTGGGTCCAAAGTCTCTTTTGCTCCAGGGAAGATATTCCCAGCTGATCCAGTCTCTACTCATAACTAAATCCTTCCAGTCCCAACAATATCCTTTTGAAACTCTTCTGTGCCCTTTCTAGCATAATCACATCTTTCCTATGGTATGGCATCCAGAACTAAGAGATTAGATTAGAGCTTTATTTATCATACTTACATCAAAGCTTAGAGTGAAATACGTCACTTGCGTCAATGGCCAGCACACTGAGGGCACATTGTGCTGGGGGCAATCCACAAGTGTTGCCACACTTCGGGTGTTAACATAGCACGACAAAAACGCACTAACCCTAAACCTAATTGTACGCCTTTGGAATGTGGGAGGAACCCAGAAAAAAACCCACATGATTACAGGAAGAACACACAAACTCTTATAGACAACAGCGGAAACTGAACCACCAGTCAAGTCCATCTACCACCCATTAACACATGTTACATTAATCCCATATTTTTATTCCCACACTCTTCTATCAGCTCCCCTCAAGTTCTACACAATAAGGTCGTTATTTCTAGTGACCAATTATTCTACCAATCACTTGGTACAGGAGAGAAAAATGGGCAAATGAAGGAAGCCCACACAGTCACAGGGAGAATGGGCCAACTCCACAAGGGCAGCTCAAGGTGAGGATTGAATCCACATCTCCGGGCACCGTTGAGCCACTGCGTTCCCTTTACGTTCAATTTCAAAACTAATTTTCCCATCAAGTTTCTAATGGCGTGTCAATCCAACCACTGTTCTGTTTGCAGGAGGCCAGAAGGAAGTTTGGGACAAGTCCAGTGTGCAATGTGCCATGCTAAATTTGCTACTCTGAATTTATTTAATTTGTACAGTCACAGTCGATTTCCAGGGGTAGAAAGCCCAAGGGAAGTATCACACTAAAACCTAAAAGAGAGTATGATAGGCAACAGCATATCCAAGCATGCAATCAAGAGGTTAACATTTATCATCAGTACATTAGGGACGTATATGGGAGGGGCTCATTCGAAAAGTAGATAAGATCACTAAGACATGCTTAAAACAGTATGATGCTTTTGACTAAATTAGTTCACACACTAGCCAATACACTACAAACATAACACTCCAGGCATTATGCGATACCTCATAATCTAAGGAGCTGCTGGGAGAGTTGGATATCTGTTTGGCTAGCTTCAGTGCTTCTATCCTCATGGCTGCATACACTAGCTCTTCCTGCCATTGAACAGAACAGGAGCAATCCGTAGAAAAGCAATAGTGGAAAAAAAATAGTGTGAGACTTTGACCATGTTGGTGAACAAACAGAACTGGATATGAAAATGAATGCAAACACAAATAGAGGTGATTAATTATGAAATGATTTTCTGTACAAACCTGTAACTTGCTCGCAAACACTGAAGGGTTTTTTTCAGCGGTGTCAGGTTGCAGATAGTCAAGCTCATCTACTTCTGTGTGTCCTACAATCCTACTTAACAAGGCATCTGCAGAGGCAACTGGCTCCTCAGGAGTTGACTGCGCAGAAGGGTGGCAAGGTGCAATGTTTCAGGAACAAGCATTTTTTGTATCCTAACCCTATAAACATTCTTAATCATGGGTGACTTATACTTAAAGTAACAAAGGACACGTCCCTCAAGTTGGAAATCATTTCCCTCCTTCAAAAGTTATTACCACGACCAATCAGTTTTCGACAGTCAATTTCCAAATTTGATTTCTATATTGCTTAAAGGTTCAAGTTGTAAACAAAATATATTGTTACATTCACTCTAAATGTACATATTCTATTCTTCTTCTGTCACATGTTACGGAACGTTCTAAATGTCACCATGTCACCATTGACCTGGGATAAATTTGGAAAACATAACTTTCATAAAATTTGCCAGAAAGAAGTCTGGTTTTGGCTCATGTGTTTCCTGTGATACCTTTGTATGTGAAAGAGAATACTTAATGCACCGTAAAGGAGTAAACCGTTCAATAAGACCACTTAATTATATTGGACCATAATGGACAATTATTATTGCAGCTGAAGTGGAGGGGATTCGGAAGGATGGAAGAAAGGTATTGAACTTTATTAGTGGGCTTCCAACCCAGTAATGGCCCATGAGGAGCTATTTGTCTGATCAGTGCCCAACATTACTGGCTCCTAGGCCTAAGATAAAAACAGAAAGTGTGGGGAGTATCCAACAGATTTGGCCACATCTATGCGAGGAGAAACAGAATCGATGCCTTAGGTTAAAGTCTATACTGTTGAAGGATCTTTAACCCAAAACATTAACTGTTTCTCTTCCCACAGCTATGGCCTGGCCTGCAAAGCAGTTCTAGCATTTTCTGCCTTTATTTCAGACTTCCAAAATCTACAGTTTATTTTTAACATTCACTTTCCTGAAACTAACTTCCCTGACACTGCTAAAAGGTGAGTCCTGCAGGAAAGGCATAAACTGATGTGCGTCTGATGTCAAATGTCACAACACCTATTCAAATGTGGCTTAGGCCAGGAAGTGTCTATTCCTATTTTTAGAGAACTGTGATTTGAGCCAGAAATGGACATTGTGTTTTACTCTACTATAAATACATTTTCATCATTTAGACAGAAATAAAAATCCCTAAGTGATCTAATTTTGACGTTGTGCTTTCGAGATTGAAAGATAAATGAAGGAATGTCCGAGGATGAGGGTGCATTTGATTCATGCCTGATATAGATAGAAAAGTAAAGGAAGGAGAAAATAATTGGTGAGAAAAAGGGAGACAAAACAGAAAATTTAAAAATCTATATGAAAATTTTCCAGTATATTCTATGAAACTGAATGCTATCTTAGAGAAACAGCCTCCACAATCTAAGCTGTTTATTGCCTAAGTTAAAACAATTGGTTGCCGCAGTTTAAAAAGGTACGACTGATTTTAATTATCAGCTCTATAATTCTCTGGTAAATTTATGTCTAAAGATATCATTGTTGGTAAGTGCATTCTTTGCAGTATTTCCCATTCAAATGTGACCTTAAAACAAGTATATTTGATAAAAATTTAATAATGATGAAGATGAAATGGTTAGTGGTGATAAAACAAGGACTTCTATTCCTCAATATTTTTCTATAGTCTCAACATAAATAATAACCTGCATTACTGCCTCACTTCCTGGCATTACTAAACTATTAAAAAAAAACTTACCTATGAGGTACAAACCTATATGTATCCGGGCATTATTGTACTGTTGGGAACTTATGATTCATTGTGTAACTATTTCGCATTCAATATGAGTGCTTCATTAGAGACACAAGAAGTATAAAATATTAGCAACAGCAATTCTTTTATAACTTGTTGTGTTGAGAAAAGTACCCACCAGATCGGACTTTGCAGAAGATGAGCTCAAGGAATCCCCATCTTTTGGTTTATCTGGTGAATGTAAATGTGCTTCCTGGCTGGGAGCCAAGGGTCGTGTACCTGAAAGCTTATTTGCAGCAGAAGATAGCACACCATCTTCTACATCATCTAAACTTGATCTGAAAATCACAATATAATTCATCATTAAATATACTGCAGGAAACTTATAACATATTTTAAGGAAAAGAACATCTCTAACAATATTCAATGTAAGTTGCAAATGTAGTTCAAGTCTAAATACAGGAAATCAGATACTTAACATTGCAAAAAATGTAATAGAGTAATATCACACAGAGATCATTGTTCTTGCTCATAAATAAGTATATGATACTACATACATGATACACTTTGCATAAATGATCATAATAGGAATTAAAAGATCTCCTGTGGACCATTGCTGGTTTCAATATGTATGCTTGGCTCTAAACTCTGTCTCTCTGTTTCTCTACTTCCTCAGTCCTGAACAATTTCATTCAAATCCATCAGCTTCAGTCCAAATGCAAAATCTTGTTCCCTCTCCAATAATTCTATACCATTTCAGCTTTCTGACTCAGCTTCATTTTTTGCAAACCCGCATCGATTTTGGCACTGGTCTATGATTCGAATTTGTTGTCTTCACTATCATAAAGATCCCAACTTCTACTTTTGTAATGTTGAATATCTAGTCCTGTCTTAATCTATCCATTACTGAAATTTACATCTTTGCCTTTAGTCCAGCCTCATTATTCAAATGGTCCCCAAGTTCTGTTATTCTCTCCAAACTTAATTAAATTCAAAACCCTGTTAACCCAGATCAAGGTTAACAGGTATGGAAGAGCTTTCCATAATTCAATAAAATGCAAATGAATGAAATATGAGCAATTCAACCAAAGTGTTTAGAAATTCTAATTACCAAATCAAATAGTTATGAGGAAATAATGTTAATTCCAGATGCACTTAAGAAGCTTTATTAACTGTAGACAAATATATTTACTACTACAGTGGGAATAAATTTTTAGATAACTAGGCTGTGTTTGGAGTGATTCTTGACAAGGAAGATTACTGGAATTAGGAAGAAATACATCTAGAGTTGATACATGGTGGTGGTTATATAGAATGAGCTGCTAGAAGGAACTGTAGAAGCAGGTACAAATGCCATGTTTGAAAGACTTTTAGACAGTACATTGCTAAGAAAGGTTTAGGACAAGGGTTCCCAAACTTTTTTATGCCCTAAGCAAGGGATCTATCGACCCCA
Organism: Mobula hypostoma; assembly: GCF_963921235.1. Lineage (NCBI taxonomy): Eukaryota > Metazoa > Chordata > Chondrichthyes > Myliobatiformes > Myliobatidae > Mobula > Mobula hypostoma. The sequence continues at coordinate 53,424,944 of NC_086115.1, forward strand.
GGCTGGGAACCCCAGGTTTAGAGGGATTTGGGACAAATGCAGGAAAATGAGATGAACTCAGGTGGTCAACTTGGTCCACTGGATCAAGTTGAACCAAAGGGCCTGTTTCCAAGCTGTATATCTCTGTGACTCAATGACAATCAGATCAGCCAAGATCTTATTGAACGGGAGAAGCTGCAAGGGGCCAGGTGGCCTACCCCTCTTCTTAACTCATAACTCCTTATTGTACTCATGAACTATTCTCATGAGCCATTAACTGAGACAATCTTCAAATTTGTTATTTTTGCAAGTTGCCTGTGCTCCTTGAGCAATCACAGACAACTCAATGATTGGAGAACACAGAAAATCAATTGCCTGCAGAGTGGACGTAGACAAAACAGAAAAATTCCGGAGGAGGTCAGCAACAGCAGCAGTATATTTCTGGGCTGAGCACATTCTTTAAATCAGTCACACAGATGTTTTGCTTTGAACAAATGGAGAGATCGAACTGTTCTTCTTCTGGATCCCACATACAACTATTGTGCAACCTGCAACCTGCATCCAACAGCACTTCAAAATAATGTTCGACTCACAATCAAAGTAGAATTAAGTTTGAAATGAGCACTGCTGGGTCATTTGAAGTCTCATTCATAAAACAACTTAGCCAGTGAGATTTATTTAACTAAAAAAACAACTCTGCAAAGTTCTCTAAGACAAAAAAAAATCACTCTGGGTTTTAATACTGTCAGACTTCATAATTTCTCAAGAAATTTAGCCTCAATGATTTTACTATGAAAGAAGGGTGTTACAAGGAATCATTATGGTTAAAAATAGTTTTTTTTTAAACTTTCATCAAAACATAATTTGGGGGAAAGTTAATATAAGCAATTTAAAAGATGCAGCTGTTCAGAAAACAAATCAGAGTGCTACATTTAATTTTCCTATTCAAGCATTATTGAAAGGAAGATTTTGAATACATACCCTGAACAAGAGGTGGCTGAAACAGATAATCTGACTGGAGGACAATTTATTGGACTTTCTTTCAGAGAATCGATCTTTAAATACATGGACTGTTTTTTTGCATTTGTGTCATGATGCTAAAAGAGAAAGAAAACAAAATAATATTGATTCCTTGCTAGTCTCCCACAAATGTTCAAGGATGCACAAGGTCAGTACCTGGGAATTTATCCACCATAATGTGCTGTAAGGCTGCAAATATCTCCTCCCTGGTAATAGGAATGTCCTCCAAAACATTTCTTGAGCAACCACAATTTTCTCTTCGACAAATACCAAGGAGAAATATTTGTTAAAAATGCCACCAAACTCCTGAGGTTAAGGAGACCTACTCTCTCTCTAGCCATCCTTTTAGAAACTCTTGGGATTTTCAATAACCTTAACTGCCAGTTCCATCTCATAACTTTTCTTTGTTCTCCTGATACCCTTCTTCAGAGTATTCTTAATTTTTTTTTACATTCATCAAGGAATTCACTCAATCCTGACATTCTAATCCCAATGTATGGGATTCTTTTTTTTTGACCAGAGCCTCAATATCTCTCATGTGCCAAGGTTCCCTAACCTTGTCAGGTTTACTCTTCACTCAGACAGGAACATACTGCTTCTAGATACTTGCTAACACACCAAAAGCTACTTGCAATGTCTCCCTTTCCTTTCAACCTATATGGCTTCACTGACTGAGTCCTCAATACTGTCATCTCTACGTACAGCAGTCACATCCTCCCTTATCAAAAAAGCTACAATCCGTCCTTGCCATAGTCAGTGACAGGCCTTCGTCACACCTACCTATGCCTCTGTCACACCTGTCACATCTGTATCTTAGAACACTGAGCTGCCAATCCTGCTCTTCTCTCAGCCATGTTTCTGTTATGGCTATAAATTCCAAGTCCTCTGAGCCTATCCATGTTCTAAGTTTGTCTGCCTTACCTCTCAGGCCTCAAGCCCTGAAATAAGTGCAGTTATCTGCGTATTCCTTTCCTTGCCTTTACCGTTTGTCCATGGATGTCAAGGTTACTAGACCTGCTCCCGCTGGCTCCTGCTTTATGCCATGATTTGCACCTGCTCAGAGACAATCCCCATGGCAATCTAGTTTAAACCTTCCTGTGTAGCACCACAAATGTGCCGGCAAGGATATTGGTTGCTCTCTGGTTCAAGTGCAACACATCCCTCTTGTACAGATAATCTCAACACCAGAAGAGATCCCAATGGTCCAAGAAGCTCAATCTCTGTTCCCAGCACCAACTTCATAGCCAAGAATTTATCTGACCAATCCTCTCATTTCTGACCTCACTAGCATGAGGCACCAGAAGTAATCCCGAGATCACTACCCTCTCTTCTCAGATCATATAAATCTTTCACATTTTATTAAAGATTTCTATGGAGAAGACACTCAAGAGTTTTAACCCATTTTTGAAGCCCCACACGGAGCAGGGCAGTGTACCCTGGGTTCTTTTCAGATCGTAAAAATCTTTAGCCTTTTACTAAAGGTTTCTGTGGAGAGGAACACTCAAGAGTTTTAACCAATTTCTTGACCAGAACCTCAAAATATCTTCTTCTTCTTCCAATTAACTTCTAACCTGACTCCTATATTAATTTTACAGGACCTCCTCCCCTTTTGCCCACGTCATTTGTACCAAAATATACAATGACCTTTGGCTGTTCTTGAAAACTGGAAACTTTCTGCACTTTCCACAGATGTAGAATATAATTTAATATAATGGAATATAACATACATAGAAAATAATTCCTGCAGAATTATAAATAAATCTGTCAGGACGATAACAATGAGAAAGAGCTAGACTTTGTGAAATTGGTACTTACAGGTGATGATGAACCAAGTTTCTCCATGTACTCTATTTCTAATGATTGCTCATATCCCAACACTGTAATCAAAGCATGCAAAAAGAGATTTAGGCAACACATCGGAGCAAAATTCTCGCATAGGTCAGAATGAGAGATTTTGTGCAGTGCAAATGGAAAGTGCTATGTGCTAGATCATAATGGCTACGGTCAGTTTCTCCATGCGCACCATTCCAAATACTTGGCAAGCAATAATGCCCATTTATTATGCTGCCTGAGGGTTGACAACCAGCCCCTGCTGCTTTAATCCCCTCTCAGATCAGTGGACTTCATCATTGAGGATTTACTGGTGTCCCAAATGAAGACAGTTCAATTAGGGCTAACAAAATAATAACGGGTGGAATTCCTGAGATAGAAAGGGAAAATCCATTCACTTTAATCCATATCTCATTCCACCGGATTATTCTTTAAAAGCACAAATAGATGGATCTGGGTCTTGTCCAATTTTCAAGGCCTCAGCAGGCGATCCATCCAAATAATGTTCCACTCTAGACTGAGATTAAGTAGTACTGTGTGCACACAAGACCTACAAATAAACTTCTACAGAAGGTGTAGTGAAAAGTGTAATGACTGGTTGTGTTATGGCCTGGTATGGGAACACCATTGCCTTTGAATGGAAAATCCTACAAAAGGCAGTGGATTCAGCCCAGTACGTCACAGGTAAAGCCCTCGCAACCATTGAACACATCTACATGAAATGTGTCATAGGAAAGCAGCATCCATCATCAAAGATCCTCACAACCCAGGCCATACTCTTTCTCACTGCTGTCTTCAGGTAGAAGGTACGATTGCCTCAGGTCTCACACCACCAGCTTCGAGAACAGTTAATATCCCTCAATCCTTAGGCTTTGAACAAAAGGGGATAACTACACTCATTTACTGAAATGTTTACACGACAAATTATCTCACTTTAAGAAATCTTTATCCTGCATTTTCACATTTTATTGTCTTCTATGCTCTACTTGATCTTTCATTGATCCTGTTTAGTTACAATTCTATATCTCCCAGTAGCCACCCACTTCAACCCTGCTTCCCATTCCCATTCAGGTATGTCCATACATGGCCTCCGCTACTGCCACGATGAGGCTAAACTCAGGTTGGAGGAGCAACACCTCATACACCGTCCAGGTAGTCTCCAGGCCCTCGGTGTGAACATAGAATTCTCCAACTTCCGGTAATCCCCTCTCCCTCCCTTCCTCTACCCCTATGTCACTCTGCCCCCTCCCCCAGCTGCCTATCACCTCCCTCATGGTTCCACCTCCTTCTATTACCCATTGTGTTTTCCCCTACTCCTTCTTCACCTTTCCTGCCTATCACCTCCCTGCTTCCTCTCCCCCACCCCTTTATCTTTCCCCTTACTGGTTTTTCGCCTGGAACCTACCAGCCTTCTCCTTCCCACCCTCCCCCCACCTTCTTTATAGGGCCTCTGCCCCTTCCCTCTACAGTCCTAACGAAGAGTTCCAGCTCGAAACGTTCACTGATCGTTTCCACGGATGCTGCCCGACCTGCTGAGTTCCTCCAGCATGTTGTGAGTGTTGCTTTGACCCCAGCAGCTGCAGAGTATTTTGTGTATAGATTTGCTGAGTATGCCCATAGGAAAAAGAATCTCAGTGTTACATGTGGTGACATATATGTACCCTGATAATAAAATTTACTTCGGCTTTGACTTTAAAACACTGCTTATTTTCAGTTACATCACAGCCTTCAAAATTGAAATGTTGGTACGCATTAACTAATCTTGGATGCTTTCCATCAGAATAGTAGCAAGTCTGGAGTTTTCAACGTGGGGTCCACAGACCCCTCAGTTAATGGTAGGGGTCCATGGTATAAAAAAATTGGGAACCCCTGTTATTGCTCTCAAAGCTGGATAGTCTAAAGATACACCCCAATGAGCAGCTAATTTTATGGGAGGAGATATTCAATTATATCGTTTGACAAAGAATGCTATGTCATATTGATTTTGCAAAATATAACAAACACAAAATATCATAACTAAATTTGGTAACTAAATGAATTGATGAATTTATATTGAGGTTACATAAAAGAAACATTAATGGTTTTGATTCTCACCTGCTGAAGAAAAGTTCTCATTTGCAAACTCAGAATTCTCATTCACAAATGCAGAAAGATCAGAGGGCTGAGGATAATCGGGTTTATCTTCTTCTAATTCGGACTGTATTCCAGAATAGGACCACTTCTGGTTTGTTACTGAGGAGGCTAGTTTCTCTTCATCAGTGGCATGTTCCACTGTGCCGATTACTGGTGGTGTTTCAGGAGTGGTAAGTGGAGTTGAGTCCTAAAAAATGAGCACTAAAATTATTCATCTTGATATCACATTGAAGCAACATCACCAGCTCAAACTTTCACTGACTGAAGACATACAGAATCTTTGAGAGAACATCAGCACATATAGAATACAAGCACTGATTTCCCAAGTATTCGTTCACATACAGTAAAATATTATTCCAATCTGAAATTTCCTTTCTGTGATTGAAACATACAGCAGAGCAAATGTATTGCATATTGCCCACTGAAAATGGTAAATACAGTACTGTGCAAAAGTCTTAGGTCCCTAGATTTTTTATATGGTTTCAGATGATTTGGCCTACACAGAGCCCTGATCATTGAGGCTGTCTGGGATTACCTGGACAGATAGAAACAAGCAAGGGAGTCAAAGTCTGCAGGAGAACTGCAGTAAGTTCTCCAAGACGCTTGGAACAACCTACCAGCCGATTTTCTTATGAAACTGCATGACCACATACGTAAGGGAATTGATGCAGTTTTAAAGGCAAAGAGTGGTCACGCCAACTATTAATTTGATTTAATTTTCTTCAGGTTTGCTGCACTTTATAGTAAATTTTTGATATTTTGAAATGTTTCAATTCATTATTTTTGAAAACATCCTTGCTTTACATAATTTTTCTGCATGAGCCTGAGACTTTTGCACAGTACTATATATCAAATTAAGATAGAATAAGCAATCTATGGACAATTTTATCTTGTACAATTACCACCCTCTCTCATCTCCGCATTTCCATAATGACAATATAATGGAAGTTCTGGAATTCAGTCAAATTCACATTTACTGACCTGTGAAGATGTTTCTGAGAGCGGGGTTCGCTTTGGAGATCTCTTCACCCTAAAAGTATTTCTGCAGATACAAGTAATGTATTTAAAATCTACAAATATACCTGCTATTACATGACAAACTGACAGAGAACACTTAGAGAAACTTGAGAAACTGATTGGATGAATTTTAATAAAAATGTAAACTGCATAGGGTACCTAATCTCTTCAAGGCCATAATCTCTTAATCATGTTGAACATTAAAAGATATAAAACTGTGATTCGCTTTAAATGCACCTTATCATGAAGGGCCATCACAGAACAATGTACTTAGAGGGATACTGCTGGAGAAGCTGGGTTACGCTTCACTTAGCAGCATCCCGAAGTTTTAAAGAGTAAAACTAGACTGATCCGAAAGTCTTTCAACGGGGTCTATCTGCCGTCAATGGTAGCCAAATACCATGTGAGGAGTCTGTCAAGAAGTTCAATTTGAATTGAAATTCACAGTAAAGCTAGTCACAATATTACTTTTTGTTAACAAAAATGAAGCCGAACTGTTATTGCCTTGAATCTTTAAGAGATTAATGGGAACTGCTGGACAGAATCACAATTAAATTGAAATCAGAATCATCTGAACTTGCCTGGAAAATAAAATGTAATTCCACTTTTTGGCAGATGCCATTAGACAACTTGAAAAGCTATTTCTTGCCAAGGTGCAGTGCAAGGGGAAATTATAAAATAATGTTATCTGAAGCTGTTTTTTTTCCAATAGACAATGGAAAGCATGAGGCAATAGATAAAAAAGGGAAGTGCATCAGCTTTGAAATGACACAACAGGACACATACACAAAGCAGAGGTAAGCGTGCAGGACAGAGAGTTGGATGTACTTACAACAGAGAACAAAATTACTTCATTCCTTCTACAGTCCTGTGACATAGAGATAGTTACATAGAAAAGAGACGGACAGCGAGAAGGAACTGGCAAGGAGAACGTGAACAAACACAAGAAACATTTTTTCTAGCAAGTAGGACATATCCTTTTAATTCAGACATGTAACCTTACCATCCCGATATGTAAAATTACCATTCTGCTGTATCCAGACCAGAACTCATTAATCCCATATACAGAATTGGAAGACAGAATTACCTTTTAACACCTGTACCCAGCCACTTGCAGTGTTGAAAATAAGATATCACCTTAAGCATTTGTTTTGACAGTGGGTAATGACAACTTCTGAGAAGAAATCTTTAAAAATAGATAGGAGGGAATGGGTATGTGACTTTCGCCTGCGTTCTTCACATTGGTGTTGGCTGCTGATTTATGACAGAACACCCAATCTATTTTTGCATGGGTTCTCCTTAAAAAGTACCTGGCAACAAGAATGCTCCCCATTGGACATCCTGATGATAGCAACAAAATTAGGCCAGGAATGCACCTGAAGTAAGGGGGTCATGCTGCAGCTGAACAAAACTTCGGTCAGACCGCACTTGGAGTGTTGCGGGCGTTTTGGTCGCCCCATTATAGGAAGGAGGTGGTGACCGTGGAGAGCATGCTGACATGTTTACCACAATGCTACCAGGATTACAGGGCATCAGCGACAAGGAAAGATTGCATTGTTCTCTCTTGGGCTTCGGAGGCTGAGGGGAGACCTGATAGAGGCATCGATAAGACAGACAGAGTCATTTCCACAGGGTGAAAATGTCAAACATCAGAGGCTATACTTTTAGGTTGGGTGGGGGGGTCATTTGAAGTGTTGTGAGATTCAACCATTTTACACAGAGTGACAGATGCCTGGAATGGGTTACCAGGGAGAGTAGTGGAAGCAGGCAGTTTGGTAGAGTTTGAGAAAGATACATGAACATGAAGCGAATGGAGGGATATGGATGATACACAGGAAGAAGACACTTAGTGTAAATTGGCTCAGAATCAGCACACAGGCTACTCTATTTGATAAAGTTTTGTTGGCAGTATATCAAATTATGAGGGGTAAAGATAAGGTAAGTGTAAGCAGACTTTTTCCACTGAGGTTGGGTAAGACTAGAACTAGAGGTTATGATTTGCGGGTGAAAGTTGTTATGTTTAAGGGGAACACAAAGGGTACCTTCTTCACTCAGAGGGTGGTGAGAGTGTGGAATGAGCTGCCAGTGGAAGTGGTGGATGTAGGTTTGATTCCAACATTTAAGAGAAATTTGGATAGGCACATGGATGGGAGGGCTATGGAGACCTATGGTCCGGGTGCAGGTTGATGGGACTAGGCAAGTTAAGAGTTTGGCATGGACTAGATGGGCCGAAGGGCCTGTTTCTGCACTGTAGTGTTCTATGACTCAACACTGTGAGTTGAATAGCCTGTCTAATGTTGTACTATTATGTTATGTTCTATATAACTATATTCCATACTGGCATAAATGAGGTGTGTGTTTAGCTTTGGGTTCAAGCATGATGGAGTGGTGAGAAATTACTGTAGAGCCTATGGAACTAAACACTTGTAATTTCCAAATATTTTTAAACTGCAAAACCCATACAATCTATCAAAAATGTCTTACATTTTAATCTGACACCTCACAAGGACCCCACAATGCTAGAAGGGATCCCTTTAGATTTATGCTGCCCAGATCCCAGACTTTCTGGACAGGGAGTAAGACTCCTCTGGGTGATGTTTGCAATTTCACAGTCTGTCTAGTTATCAGCTGTAACTTCTTGTGACTACCTGACTATCAGATTTTATACTGATGTTGATGTTTAAATACCTACAAAGGATTGCAAGGTCTAGGACAGCTGAGAGGACCATCGTGGTCTCTCGTCCACCCATCTGAGGAGCACCCATTTATCAGGAGCAGGGCACTTCGCATTGTTAATGATCCCTCCCAACATCTCTTTGACCAACCTACCATTAGGCAGATGTACCATAGCATTAGGACAAGGACGGTTAGGACGGAAACAGCTTCTTCCCCCAGGCTGTAAGACTAATGAACTCCCTGCCACCACCCAGGTTTCATCACGTATGAAGTGCCAGTAATATTACACTGTTTACTATTTGAGTTATGTCATAAATGCAACTTATGCTAAATGTCAATCACTGGAATATATTTTATTATTTGTCAATTTATTTGTGCTAATATTACTTTACCTGTTATGTGTGAGTTATATGTACTATGTGGTGCTCCGTGGTCTGAAGGAACATTGTTTCGTTTCGTGGTATACATGCATACGGTTGAATGACAATAAACTTCAACTTGAACAAACATAATGAGACAATCAGTCAAAGGTTTCAGCCTGCTAGAATTATCATTGGTCAATAATGGCTTAAACACTGGTTTAAGTGAGGTGTGTGCTTAGTTTTGGGTTCAAGTATGATGCAGCAATGAGCAATTACTGTGGAGCCTATAGAAGCAAACACATGTGAGTCAGATTACATTATACTGCAAAGCCCACACAATCTTGCCTTGTTTTCACTGGACTGGAAATATTTCAGAGGAGTGTTCGGCTGAGATGTCAGTTTACACAACCGTTTATATACTGGTGGGTTTCTGATGAAGGACCCCTGTTGTGTATGGAACCAAACTTTGTATCAAGATGTAACTGTTGGTACTAAGTCTCCAAAATGTCTTCAAATTGTAGTTTTATATGAAACGTGAATCTCATTTTATCATCCTGTTGTTAATCAGATATCAAGGGTGGCGTTAATGCAATAATTCCATGCATTGCAATACCATTACCATATTTATTTTCACATTTTTAGAAGTTCCTTCTGTGACTACACATCCAAAAATAACTCATGCCTTCTCCCATTCTATTGTTGTAACTATTCTTAAACTATACCAAGGAAAATCCTGGGAAATATTTGCAATCCCCAAAACAGAGTCAAAATAATGAAAACAAAACCAGTCAGAAATCCAAGCAACACACACAAAATGCTGGAGGAACTCAGCAGGCCAGGCAGCATCTATGGAAAAGAGTACAGTTGACTTTTCAGGTCGAAACCCTTCAGCAGGACTGGACAGAAGAAGATGAGGAGTCTGAATTAGAAGGTGGGGGAGGAGAGGGTGAAACAGAGAGGGAGGGGAGGGGTGAAGTAAAGAGCTGGGAAGTTGGTGAAAGAGAAGCAGGACTGGAGAAGGGGAAATCTGATAGGAGAGGGCAGAAGGTCATGGAAGAAAGAAGAAGGGAGGAGCACCAGAGGAGGCAATTGGTAGGTGAGGAGATAAGGTGAGAGAAGAAAAAGGGGATGGGGAATAGAGAAGGGGGGGGCATTACTGGGAGTTTGAGAAATCAGTGTTAATGCCATTAGATTGGAGACTACCCAGACAGAATACAAGGTGTTGCTCCTCCAACCTGAGGGTGTCTACATCACTATAGTGGAGGAGGCCATGGATGGACATGTCGGAATTGGAAAGGCAAGCGGAATTGAAATGGGCGGCCACTGGGAGATCACACTTGTTCTGGTAGATGGAGCATAGATGATCGGCGAAGCGGTCTCCCAATCTACATTGGGTCTCACCGATATGCAGAAGGCCGCATCGGGTGCACTGGACACAGTATATGACTGCAACAGACTCACAGGTGAAAAGTCTCCTCACCTGGAAGGGCTGTTTGGAGACCTGAATGGTAGCAAGGGAAAAGGTGTCGGGGCAGGTGTAGCATTTGTTCCGCTTGCAAGAATAAGTGCCAGGAGGGACATCAGTGGGAGGAATGAATGGTGGCGGAAGTTTCAGAGAATTATGTGCTGGACACAGTGGTTGGTGGGGTAGTAGGTGAGGACAAATGGAACCCTATCCCTGGTGGGGTGGTGGGAGGATAGGGTGACGGCAGATATGCGCGAAATGTGAGAGATGCGGTTGAGGGCAGCATTGCCGGTGGAGGAAGGGAAGCTTCTTTCTCTAAAGAAGGAAGACATTTCCTTTGTTCCGGAATGAAAAGCTTCATCCTGAGAGCAGATGCGGCGGAGACAGACAAATTGAGAGAAGGGGATAGCATTTTTACAAGTAACAGGGTGGGAAGAGGTATAGTCCAGATGTAAGAGTCTGTGAGTTTATAATAGAAATCAGTGGATAAGGTGTCTCCTGACATAGAGCCGGAGAGATCGAGAAAGGGGAGGGAGGTGTCAGAAATGGACCAGGTAAATTTGAGGGCAGGGTGGAAGTTGGGAGCAAAGTTAATATATCGGCGAGCTCAGCCTGGGTGCAGGAAGCAGCACCAATGCAGTTGTCGATGTTGCATAGGAAAAGAGGGTAGTGACACCAGTGTAGGCTTGGAACATGGACTGTTCTGTGTAGCTGACAAAAGGGCAGGCATAGCTGGGACCCATGTAAGCACCCATGGCTACAACTTTTGTTTGAAGGAAGTGGCAGGAACCAGAAATCATGTTCACCACATAATATCCCTTCCTTCATACCTCGCTTTCCAGGAGTAATTTGCTCTGGATGTGTTTTCTTACAGGACAGTAAGCCAACTTGATTTCAGCACAGTGGCTGGGTTTCAACTACACGGTTCATCTGCACACTCCTATTGAACACCCCAGCCACAACAAGGGAGAGCAGGCAATTGTGTGGAGTTGAAACAAAATGTCTTCAGATACTAAGGATTAGTGCCAGAGACGTGAGTAAATTGAAGGGAACAGGCCTTCAAAAAGCTTCGAGACTAAGGAGGGAGGAAAGGTATGGATAAGTCCCAGGACAGGAAGATTTAAATATTCCTTACAGTACTTCAAAGGATGATGACATCAGAGCAGAAATTTGGCAGCTAAATATATTCAGCAAATTTAAGAACCTGACAATTTCTGTCAAAGGAGGTTGGAATAATTTTAGAAATATTTAATAATCCTCAAAAAATAAGCTTACAACTTGCTCAAGGCTTGTTTAGACATTCTCCAATAAAGCATTGCATGTATTCTCTTTGTTATAATTTGTTCTAACCATACTTAGAATATTACTTCTAAAAGGTTATTATTTCTCTGCAATTAGATATAGGTACGTAGATGAGAGTAAAATACAAAAAATTGTGTCTCTTGCTTTTGTACTATGCAATAGTACAACAGATTCTATTTGCTTTTCTCTCTAAGCACTTGAAGACATTCTTTTGCTCTCTATATCTAAACTGCATTTAAAATCATCACAATTTCCTACACAAATTAATTCTTTCCCTGCACCTCAAAGCTCAGCTGCTTATTCAGAGAAAAAAATCAATTCCACAAGGTAGCTTTCTCTTTCTTGCACCACTTCCTGCTGTGCAGTCCAAAGTGTAGATTAATGGTGTCAAGTGTTTAATTTGCTTTAGGCCTTATTTTAAATTCAAAGTACTTGATAATATCTTGCATTATTTAACAGATAAATGTCATTATCATTAACCACCTGAATGACACAAAGTCAGAGATTAGCAATGATCATTTGAAAAATCAGGAGTGGTTTCACAGGTTTTGCTGACAGAAAAGATCAACAAAGCTGTTCTATAAGATGTGAAAACAAAAACTGACATTTTATTAGACTTTCTAGGCCTGTAAAAGCTGCAACAATAGTGATATTTCTGAGCATTATTGGGTGACTGTCTCCTGCTGATTCTCAACCAGCTGCTGCATAACAAGCTGAAAGCGGGTGTGGTGATTAAGAACAGAGTCTTTGATTGGTGGGTGCAGTCATTAGAAAACATTTCTCATGGTTTGGTATGAAATAAGAAATTTTAGTTCAAGATCTTAGAGCTGAAGGTGGGGGGTGGAGAAGAAAGAGCGGACATCATTTGGATTAGAAGCAAGCAGAGAAAAGGTTAGACAAACAAAAGCCTCAAAATCAAACCTCAGCCTCAGCCACTGCCCCAATCCCACCCAGTTCCTCCTGTATGAGTGATACCAGGAGAGATATGTGGTTGGCAACACAATTCATTTGCTTTCTTTTACACTTTGGAATCTAACCAATCTTTTAGACAGCAAATTTTTACCCTTTACCACTGGATTCTTGATGCACAATAAAATATTCCTGAAAAACACATAGAATTCAGAAACTACATTAATGTTTCCCAAAGCCCTTTTCAGTGCAAATATTTCTTATCTTCTCAGGAATTCTCATTGTTATACAACACACAGATTTTTAAAAAAATACTGCAGTGCCTTATTAAATAATGTACTTAATTTATTGCTTATTAAACCAAATACCTCAATGAAAAATGGTGTTTGTTTCACTAAATAAGATCATTCGTGGTCTGACCATAATTGTGGAAGATAAGGTTTAATTAAAAGGTAATTATAAGGCATAACCATAAAATGATCTAAGGATATTAAATATTTATAAACAATTTGTCTAAGAATGTAATCACTTGACTTGAAATGTTATAATTATGTAGTTCTAGGGTACAAGTGTGACTGAGCTTATGATCAGTGGAGATGGGGACTCCTTTTACCTATATGTACTTTCATTTATAGGCTGCAGTGAGTGATGACAATATTATAGGATTCATCAAGATTGCCATCACAAAGTACCTCATCTCCTGTGTTAAAGGTAAAATTTTTCTAGAAATGATCCTTGAGAAAGATTAATCTGGATGTCCCTAATGCTTTTCAAAAAGAAATGATATTCATACTTGTTGCAATTTTAGGTTATTATTTAAACTGTGATAATTGACTGTGTTTAGTGTTTCTATATGAAAAGAAATGGTCAGTATATTTTCTTCAAATTATGGATTCAATTTTGAGCTCCAAATACACAGTCCTATTTTCCCAATTCTCAGATGGATTAACAGGAGTGAGATATCAAAAGTGAGGAAAGAGAAATGCACATTACATTTGGACCGAACAGGGAGGTCATGGGAGGACATGAGTTTCTTCAGGACTCTCACAGATAGCGCAAGGCAGTGAAGGAACATTATAGAATCCACAGAGGGACTCATGAAATTGTCTTACTTCCCAATTGGCTGCTGAGCAATATTAATACTGGAGAACCTTTATTAAACATTTATGATCTACTCAACTACAGAACCATGAAACTTCAAACTTATTCTTTCACTTCATTCTCTGAGGAGAAAAATAGGTTAAATATGAAAATTATAAAGAGATGATTGCAAGTAATCTTGGAGTAGTAAATGCTCACAATATCTGAACTGCCTACAGGTTCAAAACTGAATTGATGGAAGTGATACTGTCCAAAAACTTTCCCTAATTTAATCTAAAGTAGTTGATCATTTCACACGTGTCCCTGTGAATGGTTCCAAAGCAGCCTTCGTTGGTGCAGCTCCCTTTTAAGAGAATCCTAAGGAATCACGCTCCCTTTTGTAGAAGACAATTAAATGTTCAACCTGAGGATGTGTGACTGTAATGATTGTCCGCTGTTCAACAGAGATCAGCTAATTCAGCATGGACTATAGATGCAAAAACACAGATGCTTAATGAGAAGTGTTTGTACCTACCACTTAAACCTAGGGAAAAACCAACATGCGTATTTTCCTTCTTCTTGGTTGACCTTCCCACAACAGAATAAATCTGTTTCCATGATTCTGTTAATATTACATTAAATGGCTTCTATGACGAGCACTAGTGTAGTGGACAGGAACAAGAATGCTGATCCCTACCTAAATACTCTTTTGTATCAGGGCCAATGTTTTATTTTAATTCAAAGTAATGCCTCATTGGCACAAATGTGGATTCCCATTGGCAATATGTTACAACCATGCAACACATTGATAGTTTTTTTTAAATTCAGCTGTTTACCATCAAGCAAGTCATGTTTCTGCAAAACTGAAAAGCACGTTATTGAAATTTAAGGCACTGATCACATCACTGAAAGTGACTACTTTATTACTTACGTTTTTAAAGGTAGCCTCTTCTTCTTTGATGACTTATTGTTACTGTCCCCCTCACTTGCACCAGTGTCATCATTCACCTCAAATGAAGCGGGGGAATGTGAAGGAGATCCTGAGATATTTGTGGAAGATTTAAATGGATCTGCTGAGCTTTCACAGTTGTCCACATCAATACTAGATGAAGCACGAGGCAACTTGGGAGAATTTGGCACCTGTACATTGGTACTAAAGGGGTTGAAATTAGGATCATCCCATTTTGAAGGGTCGAATGAATATGTACTCTTTGGAATTGGGATATCATCAGGATCAGCAGATGAGTAAGATGATGGGACACTGTCTACCTTTTCAGCTGGTGGAGCCTTTTTTGTTCCTAGCTTTGGCTTTCTTAGTGGCATCTTCCCACCAGTCTTTTTGCCAAATTTCTTAGGAACAGGTTTTTTTTCTGGATCAGTTTCAAAGTTGTCTTTGTCCTCAGAATAATCAAATTCCAGCCTCACTGCATGACCCACAGCTGGAGAATCAGACGCTGTGCCAGCCTCAGTTGTTATTTTGTCCAATTCTTTTAATGCAACAGGAAAGTTCTCACATTCACTTTGTGCTTTTGGTGAGGTTTGTAGTTTATCTCCACTGGCAAATGGATTGAGCTCAGAAATATTGGCTTGATCAGAACCAATGGCCAGATGAGGAATAGGAGACTCCTGCAGATCTGTAGAACTTTGCAAGCTGGTGCCGGGGGATTCAGCTGTATTCAGTTCTTTATTTGTCTTGGGGACAGTCGACCTTGTTTGGGCTTCTGTTGTAGTTGGAGTTTCTGTTGGCTTTTCCGCTGGTGTTTCCGCTGGTTTCTCTGCTGGCTTCTCTGATTTGGTCTTCTTTTTTATAGATAATGGCCGTGGTTTCTTTTTCTTAACACTGGGAGCACTATCTGAGGCTATGCTAAAAGCCTCTGCCTGCAGAGTTTTTGCCACATCCTCCGTGCTACCAGCATCTGTAGTTCCAGCTGGTTTTCGTGAGAATGGCGGAGACTGTGGGGTTGGTGGGCTGGAGGTGGTCAGTGTGTGCAGGGACTTCTCATTGGCTTGCCTCCCAGGTTCAGGACCTTCGAGCTTTCCAGGTGAGCTTGGAGTTAAAGAGTCCAAGACGTCAAGACTATCAAAGTCAATTTTATAGGCTCCACTGCTGGCTATTGGTTTATCTTCATCAAATACAATGGAAGCTGACTCAGAGAGTGGTCTGAAGGAATCAGTTTGCTGTGGCGAGTTCTCAGGGGCAGCAACACTCTGATTGTCAGGAAAAACGACTGAAACAGAAAAATGGAAGCGTTTACCATACATTACTGATGGAAAATAAGCTTTATTATTTAAATCTATACTCATTCTTCCCTTGCCCCAACACTCTAAAATAGTCCAAATACTTATATAATAATAATAATGTAAACATGTTTAGACCTAGTCATTTTTTAAAAGTTAGTGTGACTCCATATATTTGAGTGATAAAAATGTCAGAAGATCTTATCTATAATGACATGAACAATTAAAAACAAACCAGTAAATATGAATGTATTTTGATATTTGCAGAAATGGGACCACGTTCACACTTCAATAGGATGACATTCTGCTTTGGCTTGTCAATAACAATTTCTCTTTCATCATGGTGAGGTATATCTGCTCACCTGGGATGAGACTACCCTTCCACCACCAAAACGTATTAGAGAAGAGTAAATCCATATTTTTATTAGCCAATTCCATATCTCCTTCCTTCACCCCATTTCCTGATCAAATTGGCTACCCTGTTCATAGCTTTGCTATTTTGCTCAACCTTGAATTTACTTACACCTTCTCTGCATCAATAAGACCCCTTATTTCCACCTCTGCATTGTTACAAGCTCCAACTCACTTACAGTAAGTAAGCCCCTTATCTCAGAAAGGATGTGTTGAAACTGCAGAGGGTTCAAATGTCATTCACAAAATTGATTCCTGATTAAACGGCTTGTCATATGAAGAGCTTTTGATGACTCTGGGCCCGTATTCACAAGCTAATAATATCAAAGAGGATACCAAAAGTTTGTTCAGATACAAAAAGTATAAAAGAGAGAGAGATTATAGATAAGGTGAAAACTACTGCAATATAAAAATGAGACAATAATACTTTTGAGACTAATGTGAAAATACAGGATGAGGACTGACCAGTATGTGAAACATGTGAGCCAAGGTACTGTGTCATAATCCTGGAACTTCTTACTTAAGAGTTCTATCCAGATAGCTTTGTTACATGGAGTGTAAGACAGTTTCTCATTACCACAATTAGCTATGCCCATTTAATACTGGCCTGACGTGCAACTCACATTTCCCTTGGAAGAATAAACAAAAGGTAAAGGAAATATTGGTCAGAATGCAAGACAGCATTCTCTAGTTTTATATTATACTGAAACCACTTCTCTCAATTGCAACTTCATTATAAATTGAGCTCTCTGCTACATACACAGCAAGACTCCCTGCTTAAATGTCAGCGGGGGGGAGGGGTGATAAAAGACTGCTGCTACCTTTGGATTCCTGGTGCCTTTAAAATCATCATTTTAAAGCTAGGCATGGCATTGAATAAGTTCAATGTAGTCGGCAAAGCTGGCATAGATATCCTCCCATAATGAGGAGTGACCACTTCATCTGTTTAAATAATACATACAAGACAGTGGAGAGCATTGCACCAACTCCCAGAACACATTCTGGATATCTATTCTGTTTCCATTGTGTTGGTCTTTCTCTATGAAATAAGAGTAAGGTGCGATTTATCTTCCACATGAGCAATTTCTATCCTACTGGGCTGCCTTCACGGATGAGTCAATGAGTAAATGGAAGTTCCAGCTGACAGGAACAATCGACATGCAAATTTCCAAAAATAACTCCAGAGTTTTAACCCAAGAACTATTTTCACTTTTTTAAAGATGCGTTGTCCACTGGTAAGAGTGTGAAATGAAAATCCCATGCTTTCAAAGCTGAACCTACCTCTTTATTGTTTGAATGGAGCAGGAGCTGGCTTATCCACTCTTGTGCTGGCCATTGACAACATTTAAGGAGCAGTTATACTTCCACCATAACATAAACAGATTTCCCCAGAGCAAAAGCGCACATATTTTCATTAACCCGACTGTTGGCTGATTCTTCCCCCAAATCTACCACCTGATATCCACAATCCCACCCCAGCATTCAGCTAGAAAACTTACAGAGAATAAATGAAAGAAAAGCACTGTCAATTTCAATAAGTCATCTAAGAAACTGTCGCTTCCAGGTTTTCCATCTGGAAATCCCCCCCAGCTCTCTCTGTAGTCAGAGTAAGCAACAAGACCAATAAAAGTGGGTTAGCAGAAATATGACTTCTAGGTTAGTAGCAATCTTACTTGTGGAGGCTATGACAAACCTTTATCCGATCTAAGGTTTTAGCATACCATCTTACATTCGTTTTCCCTCGCATGGTGGATCTAGGACCGAAATCTGAAGCCAGTTTTTTTTTCTGGAACAAATGGGAAGGAGACAGGAAGCAACAGCTGTGTGCTCAGAGGCACTCCTGATGACTCATCATCCAGTCACCCAGCACACACATTCCTCCCCAAAACAAAAACGGAGAAGAAGAAAATGTTTACATTATCTAACAGGCATTTTCAGTTCTCTGGCTAGAAGGAAGCCAAATAATATTGAAGGAGTCTGACAGCTTATCATACTTAAGCCACATGTGAAACAATCTTGTGGAACTATTAACACACTTTATTATGAATGGGATTCATGTTGAGCTTCTTTAATGCAATATAAGGAAGAGGACCATCGGGTACGGGCGGGTAATGACGAGAGACTTTTGTCATTTGTAGCCACCTATTCCAAGCCTGTCAGAACAGCAGATGAATGAACGTTAATAAAATTGGAAAAAAAAAATCAAAGGTCTTTATGGTTACATGTACATGGAGTTAGGGAAATAGCAATTATTTTGCAAATCTGAGAAACAGTACAGGCTGTTGTGCATTTAATATTTCAGTAATATTTGAGTCATATTGTAAATATATTGTTTGATTTTGTTTAAATACTTGATTACAGGTTATATGTTGAAGCACATGAATGGCATGTCATCATATCACCATGTGATATGGGCGCACCTTGCTTAAAGTAAAAATTAAGCCTGGCTCACATTTTGGAATCTTTGTCTTTTCCTTTAAATCACTTTTATTTTTTAGAGATACATAACACAGGCTACAAGGATTTAACTTTAATTTTTTGTTTATATATATATATATATATATATATATACACATACACACACCATTCAAATAATTATAATGCTTTCAAATGTACAAAACTAAAGTGCCCTTGGGATTCAACGCAAGTATTATTGAAAAAGCAAATATTTACTTCTGAATTGTAGAGGAAGCTCTCTGGTGATTGTAATACTGATTATTGTTGGGGAAGGAAAATTAAATACAGTTAGAAAAAACACCATGCATAAACCTGCGCTAAGAAAAGGCATGGGCTGTATTCTCTGAAGAAGACATCTAACAATGGTCTCCATTCCTCATTACATCAGGTTGATAGATTCTTTTCCTCTTGGACATTTGAGGTAATGGTGTTAATTTTAAAGGTAATCAGGTTTTTTTTAACAGATGATTACAATTTGCCTATTTATGGATGTGTACCTGCCTTTCCACTTGAGTTCAGCCCCAGCCACTTTCACAGTGGTCACTACACTTTCATAGCAACCACTGTTGAGTTATTCCTTTGTGGCATTATTGAAGAATAAAGTTACCAAAAGATACTCATTTTCAATTATGTGAAAAAATTTCTGCAAAGTTATAACCTTATTGAATGTAAGCTGAACCAAAACATCTGCCACACTGTAAATATAAATCAAGATATGTCCTCCTAAGTTAATATTTCCACCAGTGCATTGTCTGTTGCCTTGCATTCTACAGAACCATAAGGGTCACAGAGAGAAGTGGTACTCTCTCTTTTCCATTGCTCCTATAACATGTGAATATTAGCTGTTCCTAAAATATGCTCCACTCGATATCAATATCCAAACTTGTTAGGAAGGTGTATTTATTCACTGCAGCAAAACAAGCCCCAGTTTGAACAAATATATTGTGTTATAGTGTGTACTTGGTGGAGAAAAGATGTGGTCCAGGGGGAAGGGCTAAATTAATGCTGATGCACATGCTGAAACAAGCAAGTGCATGTTAGATACAATGTGTGATTTCTTCATTGATTTCCCTTAGGAATGTGTAAAAAAGACAATGAGTTCAACTTTGTTTGCTTGTATAGATTTATCTGTTAAACTGAAGAATAGTTTGCATTTCTTTAATGTGATTGAAGTAGAAAGGAGACTGGTGCAAGACATTTCAGGGATGGCATGGTAGTGTAGTGGTTAGCACAGCGCTTTACAGCATCAGCAACCTCGGTTCAAATCCCACCGCAGTCCGTAAGGAGCTTGTGTACTCTCCCAGTGACTGCGTGGGTTCCTAGTTTCCTCCCACAGTCCAAAGGCATACTGGTTGGGAGGTTAATTGGTCATTGTAAATTGTCCCGTGATTGGGCTTGGGTTCAATTGGGGAGTTGATGGGCACTGCCTTTGAAAGGCCAGAAGGGCCTATTCTGTGCTGCATCCCAATCAATCAATCAATAAGTAAATAAACAGATAGATAGATAGGCAGACAGTTCTATTGGTCAGTCTGCATACACAGAGATATATGAAATGATCAGCTATCAAGATGTTATCTTTCTGTCCAGAAAATGAAGAACTGATGAGCTTAGTACATAAACCTTTATCTGTGTTATTTTTTAACAAGCTTCTTTTTTATCTCTCATCTATAAACCAGAGGGTTAGAGAGGAATTAATCTCCAAATCCTTTAATTGCTCATTCCTGTAATACTCGCTTTGAAGCACAACTATTCGTTAAGAACTCGAACATCTTTCCATGTTCCTTTTTGGCTGTTTCTGAAACATTTTGCATCAGTTTTTTTCCCCCCTCTATTTTAGCTGCATTAAGTAAATGCAACTATTGTTCAGTTTTAAAGATAAAAACTAAATAAGCAGTCAAAGGTGAACTCACCATCTTTTTTTTTAACACATTCCTAGGGAAGGGAAGTCAATGAAGAAATTCAACATTGTCTGTAACATGCACTTGCTTGTTTGAGCATGTGCATCAGTGTCTAACTGCTGATAAAATATGCCATAACGCCTAGTAATCATTCCAACAGTTCAATACAAATACCGTCTTTATATTGGGAAATATTCAAAATGTGACTTACTATTTTATATCATCTTACCAAATTCTATGAAAACACTCCTGAACTTATGTCACTTAGAAATACACACAAATTGAACTGCCTTACTTGGTTGTCGTCCATTATATATGGTCCTTTCTGCTCTCATTGTTGTGTTGATAATTATTTAGTCTGTTCATTTGTTCATATTTACTTCCTAAATTTGATTATTGGCTTTTGTGCTAATTGTTGATTGCTCAAGGCTTTTACACTTTTGTCTTGTAAATTGTTGGCTGCTATCATGTTGTCTGTTCTGGTATTGTCCTGTGTTTTATGCTTGGCACCAAGCCACAATCAATTTTGGTGTGTTTCACATACTGGCAATAAAGTAATTGTGAATCTGATCGATTTTGAGCTGGGTTCAAACATTTTCTTCCACTGTTAAAGTTAAATATTACGGAAGTAAGTAAAAGTAATATTATAATATAACACTAAAAAAAACTGTAGTGGCCCTGCAAGACAAGCAACATGCCTCAGTATTTTCTACTATATTTTTTAAAAATCTTCTACGGTATGATTTCCTTCACACTCTATTATAAAAGAATGAACATATATTTTCATACCAGATGTTCTCCATTATAGATACTTTCTTACGTGATCAGCTTTAATAGCTGAGTACAGATTTAAACCTTTTCTTCAACTACACTTTCCAAGAAAAGCTTCCCGCATTTTATTGGGAATCTTGGTACTCTGTCACCAGTAAGCAATACCTACCTTTGCAGAAGGGATTAAAAGAATAAATCAACAGGAAAACCTTTTAATTGCAATATCAAATTATTGCAATATAATATCCAATTAGTAAAGCTATTTATGCTAATTACTTCAGCTTTCAAAGGGCCTACCCCAGATAGCAGTTACCTTAAAATATCCCAATGATTAGCAATTAACCAGTATTGTGTTGGGCACATTTTTTTTGTACAAAAGACAATTCAGTTCTCTTTCATATAAGATTCAATACTCATAAAATAAGCTTATCTTAATAAGCTCTCAACTTGTCGCATGATCATATAGTTTAATTGATTTAACAAGAGGCCAAGTTTAATTCCAATGGGAACAAGAGAAAGAGGCAATTGCCAGATTTCTTATCAGTTTTTACATTAGCTGCTGACCTGGGAAATAACGGTAGCTGCCATCAGCAAATACATTAGCATCCCAGTTTCTCTTTCGACACAAAATATGGGCGTCTCAGCAAATTCGGTGTTTTCATCTCTGTGAAGTACTATCTTCAACATGTACTACATGCATAGAACTGGCGAAGAACGGCACCAAGAGGAGATCTATGTTTTCTGTATCGGACCACGGGCGGTTCTCCGGAGCTATCGCCTTGAATTTGTGACAAATGGTATAGTCCAAATTCTATTGCAAGAAATACAACTTGGTCTCTTTTATGCAAGAAATTGTACCAATAGCTTTATAAAATTATTGTGTTGCAGAAGCCGTGAGTGTTTTTAGCTTTCTAGGTTAGTTTCAACATTAAGTATTGTAGCATTTGATGTATTTGTTGTAACAGCATCCTAAATGCACCTAAACTGTACAGCCTAACTGTATTCTTCATGTGAATGTTCTGCAGGCTTGCAGACAGGACTTACAATTTACAAATACTGGTAAAGATCCTCTTCGCTTTGCTTTTTCTGATAAGTTTAATGTACACAGGCATCTGGAGAAAATGACTCCTTGGTGCCCTAATCTGCCGATTTCAGCAGTAAATAATTCGTTCAAATCTTGCACAACTAAATGGACTGCAGCACTGACAGTCTCGGTAAGGCAGAGAAATCACACCAACATGTTGGACTCTTTTCAAAACAGATACCTCAAGAAATATTGCACATGGTAGAAGTTCAGATGAAAATATGCTAATGTGTCAATGAAACACAAAGATAGGTTAGTGTTTCAATAGCATGCCTTCTTCTATTGGGTAGCATCCAAAAATGTTGTGTCCCAATGAGAGGCTCAGTTCCAAAATGTTAACCAATATGGCATTTTCAGAATTTAATTGACATGACATCCTCAAACTTGAGCACACAATTTGTACTAACCGCTTGTGGCAAACTATTGTGTGTGTGCAATATTGCCTCCTTAAATGATCCCATGACTCCAGTCAGAAACCAAAGAACTTCATTTATTTCTATGTTATATGCAACATCTAGAAAGAAACATTTACAGATAACTTATTCTATTGTTGTCTGTGCAGCCTTTCTTAATGTTCAAATCAGCTGCCTCCATATCTTACATATCATGGTAACTAAATATCACAGTTAACTTCATGTTGTGAAGTTTCTTACGATGTCCCAAAGAAGGTGACAAAATTATTTAAATTCAAGTTTGCTCTTTGTTTCCATTTTCTTCTTTCTTTCTTTCTAAGTTGAGCGCATATTCAATTCTCCCTGCAATCTGAATTAATTGAAGGACATACCTGCAACCTTTTCATTTCTGAAAGCATCACAAGTAAATAGTTGCAGGAGTAGATCATCTGGCCCTTCAGAATTGCTCCTTCCATTATAATATGATTATAGCTTATCTATGCAAAGCTCAACTCCTCTTCTATGCCATTTATACATACCCCTTATTCTTCAATCTGTCAAAAACTCATCCACCACTGATCCAGGTTCTCCCACCTTGGTTTTAGACTCTCCTACTAATAAAAACAGCCCAACATCAATCTTGCAAAGACCTCTTAGGATCGTACATGTTTAAATAAAGTCACCCTTCATCTTTCTAAATTTCACATAATATAGGTGCAAACTGTTTGGTGTTGCTTGGTAGGACAACCTTTTCACCCAGAAATAAAGCCTGGTGAATCTCCTTTTTATTTTAGGTAATGGGACTAAAACTATACACACTGTTTCAGGTGATCCCCACTAACTCTCTGCACAAACCTCCCTATTATTAAATTCCAGCCCCTTTGCAGGATCATTGGATCATGGTCTGCCTTTAGCCCCAAGTTCTTCCAATACTTGATCCCTTGAATTGTTTTTTTATAAGTTCTACCATGTCAATAGAAATTAACGACCTAATATCATAGCTATGTTAGCTATATCTATTTAGATAGCGACGTAACGTAAAGATTTTTACTCCTCATGTATGTGAAGGATGTTAGAAATAAAGTCAATTCAATTCAAATCAACTACCATGACATTGGCGTGGGGCAGGAAACAGGTATAATCGGTGGAAATCCTGGTGGTCACAGGTTGAATGTGCAAACTCTACAGAGATCAAGATGGGACCTAGGTAGTTAGAGCTGTAAGAGAGTAGTTCTAACCAGTGCACTACAGTGCTGCCTCATTTGCTGCTGCGGATCTCTACCACATATTGCAATCTGCTTGCTCCTACTGCAGGAAGATCACCCAAACTCCAAACAAAAGGAGAAGAGAGTTGATTTACCTTTCTCTTCAGCCCAAAAGAAGTGGTGAAGCAGCTAAAGGTGTTAGACTGCATCGTAGGCTTCCCCACATGGGTAATTAGTGACTGCACTAGTGTTTGGATTTACAAGGATTTCCCAGGCAATTTTCTGTCAGTAGGAGCTGGACGTCTTGCAAAAAAAAAAGTTCACCTTGGTACAGTTCTTCCCCAGACTGTTCAGGTCCCGCGATCCTACTGGAAACACTTTCCTTTCCACTCCCAGCCCCATTACATCCATTCGCTCAACAGTAACCCAGTCCTGTGACTGAAGGAGTGTCACTAAACTTGTGGTGTGTTCCCAAAGAGCTGCATAAAAAGGTTACTTCTACAGTGCTACAAGAACTTGCAACACATCAGTAGGGAACATCAAGCTGAAACCAGTAAGCTAGTTTCATCTCTGGTATTACACAAGGAACCCCATAATGTTGCATTGTTGATGTTCTTGCTCCGTAAGCAGCTTTCACAAATTGGATTAGGATGAATCTGGGTTAACATAAAATACAGTGCAGAGAACATTATAAACTATTTGATTGCCTTTCCAATAAACTTTTGTCATTTATTGATGGTACGCGACTGAATTTCACTGAAGCAGGGGTTCCCAACCTGGGATCCACATATCCATGGGAGGGATCCATGGCACTAAAAAGATTGGGAACTCCTGTTCTAAAGTATTTAGACCACCAGAAAACCAATCTTCAACTACACAAAAGGCTTTCCAAGTTCAGGATGTCAGCAATTAGAGTCTGTATTATTTTAACTGATATTATGCTTTCCATTTATTGATGTACTAAATGACAAATACATAACTCTTAAAATATAGGCATTAAATATGGCTCTGATGAAGATATTTAGCTTTAATTAATTTTGGCATTTTATATACAAAACATCTTTACAGTCTCAGGATTTACCAAAACTGATGGATCACCATTAGAAGTGCAGGCAACTTTGCAGAGATTAAAATAAAAACTGGACTAGACTGAGGTTATTCAAGATATCGCCAATAATGCACAAAGATCTGTTCATTAAGTGTTGTGGCATCAATTCAAAGCAAAGTAAAAATGAACACGTTCTCTCAGTGACATATTGACTTACCTATGATCTAGCTCCAAGTAACCCCCTTTAATCCAAACCCTTCATTAATTTGCCAAACACAACTCTATGAATCTCAGTTACACCTGGCATCAATTTTGTTTTGCAGAGAGGCATTTCATTTTTCTATAACCTTTAGACTTTAAAAATCTTAGCTTCTCTGCTGAACAAATGGGCTCTCTTATACTATATTTCTCATCCTGGAGTCCACCACCAGTGAAATTTCTCCCTATCTCTTCTTTCTCTTCCTCTTATTATCTCAAAAACTTCAACTGGGTTATTTTTGGGAATATAACCCAAGTTTCTTCAATGGATCTTTAAATCCCCTTTCACTGCTTTGATTTGTCAACTATTAAAACTACACAGAAAATCCAAAATTAATTTAAATAATAAAATCATTCATATGCATGTTTTTCAAATAAAACAGTCTGGGTTTTTAGAATTAGGTGACTTTCCCATCATTGTATTCAACAATAAAAATGAACATTAAAATGAAAATTGCCTGTGGAATTCCTAACTGGATTCAATTTTTAAGGAGCCACAGAGATTTGCACATCGTGATCTATATGTAAACCCCTGCTGGCATCAAATTTGCTTAGTGACAACAAAACAACCAGCATGAAGTGATGTTTTTCTCTGTCACAACACACATTTATTCTCTCTGCAAAAATACCAGATGAATAGCATTGGTTATTACTTGAATGAAATGCTCTCTCATGAGGATATTCTGTCTCATGGATATGTGAACAGTTAACTACCAGTAATGGCCAGCGCTATTTCGAGTCCAATTGTTGCTTATGGTCAGTTCAGGTAATATTGAGTATTTTTAAGCACTTAAATAAAGGTTTGAGGACATTTATTATTGTATTGTAGATAGCTATTGAAAGGATCCAAATGACAAGCATGTATTTAGGTTTGCTTAAAGTGCTAAATACCAACTACTCTACAGAACTCTTACGATAGCTGTTACTGCTTCCACTTCGTTGTGTATTTAATATTTCAATAATATTTGAGTGATCTTGTATGTATATATATTGTTTGATTAAACATTCCTGTTCATTTAAATAATTATGGGTTATATGTAAAAATACATTAATTACATTCATCATCATGCTACCACGTGATATGTGCATGCCCAACTTAAAGTAAACTGGAACTACGCCCGTATTTTTGGACTCTTGTGTTTTCTTTGAATTAATTTAACATTTTGAAGTTACAAAACTTAACACACCTCATAGAACCAAATATCTATATTGATCATTAAAAAGATGCAAAGTAGTACAAAATTTCTGCAGGGTGGTATGCCTTCATTGCAAAATAAAAAACGCAGCAAATGCACTGTCATAAAGTCATTGCATCAAGCAGTACAGAAACAGGCACACCACGTCCATGTAACCAATCAAGTGCCCATCAATACTAACGTATTTACCAGCACTTCATCCATAGCCTTCCATGTCTTGGCAAATCAAATGTTCATCCAGATGGTGGTGGAGTGAAGATGCATCTCTACCAAAGGAGGTGTAAGGGTGTAACGTGAAGCTTCCTCCCACTAGCCGTGAGTCACCCTTGGGCAGGGTGTAGCACCTGCTGCTCAGCTGCCAGATCAGGGTCACGTGAAGCCATGGGAACGGGTGGTGGATGGTCGTATGAGCAGCTGGTGTATATCACAAGTCCTGATTATGCAATCACTGACACCAGGCAGACAATCTCTAAAGAGTATTGATAATGGCTGGGGTCAATTATCTTGCAAAAGCACTATCCAGAAGAAGGCAATGGCAAACCCCTTCTGGAGAAAAATTTGCCAAGGACAATCGTGATCACCTTGACAACACATGTCATACGCCAGGGCACATAATGATGATGATGCTGTGAAAGCCCTTCCCTCCACCACCTTCCCGAGCAGTGCACTCCAGATTGCAATCACCTTTTTCTCTTTTTCCTCAGATCTCCTCTAACCTCATTACTCCTAGCTTAAACCTAAACCTGGTTTTAGACATCTCCATTCAGGAGAAATGTTTCTCACTATCCATTTTATCAATGGCATTCATAATTCTGCAGGCCTCTGTCAGGTTCCCTTTTTAGCCTCCTCTCCCCGAGGAGAACAAACTCCGCCTATCCAGTCTCTCCTCAGAATCATCTGGCAGCTCACCCATCACCAACAAAGATTTAAAAATCTGACAGGACCTAAACAATATTTTCCCCTGCCTGTCATTTTAGCGTGTGACACATCCTGGGGAGCTACTCAGCAGTGTGCCTACTGAAACATTCAATACATTTTTTTCTTTTTAATGATAACATCCTCTAGCACATCCGTGACCTCCTCCCTGAGTCTGAAACTGTAACATCGAGAGGTTTTAGAGCAAATTATTGCAGGAAAAGAACCTGCTTAAGCAACAATGCCTGGAGGAGCCATGTATCTGTTTTCTGTCTGTATTGTATTTTGTGTTGCACGTTTATTATGGGTTTCGGTAATTTGTCACATGGGTTGGGGTGTGGTAGAAACAAGTGAGCGTAGTTATGTATTCACACTTTGTTTTAGTTAGTTTAGGTTAGGTGAGAAGGAGTGAGCCGGGGGGGGGGGGCGTGGAGGGGGATGATTTTTTTTTGTTGACCACTTAATTACACTAATTTGAATGCTAATCACTCTTACTTTGCTATATCACTAATTTGGTTTCATTAGTTTATTATTGGTATAAGATCGTTCGTCTTTGCCGGTTTTGTAATAAGGGGCTGAACTGCTTTTGTCAACTTGGAACTCAGTTATTTGGAAGCATGTCACACAATGTGACGCACTTCCAAATGTAGATGAACTGAACACACTGATGAGGGAGAGGGAGAAGTGGAGAGTCCGTCATCGTGCCCGACGCCAGCCCCCAGGCCTGAGTCGACGTGGTAGTAGTAGTAGCAGCACACAATGTCAATACTCAATCTCTCAGCAGTATTGGTTTGTTTTAGTAACCACTACAATGCCCGATACAAAATCATCACTGATATGTGATCACAGCGACTTGGGCTTCGATGTCAAAGTCACTCCAATGTTTATAAACATGCAACCACCATGTTAGTAACCAATTGAGATGAAATCCCTTTCTCTTACTGGTATCAATTTTAACTTGATTGTCTTGGTACAATAAAGGGATAAACAACCTCAAAATGGGATGGCTAACTTCACTGTTTTGGTAAGACTGAAGTTGCAGTTGAGTCCACACCAAACAGCACCGAGTACCAGACGTCCATAATGTTCACCTCTTTAATGCAGTAGTTTGAGATGATGTAAATGACAACACAACACCACTAACATTGGACCTGGTCAAATTGTGCTTTATCCTTTGTTAGCAATGGAGCTGAGAACACCCAATACAGATAAATTTGGAACTGGAGTTTCTAGAGAAAATAGAATGGTTCTCTAGGACTTCCAAATATAACCTGGACCACTCCTCGCCCAGGAAATAGCACTCCCCCACCCACCTTCCCATCCTCAAATTTACCATGCTGAATGATGGCATGGCCAATACGGGCAGGGATTTCCAAAAGCAACTTGAAATGTCCGTTACAATCCATATTCTGAAATATGTCACCCAGAATTAAAAATATCAAACCCATTGTTTGAATGTCAATTACTTTTGGGTCTGACTAGTTTTGTGCTCTTAAAAATCCAAGTGATTCTTACACGGATTTTACCACTGGATGACTTTCACTAGAAAACAAAAGGAGTAATTAGAAAGATTTTCAAGGCAGTTAACCATGTCATTTCTGTATTTTGCAGGTTAACAACTCATCAACTCAATTTCTCGATTTTGTTGTGCTCTTAAAGGGCACTGAAAATTTATTTTAAGTTAAAAACAGGTGGGTCAATGCTTGGCCACTACCACATGTTCACAAGTGTACTGCATACAGGAATACCTGACTGAACATTCACACGAAGGAAAGGCTGATTATGATTATTTGTTTGTGATTTGCTTGATCTTCTTAGGTCGGCCTGGTAGCCTAGAGGTTAGCACAATGCTTTACAGTACAGATGACCCAGGTTCAACCCAGCTGCTGCCTGTAAGGAGTTTGAATGGTTTCCTCCGGGTACTCTGGGGTCCTCCTACAGTCCAAAGGTGTACCAGTTGATAGGTTAATTGGTCATTGTAAATTGTCCTGTGATTAGGCTTAAATACATCAGGGGATTGCTGGGCCATGTGGCTCGAAGGGCCAATTCTGTGCTGTATCTCAATAAGTACATAAATACTTTTTTTTGAAGTGTTGGCACGTGGCCAAGTGGTTAAGGCATTCGTCTAATGATCTGAAGGTCGTTAGTTCCAGCCTTGGCTGAGGCAGCATGTGTGTCCTTGAGCAAGGCACTTAACCACACATTGCTCTGCGATGTCACCGGTGCCAAGCTGTATGGGTCCTAATGCCCTTCCCTTGGATAACATCGGTGGCGTGGAGAGGGGAGACTGCTGGTCTTCCATACAACCTTGCCCAGGCCTGCGCCCTGGAAACCTTCCAAGGCGCAAATCCATGGTCTCATGAGACTAACAGATGCCTATAATATATATAACTTTTTTTGAAAATAAACAATTTTCTCTATTTCTGCCTGATTTGTTGAAGGTGGACTTCTCAGAATGGCATGTTAGGATGAATTGTATCAGAAGCAACAATAAACATCAGGAAATGCAAACTGACCCTCTATTTAAAATACCTTTACTTTGCCTATACTGTATAATGCTTAAGGAGGTCTATGTTATCAATTAAACCTTCAGATTCCCTTGATAATCATACTTGTCTTTCTTTACCTGAATCTTCTGAGGGGAGCTGCTCTTGGCTTTCCTTCTCAGCAGCAGTAGGAGTGAGCTGGGGAGGGACTTTGACAGGTGTTGTCTCTTCCGGTGTCTCGAAGGCTCCCTCCGAGTCTGAGCTCCTAGAAGAAAATGAACACATCCTGTGAAAAATTTATTCCAAGTTATTGAAATTCTAACACCATGCCTTTTGTTCTTATATCTCTGCAATAAAACCAAGAGAACATGCCTAGCGCTGGTTATCTGCTGCATAAACTGGAGTCTATAATCTCCTCCACCACACACAGCAGACCATGTCCACCGAGCCCACTGTACCGGAGACAGAATATGCCACGGACTATAAGCCATTTCTTTACTGGTACCGTCCACAAGGTATCTTGTAGTTTAATTCAAGGCAGCAGAGAAATGGATGACTTCCTGTTCACATATGTGAATGAGGTTATTGCTGACTAAGCATCTTTTATGCTCCAAAGAAATGACATTCTTTCATAAGCCCCCTGTATGGCAGAGAGTGACTGCTTTTACATTGGATCTCATCATTTTCCATTCATATTGTGAACCGGCTGCTGGCACTGTGTGAGCCAATGCAGCAGAAGGTTTTCAGTGTCGTATCCGACGGCACCAACCACTTGATTGACTAGATCCTGTTCTATTATATTCACTGAATTTAAATGAGATTGCGAAGCCCAGTCTTGCTTTCACAGCACCAATGCCTGGAGCCTACCATTATCAGGAGGGTATTTTTGTTCGACACATACAATGAGATAGTTGCTGCAGCAGTGTGATGCTTTGATCCTGCTATACTGGCCCCCTATGTTTTTACATGCCTAATTCTGCATCAAGGATAAAGATTTTAGAAATTAACACTTTGTTCTTTTTCAGCAGATTTTTTTTAATTGATCCAAAACAGCAACAATAACATAGAGCCAACATTTCAGCTGACAATAACTGCAGCAGATGCACGATGATAACAAAAGGTAAGTGTCAAAATTGTGTCATCACAATATTCAAATCGATGAACATTGAGACTTGTGGACTGGGCAGATCGCTTCTCTAAGGTGACCATCAGTTTGAGATAATGTTAGGAGATATCAAGGCTTCACAATAAAACAGGAACAGGAGTAGGCTATTCAGCCCCTCAAATCAAATCATCCATCTTACCCCTTGTCACTAAATGCTAAGAAATATTTTTTAAAATTTGCATATTTTTCTCAATTTAAGATAACATCAGATGGAAGTCAGGTTGGGAATTACCCTCGTAAATCTGCAGCCACACCTCTCCGATCCACACAGTCCATCGGCAGCTGCATGGGAAGATCCCAACGACTTGCAGCTTTGCTCTAAGTTGTGCACTGCCCTGTATTGAAAACATACCGCAGCTCCTTCACCATCACTGAAACGCCTTACCCATCAGCTTTTTGAGAGCAACTTCATCAACTCCAGCAGCTCACCACACACTCCTGAGGAACACACTGTTGTATCTTCATACTAATCCTCAGCCCTAAACATCAACTGTTTATTTCTCTCCATAGATACTGTCTGACATGCTGATTATCCAGCATTTTGTGTGTTTCCCTTCATATTATGGTTTCTTCGTCATCACCCGACTCCCTTTTCCTTTCAATGCCCTTCCAAACAGAGCATTTAGTGCATGACAAGTCCACCAGCACTAAATCCCCTTAAAGTTGCACACAATTTGGACGAAGATCAACCCCTGCAACTTCATGGGTAGAAAAAAATGCTAAAATTCCTGTTTAAAAGCACCATATAGACTGCAGTGATTCAAAGCAGCTCACCAGATACTTCTCGAGCATAAATAAGGGTGGACTTCATGTATCAACCTTACCTGCTTCCCCTAAACCAAAGGTCCCCAACCTTTATTATGCTATGGGCCAAAACTAATAAGCAAGGGACCTGCAGACCCCCAGTTGGGAGCTCCTGAAAACGAACAGAGGAAGCTTCAAACATGTGCAGATGGATAGGTAAAGACTGTGTTAGTAAGTGTACCAATTCTGCACAATGAAGCACTATTACTGGGTTATGTATTCATGATCAGTTCAAATCATGTTCAAGGTAAATCATTTTATAGATCCCCATCTTTTGCTGATTGGGTGGAGGAGAAATCACTATAAAGGAATAGAATATTACATGTAAGAATGAACCCGTTCAATCAAGAGGAATGAAGGAACATAGAAACCAATAAAGGAATAAAGAAAACAATAGACAACAATATCTGCTGCAACCAAATACAGTATTATTGACCAGCCAGCACCGTAAAGCCAATTTACAATATGCTCGACTTCCTCTCTTTAAAAAGAGCTTTAAATTGATATGTGGACAAGAGGATCACTCTTAGATTAAAAGCACTTCTAACAGTGATCAGTATTGTTTTAAAAGGAAAGAGGACTGGATCCTTGATCTCTGCCAATTCTTTCATTTTCAAACCCCAGTAACTGCAGCTTCAGCTGATCTGCACCACCAACCTCAAGGCTGATCCGTTTCCTAGGCAGCAAATGACCCAGGGGCAAATACTACACACTCCCTATCACCTCTCGCCAGTGTATTCAGTCACAATTCAAAGAAACATTAGGCTCGCCAGGGTATACTGTGACAACATGGAAATTTATTAATTTTTATTGTAGAATAGACAAGATTTCATTACCACTAAAAAGTCTGTATTCATTTATTAATTTCCTCTTTGGTTATGAACTTTTGAATAAAATTAAAATGGTAATGATAGATTTCTAAACTCAATGTACTAGCAGTACTGAATCAACCTGAATTTATTTGCATATTGGTTTATAATTATCATAATCTGCCTGTTCTATAGAATGTCAGTTCTCACCTGACCTTTTCACTGCTGTGATAATATCTCCTACTAAAACGTCAATTCCTAAGTGGTACCCTACATTTTTGTTTTAAAAACTACATAGTAAAAGTAATTTGGCAACCTGATGTGGGGATTGTAAATAAAAAACATTAAAATGTATAGGTTTGCAGATTCTAGGTATTGTCTGAGCATGAAAGCATATACCAAGTCCCTCCCTCTTGCTGGCATCATCATTATTGAGGAAAAAAATCGCACATCCTTAAGCTGTGATGTAAGGGTTCTGCTACTTCCATTATCTGCGAAGGCTGTGTGATTGGGTTCAAGTGAAGGAGACAAAGGAATAAAGCCAGCAGACATTACCTAGAGTTTTATGAAATGGAATGAAAAACACAGATATCCTTCTGAAACGTATGTACTCAATCCTATTTCAGGGCAATAATTCACGCTTCATCAAAAATGGTTTCAAATGCTCAATTTATAGTTCTCTTTCTGCTTTAGTGATGATACTGTTACAGTGTTTCATTAGGAGGAGCAACCTCATGTATACTCAATCCGAGTACGTCTATCAAGAAGCCAGTAACAGAAAACATTTCCTTCCACTGAAGTCACCATAGTACCTTAAAATAATGTTAGCAGCACATTTACTAAGGCCACATAATATTGTTGGGACCAATTGTTATTTTTAGTGCAGCTGAAGGTGAAATCTAGTTTAACCCAAAGCAATTTCTAACTGATGGAGCTGCTTACGAGGTAACCTCTCGGTTCCCTGCTTCCTAATACATAATGGTAGGTCTTTTGCATCGTTGCCTCATTCATCATTCTGAAGCTTCCGGAATGACAGATACGCAATGATGTGTGCAACATTAAGATTGCATTGAAGAACAGACTTCCGAGGCTGAACTGCTCAAACTCAATCAAATCGTTATCATTTAGAACAAATCAAGAAAATACATTTCAATCCTTTAAACAGAGCTCAGATCTCCAAAATCTTCATCCATTCTGCTTCAGTCCTTATTCTTTATTAAATTGTCCATTCTAGTGAATCAATCATAAAAAAAAACAAAATACTGATCATCATTATCATTATGTGCTGTATTGTATTACATGGCCAGTCATGGTCTCAATGACCATGATTGTTCTTGGCAAATTTTTCTACAGAAGTGGTTTGCCATTGCCTTCTCCTGTGCAGGGTCTTTACAAGATGGGTGACCCCAGCCATTATCAATACACTTCAGAGATTGTCTGCTTGGCATCAGTGGTTACATAACCTAGGACTTATGATATGCACCAGCAGCTCATACAACCATCCACCACCTGCTCCCATGGTTTCACGTGACCCTGATCAGAGGGCTAAGCAGGTGCTACACCTTGCCCAAGGGTAACCCACAGGCTAGCGGAGAGAAGGAGCACCTTACACCTCCTTTGGTAGCCACCGATCTCCACCCCACCACCCAAAATATTAATGTGCATCTTTATTGATAGATATTTGTAAATGTCTATAAAAGGTCAGTTGGTTGCATAAATGCAGCACAAAAGTATGATTTACTTACAAAATCTAACCTGAGCATTTATCCACAAGAAGAATGTCCCTGATATTGTCAGTGTGTTTACAGTTTCACATTGAGATTGCCAGTTTCTGGAGACCAGACTAGTGATCTAGTCTTGGCTTCAAGTCATTTGAGCAGCTGAATGGCAGGAAAGATTGGTTAAGATGGGAATTAAGGCAGTGGAAAATGATTATGAGTTCTTAGAAAGGATGTGCTGATCTTAGAAACGACATGCTGAAACTGGGGTGACAACATTGACACCTATCGAATGGTGAAAGCCCTTGATAGAGTGGAGTGGATGTGGAGAAGATGTTTCCTCTGGTGGGAGAGTCTAAGACCCGAGGACACAGCCTCAGAATAGAGGGGTGTCCTGTTAGAATAGAGATGAGGAGGACTTTCTTTAGCCAGAGTGTAGTGAATCTGTAGAATTAGTTGCACAAGCAGCTGTTGCAGGCCAAGTTTTTATATATATTTAAGAAAGAGGTTGATAGATTCTTCATTGGTCAAGATATGAAGGAATATGGGGACGGCGGGGGGGGGAAGACAGGAGATTGGGGCTGACAGGAAAATTGGATCAGCCATGAGAAATGGCAGAACAGACTCGATGAGCCAAATGGCCTAATTCTGTTCCTATATCTGATGCTCTATGAATCAGCACCACTCCATTGTTAGGCACTCTGCATTTGCTTTTAAATTTGGTACTTCTTTAATGGGGTTCAAATTAAATCAGAGTGGGTTCCTGTATTTTGTAAGACATAGCAGCAAATTGGATATGATAAGTGCATAAATTAAGACATCTAGAAACTGTTCATTTCATGCATGATGAAATTCAGGCCGGGGTAGACGGGGACAAATAGCATTTTGCCTCGTCCTCACCTTCCCAGTGGGCAGAAAGAAAAGGAAAAATATGCAGTTCCCATTTACATCACTGCAGGGGTTGGGTATATCAATCCCTCAGGCATGCGTGCTCCCTGACTACCTCTAATTTACAGCGCTGAAAGAACACAAAACACATGGGTAATTTACTTGTATCGCTATTTATTTGTGTTTCTCCTTCCTCTGACTGACTTGTGCATGGCACAAAGAGTTGGAAATAGAAAGTAAAAAGATAATAAGTCTGAATTTGATCCAACAAAGCAAAAATGTAAAAAAAAGTATTTTTCAAAAGAATAGATATGTTTAAATTTCCCCTGCCTCAGAAATAATCAATAAATTGATCTGGAAACAAAAGACTTTTTGTAGCATTAATAGGTCAGTCCCTATCTGGATAGGACAATACATTTCACTGACATCTAGGGAAAGAACATGTTAAATCCGTTCAGTTTCCCATGAGCCTTGCTTTATGCAGCTATCCCCTTTCCCTAAATACAATGGGCTTGAAATTCAGACCCTCAGGAGTGCCATGCCTCTTGTCTAAATCTCCACATTAAGCATAATGAGCACACATACATAATTCTTCACATGCGACTGTTGACATCATTAATCACAGGCTCAAGTCCCAGTCCAAAGTATGTACTGTCCTCAGCTCCTGACTTAACCTAGAAATTCAGGAGAATTGTTTCTAAAATATTAGTAGGCTCATTAATTTTAATGCCTGGAGTGAAATAATTGGTGTCTCTGTACAGTAACTTCCTTTTTACAGTCCGGGTATCCCACCAATGAAAAGTGCAATAAGAATATAACATTTTTCATTTATTATGTTTATCATGGTTCTATTTAATTCACATGGAAAGCAGCATGCAAAGAAACACATCATTTTCCCGTGACTTCTGTGATGGGGATATTCAATATTACAAAACCTCAGCAAACATACTTCGATTCTTTTCCATTTGACCTTTCCCACTCTTTTCCTCATTATTTTTAAGTACGTTTGTACCTCTATCTCGTAAGATAAAGGCAAGATTGTCAGGAATTGCATGGGTTAGCAAGTCAAATTTTGAATGGAATTTGGCAAATCACAAAGTGCATGATAGAATCTAGTAAAAATGCCTTTGACAATATTTCGGCAGTGGCTCATCGGGATTGAGAAACTTCATAAAGATCAGCAAACTCTCTGACTCATTCCCAGGTCTGTATTCATACAATGATCATCTCACTGCAGCGTTACAGCAAGAAAACTTGCCAAGGGTCACTGTTTCTAATCATTACCTATTGACATCTGATGAAGACAAGTGTAGAAATTAACAGTTGAGGAATTGGGTTGCATTAACTTCAAAGTTCAAAGTACATTTATTATCAAAATATGTATATGTTACCATACCTTGAGATTCATTTTTGTGAGAGACATTTACACAAGAGAATCAAGAAATCGAATGCAACACACACAAAATGCTGGAGGAACTCAGAGGGTCAGGCAGCATCTACGGAAATGAATAGATACTCAATGTTTTGGGCTGAGACCCTTCTTCAGGACTGAGAAGGAAGGGGGAAGATGCCAAAATAAAAAGGCAGGGTGAGAGGATGAAGGCTAGCTAGAAGGTCATAGCTGAAGCCAAGTGGGTGGGTAAGGTCAAGGGCTGGAGAAGAAGCTATCTGATAGGAGAGGAGAGTTGACCATAGGAGAAAGGGAAGGAGGAGTGGACCCAGGGCGGTAAGAAGAGGTAAGAGGCCAGAGTGGGAAATAGAGAAGAAGAAGTACAAGAGTTCTATGAAAATCTATGCATCGATGGACAGAGAGTATATCAGTAGACAAACATCAATGTGCAAAAGAATACAAACTGTGCAAATGAAAATAAAACTGAGAACATGACCTATAAAGAGCTATAAAACTTGCAATACCTTCTATCACCAAACAAATTAAATTGTCCTTAAGATAGCAATCATAAATTTTTCATGCCTCATCTTTACATCCATCGAGGAATTGTCAAGAGTTAGGATGCTTCATGTAGAACATAAATAACTACATAATTTCTTCAAAGGAGACAAGAAAAGGAAGCACAAATTCAGTATTTGAGAAGGTGGAGACTGTTGCTGATAACTATACGCTATTTGGTTATGTGTCTGGCCAAATTACAGTAATCACTGGTAAACATCTCAGACTATGTTGTCCACATCATCATATTGTAGACAATACATGGCATTTGGAAGTTTAGAAGTGTGGAAAAAAAGAGGATCTGCTTTAAAAAAAGGCCTTTCTAAGACAACGATAGTTGTTGTCTTAGAACAAATGAAGTACACAATGAACCCATTCACTTTCGGTTAAATGAGACATTCATCTATTGCAAGAACTGCTCCATATGGTAAAGACATTGTAGGCTCACAATACATCTTTAGCCTGGTGGTTTATTGGTCCTCCTGTTTTCAGCTTAACTAGAACAATGTGCTAAAATGTTACACTATCAACAGTAATTCTTTCACTATACTAGTATTTGAACTTTGACTCACAAAAGTAGTGTCTGCAGTAGATGGCATCGGAGCCTTTAATAATCGCTCCTATAACAATTTCCTGTTTATATTGCAAAGGAATGGTTGAATAACCAAGCAAGAATATCGACCCAATATATTCCTTTTGTAATTTTATATGCCTCTAGTCCTCAGCCTCCTTCAGCCCGGGAAAAAACAATAGACATTTCAATCTCTCCTTGTAACTAATGTCCTCCAGTCCAGGAAATATTCTGGTAAATTCTCTCTACACTCGGGTCAGTACAACCACATCCATCCTCTAGTAAAGTTACCAAAATCACACTCAATTACTCTGTGCAGTTTAACCAGTGTTTTGTAAAGTCTCAATATAATATCCCAACTATACAAAATTTGCATTTCAGCTTGAGGAGTCTTCATTGAGGTCTTCAATCTTAGATTTTAACTGTATTTCTCTTTTCACAGATGCTGCCTGATCTGTTGAATTTCTCCAGCATTTTCTAATTTTATTGATGGTTTTGAACATCTGCAGTTATTTTATATATTTTCATAAACAGTCATCATTTAATTGGAGTTTAAAATTTATGCTCTTTTTCTAAATACCTGCACCAGCTATTTGTACTGCATAACAGATGGTGCAATCCTGGTCATATTACGATCAAGGAACGTGTTTGTAGCCCGAATATTGAACTTTTTGCTGTTGGACTCCGGCCATATTATTTGCCAAGGGAAATCTCACATGCAATTGTGGTTGTTGTGTACATCCCTCCCTCTGCCAACCCGACGTTGGCGTGTAATATCATTTACACCGTTGGGCACAGGAGTACATTCAGCCAGAGTCTCATTCCACCGAGATGCAGCACTGAGTGTCATGGGCAGTCATTCCTGCCTGTGGCCATCAAACTTTGCAGCTCCTCCCTTGGAGGGTCGGACACCCTGAGCCAATGGGCTGGTCCTGGACTTATTTCCGTCTGGCATGGTTTACATATTATTATTTGATTGTTTGTGGTTTTGTATTGCTGTGTTTGTACTCTGTTCTTGGTTGGTGCAGCTGTAACAAAACCCAATTTCCCTTGTTATCAATAAAGTATGTCTATCTATCTATCTATCTATCTATCTGTTTTCGCTGGGGAGGCGGGTGGAGCTACGTCTCTACCAAAGGAGGTGAAAGTCATTCCTCCCCTCCACTAGCCTGCAGCTCACCCTTGGGCAGGGTGTAATGCCTGCCTAGCACTTCGATCAGGGTCATGTGAAGCCTTGGGAGTAGGTGGTGGATGGTTGTATGAGAATAACAAATCCTGGTTATGCAACCACTGTCGCCAGGCACTGAAGAAATTGCATCACATGAACCTGATTGATGGGGGGGGGGGGCGGGGTGCAGGGTGCTAAGCAGGTGCTACACCTTGCCCAAAGGTGACCTGTAGGCTAGTGAAGGGAAGGAGAGGCTTACACCTCCTTTGGTAGAGATGTATCTCCAATCTGCCAGCCATCTGAATATGATATTTTCTATTTGCATTGATAGTCTTGCAATGGGATCAGCATATTATAAATGTTTGTCTCCCATTTAGAATCTTCCTGTTTAATGTGTTTTTCACCTCAGCCCTATTTGCAGGTTTCTACCTTCACCTATACAAGGCAAGATCCTCAGAGATTCTGACACCCATGAACTTGAAAATGCTCACTCTCTCCACTTCTGAACCCTCTATGAGGATTGGTTTGCACAATCAGCTCTTTTGTCTCACTGACATTGAGTACAAGGTTGTTGCCACGACACCACTCAACGAGCTGCTATATCTCACTCCAGTACGCCCTCTCATCTCCTTCTGAGATTCTACCAACAACGGTTGTATCATCAGCAAATTTATAGATGGTATTTGAACTATACCTAGCCAACCAGTCATGTGTATAGAGATTTTTTTTCTTTCTATATCATCATGCAACACACATATAACAAACAATAACTTAGGAAAGTAAGGATTTAATGTACAAATGTAATATACATAGATAAACAAAGTAAAGTGCATAAATTAAATATTGTAGAGTACAGAACAAATTATCTGGTGATACTTCGAATCCAATGCGGCAGGGAGCTCAGAAGCCTAATGGCCTGAGGGAAGAAACTGTTTCCCATCCTGACCGTTCTTGTTTTTATACATCGAAGTCTCCTGCCTAATGGTAGAATGTCAAAGAGGATGCTGGGTGGATGAGTGGGATCCTTGACAATACTAAGGGCCCTGACTACGCAGCACTCCTGATAACTGTCATCTCCCTGGAGGTCAAACTTACATTAATGCTCGGATATATTACCTCAGGATCTTTTCAAACAGCTGCAGTAATTCTTTCCCTTGTATCACAGTTTGCTGCTCACTGCAACATCACAGAGGTCACCAAGGCATTGCATTCATGGAATAATGAATTGGGCTACTTCAATGTCAATAAAGAGAAAGCAGCATCACAGCACTAAGCCATTACTAGCCATTAGTTACACTCATGCGCCCCTTGTAATAACTTGCTCAATGTACGGTGGTTATTAATGAACAGAACATTTCCCTAACGGTGAAGTCCTGGTTTGCGGGAAGTAGCAATTGTACTTCTGTCCTCTCGGCGACTAAACTAGCAGACATTACCCTGCCAACTTGGCCCAGAAAGGTGAAAAAGGGCACCCTCTCCTGCACTCTAATTTTCAACGCTATCACAGGTCAGAGTGTCAGTACAACAAGATGCATGCAAACACTGGCATCATTATGAAAAACAACATTAAACTTTGGAAAATGGAATTCCACTGCCTGGGCCAGCCCAGGCCGATCTTGAAGTATGGAGACTTCACAATTACATGAGGACTACAGTAGTGTGCAAAGCTCTCAGGCTCATATATATATCTAGAGTACCCAAGACATTTGCTCAATATTATAATAATTTTATGCATTGCACTGTACTGTTGCCACAAAACAAAACAAATTGCTTTTGTTTACTGCAGGTCACCGCAGTAGCATAGAGCTAAGCACAACACTTTAAAGTAACAGTGACCAGGGTTTGATTCCCGCTGCCGCCTGTAAGAAAATTGTTCACTTTCCCCATGACCGCGTGGGTTTCCTCCCAGAATGCAAAGACGTATCATTTGGTAGGTTAATTGGACACTGTAAATTGTCCGGTGATTAGGCTGGGGTTAAATTGGGGGAATTGCTGGGCGGCGTGGCTCGAAGGGCTGAAAGGGCCAATTCCACGCTGTATCTCAATCAATAAGTAAATTTCATGACATACGTGAGTGACGATAAACCTGACTCTGATATGGAGCTTTGTTGTGGACTGAGAGTGGGAAGGGGTCAGAAAGAGGGGAAGGGGGCAGGAAGCATCGAAGAAACACCAGAAATCAATAAACCAATTGTTTGGAATCAAATGACCTTGCCTGGTCTCTTAGGGCTGGATGTGTCTGTACTACTGCCACCCCTCAGACCCTGGCTCCTCTTCTCTGTCACCTGTCCTACACCCCTCCCGCAGCACTCCACCCTCAATATTACCAACATCCCTTGCTCCTGCCAGATTTACAAACTCACTCTCCACTCCACACTGACAAATTCAGTACTGTATAAAAGTCTTAGGCACACTAGCTATACATACTCCATGTGCCTAAGGCTTACTGTACATTACTTAGAAATCTGAAGGGAGCAACCAGTGCTGGAGAAAGAGCAGCATCTATGAACATGAGAGACGGGCTGAGGAAAACAACAGAAAGAGGAGAACACAAACACGAGGAAATCCGCAGATGCTGGAAATTCAAGCAACGCACACAAAATGCTGGTGGAACACAGCAGGCCAGGCAGCATCCAAAGGAAGAAGCACAGTTGATGTTTCAGGCCGAGACCCTGAAATGTCGACTGTGCTTCTTCCCATGGATGCTGCCTGGCCTGCTGTGTTCCACCATCAGAAAGAGGAGAAAATGAACGAGGAGAGCTGCCTAGGTAAGATTCCAATTGGACACTTCTAGCCTCGACTTCCAGCAGAACAGAATCAGGTATTGATTACAAGGGCAGCAAGGGCTTCTCTGATAGAGATGTACTTTCAATAAAGGGCTCGTAAAATCATTGTCACAAATGCAGAAAAAGTGACACTCTCCACTCTCCAACACTTAAACAACATAATTGAATAGCAATCTGCCAAACAGCCCAAATGACACATTTTAATTTCTCACATTCTCTTTTGTAGGTCACCTGCATTGATCAGAACACATCAATGGATTAACCTGCTACAGTAATTCACTGTAACCATTCACAGTGGTGTGCATCTCACCCCGCCATATCTTATCAGCATATGAAATCTAAAGGACCCCAATTTACGGACAAATAAAGAAGAAAAAAAACATTATGTGGCAATGAGGCAGAGAAGAGTTTTAACCCTGGTACTGTTCTCTTTTGGCTATATGGTTCAGGTTAGAATTGGTCCTAATCAAGAGACGCAGTGAGCCAGGGTTAATGCAATGGTGATTTAAATAATTGTGAAGGAAATAAGATACTGTGATCCTGGAACAAAAAACAAATCCTTTATTTTGTCATGGAACAGATCTTTTGCTGCCTTGGGAAATCTGCCAGGCAAGTTCAATGGAAATTCGAATGCAACAAAGAAATTCGACAGCTCCAACACGGGCACTCGTCTCCATAGTACCCAGGACACCTTCAAGGAGCAGTGGCTCAGAAAGGCAGTGTCCGTCATGAGGGGCCCCAGTCACCCGGGTCGTGCCCTCTTCTCATTGCCACCATCAGGAAGGAGGTACAGAAGCCTGAAGGCACACACTCAAAAGATTCAGGAACAGCTTCATTCCCTTTGCTATCTGATTTCTGAATGGACACTGAATCTATGAACACTGCCTCACTACTTTATTTCTACTTTCTGCCCTATTTACTTAATCTAGCTACTATATATGTATAATTCCCAGTCTTGTTCCTTTCTATTATCATGCATTGCATTGTACTCCTGCCACCTCATTAAATTTCACAATATGTGCCAGTGATATTAAACCTGATTCTGAATTCCATCCATATACTTAATACCATTCCATTTTGAAGGGTCATATAACCAGGGGGACATTCTTGTCTGTTGCTAGCAATGAAGGGGTGTAAGGTGACCAAATGCTAATTGCACTAACCCCTGTACATCGAGTTTCAATGACTTCAGTGAAACCAAATGTCAGGAGGTAATTGAACCAGCAGCCAAAACTCTCACACTTGCAGCTTTAGTGATCAAAGACACATTTGTCAAGCCTCTCCAGAATCATTAAAAGTGGTTTGTTACAATTATATCATTGAAGAAACTTGAATAATTTAATGAAAGTGATATTCATTCTACTCGGGTAGTTAGAGACCATGTATCTGTTTAGAATTGGTGGTATTTGGAAATACAGACTGTGCAAATGTCTGAGGCACAAATATATAGTTAGGGTGCCTAAGACTTTTACACAGTGCTGTATTTGTCAACGTGGAGTGGAGAGCGGGTTTGTAAATCTGGCTGGAACAAAGGAAGATGGGAATGGAAAGGGTGGAGATCCGTGGGAGGGGTGTGGGACATGTGACAAAGAAGGAGTACTAGCGTGGGGGGACAATGTCTCTCTGGTGCATCCTGCTCCCTCTCCTCTGCCTTCCCCCTTTCCCAATCATGATTCTCCTCTCCCTGACCCTTTCCCACTCTCAGTCCACAATAGAGACCCATATCAGAATTTATCATGTCATATCACATCATATCAGATTTATCATCACTCACATATGACATGAAATTTGTTTTATTTTGCAGCAGCAGTACAGTGCAATATGTAAAATTGCTACAGTACTGTCAAAAGTCGTAGGCACCCCAGTTACATATATGTGCCTAAGAATTTGCACAGGACTGTATATGTGAATTATTTCACATGCCTTCGAGTACATCTGTCATTCGAAAAGGATATGGATCAATTTGCAAGGCTAACCTCTCACTGCTACGGGCTGAAGTTCCCACTTGCTTCAAAAAGGCAACAATTATACCAGTGCCTAAGAAGAATAATGTGGGCTGCTTTAATATCGTCCGGTAGCACTTGCATCAACAGTGATGAAATGCTTTCAGAGGTTGGTCATGACTAGACTGAACTTCTGCCTCAGCAAGGACCGGGACCCATTCCAATTTGTCTATTGCCACAATAGGTCAATGGCAGATGCAATCTCAATGGCTCTCCACGTGGCTTTAGACCACCTGG
The DNA here is from genome assembly GCF_963921235.1 of Mobula hypostoma. Classification (NCBI taxonomy): domain Eukaryota; kingdom Metazoa; phylum Chordata; class Chondrichthyes; order Myliobatiformes; family Myliobatidae; genus Mobula; species Mobula hypostoma. Next base: position 53,469,173 of record NC_086115.1, read on the forward strand.
ACAACACAAACACCTACGTCAGGATGCTGTTCATCGACTATAGCTCAGCATTTAATACCATCATTCCCACAATCCTGATTGAGATGTTGCAGAACCTGGGCCTCTGTACCTCCCTCTGCAATTGGATCCTCGACTTCCTAACCAGAAGACCACAATCTGGGCGGATTGGTGATAACATATCCTCCTCACTGACGATCAATACTGGCACACCTCAGGGGTGTGTGCTTAGCCCACTGCTCTACTCTCTGCATACACATGACTGTGTAGCTAGGCATAGCTCAAATACCATCTATAAAATTGCTGATGATACAACTATTGTTGGTAGAATCTCAGGGGGTACGAGAGGGCGTAAAGGAGTGAGATATACCAACTAGTGGAGAGGTGCTGCAGCAACAACCTGGCACTCAACGTCAGTAAGACGGAAGAGCTGATTGTGGACTTCAGGAAGGGTAAGACAAAGGAACACATACCAATCCTCATAGAGGTATCAGAAGTGGAGAGAGTGAGCAGCTTCAAGTTCCCGGGTGTCAAGATCTGTGAGGATCTAACCTGGTCCCAACATATTGATGCAGTCATAAAGAAGGCAAGACAGCGGCTATACTTTATTCGGAGTTTGAAGAGATTTGGCATGTCAACAAATATGCTCAAATATACGTAGTTGTACCATGGAGAGCATTCTGACAGGCTGCATCACTGTCTGGTATGGAGGGGCTACTGCACAGGACTGAAAGAAGCTGCAGTCAGCTTCTAGTCAGCTCCATCTCCGGCCTAGCCTACAAAGTACCCAGGACATTTTTAGGGAGCGATGTCTCAGAAAGGCAGCGTCCATTATTAAGGACCCCCAGCACCCAGGGCATGCCCTTTTCTCACTGTTACCATCAGGTAGGAGATACAGAAGCCTGACGGCACACACTCAGTGATTCGGGAACAGCCTCTTCCCCTCTGCCATGCAATTCCTAAATGGACATTGAATCTTTGGACATTACCCCACTGCCTTTTAACATACAGTATTCTTCTTTTTGCACATTTTTAAAATCTATTCAGTATATGTATTTGATTTACTTGTTTATTTATTATTTTTTAAAATTCTATTTATTTCTTTTCTCTGCTAGATTATGTGTTGCATTGAACTGTTGCTGCTAAGTTAACAAATTTCACGTCACATGCCGGTGATAATAAACCTGATTCTGATTCTGCAGGGTGAAAATTACTTCTTGTGTTAAAGAACCATAAGCCCATAAGATATAGGAGCAGAATTAGGCCATTTGGCCCATCAAGTCTGCCCCATTTCATCATGGCTGATCCAATTTTCCCACTCAGCACCAATTTCCTGCCTTCTCCCCATATCCCTCCCTGCCCTGACCAATCAAGAATCTATCAACCACTGCCTTAAATATACACAAAGACCTGGCCTCCACAACTGCCTGTGGCAAAGAATTCTACAGATTCACCACACTCTGGCTAAAGAAATTCCTCCTCATCTCCTTTGTAAAAGGATACCCCTCTATTCTGGTCTTAGACCCTCCCACCATAGGAAACATCCTCTCCACATTAACTCTATCAAGGCATTTCACCATTCAATAGGTTTCAATTCCACCCCTCATTCCTCTGAATTCTAATGAATGCAGGCCCAGAGCCATCAAACACTCTTCATATGGTAAGCCATTCAATCCTGGAACCATTTTCGTGAACCTCCTTTGAACCCTCTCCAGTTTCAACATGCCATTTCTAAGGTAAGGCACCCAAAACTGCTCACAATACTCCAAGTGAAGCCTCACCAGTACATTATTAAGGCTCAACATTACATCCTTGCTTTTTACTCCAGTCCTCTTGCAAGCACAGGGTTTGCCTTCCTCACCACAGACTGAACAGTAAATTAACTTTTAGGGAATCTTGCACAAGGACTCCCAAGTCCCTTTGCACCTCAGTTTTTTTTTGTATTTTCTCTCCACTTAGAAATAGTCAACCCTTTCATTTATTCTACCAAAGTGCATGACCATACACTTCCTAACACTGTATCCCATCTGCCACATCTTCACCCATTCTCCTAATCTGTTTAAGTCTTTCTGTAGCCTCCCTACGTCCTCAAAACTAGCTGCCCTTCCACCTACCTTTGTATCGTCTACAAACTTCGAAACAAAGCCATCAATTCCATCATCCAGATCATTAACGTATAACATAAAAAGAATTGGTCCCAACACAGACCCCTGTGGAACACCACTAGTCACTGTCGGCCAACCAGAAAAAGGCTCCTTTTCTCCCCCTACGCCCTTTGCCTCCTGCCAAACAGCCACTGCTTTATCCATGCTGGAATCTTTCCTGTAATACCATAGGCTTGTAACTAGGTAAGCAGTCTCGTGTGTGGCACCTTATCAAAGGCCTTCTGAAAATCCAAATACACAACATCCATAGATTCTCATTTGTCTATGCTACTTGTTACTTCTTCAAAGTATTCCATCCTATTTGTCAGGCAAGGTTTTCCCTTGAGGAAACCACATTGACTACAGCCTGTTTCATCATGTAGCTCCAAATACCCCGAGATCTCATCCTTAATAATAGACTCCAACATCTTCCCAACCACTTAAGGTCAAAATAACTGGCCTATAGTTTCCTTTCTTCTGCCTTTCTCCGTTCTTGAAGAGTGGAGTGACATTTGCAATTTTCCAGTCTTCTGGCACCATTCCAGATCTAGTGATTCTTCAAAGATCAATACTAATGCCTCCATATTCTCTTCAGCCACCTCTTTCAGAACCTTGGGTCTACACCATCTACTCCAGGTACTTATCTACCTTCAGACCTTTCAGTTTCCCAAGAACTTTCCCTCCAGTAATGGTAATTTCACACACTTCATGACCTCTGACACCTGGAACTTCCACCATACTGCTAGTGTCTTCCACTGTGAAAACTGATAGAAAATACTTATTCAATTCGTCTGCCATTTCCTTGTCCCCCATTATTACATCTTCAGCATTGTATTCCACTGGTCCGATATCCACTCTCACCTCTCTCACAATGTATGTGTCTGAAGAAACTTTTGATATCCTCTTTAATATTATTGGCTTGCTCACTTTTGAAACCAATTTCTCCCTGGAATCAATAAAGTATGACTATGACTATTCCATCTCTACCTTCTTAATGACTTTTTTAGTTGCCTTCTGTCAGTTTTTAAAAAGCTTTGCAGCCCTTTAACTTCCTACTAATTTTTGCTCTATTGTGTGCCTTCTCTTTGGCTTTTATGTTGGCTTTGACTTTTCTTGTTAGCCATGGATGTGTCAGCTTGCCTTTAGAATATTTCTTCCTGTTTGGGATAGATATATCCTGTGCCTTCCAAATTCCTTCCAGAAATTCCAGCCATTGCTGCTCTGCCGTCGTCCCTGCCAGTGTTCTTTTCCAATCAATTCTGGCCAACTCTACTCTCATGCCTCTGTAATTCCCTTTAATGCACTGTAATACTGACACATCTGATTTTAACTTCTCCTTCTCAAATTTCAGGGTGAATTTGATCATATTATGATCACTGTTCTTTTACCTTAAACTCCTGAATCAATTCTGGTTCATTGCACAACACCCAATCCAGAATAGCCGATCTCCTGGTGGGCGCAACCATGAGCTGCTCTAAAAAGCGATTTTATGGGCACTCCAGAAATCCCCTTTCCTGGAATCTAGAACCAACCTGATTTTCCCAATCTATCTGAGTACTGAAGTCTCCCATGACTATGGTAACATTACCCTTTTGGCATGCATTTTCTATCTCCCTTTAAAATTTGTAGGCCACATCTTTTCTACTGTTTGGAGGGTCTGTATGCAACTCCCATCAGGGTCTTTTTACCCTTGCAGTCCCTTAGCTCCATCCACAATGATTCAACACCTTCCAATCCTATGTCATCTCTTTCTAACATTTTGATTTCATTTTTTCGCAAACAGAGCAACGGCACCCCCTCTGCCTTCCTGCCTGTCCTTTCAGTATAATGCGTATCCTTGGACATTAAGCTCCCAGCTATAATCTTCTTTCAGCTGTGATTCAGTGATGCCTACAACATCATATGCCAATCTGCAACTGTGCTGCAAGTTCATCTACCTTATTCCATATACTGTGTACATTTAAATATAACCCTTTCATTTTCGATTTTGTCCACCTTTTACGTTGCAACTCATCCTGTTGACTGCAATTTTGTCCCATCAACAGCCTCCCCTCACTACACATACCCTCTGTTTGTAAACTAGCAACCTTATCATCAGCACTATTATCTTCAGCCTTTCCTATGATACTTCTTGATAAGTACTCTTATCATACTTAGTAAATACAGAACAAGTAAATAAGAAGGGGAGAACTGTTCCATTGTAGCTTAGTGCCAATTACTGCTAGAGTGTTATAGAGTTATGTAGCACTACAGCGCAGAAACAGATCCTTCGGTCCATCTAGTTCATGCCAGCCTGATGTTCAATCTAGTCCCGTCCACCCACACTTGGACCAGAGCCCTCCATACCTTTCTCATTCGTTACTCAAAAAAACTTATCTGAAACGTTACAATTGAACCAGCACATATCACTTCTGCTGGGAGTCTGTTCTACAAAGTTCAAAAGTTCAAAATTCAAAATAAATTTATTATCAAAGTACATATTTGACACCATATGTGAACCTGAGATTCATTTTCTTGCCAGCAAACTCAATAAATCCAATAACCAGAATAGAATCGATGAGTGGACAACCAGTGTGCAAAAGACAACACACTGTGCAAATACAAACAGGAAAGAAACAAATAAATAAATATTAAATAACAAGAAAATGAGCTGAAGAGTCCTTGAAAGTGAGTCCATAATTTGTGAGAACAGTTCAGTGATGGGGCAAATGAAGGTGAGTGAAGTTATCCTGTCTGGTTCAGGGGCCTGAAAGTTGAGGGGTAATCACTGTTCCTGAGGCTCCTGTAGCTTTTTCCTGATGGCAGAAGAGAGCATGGCCTGGGTGGTGGAGGTCCTGGCGATGAATGCTGCTTTCCTGTGACAGCACTCCATGTAGATGTGCTCAATGGTGGGAAAGGCTTTACCCTTGATGGACAGGGTCGTATCCACTACTTTTTGTAGGATTTTCCTTTCGAGGGCATTGGTGTTTCCATACCAGGCTGTGAGGTTGCCAGTCAATATACTCTCCACCACACACCTATACAAGTTCCCTCTCAGCTTCCCTTTAAATATTTCGGCTTTCACCCTTAACCTCTGACCTCTAGTTCTAGTCTCACCCAACTTGAGGGGAAAAGGCCTTCGTGCATTCACCATATCTATATCACCTTGATTTTATAGACCACAATCTACAAGATCTCCCCTCGTTCTCTTGTGCTGCAGGGCTTAAAATCCTAACCTACTCATCTTTCCCTGCAACTCAGGTTCTCGTCCCAGCAACATCCTTGCAGATTTTCTCTGTTAATGGACTAGAATCGGCACATATTGTGTCTTGGACATCTGTGATAGATAGAATTAATTCCAGCCAGCCTCGAGGGGTGGTTGTGTTAGCTAGTCTCTTCAGTCACTGCTGCAATAAAGAAAGCATTTGGCTTTAAATTATCACAACGCCACAGAAACACTTTCATAATAATCATACTCACCAGGACTGGCAGTCAGTCATCACCTGCTCAACATAAAGCCCAGGAGAAGACAATAGTGCTTCCATATTTATTTCTGATTTCAGGTCGCCCTTTGAACTAGCAGCTGATTCTCGCTATATCTTGGCTGCAAGTGCGGCCACAACAGAGCCTCAAACGGGCAGCTTCCGCACAAGCTGAGACAGTACATGTGAATGTACTAGGAAAAGAAAAACCTGCAGATGTTCTTCAATGTGGGTCTATAAGGCTGGATGTATAACCGGGTTGCTTCTCCATGGCCACCATGCAGTACAAAAGGAGCCTATGCATTTTGTCAGCTCTACAGTTGCTGAAGCAAGACAGTGTCTTGCTTTTGTGCAATCTTGCTCGATAAGGGCCACTGAAGGAACAAGATCTTAAAGCCTAAAAGTAGAATTCCAACAGCATCAATGTGTAACTGCACAAAGGAATAGAACAGATCCCTCAGAGCTGTTCTTACAGCTAAAACCAAAACATCTCTTAATCACACTGAGACGTCTGAACATTCCTTCGATATGTCTTAAAGATATTTCTTAGCTTACAACAGTCTTATTTTTATTTTAATATTATTTTGGATAATGATGCCATTTAATGTTGCCCTTCAGGTTTATCATTGTCCTTTCGGGATAGTGGTGGCTGCCAGTAGCAACTACATTGTGATGGCTGATAATGATACTGCTGGTCCAGTGAGTGAGATGGGGGATTATGGTTTAAAAACCAAAACAAAAAAAAAAGATGCAAGACTCACATAGCCTCTGAAGGTTCCTGATTCAGGCTGCTCGTTTGCCTCTGCTGCACAGACTGGGAGCCTCCCATCCTTGGCTTGTCCCTGTACAGAAGCTCCAAGCAGGGCCAGCCTCCTTGTTAGCTCCACCAGCAGAAAGCCCTGAGAGGTCTGACTACAGGGCTGCGATAACTGCACTGCAGATGGGAACAGCTGCTTGCATCAGTGACAGCAGCACTGTAGCGACCGGCTCCGATCTCTGAACTGCTGCCAGCTCCTGGATGCATCAATATTACTAGAGAGCTTCCCGCCTATCGTGGGGCACACAACAATGACATTCTCAGTCATCGACAAAAGCAAGTGCAACTCAGTACAGCAAAAAAACCCACAGACAAAAACAATGGAAAGATGACAAAACATAGGAGAAGATGACTCCTCCCTATAAATCCAAAGCCACCTCTCTAAAGAGCCACAATCAGAGGGTCAGGTGCATTATTTGTCATCTAACTATTTGTATATTAATCTGCTAAAATCATCGTCAGTTTAATTCCTCTTTCTTTTTAGCAATGCTATCAATTATATATCAAATATTTATTCTCACAAGTATAGAACAATAGAGATATTTTTTCCACAACCATACATCCCTTTCCAGAATGGAATATTCCACAAGGGAAGTAGACAGCCCTTCAATAGGAGCCAATGCACATGCTGAGAGAACTGGAGCTATTTCATCTGTTGTATTTAACTCATTGACTGCTGTTGCCAAGGAAACTCAATTAACAAGCGCTGCATAAAGAATCCCAGATTATCATTGTATCTCAAACGGCCACTGTCTGAGACCACGTTCCTTTCCCATCAGGAAGAGAAAACCGTCATCCAGCAGTTTTATCACATTGACTCCACAGACACTGTATGTAACGTATTGAACTCAAGTTCGGATTATCATTGTGAGAAGAAATTTCAATAAACCCAAAATAAGAACAAACCCCACTGTAATCTCCATTGTAAACTACTGATACCAGAAATTTCCTCTGATAGCAGTTTGCAATGATAGAATGAAAGAATTACTGACTAGTACCAGACTAAATGCAGTATGAATACATAAAGCATTTAATTCTAAACATTTGCTTGTGAACTTCACAAATCTAAACTTCTTTTGATACTCAGGTCAACACACACTCAGTGGTCACTGTACAGTATTAGGTAGACCTGATTGTTAATTGCCCGGGTCATGGTCTGTTCTCACTGCTACCATCAGGAAGGAGGTACCAAAGCCTAAAGACACACACACAGCGATTCAGGAACAGCTTCTTCCCCTCTGCCATCCAATTTCTGAATATTTACTGTATTTCAGTTTTTTTTTCTCTCTGTTATCATGTATTGCACTGTAGTGCTGCCACAAAGACAACAAATTTGACAACAAATTTCACAACATATGCCGATGATATTAAACCTGATTCAATCATGTGGCAGCAAAAATGCATTTAAAAAAAGACATGGGCAAGAGGATCAGTTGTTGTGCAGATCAAATTCAGGTTGGGAAAGGAAAGTGATCTAACTGACCTTGATCATGGATTGATAGTTGGTGCCAGATGGGGTGGTTTGACTTTGCAGAACTCCTAGGATTTTCACACACAACTGTCTCTGAGTTTGCAAGAGAATGGTGTGAAAAACAAAAAAAAAATCTGTGGGTCAAAATGCCTTGTTAATGAGAGAGGTTAGAGGAGAACGGCCAGACTGGCTCAGGCTGGCAGGAAGGCGACAGTAACTCAAGTAACCACGCGTTACAACCGTGGTGGGCAGAAGAGCATCTCTGAATGCAAAGCACATGGGCTACAGCAGCATAATGCAACAAACATACGAGCAGTGACCACTTTATGAGGTACAGGAGGTACCTAATCAAGTGACCACTGAGCATGTATTCATTTTCAGGGAATCTATTCTGCCCCTGACTTTTGACAACACTGCATCACTCTCAAACCAGAGGCATTTATTTAAGGGAAGAGTGGTACTATAACGCAACACGTTGAACAGATAGTGCCCTGAAGCAGCACTTCTATTGCCTGGACCCGTCTGGAAGCATTCTTCAATGCAATCCCAAAAGGATGAAGTTTGTCAGGATGGCTGCATAAAAATTCACGGTGAAAACACACAGAGAAGTTCCTTCCCACTTTTCCTACTCTTGCATCTCTTCCTACTATTTCTCAGCTCTGCCAAGGGCAAGGATACATCAGTACCAGGATTACCTTGCACCAATGGATCCTAGTCCTCGTCAGAGCTGAGAAATGGGAGGAAGAAATTCAAGAGGGGAAAATGTAGGAGGACTGGGAAGGAACTTCACCCATGAACTTTCTGGCCAGGCAGTCACTGTTTCCAATCAAAATTAAAGAAACCACATCGACCACAGGTTTCCATTTTAACTTCCTTCTTCAGATGATTATCTCAAAATCCCCCTCAGCCAAACCACAGAATTTCAATTACAGAGACATGTTTTTCCTCAATGCCTGTCCTCTGTGCAGCTCAGCTTTCTCAGACACTGTAGCTTGGTCAGTGAAAGGATATTGACTCACATTACACTTCCTTTTCATCTATAATGTTTTTTGATACATGGAGTGCACAAAGTAAATAAAACAGACACCTTCTGCTTACCGACTTCGTAACAATGCAGTTTCACAGGATCCTATAATACCGGAGGAGGGAAAATTTACACTTGTATGCAAATTCGTTTACAATAAAGGCTAATATACTTTTTTCATCTCAATTGCTTGTTGTATCTGCACATTAACATCCATCATTTTGTGTACTAGGGTCTACAAGTACCTTTGAATACAGCACTGTTCAATCATTCAGATCTTTTTGACCAAAGTAGGTGGCCTTGCATTTTTCCACATTACATTTCATCTCCCACCCCTCACCCATTCCTTTCCCTTTTAAGTCTCTCCACATCTTCCTTATAACCTACATTGTCACAGCGTTGCATCATCAGAAAACTTAAATAATATGCACTTGATCTTCTTATCCAGATCATTGGAACCATCTGAGAGCAGCTGGGGCCCAAGCTTCAACCCCTGTGACTCCCCAATAGCCACAGACGTCAGGCTCAAAATTGATCCATTTATTCCTAATCTCTGCTTTCTATCCATTAGCCAAAGCTTGACCCCTTCGATATATTACTCACAATGATGTGTAGTCTAAATTGTTCAGTAACCCACTTGTGTGGCACCTTTCCAAAGACTATATTAAAGTCCAAATCCACCACATTCACTGATCCTACCTCACACAAACTGCAAATAACGACCTCAACAAATTAGTCAAATATGATTTTCCTTCTATTAATCTTCTCAAACTTACTGCAGGTTGAGAACCTCTCATCTGAAATGCTTGGGGCTGGAAGTATTTTGGATTTTGGATTTTTTTGTATTTTGCAATATATAATAAGATAACTGGGTATTGCCATCATTTCTGACTCTGAATTTATATGCCACCAGTAAGCAGTCTTCGTCTTACCCTTGTTGTACTAAACAGTAAAAATTATTATATACCTTTAATATAATGAAAATATAATGTGACCAGGGTAACAGAAGCAGCACAGCAGCAAGAGAATACCTGAATCAGTTGTTAAACAACAACAAACAACGGCAGGCTTTCAGTCCCCACCTAAGATGCCATGTGTTTATTACATTCTACTTGCATTTCACTTTTCTATAGACTTTCTGTAAGGTATAAACCAGTCAGCATTGTAGACTTGTTCTCGTGTTAGATTTTCATCAGCAATGCTTTCAAAATTTAATGCTCTTATGTAAGGTATAAAAACCGTCAGCATCGTGGACTTTTTCTGGTGCTAGGTTTTCGTGATCAGCAGAGGCTTTAAAAATGTAATGCTGTGCCTTTTCTTAAATTTCTGCAACCAGCCTGTGAATTCACAATTACCTTCAATTATCACTTCATCGTGGTTTTACTTGTTTCACGATCAGCATATCGTTAGGCAACAAATGGTCACTCCAAAGCTGACACTATACGATCGAGATCTTCATTTTCCACTTTATGCAGTCTTTTTCCATTTTTCATTAACTTCCATTTATTACATATGTGAGGACACTTCTCTGAAAGCTGCGCATCACCTGGGAACCTTCCTGAAGTCTTGTGGAATTTTCCATTTGTGCCTTTATGTCAGTGCTAAAAAAAAATTAGATTCCGGAAGTTTTTGGATTTTGAAATTTCGGACAAAGGGTGCTCAGCCTGTACTATTTTCTGAGTTTTCTCTTAACTCATTTGAAAAAAAAAACATAATTTTCCCGACAACTGATGTTGGACCTAATGATTTTTTGTCCTCCTCCTCCTCCTCTCTTAAATAGTTTGGTTATATTTACCACATTGCAAACTGTGGGAATCATTCTAAAATAAACAAAATTTAGGAAGATGCCAGACCAATGCACTCACATTGCCATAGTCATCTCCTTCAATGATGAGGAGGAATTTCTTTAGCCAGAGGGTGGTGAATCTGTGGACTTCGTTGCCATAGGCAGTGGTGGAGGCCAAGTCTTTATATATAATTAAGGCAAAGGTTGATGGATTCTTGATTGGTCAGGACTTGAAGGGATACAGGAAGAAGACAGGGGATTAGGGCTGAGAGGAAAAATGGATCAGCCATGAGTTCCGAAAGAAGTTTAGGTGCAAACTCAATATAGTTTGATTTATGCGGAATGATTAAAGTGACTTGGCATAACCAAGCAATGAAATACAGGACAACCTTCTCTCGGTGACCTTTCTCAATTCAATAAATTTGATTGTCAGATGTTATTTAGTTGTCAGTCATAGCAACATGAATTTTGCGGCAACTGCTAATTCCCAAACTTATTATATAGGCTCTGCCAATCATTTTTCCAGCTGGACTAAGCAGCAGCACACAGCTTTGCTAAGGTTTTTATGCTTGGAAATTGACCTTCAGATCTTCACCTTCAGGGTTTGAAGTGCAAAGGACGATTGGGATGGGGGTGCAGAAGCACAAGCTATGAAAATTTTATAACATCTGTTGCAATCCATTAAGTATTCTTTATCATCTTAGGGTTATATTAAGATATTTTGTTTGAATTTATCAGTAAAACATATTAATTAAGTTTTTTTGATGTTTACACACCTTTAAAGGTGATCAAGGATGTCGCTGATAAGGAGTGTGTAGCTCCAATAGGAATTATCAAATATTCCCGATCAGGACTACTACAGATGAAACTCAGAGTCACAGACTTGGGTACTTCAGTAAGCAACATCTTTTTAAGACTTTAAAAAAATTTGTTGATACGCAAAATCGATGGATCTCATACTGCAGACTCAGGTCATGAGTGCAGTCTCCCTTTAAGAATGAGGAAGTGAGGAAAGCCTGCTGGGCTTGAAGGAAGATTGAAACACAGAGGCTTTAGACCCCGTACCCCCACTTCCAACAATCCTACTGGCAAACATACAGTCTCTGCAAAATAAAATCTTATAGAGCAAGGTTGCTCTATCAGAGGGACATCAGGGACTGCTGTGTACTTTGCTTCATGGAAACAGTTGTCATCAATTTCGTCAGCATCTGCGTGCATGAGTGTGTGCCTTCGAGAACATACCGGACACACCCAAGTCAAAAGCAATCAGGAGATGCATAGTCTGTTGAGGGCTAGATCTGTGGCATTCAAGACTGGTGCTGCAAACTATACAAGAAGCCTAGCTATGACCCATGGAAGGCTATTTTAAGAGAAAAATATTCTGATTGAGGTTAGAGATGGAACCTCAGCTCTGGCAGAGTTTTCAGGCCATTACTTCCTATAAAGCGAAACCTAATATCATGAATGGTGGTGAAGCTTCACTCCCAGATGAGCTCAGTGCCTTATATACACACTTTGAAAGGGAGAATAAAATGACATCAGTGTGAATCCCTGCAGCATCCGGTGACCCTGCGATGTCTGTTTTGGAGGCCAATGTCAGGACATCTATCAAAAGGGTGAACCCTCACAAGGTGTCAGGCCCTGACGGTGTACCTGGTGGGGCTCTGTAAAGCTGTGCCTACCAACTGGTGGGAGTGTTCAAGGACATCTTCAATCCCTGATGTAGTCGGAAGTTCCCACCTGCTTCAAAATGGTACCAGTGCCAGAGAAGAGCAAGGTGAGCTGCCTCAACAGCCATTGCCCAGTGGCATCTACGGTGATGAAGTGCTCAGAGAGGTTGGTGATGGCCAGAATCAACTCCTGCTAAGCAAGGACCTGGACCTACTGCATTTTGCCTATCTCCACATTAGGTCTACAGTGGACACAATCTCGCCGGCTCTCCACTTGGCCTTGGATCACCTGGACAATAGTAGTACTCTTGTCAGGCTGCTGTTTATTGACTACAGTTCCACACTCAACATAATCATACCCTCAATTCTAATCAAAAAGATCCAACACCTGGGCCTCTGTATCTCCCTCTGCAACTGGATCCTTGACTTCCTCACTGGGAGGCCACAGACTGTGCAGATTGGAAATAACATCTCCTCCTCACTGACAATCAACACTGGCACCTCCAGGATGTGTGCTTAGCCCAGTGCTCTACTCTCTCTACAGCCATGATTGTGTGGCTATGCACAGCTCAAATGCTATCTATTTATTTACTGATGACACAACTATTGTTGGCAGAATTTCAGATGGTGATGAGAAGGCGTACAGGAGTGAGATCAATCAGTGGTTGAGTGGTGTCATAGCAACAACTTTGCACTCAACATCAGTAAGACCAAGGAATTGTTTACAGACTTCAGGAATGGGTCCTCATCAAAGGATTTGAAATGGAAAGGGTGGTCAGTTTCAAGTTCTTAGGTGTCAACATCAATAGCCGGGCAGTCTGGAGTTCCCTGTCTTACCAACTTCAAACAGAAGTGCTCCTACATCTCCCCCTCCCCTACTTTGGCCAATCCGCTCAATCAGTTTTATTGCTATTTTCATAAGGACAATCAACATCTATCTCTTCTCACTTCCTCTGATCCCAATATACTGAGCCCCTATCCTTCTCCCTTTCACAACCACTCCAATGTTACCCCCCGTTTCACCCCAGTCCCATTCACCTGCTTCAGCGTCCACTGCATCCACCACCCCCCCCATTCCATACTTTCTGTGAAGCAAGAAGACATTCACAAACTATGTGGAAAACAGAACATGAGGAAAAGCTGCGGGCCCTGATGGTGTCTCACCTGGTAACCTAAGGCACTGTGCGGATCAGCTAGCACCTGTCTTCACTGATATTTTTCACACCTCATTGCAATTATGCAGATTTCCAGACTATAAAGTTTCTACAATCGTTCCAGTTCCCAAGAAGACAAGATCACTGAACCTGATGATTATAGCCAGTGGCTCTGACTTCAGTTATGTAAACTTTTGAAAGTCTGATGTCGACTCTATGTTATGTCCAGTACCGATCCTCTTGTTGACCTGCTACTGTTTGCTTACAGAGCAAATCGCTCAGTTGAGGATGCAGCTAACTTGTATCTTCCTTACATTCTTCAACATTTGAGCTCCCCCAACACCGATCTTGTTTGTGGATTTTAGCTCCACCTTCAACACCACTGTTCCGAGTTGCTCCTCAGCAAGTTAACCCACCTCGCTGTACCTTGTCAGTGGATTACAAACTTCCTGACAGGTAAGGTTAGCATGCAAGGCTGGGCTGCTACTTGTCCACTCCAATGGCTTTTAGCACAGACTCTCCCTAGGGCTGTGTTCTTTCATTCCTCCAGTTCCCATTTTATACAAATGACTGTACCCCCACAGGAAAATTCATTAAAATCCTTAAGTTCATAGATGACATGACTGCCATTGTTCTCACCTCTTATAATGATGTGCCCTGTTATCAAAGAGAGATAGTGCTCTTAATAACAGAATTTAATGCTATCAAGACAGTGGAAATGAGGATCGACTTCCACTAACAACTTCCTGCCTGTACCCCCCACCCCCAGGAAATTAATGTTCAGGTTGTATCTGTGGTAGAGCCATTCAAACTCCTGGGGACGGCCATTACCAATACATTGAAGTGGGAGAAGTACGTAACGCTTATTACTGGGAAAACCCAACAGAGATTGTTCATCCTACGCCAGTTTGGGACGTTTAACATCTCAGGGTGGAACGTGATGAACTTTACTCAACCATCATCGAGAGTGTTGTGACCACCTCGATCACCGTTTGGTTCCCCGCTGCCTCCTCCCTCTCCAAGTCCAGGTTGCAGTGAGCAGTCCACGCAGTGGAGAAAATCATTGGCCATCAGCTACCGACATTAAAAGTCCTGTTCATTGCCAGAGTGAAGAAAAGAGCTGGAACAATTACTTCTTACTCCACCAACCCCAGCAGTCACCTATTCACCAAAATGCCACAAGTCCATCACCAACAGGACCACACATCACCTCTGAAGCATTTCTCCTGCAGCTATCCAGCTTCTCAACAAAATTCATTCAGGTGTAATACCCTAACTGTCCCTGAATAATGTCTCTCTGTCCTGTTGATAATTATTTAATCTGTTCATACGTTCTTAGTTATTTAAGTTTGATTATTGACATTTGTGCTAATTGTTGATTGCTCATGGCTGTTTGCACTATTGGCTTATAAATTGTTGGACGCTATTGTGTTGTCTGTTATGATACTGTCCTGTGTTTTATGCTTGGCACTGAACCACAATCAATTTTGCTGTCACAAACACAAGAACTTCTGCAGACCCTGGAAATCCAAAGCAACACACACAAAATGCTGGAGGAACTCAGCAGACGAGACAGCATCTATGGAAAAGAGTGAATTGTCGACATTTTGGACATGGTGTGTTTCGCATACCGACAATAACGTGATTCCGATTCTGAGGATCTATCCTGGGCCCAAAATACCAATGCAATTACAACAAAGGCAGACAGTACCTACATTTCATCAAGAGTTTGAGGAGAATTGGTATGTCACCAAAGACATTCGCAAATTTCTACAGGAGTCCTGTGTAGAGTATTCTGACCAGCTGCATCACTGTCTGGTATGGAGGGGCCACTGCACAGGATTGGAGTAAGCTTGCAGGAAATCATGAACTCAGCCACCTTCATCATGAGCACCATACTCCCCAGCTTCAGGGACATCATCATAAGGCGATGCCTCAAGGCGGCGGCATCCATCATTAAGGACCCCCATCACTCAGGACGTGTCCTCTTCTCATTGCTACCATCAAGTGGCACAGGAGCCTGAACGCACTCACTCAATGATTCAGGAACAGCTTCTTCCTCTCTGCCATCCGATTTCTGAATGGACAATGAACCCAGGAACACTTCCTCAGTATTTTTCCCTCTCTTTTTGCACTACATATTTATTTTTATATATACACTTCTTGTAATTTATAGTTTTTAATTAATATGTATTGCAATGTATGGCTGCCACAAAACAACAAATTTCACAACATATGCCAGTGATATTAAACCTGATTCTGATTTAATACAAAAAACCTTAGCAGGTGGGAAACTGGTTTTGTCAGCACTACCTGTCTTAAAGACTTTGCTCTGTTTGTCACTTTGACTTGGAAATAGGGTTAGCCGGGACATCTCGTATATTGGGCTAAATTGGTTTGTCCCATACGGGACCACCCTTGTCCCGTACTTCCCCCGCTAAGGTAGAGCGTTACTATGAAACCGTTCGTAAGCCGAAATGGCGTAAAGCACAGCAGCAATTACCATTAATTTATATGGGAAAAATTTTTGAGTGTTCCCAGACCCAAAAAATAACCTACCAAATCATACCAATAACACATAAAACCTAAAATAATATTAACATATAGTAAAAGCAGGAATGATATGACAAATACACAGCCGATATAAAGTAGAAATAATGTATGTACAGTGTATCAGAATCAGGAAAACCGATCTGTAGAAAAAAAATCGGCACGTACACACATGTGCATGTCATGTATGCACATGTCACGCATGCGCACACAGGTGCCCGCGCAAGGCTTCATGGTCATGGTGGTCTTTCTCGGGGTAAACACAAGTGTCCATTTTTGACTGCTACTTTTGTCCCTTATTTGGGAGTGAGAAAGTTGGCAACCCTACTTGGAAACTGTCTACTAGCAAGTTTGACCATCCAGCTTTGGCTAAAGTTGCTCAAAGCAGCAGATCCATGTCACTAAATTCCAGGCTCCCTGTTAAAGGAGTCACTCAATATACATGGCTGCTCCAGTCAAGTTCCGATCAATATTAGCCGCAGGATATTGAAAGTTTAGCAGTGTTAATAACACTGAGGTATATCAATGTGTTGCTACCCACTTCGTGACCAAACTGGAACACTACCCAAGTTTTTCTGCCGCTTCACTTTCTGAGGTGTTATGATAACCCTCACTTCAGGTTTTATGATGGATAATTACTGATAAAGCAGGCGAAGACAGTGGGGTTAGAAAAACACCCAGATTAATGCCTGTCATCATGTGCTGGAGCTGGGATGAATGCCCTCCAACAACTACAGTACTGTGCAAAAATATATATAACTAGGGTGCCAAGACATTTGCACAGTGCTGTGGTAATTTTATACATTGCACTGTATTGCAGCCACAAAAAAAAACAAATTTCATGACATATGTGAGTGATGATAAACCTGATTCTGATATGGGTCTCTACTATTGACTGAGAGTGGAAGCGGGCAGGGAGAGGGGAATCACAGTTGTGGAAAAAGGAAGGGAGAGGGGAGGGAACAGCAAGCACCAGAGAGACATTCTGTAATGATCAAGAAACTAATTGTTTGCTATCAAATGACTTTGCCTGGTGTCTCAAGGCTGAGTGAGTCTTCACCAGCGTTACTCCCCACCCCTGGCAGTTCTTCTCGGCCACCTGTCCCACACCCCTCCCACAGCACTCCACCCTCACCATTCCTTACATCCTTTGCTCCCGCCAGATTTACAAACTCGCTCTCCACTTCACATCGACAAATGCAGTACTGTGCAATAGTCTTAGACACCCTAGCTATATCCAGTATATAAGTGCCTAAGGCTTTTACATAGTACTGTATAAACACCTGCATTTGTACAAGGTATGTCTCAAATTGGTGGAGAGCATTTTCCTATGATTTCCATTCACTGCAGTTTTATCAGGATTCCTGGTGCAACACTGAATCAAAGCAGTACTCCCACTGTGCTCCTGAACTTAACTTGTCCAGATCTACGGTGATGTATAGAGATATAGATAAGGATTAGCTTTATTTGTCACACGTACATTGAAACAGACAGTAAAATCCATTGTGTGCATCAGATCAAATCAGTGAGGATTGTGTTGTTCAGCCTGTCAATGTTGCCACGAGCCTGGCACCAAAATATTACACCCACAACTCATTGACCCTAACCTGATTCATCTTCAGAATGTGAGCACCCAGGAGGTCCTGAGGAGAACGTACAAATTGTTTACAGGCAGTGACGGGAATTGAACCTGTTCAGCAATCGCTGGCATTGTGAAGCGACGCACTAGACGCAAAGCTACCTTACCGCTAGAGACATGACAGAGCACAGACTGTGTGCCAGTGAGCGGGCACTGCCAATAAAATGCACTAGACATGAAGCTACCTCACTGCTAGAGACATGACAGAGCACAGACTGTGTGCCAGTGAGTGGGCACTGCCAATAAAATGCCCTGACTTGCTGATGATTGGAGAGTAGGATACTGGGGCAGAAAGTAGCAAACAACAATCTGCTGGGAGAACTTAGCGAAAGGAAAGTAATTGTCAATATTTCAGATTGAAATCCTACATCCAGCAATAATTAGGTCATATTTGGCCTGCTTGTTGTGCTCAGGACATACCTGGCAACTTTTATTTGGTTAGGTTGATGAGTTTGGTACAACGTAGGCAGGCAAGCCTTGCTCTGGAGATTTTGTTTTCTGCTGGTACATAGCTAGTGAGCCGAGAATGGGTCCAGAGTTAAGGCTGATTTATAGCTTATGCCACAGCCTACACAGGTGGGCTACGCCATTGTGAGCATTTATACTTGTGCGTTGGTGTGTCTGCGTCGCTCTGCAATTCACCGCCAAAACGCTAGTTGGCGGTGGGATTTCGATGCCACTGTGTTGAGTTTCTTCATGTGAATCTCAACACGAAGAAACTCAAACTTCAAACAACGGCGACTGGAACTGAAGGAGGGTGAATTTTCTGTGCTTGTCCGGCCACTGAGAGACATGGACGAGGAAATGCATTTCAAATATTTTTGGATGTCGGCAGGTAGAATTGATGATTCAGTTCATCGTCTCCAATCATTTATTTCGCATCAGTGTACACACAGTATACTCAGAGAGACTGGCAATCACCATTCGAGTTTTAGCTTCAGGTGGAAGTCAACAGGCTGTAGCAGCTAGCTACAAACTGGTGTCAAGCACAGGGTCCTCTATAATTTCGGAGGTCTGTAAAGCTTTATGGAAAGCATCGCAGCCAGAGTTCCCTCCCTGCCCTTCAGTCACCCAATGGGAAGCTATTGCAGCGTAGGAGGAAATGTGATGCTACCAAGTGGACCAACACAGTTGTTGCGGTCTGCGTCGCCGCGACGCGTAGTTACATTTTGGGAGAGGTGCACGTTAGGTTCTGGCGTAGGATTCAGCGTAGGGTTCATGGCTACGCCATACTTACAGCGTACATTTGATGCACAAGTATAAATCAGCCTTTAGTGCTATGTTCATTGTGGATGACCTCCAGTCTTCCTGATAATTACATTTGTATGAAGTGCACTGGGCTTAAAAGTTTTGTTGCTATGGAGCAAATTAGACATCTTTTGAAAGGCACCTAATAAATGGTTGATGAAAAGGGCACTTGAAGTTCAAAGTACATTTATTATCAAAGTATGTATACATTGTACAACCTTGAGATTCGTCTCCTAACAGGCGGCCACGAAATAAAGAAATCCAAAAGAACCCATGAAAAACAGACCGTCAAACACCCAAAGCGCACAGAAAAAACAAATCATGCAAACAATAAACGCAAACAAATAGCGTTCTGACCTGAAGTCCACAGAGAGTCCGTCCCCAGACCCTTAGTTCAGCACACAGCCAAGCGGCGAGCTAAATGGGCCCCGACATCCTCTGATGTTTTCAGTCTGGCCCTGCGCGTAAATCGTCATTCAAACATTGGGTTCAGTCATTTCTGGGGCCCTGTGGTTCAGTGGCTCTGGAGCCTAAACCCCCCCCCCGCCTCAATTCAGCCTGTACCCAACCTTTCTGGTTCAGCCCAACACTTAAATTGTCAGCCAAACATTGGGAACAGTGGCAGCGATACGCTCTGGCTCACCGGCCTGGACCCCGCTGCCTTGATTCGGCCCGTACCCGACCTTTCCAATTTGTCCCAGTTCCATTGTGACCCTTCATGTGCAAACACAGTCACTGCACCAGCAGAATGCGGAGGAAACAATCTGCAATCTTTCTCAGACCTGTCCACGTTTATGAACCAGGGAATTAGAGAAGGTATGTGAAGTGATAGTCTCTGCTCCTTAGGAAAACTAGCTCCTGGTTCAAACCAAAGCTACGTTGTGGATAATGAATGAAACCAGTCAAGAGTCCAGTGAAACTCCAGCAAAATTTACTTCTGTCCCCAGACAAAAAGCATAGCCGAGAATATTGCCCCTTTTGGGATATGAAATTTACGCTAATCTTTCCTTGTTAGAGTGTTGCCCAGTATAATCCTCACTGGTTTGATTCGACACAAACCGCATCGTTTTTTGCTGTATGTTTCGATGTACATGTGACGAATCTTTTAACTGATCTTTAGTCCTTTTGTGTATTGTTGAGTTAAATAAACAGTTAGCAACACAATGCTTTAAACCACATCTTGCTAAATCCAGTAAAGGATGGAAATATCGGTTTCCATGGGCACCAGATGCAGACTTTGTGTGTAGTGGTTACCGAGCTGCTTAACCATAATGAGGTGATACTCCAGAACAAAATAATTAGCAGGAGTATAAATGTTACGTTAAATTTGTGATCTCACCCATTCACTGATTAAACAGATGGGATTGAGTAGCTCCCACTGGAATTGCAAGAATTGAAAATAATTCCATGTCAAAGAAAGCTGTGTTTTAAAACTCGGGTACCTCAGTCACGAATGACGTGTTAAAGCTATATATTTTGGGGCACAATGAATTTTTCAAAATATACCATTTTTTGAAATAAATTCATGGAAATATTGCTGTTGATTTTCTGAAATCTCTGGATGTGTTCATTATGACATGTGACCAGCTCTGCATATTTTTATGGGTAAGATTTCCTGTGGATAATTAAAAGCACAAAACACTTCAAGTTTCACATTGATTCAATAATCATTTAATTTGTAATAGTTACGTTGTTTGCTGCTTTTTCACTGGTAAACAGATCTATTGATCAAATGTGGAAGTAAAAAGATCTGTACAACATCAACTATGGGCTTAAAAGACAAAGCAAGTTCCCAGTCCATTCAGATCTGTGCAGCAGTTTTGATATCAGAGTGAATATGGATCATATTATCACAGTTAGAATTTTTTTATATACAGAAATCAGGCTATTTTATCCAAACCAAATCACTAGCAATAAAAACATTAGAAAGCATTGTGCGGTTTGTAGATAAATCACAGACCATTGAAATATATTCCAAAACAGAATTTCGAGGAAATGAGTGAAGGTTATTGTGCAATCAAGGCTGATCAGCTGACACTGTCTCACTCCAGGGGTCAGGATCTGCCCAAATTATATGACGAACGTTTTGCCTTACTGTGATTTTAACTCTTTAATGACTTTGGCTGTAGCTCTGGGCTGCAATTATTTATCAGATTATTCAAAGTAAAAAGGCATTTTGAACTGCTTTTTTTTTACACATACATCATTCTTATGAGTGAGATGTTTTACACATCCACTGAGAAATTTGTTTACATCCATTACATCCAAAGGAATGGATTTTCAAAGCTGTTATAGTGTAATTTGAAAAGAGCTCAGAGAGTCTGTGTCAAAGATACAATAGTATTTCCTCAGTCCAGCACAACAACTGCTCATTTTGGCACTGGTTGTAATAATTTCCACAGACTGCATTAGAAATACAATTGTTGTCACTCCTTAGTCAGCGTTTCTGCTATTCCTCAGAAAGAGGACACAAGGCAGTGTTAACTGGATGCTGGGAGTGGGGGTGGGAAGTAGAGAGAAGTATTCAGGGTGGGATGATAACCTTCATTAGGTCTGGCTTTGAAGGGTTCTGTATTTGTAAAAATAGAGGAAGTTGTTCATTGTCCATTCTAATTTGTGGTTAATGATTTGATCAACATATTAAAACTGATTTTATAAGAGATAAAAATTTACACTATTTTCGCACTATATTTCAAAAACTGAAATTAATATTGCAACATCAAGCCAGATTTTCCTGCTCTTTCTTCCCAGTCTCTAAAGGCATGAAGAAGAAACGTTTTCAAGACCAAACACAGCCAAGCAGCTGTCCGAGTGCATTTGGATGTTATTGCCACCACCTCAAACACGGCACCAAATATTGGATTTTCCTGTCAATATTGCTCAGTGTCAGACTCTGTGGCACATTCATTCACTGAGCCAACACACATAAAAGTTGCTGGTGAACGCAGCAGGCCAGGCAGCATCTCTAGGAAGAAGTACAGTTGATGTTTCGGGCCAAGACCCTTCGTCAGGACTAACTGAAAGAAGAGATTTGAAAGTGGGACAGGGAGGGGGAGATCTGAAATGATAGGAGAAGACAGGAGAGGGAAGGATGGAGCCAAGAGCTGGACAGGTGATAGGCAAAAGGGATATGAGAGGATCATGGGACAGGAGGCCTATGGAGAAAGAAAAGGGGGAGGGGGGGAAAAGCCCAGAGGATGGGCAAGGGGTATAGTGAGAGGGACAGCGGGAGAAAAAGGAGAGAGAGTGAAAGAATGTGTGTATATAAATAAATAACGGATGGGGTACGAGGGGGAGGTGGGGCATTAGCAGAAGTTTGAGAAGTCAATGTCAGAAGTCAATTTCTTGCACTGAGCCTCCAGCTTGTTTCTGAGATTTCTAATCCCATGTTTTTGTTTTCAGAACTTTGTGAGTTATGTGTAAATGGATCTGGAGAACAGAAACAGACACTTAAATAAAGGGGCAGAGTTTGCTTTCACAATAATGCTATGGCTCACGTCACATATGGAGCCTTTATATCCAAATGCTACAGCATTTTCTGACAGGGTCAGATATAAGTTTTGTGATAACTCTGGGAAATCGGAAGCCTATCTATGTTGTACTGTCACTGTATAAGCAATGGTACATTAAGGGCTAACAATAGTAACAGAGAAGTTACTAATCACATAGCATGTGTACATTGAATCACTTCACAATGAACGACATCAAGAAGGTATAAATTGATCATTCTGAGAAACAGCAGGGAGGTTAAGAAGAGACACATGTATTTATTTTGCTTCAAAAACAGTTTACCCTCAATGAGATTTATGGGAAGATGCTGTTTCCTGCTTGGCATTCGGTCAGCTGCAGAGTCAGTATCCAGGGACCACCACTCATTGACGTTTCACTTCCTTAGCCCTGGTACATCTCCTGGTGGCGGAGCAGTGGCAGAGACGTCTCCTTGTCTCCCCCCCGGCAGCTCTCAATGGAGTTACTCGGCCCCCCAATTTCTGTCCTTTCTCCTCAGCCACAGTCAAAAGCTGCCCTTTTCTCCCTCTTCAGCCATCTTTCTGGTGGCCCTCCTGAGCCTCGCTCCAGTCACTGCCACATCATGGAGTAACCTTGTCGTCGATGCGCAGACCTACCTCCACAGGGTAGGCGACGGTCCTCCAGTCAGCTGCCAGGTCTGAGTACCTCAGCCTCTTCTGCTCATGGGCAGCCTCCACTCCTTCCTCCTGTGGGACAGTTAACTCAGTGAGGAGGACTGTCTTGGTGGCCATGGCCCACAGTACGATGTCCAGGTGGAGAGATGTGGTGGTGATTTCCGTGGGGAAATTGCAGCTGTCTGCTGAGATCCACCCTCCATGTTCCACTCCTTGCCTGTGGAGGGGATTCATAAAGGAGCTCTTGGGTGGGTGTATCATTGCTCTTACCAGCCTTAACAAATGGGATGAGTTGTTGTTCCACTGGGGAAAGGCCGCTTCTCGCATCCCACCTGCAGGTCTCTGGGATCTCCTCCAGCTTCTTCAGGACCTGGTCATGCCCTTGGGCCAGCGCAGTCTGATTACGAGACTGACGCAGAAAGTCTCTAACTTTTTGAGGACAAGCTCCAAGCGGAGGACCCAGACCAACATTTCTTACAGAGTTAAAGGCCCGTTTATGACATCTCAATCACTATGAACAGTCCCATCATCTCTAAGGATCAAGTTCAGATCTCTGCTTTGCTGAATCAGAAGATGGATTAGAATTGGACAAGAAAACTAGAAGCTACATTGCAAGACCCAAAACAGTTGCTGCTGGACTCATTTTCGTATAGATTATGCTGATGCAGGCATTGGTACCGTATTGCAATGCGTAATCTTACATCGCTGATACACTTTGGTCACCCTGTATGTACAAGGGACGCCACAATAGAAAGGTGGGGGAGGAGACGGAAGAGAGCTAGAAGGTGACAGGTGAAGCCAGGTGGGTGGGAAAGGTAAAGGGCTGGAGAGGAAGGCATCTGGTAAGAGAGGAGAGTGGACCATAGGAGAAAGGGAAGGAGCAGGGGATCCAGGGGAAGGTGATAGGCAGGTGAGAAGAGGTAAGAGGCCAGAGTGGGAAATAGAAGGGGGAAGGATTTTTTTTACCGCAAGGAGAAATCGATACCCGTGTTATAACTGAACTGGAGAAGCTTGGCTGAAGGTGCAGCTTGTCTTGTCTTGCACTGGAAGTGTTCAGCTAGGGTGAGCTCTGGTCCCTTTGCCTTTGCTGCATCCAGTGCTCATAACCAATTTTCGCCGTTACCTGGAGTGGATCAAGATTGGTTTCTGTGAGGGTGGAGTCCTTGGAAGAAAGCTGTAAGGACAGGAATGTTTCTGCCTGGGCCTTCACACACAGATGATAGGCACCAATGTTATTGTGAATAATGTTATTATGGCTCTGTTCTGGGTCTATCCCATCCAGAGCAACATGATGCAGTGAGATGACTGGACGAGAATTGCGTGGTGATCTCTTCTACCAGTAAACATGCACAGCGATTCCGCCTCAGGTAAAATGATGAAGATGAGGTTTATCCCTTGTGTCGGTTAGTTCACGATCTGATAGACTCAATTTGGCAGCTGCTTCATTACCTTGCAGATCATTCCCCTCACAGATGCTGCTCAACCCAGTGAGTTCCACAGTTGCAAGTTCTCTTGTGCAAGGGTCTATGTCTCTGATGTTTCATAATGTATAAAATCATGAGGCATATTGAAAGGGTGAATGCATATAGTCTTTTTATTATTTATTGAGATACTGCATGGTCTAGGCCTTTGCAGTCCTTCGAGCTGCACTGCCCAGCAATCTCCCGATTTAACCCTAGCCTAATCACGGGCCAATTTATACACGGACCAATTAACCAGTACGCCTTTGGGCTGTGGGAGGAAACCGGGGCACCTGGAGGAAACCCACGTGGTCACGGGGAGAACAAACAAACTCCTTAGAGACAGGGTCGGGAATTGAACCCCGGGACACTGGTACTGTGAAGCGTTGTACTGACCACTACGCTACCGTGCCACCCTTTGCTCAGGGAAGGGGAACTCAGAATTCCAAGGCACAGTTCTAAGGTGAGAAGTTAAAGATTTATAAGGGACTGAGGCGGGGGCGGGGCCAGGCGGGATGCAGCAACTTCACGGAAAGAAGGGCACCCATAGAAAAGAAGTTACACGAGGAAGTGGTTGAGGCAGGTGTCATAATATCATTTAAAAGACATTTGGTTGAGGAAGGGTTTAGAAGGATATGGACCATAGTTGGCATGGATCTGATGTCAAGAACCTGTTTCTGTGTTCTACCAAAGGAGGTGTAAGGTGCTCCTTCCCTCCGCTAGCCTGCAGGTCACCCTTGGGGAAGGTGTAGCATCTGCTTATCTCCCCCACCCCGATCAAGCCCACGTGAAGCCATGGGAGCAGGTGGTGGATGGTTGTACGAGCAGCTGGTGCATATCACAAGTCCTGGTTATGCAACCACTGACGCCAGGCAGACAATCTCTGAAGAGTATTGATAATGGCTGGAGTCACCCGTCTTATAAAGACACTGCCCAGAAGAAGGCGACAGCAAACCACTTCAGTAGAAAAATTTGCCAAGCACAATCCTGGTCAAGTCAAGTCACTTTTTACTGTCATTTCGACCATAAGCTGCTGGTACAGTACACAGTAAATACAAAACAACGTTCCTCCAGGACCATGGTGCTACATGAAACAACACAAAACTACACTAGACTATGTGAGACAGCACAAGGCTACACTAGACTACGTAAAACAACATAAAAATAACTGCACTAGACTACAGACCTGCACAGGACTACATAAAGTGCACAAAACAGTGCAGATTAGTACAATAATTAAAAAACAAGACAATAGGCACAGTAGAGGACAAATTACAATATAATAATAAATGATGTAGGTGTCAGTCTAGACTCTGAGTATTGAGGAGTCTGATGGCTTGGGGAAAGAAACTGTTGCACAGTCTGGTCGTGAGAGCCCCAATGCTTCGGTGTCTTTTGCCAGATGGCAGGAGGGAGAAGAGTTTGTATGAGGGGCGCGTGGGGTCCTTCACAATGCTGTTGGCTTTACGGGTGCAGCGTGTGGTGTAAATGTCTGTAATGGCGGGAAGAGAGGCCCCGAAAAGACCTGGAACCCCCACGTCATATGACATGGCTCAGAACAGACGATTATTGTATGACTCTTCCTGTGCACTTGACAGGGAAGAAGAACATACTATATCTCAAGATCACCCACTGGTGACGTTCAGGAACAACCTGACTTGTACGAGTGAGTAAATAGGCAGACTGGTCAAATTTATGAAAGGCAAAAGGAGTTATCATGAAGCATAACTCTTGATGGGTAATGTTGATTAACAGACCAGGATAATCTTGAGACTACAGAGGTTGGTTTTATAGTTTTGTTGTTAACAATAACCTTTGACCTTTTTGACTGTTGTATGTTCTTGTCATGGAGTCATGCAAAGCAGAACCAGGCCTTTTGGCCCATCATATGTAGTGAGTACCCATCTATACTAATCCCACTGATTACCACATGATCTGTAGCTTTCTATGTACTGGCATTCAATAATTCACTAGAAACATAACTGTAAGAACACCTGCACCTACCACTCACTCAGGTAGTGAGTTATAGGTTCTAACCACCTCTGGATGAAAATGTTCTTCCTCAAGTAACCCAAAATCTATGCCCTCTTGTTTTAGATACCTCTGCTGAAGGGAAAAGATCTGACCATCTACCCTATCTATATCCTTCATAACCTTGTATATATTTGGCATAACCAATCTCAGCCTGCTCCATTCCAACGTAAACAATCCCAGCCTCTCAAATCTCGCAGAACTGAAACACTTTATCCTGGACAATGTGCTGGTGAATCCGCTCCTCACCCTCTCTAATGTAATCATATCCTTGTTATATTGTGATGACCAGCCTAACAAGGTTGTATAAAATTGGACGTGAACTTGAAAGCTGTTTTATTCTACGCCTTAACTAATGAAAGAGAGTATCACATGCTTTCTTCACCATTTTATCTACCTGTGCTGCCATCTTCAGGGGACCATGAAATTGTACACCAAAGTTCCTCTGTTGTTCAGTACTCCCTGTAGCCCTGTTGTTCATTATATTTGTCCTACTCTCATTAGTTCACCTAAAGTGTATCATCTGCTATCAGAATTAAATTCCATTCATCCCTATATATCTTAGCAATTGATTAATATTCCCTGGTAGCCTATGACTATCCTCCTCACTGTCAGTAACACTTCTGATTTTCATGTCATCTGGAAACTTTTTAATCATACCTTCTACATCCAAATCTATGTTTTCAAATTGAGGTGGAAAGAGATATGACAAACTCAAGGCATTTGGACTTTCCAGATACAATTGCACTGACACCAAGTATGTTGTATTTGACATAGCACCATCTAACTGGCAAATGGGTAATCGATTCTAATAATATTAGTAATAATGATAATAAGTTAGCTATGAACACAGTATACATAAGATCATAAGCCATATGAGCAGAATTAAGCCATTCACTCTATCGAGCCCACTCCGCCATTCTATCACGGCTGATCCTGAATCCCACTCAACTCCATACACCTGCCTTCCCGCCACATCCTTCGATGCCCTGACCGATCAAGAAATGATCAACTTCCGCCTTAAAGATATGCACAGACTTGGCCTCCACTGCAGTCCGTGGCAGAGCATTCCACAGATTTACTACTCTCTGGCTAAAAAAATTCCTCCTTACCTCTGGTCTAAAGGGCGACCTCATGTTGGGTAACCTTCCAGTCGATCAGTACTTACGCTTTAATGCCATTTGACCAAGTAAAATCCCTTCACTTATTAAAATTAATTACTGAAAATTACTCTTATTTCCTGCTCTGTTTAAACAATAAAAAGCTCATCTTTTCCACGTTCAGTGATATTATCCTAAACCCATGTAAATGAGAATATTGTCATTTCCTGCCAGAATTCTACGCCTGAAGCTGGCTTAAATTAAGTCATAAACAACATTTTTTATAACTGCTACAAATGAACACCATCATCCCTCCTGGGCTCTCTGCAGTCTCTGCTCGGTTTCACCACCTCACAACCTCTCACACTTCCCTTCGGTTGTGAGAAACAGTGCTGAACCCACTTTAATTCACTTTTTTTAGAAAACTAATCACAGTATCTTGAACAATGGTTTTCCACTGCTGCACACAATCCAATTTCTCTCAGAAATAAATCAATGCTGTTTAATCAGTGACTTACCACAGGGACGGACAGTCTGTGATTTTTTGCTGTAGGGTCCAGACGTTAGACCTGCTCTAATGCCTGGTTTGCATATGGCACCCAAAGGGAATGCTTCACATTCATGGTCAGTGCAGGACCACTGGCTTCCATTACACTGATGAAGCTTGCTTGAGCATGAGTTAAAGAGGACTTCCCCAAAGTGGCCTCAGTCTGGTACATCTGTTCCTAATTTACACTCCCAAGTTCCTGCCTAATAGCATCATAATTCCCCTGCCCCCAATTAAATACTTTTCCATACTGTCTGCTCCTATTCTTGACCAAGGCCTAAGCTTAAGGTCAGGAAGTTGTGGTCACCGTCTTCAAAATGCACGTCTGCTGAGAGATTGCCACCTCACCAGGTTCGTTGCCTCGTACTAGATCCAGTATGGCCTCTCCTCAAGTCGGCTTGTCCACATATTGTGTCAGGAAAACTTCCTAGACACACCTAACAAATTTTGCCCCATTTAAACCCTTTGCAGTAAGGAGGTGCCAATCAGTATTGGGGAAGGTGAAGTCACCGATGAGATTCAAGTTTATCTTATTTAACACTGGGAACCGATACCAGGTTCTCCCTTGGTAGCGCAACACTATTACAGCTCAGAGTTTGGAGTTCGATTCCGGCGCGTGTGTAAGGACTTTGTAGATTCTCCCCATGGACGTGTGGGGTTCCTCCAGGTGCTCTGGTTTCCTCCACAGTCCAAAAATGTACTGGTTAGCAGGGTCATTGTCCTGTGATTAGGCTGGAGTTAAATAGGTGGCTTGCTGTGCAGCCCTGTATCTCCAAATAAAATAAAATAACTAAGTTTATGTGATAATGGAATTTAACCACTAGAGGGCGCGTCCAACACATCAAAGAAGGGGAAAGCTTGAACTCTGGCATGCTTCAAGGATCTCCTTAGCTATCCAAATAGAAGTGCAATACATTCACAAAATCCTCCAGAGGAGGTAGGCATGAAACTATATTGATAACAGAATTAGTATGTGCACCTTATGCTGAATGGCAGATCACGTGCTCATTTCTGTGTTTACTGTTCTGACATTCCACTCTTCACATTCCACGAACCTCTCATGCATGACCAAGCACGCAAGCGATGATATGATGGATAATCTCCCTGTCCTCCATCCAGATGGGCTATGGAAATAAATCTTCAACTTACAGGAGTCGAGTCATTTCTTTTGGCGAATGTCAGAATTCTACTCATTTCAGACATTTTAAAGTTTGAATCATCTCCGAGTTAATACTAAAGTACAAAGTGATTTAACAGCGAGGGTGCAAGACACGAGCGACTGCCTTGTGATAATGAGCATGACTGGGAAAACGAGTGGGAGCTAAGGAGGAGGTGCTAAAGAACGAAACACCAGCAAAACACTTTTAGAGAGATTTTTGGAGAAGAGGATGGAAATGCTGCGGCAGCCCATGAATTCCCCACACAATGCTTTCCAGAAATACAATGGGTATACAACTACAACTTCCATGCTCCGAATTGAGAATCAAATGACCTTGCCTGCTGTCTCAGGGATGGGTGTGCCCGCACCTGTGCCGCCCCTGCCCCTGGCACTCCTGTGCCACCTGCCCCACAGCCCTCCTGCAGTGCTCTGCCTGCTCCATTCCCAACATCCTTTCCTCCCACCAGATTTACAAACTTGCTCTCTGTTCCATGTTGACAAATACAGTGCTGTGCAAAAGTCATAGGCACCCTAGCTATACAAGTATATGTGCCTAAAACTTTTGCACAGTCCCTATATGATGGACACAGAGTGAATTGAGCTGTACCCAGTGGAGCTGTTGGTCAATAGGACATGTATTAACTATTGAATAATAATATCAGGTTTTTTTTGCATTATATTCATATTCCCAAGGTTCAGCACCTTATATTAACCACTCTGGGAAGCATTTGCCTTAACTTTTCAAAGAAGTTCCAAAGAGCAGCCTTCCTGATCCAAACTCTTCGGCCAAGAGCTCCAGTACAGTGACTAATAAACAGTTTGATGTTACCCACTGTGGCACAGCACAGTTTTGCCCTCTGATGTCACTACTTGTTCCAGCCACGGTGCTATTCAGCTTTACAAGGTGGACAGACCGATACATTGGGAGTGGTGACGGTGTGTGGTAGTATATAAATTTACTGTGTGTAGTCACCACTTTAAATTGGTCTTTTGTATGCCACTCGAGTAATGGGTGTGTGCTAGTTGCATATCACAAGTCTATTTTGGGACATTATCCAGTTTAACTCCCCAGATGTTTTCTCAGTCCTCAAATTCAGAATGTTCTTGTCAGTCACATTCAACACTAAACAGTGCCAAACAGAAACCTATGATTATTTCCACTCTTCTGAAAAAATAGAAATCCGTAGTCTTAGGATAATAAAGTTATAAACACTGTTTTACGCCACATACCTCACAAGTTCTTGAAGATCTGTTGCATCAGGCTGAGGCTTGGTAATGCCTTCAGGTGAAAGAGAAGGTGATTCAGATGGGAAACAAGCATCTATTGGTGTTTCTGAATCACAGGACGCAGACACACTGAAAAATGTGAAACGTAAGAAGACAGCTCAAAAAGTATTCTGTTTTAATTTGACTAAAGTCAGCCTTCAGGGCAGATGTTGTTACAAATCATTTTTATACTGCATTACAAAGGACAATGAATGAACACACAGTAAGCCCCAGTTATGACGATACAACTTAAGATACCTTTGTTCAGACACTTGCATATCTCAAAACTACCTTCTTTCCACATTGGTTACAACAGATCATGTTCAGGCAGAGGTAGTTAAATATAAAGTCTTACTGTATTTTGTCTTCATAATTATTTCATGCAACTTACTTCGAATGCCAAAAAAGAGAAAATTCTAGAACTTTAAAACCAGGTCTTTAGTATTACCACAGAAGACTTTAGTATACAGTACTGTGCTAAAGTCATAGGCACATATATATAGTAAGGGTGCCTAAGACTTTTTACACAGTACTGTAGTAATTTTATGTATTGTACTGTACTGCTGCTGCAAACAAATACAAATTTCATGACACATGAGTGATGATAAACCCAATTCTTTATTGTGAACTGAGAGTGGGAAGGGTACAGGGAGAGGGGAATCATGTTTGGGAAAAGGGGAAGGCAGAGAGGAGGGAGCAACGAGAATCAGAGCGACATTCTGTAATGATCAATAATCCAACTGTTGGAATCAAGTGACCTTGCCTGGTGTCTCAGGCCTTGGTGAGTCTGCACCCACACAACTCCCAACTCCTGGCACTCCTCCTCTGCCACCTGTCTCACACCCCTCCCACGGTGCTCAACCCTCACTATTCCCAACATGCATTGCTCTGCCAGATTTACAAACTCGCTCTCCACTCCACGTTGACAATATAGTACTGTGCAAAAGTTTTAGGCACCCTAATTTTATATATGTACCTCAGACTTTTTAGACAGTCTTGTGATTAGATAGTTTCCGTTTAGTACAGATATTGCTAGACAATATCTGGAAGTTAAAAGCATTTCTAGTGATTACCCAAGTGACATTGAGATGTACACAGATGCGAATGCATGGGATGCAACCCCAACATGTTAGAACCTTCATTACTGCTTTCTTTTCCACAATCAGTGGGAACACCTAATTCGGCTGGGGATATTGAACCAAAAACATTCTGATGGATTGGGTTTCCAATTTACACTGGCATTGGAAAGGATAGAAGAACTGAAATAACAAACTGATGCAACAGGAGGTTCTCAGATCAGGTGAACTTTGATCTTTGAATTAAACTAATTTACAAAGCATCTCTTAACAATTTAGCTGACCTTCACATATTGGAAATCTTGTGCAAACACATTAAATTACTATAAATTACAATATAAATAAATAGTGCAAAAATGGGATAATGAGGAATTGTTTATGGGCGCATGGACCTGTCAGAAATCCTGAATCGCTGAGTGTGGCTTCTTCTCCAAGCTTCTGTACCTCCTCCCCAATGGTAGGAACAAGAAGAAAGAATATCCCAGATGTTGAGTGTCCTTAATAATGGACACTGCCTCCTCCTTGATCGTAGCGATGGGACGAGGGCATGCCCTGGGTGATGGAGGTTCTGAAGAATGGATGCTGCCTTTTTGAGGCATTGCTTCTTGAAGAAGTCCTCGATGGTGGGGCTGGTTGTGCCTGTAATGGAACTGGCTGAGTCTACAACCCTGTGCGGCCTCTTGTATTTCTGTGCGTTGAGCAGGCTGTGAGGCAACCTGTCAGAATGCTGTGCACTACACATCAATAGAAATCGGCAAGAGCCTTTGGCGACGTACCAAGTCTCCTCAAACTTCTAACAAAGTAGAGCTGCTGAGATGCAATCAATGGGTTGGACCCAGGACAGATACCCAGGAACTTAGAATCATGTTTATTATCACCGACACGTGACGTGAAAACTGCCCACCCTTTCTACTGCTAAGCCCTCAATAAGGAGGACTGCTGAGAGTCCTCCTGACTTCCCCTTCTCGGTCTATAGTCAATTCCCTGATCTTACTGACATTGTGCGTAAGTTTGTTGTTACGACACCACTCAATCAGCTGATCCACATCACTCCTGTACTCCTCATTGCCATCTGAAATTTTATTAACAACAGTTCTGTCATCTGCAAATTTATAAATGGCATTGGCCATACAGTCATAAGAGTAGACAGAGTAGAGCAGTGGGCTAAGTGTGCATCCTCACCATGCTCCTGTGTTGATCGTCAGCAAGAAGATGTTATTCCCGATCCACACTGCCTGTGGATCCGTATCCGTATTGTACTGTCTCAGTACTTTTATATTTGTGTGCTGTAGCACTTCTTTTATTCGCAGTTATTTTGTAAATAACACTATTCTTTGCATTTCTGGTCAGATGCTAAATGCATTTCATTGGCTTTGTATCTGTACTCGGCACAATGACAATAGAGTTGAATCTAATCTGTGGTCTTCTGATAAGGAAGGCAAGGATCCAATTGTAGAGGGAAATATAGGTCACAAACAAGAGACAATCTGCCGGTGCTGGAAATCTGAGCAGCACACACAAAATGCTGGAGGAACTCAGCAGGCCAAGCAGCATCTATGAAAAAAAGTACAGTCAACGTTTTGGGCTGAAACCCTTCTGCTGGACTGGAGAAAAAGAAAGCTGAGTAGATTTAAAAGGTGGGGGTAGGGGAGAGAGCAACACCAGGTGATGGGTGAAACCTGGAGGGGGACGAATGAAGTAAAGAGCTGGAAAGTTGATTGGTGAAAGAGATAGAAGGCCATAGAAGAAAGAAAAAACAGGGGAGGAGCACCAGAGGGAGATGAAGGACAGGCAAGGAGATAAGATGAGAAGGAAAAGAGGATGGGGAATGGTGAAGGGGGGGGCGCTGTATTCAGGGGCATTACTAGAAGTTTGAGAAATCAATGTTCATGCCATTAAGTTGGAGGCTACCGAAACGGAATAAAATGTGTTGTTCCTCCAACCTAAGTGTGGCCTCATCATGACAGTGGAGGAGGCCATGGATGGACATATTGGAATGGGAATGGGAAGTGGAATTGAAATGGGTGGCCACTGGGAGATCCCATTTGTTCTTGTGGTTGGAGCGTAGATGCTCAGCAAAGCAGTCTCCCAATCTACATCGGGTCTCGTGCATACACAGGAGGCCACACCCAGAGCACCGAACACAGTAAATGACCCCAACATGCTCCCTCCTGGCACTAATCCGTGTAAGCGGAACAAGTGCTACACATGCCCTTACACTTCCTCCCTTACCACCATTCAGGACCCCAAACAGTCCTTCCAGGTGAGGCATCACTTCACCTGTGAGTCGACTGGGGTGATATACTGCGTCCGGTGCTCCCGATGTGGCCTTTTATATATTGGTGAGACCCGACGCAGACTGGGAGACCGCTTTGCTGAACATCTACGCTCTGTCCGCCAGAGAAAGCAGGATCTCCCAGTGGCCACACATTTTAATTCCACATCCCATTCCCATTCTGACATGTCTATCCACGGCCTCCTCTACTGTAAAGATGAAGCCACACTCAGGTTGGAGGAACAACACCTTATATTCCGTCTGGGTAGCCTCCAACCTGATGGCATGAACATCGACTTCTCTAACTTCCGCTAAGGCCCCACCTCCCCCTCGTACCCCATCTGTTACTCATTTTTATGCACACATTCTTTCTCTCACTCTCCTTTTTCTCCCTCTGTCCCTCTGAATATACCTCTTGCCCATCCTCTGGGTCACCCCCCCCCCGTCTTTCTTCCCGGACCTCCTGTCCCATGATCCTCTCGTATCCCCTTTTGCCTATCACCTGTCCAGCTCTCGGCTCTATCCCTCCCCCTCCTGTCTTCTCCTATCATTTTGCATCTCCCCCTCCCCCTCCAACTTTCAAATCCCTTACTCACTCTTCCTTCAGTTAGTCCTGACGAAGGGTCTCGGCCTGAAACGTCGACTGCGCCTCTTCCTATAGATGCTGCTTGGCCTGCTGCGTTCACCAGCAACTTTGATGTATGTTGCTTGAATTTCCAGCATCTGCAGAATTCCTGTTGTTTATGCTCACAGGTGAAGTGTTGCCTCACCTGGAAGGACTGTTTAGGGCCCTGAATGGTAGTGAGGGAGGAGGAGGAGGTATAGATGCCCAGCTTTAGAAGCTTGTTGGTTAATACTGAGAAGTTGATGGTATTAAATACCGAGCTGTAAACGATAAACAGCAGCCTGAGGTATGTTTTGCTGTTGTATTGTAACACTATTACAGCTCAAGGCATCTGTATTCAGAGTTAATTTCCGGCTCTGTCTGTAGAGAGTCTGCAAGTTCCTCCCCCTATGACCCCATGGGTTTCTTCCTCCAGGTGCTCCAACTTCCTCCCGTAGTCCAAAGACATACTGCTTAGTAGGTTAATTGGTCATTGTAAATTGTCCTGTCATTAGGCTCGGGTTAAATAGATAGTTTGCTGGGCGGTGCGGCTCATTTAGCTGAAGGGCCTATTCCATGTTGTATCTCAAAGTAAAATAAATATCAATACTATAGTCCAGCTATCAGCTGCTGATACCAGTTCATTCTGAATTTCTATTAAATATGTTTGTCTCTTATTCTAATAACAATGCATATAAATTTAGGAATACACTCCGGGCCACTTCATTATGTACTGCCTGTTCTTAATAAAGTGGCCACTGTGTGTATGTTCGTAAACACGAGGAAATCTGCAGATGCTGGAAATTCAAGCAACACACACAAAATGCTGGTGAACGCAGCAGGCTGGGCAGCATCTATAGGAAGAAGCACAGTAAACGTCTTGGGTCGAGACCCTTCATCAGGACTAACTGAAAGAAGAGATAGCAAGAGATTTGAAAGTGGGAGGGGGAGGGGGAGACAAAAAACACCTTATATTCCGTCTGGGTAGCCTCCAACCTGGTGGCATGAACATTGATTTTTCTAACTTCTGTTAATGCCCCTGCTCCCCTTCTTACGCCATCCCTAATTAATTAATTAATTTTCTTTTTCCCTCTCTCTCTTTCCCTCTCACAATAACTCCTTGCCTGTTCTCCATCTTCCTCTGGTGCTCCCGTCCCCCTTTCTTTCTTCTAAGGCCTTCCGTCCCATGATACTCCCCCTTCTCCAGTCTTACATCGCTTTTGCCAATCTACTTCCCAGCTCTTGGCTTCATCCCTCCCCCTCCTGTCTTCTCCTATCATTTTGGGTCTCCTCCTCCCCCTCCCACTTTCAAACCTCTTACTATCTCTTTTTTCCATTAGTCCTGACGAAGGGTCTCGACCCGAAATATCGACTGTACCTCTTCCTATAGATGCTGCCTGGCGTGCTGCGTTCCACCAGCATTGTGTGTGTGTTGAGTGTATGTTCATGGACTTTTGTAGCTATAGCTCACCCATTTCAAGGTTCAATATGTTGTGGGTTCAGAGAAGTTCTCCTGCACACCACTGTGGTTATTTGAGTTACTATCATCTTCCTGTCAGTTTAAACTAATATAGCCATTCCCCACTGACCTCTCTCATTAACAACGATAATTTTCGCCCACAGAACTGCTAGTCACTGTATGTTTTTTTTGTGTTTTACACCGTTCTCTATAAACTCCAGAGACTGTTGTGTGGGAAAATCCCAGGAGATCAGCAGTTTCTGAGATACTCAAATCACGCCTCCTGGCACCAACAACCATTCCAAGGTCAAAGTCACTCGGATCACATTTCTTCCCCTTTCTGATGTTTGGTCTGAACAACAACTGAACCTCTTGACCATGCCTGCAGGCTTGAATGCATTGAGTTGCTGCCACATGACTGGCTGATTAGACATTTGCATAAATGAGCAGGTGTACAGGTGTACCGAATAAGTGGCAACTGCGTGTATTTTAAACATTATTTGGAATATAAAGTATTTTCTGAGAACAGACTGAAGCATTATCATTCCCACTTTATCCCCCTGTCTCATCCTAGGTGATGCTCGCATGATTTCAAAACAATAGTTTACCTCATTCATTTGTTACCTTTGCACTACTTACCTCGCGTACTGATTTTGCAGACTTGTCTCAATGGATGCCTCGACCTTCTCATCGGATTGTAGAACCGCAAGAGGCAGAGGTGCTGGAGCAGGAAGAGCTCCTACAATGTCTTCACCATCAGAAGGCACAGCAACGCTGAAAATGAAAGAACTTGAGTCAACATCTCTTCACATATATTAAGTCAAACTACATTACCATTTTTCAGTATTTTAAAGCTTTCTCTGAATTAACAAAACATCAGAGACAAAACCATAATATTAGCTCATATGTTGGAGAGTTAACTCACACCTTGCTGTTTGAAATTAACATATCTTGGTTTTGTTCAGTTCCAGCTTTTGAAAAATCCGAACAAGGATATCAGTTTGGTTCCTGTTGTCCATGATCTGATAATGAAACTCGCAGTCCTTACAGGGTCCATTGGTGCCTCCAGATGGAAAGCTTTAATTTTATTACTTTTCTTATTGTAGAGTAGGACTGATGCTTCCTACTATACATTACCTTTGTGCACCTCTCCTAAATAACCATTAGCGCTCTCCCAATACAATACCCTGTATCCACCTTGATGTCTCTTCCTGTCACTACGTTCGGATATGGCCCAAGTGCGGAGTGGGAGACACTGAAGTGGGTCGATAGTTCACAAAACTTTAATGCGAACAGTGTTAAAGGGAAAATAAAACAGTAAACACTAGGCCAAACAGGGCCGTTAACTAAAACTCTCAAACAGGAAACAAAGCCTACACTGTGGCTGAAAAGAACATCTAAATATTAAACGAATACTGCTGGTCTTCAGAGTCAGTTGACTCGACAGTCCAATTTCTCAGGCAAGGCCGATGCAAACAGGCAGCGAAGCGTTGCTGTGCTCTGTCCAAGTCTCAACAAGTACTACGACGACAAGTATGGAGTTAAATACTATCACGATTAAATACTTAATTAGCTAACACATGCAAATTCACAAGCGCAATTGCCGTATCTACTGCGCTGCCAAATCCATGGTTGTGACACTCCCTATTGTCACAGCCCACAGCTGAGCCAAACAAGCTTCATCCTCACCAGGAAAAGGTGTTCTAGCTTGGTCTATAACTGACTCTCATTCTTTAGGAATGAAAGTCATTGAAGTTCCTCATCAGTGCTGTTGTGTCAGTAACACTGCCAATTTAATCCTCTCATACTGATTTCATGGTCTCCCTTCTTACTGGTTTGTTATACCAGCCCACACCAGCTTATTTTCACATTTACAATGCCCTACTTCTCATAAAATGGAGACAGCAGGCCAATTTTGTGGTATGAATATTTGGGGCAGAGGTCCAGGAAAGTGGTTAGTAGTTTGTGGAGTGTAATCCTAGTGAAGAACATTTCCCTCCTGTAAATGTGCAATCATCTTGTATACATAATCCCCTTGAAATTGCATGGGATTAATTGGAGAATTGAAGTTTGGCTTGAAATGTGCAATACTGAACTTGGAAACACAATGGAATTGTTTTACATTTAATATATCTGGTTAAAAAAATTATAGTAACCAAGTTCATATCAATTGTCAAAAGTACAATTCTGGCTTGGAATTTATCTGCAGTGGTTCGCACCAAATGTACCACACAGTCAATGGAATGGACTTGGAGAGAGTACAAGTCAAGCAACAATAAAGCAAATTTAGTACAGCTCACTGAAAATGAATTTCTAAGCAATAGCAGATGGAGTGATTTAGACAATTACTTAGCAACTTAATTCATTCAAATCTCTTTGCAGATCCTAAAACCTACCCCCATACATGCATTTTGTTCCAACCTAAGTCATTATATCTGGCTACTGCCCTCCTGTTGCAGACTCATTGGTAATCACTGTGATATCCTGAATTATGAATGTATTATCTGGTATCCTAAATTATATTTACAATAATACTCATATCTGCTCCAATAAAT
This sequence comes from Mobula hypostoma, assembly GCF_963921235.1. Classification (NCBI taxonomy): domain Eukaryota; kingdom Metazoa; phylum Chordata; class Chondrichthyes; order Myliobatiformes; family Myliobatidae; genus Mobula; species Mobula hypostoma. The sequence goes on from NC_086115.1 coordinate 53,507,808, forward strand.
ACAGAATTCCCTTCAATCATTACACTAGAATAGGTTAGGACTTTATTCCTTCCAATGTAGAAGATTGAGGGAAGATTTGATAAAGATATACAAAATCATAAGGCGTATAGAAACGGTAAACGCAAGCAGGCTTTTTCCCCTGGGATTGGGTGGGCTGCAACTAGATGTCATGGGTTAAGCGTGAAAGTTGAAAAGTTTAAGGGGAACATGACGGGTAACACTCACTCAGAGTGAGAGTGTGGAATGAGCAGCCAGCACAAGTGATGCATGCGAGCCCGACTTCAACGTTTAAGCAAAGTTTGAATAGGTACATGGATGGGTAGGGTTAAGGAGGTCTATGGTCCCAGTGCAGGTCAATGCGAGTAGGCATCTTAAATGGTTTGGCATGGACTAGATGGGCCAAAGGGCCAATTTCTGTGCTGTACTTCTCTATGACCCTATGACTGCATGGTTTTCCCCTTGAGGATCACTTACTCCCTAGTCCTTGTTGGTACTCATTACAAAGAGGAGTGTCATAGAGTAGAGTTCAGGTAAAGAGTTAGAACTTAATCAAACTACAGTCAGTCAAAACATAGCCCAATTTATAATTTGTTTGACACAGGTTTTTAAGGTCAGGTCTAGTTAACTCATGTCACGCAGCCAAAATACAACTAAAATATTGAGCCTGACTGCTTTTATTTATAAGGAGTCAGCCTGGCCTGGTCTACACAGAGCCCAACAGACTTCTACTTTTTGGATATGGGTTACGTTGAGCATGATTCGAATAGCCAGGCTCCATCAAGTTTGCTTGACGGGTTTTCTTGGCAATCAAATTTTTTTACAGCATTAGGAAAGTTCTGCTTTCTATTTAGATAAAATCTTACACAAGTCGAATGACATTCTGATAGCTCTTCAAAATCTTATTGCAAAGAGGACTGCAACAGAAAGTCGAGAGGCTTGTCATGAGGCACATCAAGTCCCTGCTGCCCCCCTCACTGGACCCCCTGCAGTTCACGTACTGTCCCAACTGTTCAACAGATGATGCCATTGCCTCCACCTGGCCTTAACCCACCTGGACAAAAAAGACATGTACGTTAGAATGCTGTTCATAGACTTCAGTTCAGCATTCAACACAATCATTCCTCAGAAACTGATTGGAAAGCTGAGCCTACTGGGCCTGAACACCTCCCTCTGCAACTGGATCCCAGACTTCCTGACTGGGAGACCTCAGTCAGTCCGGATTGGGAGCAGCATCTCCAACACCATCACACCGAGCACGGGGGGGGGGGGGGGGGCCCAGGGCTGTGTGCTCTGTCCACTGCTGTTCACTGTGCTGCAACACACAGCTCGAACCACATCATCAAGTCCGCCGATGACACGACCATGGTGGGTTTCATCAGCAAGAATGATGAGTCAGCATAGAGAGAGGAGGTGCAGCAGCTAACGGACTGGTGCAGAGCCAACAACCTGCCTCTGAATGTGAACAAAACAAAAGAGATGGTTGTTGACTTCAGGAGGACACGGAGCGACCACCCTCCACTGAGTATCGACGACTCCTCCATAGAGATCGTTAAGAGCACCAAATTTCTTGGTGTTCACCTGGCAGAGAATCTCACTTGGTCCCTCAATACCAGCTCCATAGCAAAGAAAGCCCAGCAGCGTCTGTACTTTCTGCAAAGGCTGAGAAAAGTCCATCTCCCACCCCCCATCCTCACCACATTCTACAGAGGTTGTATTGAGAGCATCCTGAGCAGCTGCATCACTGCCTGGTTCGGAAATTGCACCATCTCGGATCGCAAGACCCTGCAGCGGATAGTGAGGTCAGCTGAGAAGATCATCGGGGTCTCTCTTCCCGCTATCACAGACATTTACACCACACGCTGCATCCACAAAGCAAACAGCATTATGAAGGACCCCACACACCCCTCATATAAACTCTTCTCCCTCCTGCCATCTGGAAAAAGGCACCGAAGCATTCGGGCTCTCACGACCAGACTATGTAGCAGTTTCTTCCCCCAAGCCATCAGACTCCTCAATACCCAGAGCCTGGACTGACACCAACCTACTGCTCTCTACTGTGCCTATTGTCTTGTTTATTATTTATTATTATTTATTGTGATGCCTGCACTGTTTTGTGCACTTTATGCAGTCCTGGATAGGTCTGTAGTCTAGTGTAGTTTTTGTGTTTTTTTCTTACGTAGTTCAGTGTAGTTTTTGTATTGTTTCATGTAGCACCATGGTCCTGGAAAACGTCGTCTCATTTTTAATATGTTCTGTACCAGCAGTTATGGTTGAAATGACAATAAAAAGTGACTTGACTTGTCATGTCCCATCGTGAGCATGTGTTCTGCTCCTATGGCCACAATCATCTTGTTGAAAAGGATGTCACAGGCAAACCAATCACCGGTTCCATAGTAATAATAGTTTTATTTAACAAACGGTTTATTATAGAAACATAGAAATCTACAGCACATTACAGGCCCTTCAGCCCACAATGTTGTGCCGACCATGTAACCTACTCTAGAAGCTGCCTGGAATCTCCCTACCACATAGACCTCAATCTGTTTCTCTTAAAAGTGTTAAAGTTTCTAGTGTTGAAGTTTTTCTACCCTCTTTCCCACAGAGTAACCAGACTGGAGATGCAATTTTAACTATCGTTTATTTGAATTTTCCACAGTTTTTGTCTTTGTGTTTCAATCAATTTCAGGAATGAACCTCTTCAACGTAGAACTATTGAATCAGTGGTGAAGAAGGCAAATGCAATGTTAGCATTCATTTTGAGAGGATTAGAATATAAAAGCAAGGATGTAATGTTGAGGCTCTATAAAGCACTAGCAAGGTCCCACTTGGAATATTGCGAACAGTTTTTGGGCCCTTTATCTAAGAAAGGATGTTCAAATGAGATTCATGAAAATGACGCTGGGATTGAAAGGCTTGTCACATGAGGAGCATTTAATGGCTCTGGGCCTGTACTCACTGGAATTCAGAAGAACGAGGGGGGACCTCATTGAAACCTATCGAATGTTGAAAGGCCTTGATAAAGTGGATGTGAAGAGGACGTTTCCTTTGGTGTGGGAGTCTAAGACCAGAGGAGACAGCCTCAGAATAGTGGGACGTCCTTTTAGAATGGAGAAGGACTTTAGCCAGAGGGTGGTGAATCTGTGGAATTTGTTGCCATGGGCAGCGAAGTCATTAGGTGTATTTAAGGCAAAGGTTGATAGACTCTTGATTGTTCAGGCATGAAGGGACACAGGGAAAATGCAGGAATTGGGGCTGAGAGGGAAAATTGATGGAATGGTGGCGCCGACTCAATGATCTAAAGGACCTAATTTTGCTCCAATATCTTATGGTCGTATGGTAAAACAAACATGCAGAAGTTCATCAGAAATAATGAAAAGCCTAAAACATTAAGTCTATTTATCTCTCCACTGATGCTACTTGATCTAATTTTTTTTTTTACAGATGTCCACAATCTATTGCACTGTGCACTATATTAATAGATCAATTCAAATTTATCTGATTAAAGACAGTGTATCCCTGGGCTTATTTCTATCTGCTACAGAAACCTGAGGATTACTTGGCATCTGTGGGAATATTAGCAGAATGTACCTAGGACTTTGAAAACAGCCCATATACTATACACACATTAAACATCAGAATGAACAGGTGTTGCTGAAGAAATCTATTTCAAAATGTTTAAATTCAGGCCACTGTACTTTATGTTTATTAAAGACACTAATAAAAATCTGCTATTCATTTCTGAGGGGGCTTTCGTATATAACACTTTCAGAAGGATATAATGTCCTGCCTTTGGACTGGGGAAAAAAAGTAATTTGTTTCGACAGATACCAATGGCTGCAGGCACTTGGCATTCCAATCACCAGCACACTACGTCAACACTGCGCATTCGGTGTCGTATCTGTTCTCTATTTGTTTTGTATTCTGTGTTGTGCATTTATCACGTTTATTCGGTAACTAGTCACATGAGTGGGGGCGTGGCAAAAGTGAAGAGAATAAGTTGCGTATTCTTGCTTATTCCGTGGTAGTTTGGGGCTCGGGACCGGCGGACGTCATATCTTTGTTGACCACTTGATAATGCTTAATTGTATGTTTTCTAATCACTAAGAAAGGAAATAAGGAATTCAGCTCTTTGGAGCAATCATTTCATTGGAGCTGAGGATGCACCATGCGAGTATCACAACCCCGTGACGGTCATAGGCTAACGGCAATTGTTTTGATTTTGGATTAGTGTTTGCCGCTACAGGCATGTTAATAACTTTCCCTCACGGTATTAAGCAGTACAAATTGATATGGGCACAGATGTAGCAAGCAACAAAAGACCAGTTGCCTTGACAGCTCTGCACCACGGTGGCATTGGGGGCCCATAGGCTCTGTCCTTTCTCCTTTTATTTCAGACTTCCAGCACTTCCAGATATTTTACTACATCTATTTCTCCAGTACTTTTTACTGTTATTAACATTGGAACAAACTGGACTTGTAAATCTGCCAATATTTATGACTGAAGTAGAATGCAAATTCAGCACAGGGTTTCAGCACACAGAAATTAACATTAAAGGACATGAAAGATAATTATCGTAAAGAAAATAGAAACGTAGAAACATAGAAAAGCTACAGCACAATACAGGCCCTTCGGCCTACAAAGCTGTGACGAACATGTCCTTACCTTCAAAATAAACCTAGCAACAAAGCCATTCCAAATGACCAGAGAAGAACCTTAACAATGCTGTTGCACAGGAGGAAGAGATTGCAAATTATGAAGCACAGTAACGCTTTTAACAGAATGTGTACTGGCAACCCTGTAGCAGCAGATGAGGTGGAATTTGGTTGGAACGTATGACTCACAGTCCATTGTACTCAAAGTCCATTGTAAAACAAAGTTAACTTACTCAGAAAACAATGGAGGAGTGAGAAACGACACCAATCTCTCCTGATAACAGGGAATTGATCTGCCCAGAATGGATAATTATTTAACCTACTTTATATACCTTGTACATAATCAGCCTCGTTCGCTTACAACGCTGGTGCCACTTAGTTTGATGGAAATGCGGGTGACCCAACTATCTACAATTTGTTGGTTAGAACATTGTTGATAAATTAACAAGTAAGGAACACATTAATGACTGAATAAAACACATCTTGATACAAGGCAGAAATGAATCTGCACTTGGTAATAGTTGGCGAGTTATGAAATTTCAAATAAGCATAACTTCTATTTCGCACGTTGACGCATAGGACACAATCTTGTAGCCGTTTGCAATACCTTTTCAAAGTGTCTTCAACCCCGAGAGCATCTGCATTACTGGTAAGTAGAGAAGGAGCTAAAATCGACTCTGCAATTTCACTGCTGGAAGTATTTCTGGAAAAAAAGAGAGCAAACACATATAAGGCAACACAGTTTAAATTCACAGGCATAAATCCACAAGTCTAATATTTCACCAACATGAATTGGTTCATTGAATCAAAGGACAAGAGCAAAACAAAGACCTTTAAAATAGTTAAATCATTGTAAGCTCTAAAGGAAACAATGAAATGTAAATTCATAGGAAATATGCCTATTGTCCTCTGTATGGTGCAAGTTGGGATGACACCTGCCTGTAGCATGTCATAAATCTGATGTACTGGAAAACTGTATAATTTGCTAATTACTTCACTAATATTTAATCTCTTTCCTGCTGGAGAGGTGGAGTACATTTTTTTGGAGTCCTAATTATCTCCAGCGAAATAAGCTTCGGTACAAACAAATCAGTTTCTAAGGTCAGTTATTAGGCCATGGGAATGAAGCACCTAGACCAGGGGTTCCTAACATTTTTTATACCATGGACAAATGCCATTAAGCAAGGGGTCCATGCACTCCAGGTTGGGAGCCCCTGGCTTAGATGACAGAGGTTAATATATAGATGTAGAGTAGATTACTAAACAGCAAGCCAAGGTGAAATTATAGGTTCCTGGAAATTACTATAGTGATATTCTTGTTTGTTTTGCCTGAGGATGCGTGGTATTATAAAAGCTGTGAAAGATGTTCATTTTGATAAAATCATTACTTCTCACGCATGAACAAGTAAACAAAACAAAAACGTTCTGTAACTAGTAATCTTTTTTTTAAACTCCTGATAACATTACTCTTTGTCTGGTAGCTTTATATCAATATTCAATGGGACTATTTATATGCAGATACTACCAAAGGCTGAAAGGAACAATTTCACGGAAATGCAGCATGATTTAAAACAGTGACTTGCTGCTCTCAGAACAGTGAATTATGACTGCGTCTGAGATCCATCTTTAGATTTTAAAATGTTTTTATAAATATAGCAGTAGCCAGATTATTCTGCAACACATAACGATTCCCGGATTTCAGTAGGTCTTACATTTCTATGGAAGTGCACCAAAGAGGGTAGGTAGCAGAGTTGTCTAAGAAAACAGCATTAGATTAAGGTAAGGAGTTGGAAGTTTAGAGCAGACCCGAAGGAGATTTTACTTTCACCCAGGTGGGGCTTGGAAACTGCAACACAAGGAGGCAGAGACCCTCATTCCATTTAAGAAGTCTCCACTTGAGGCTTGGAGGGCTGAGGGCCCAAGTGCCAGAAAGTGGGATTAGTGTAGACAGGAACATGATTGTCAACATGTTCTGGTGGACCAAAGAGCCTGTTTTCTGTGCTCCAGAGGTCCCCAACCTTTTTTTATGCCATGAAACAATACCGTTAAGCACAGGGACAGTGGAGCTCAGGTTGGGAACTCCTGCTGTGCTTTGTGACTCTATGAAAGTCAACAGTCCCCACCCATAACAATAAAGCTGTCCAGAGATATTTTGCACCACGTACTTTGGTTCCTTTTGGAGGTTTGTAGTATTCGTGTGTGGCTCGTCAACACCATCAGATTGCGGAGGTGGAAAAGGAATCGTAGATGGGATAAGACGATCGATTTGCACAGAAGGACTGAAATTGAAAAATTTAAAACATGATAACAATACGTTTGAGAACATACTTAATTTTTTTTTATACTTGCTGTTTCCAAATCACAAAAGTACACAAATAACAAGATAATAATAAAATATAATAATCTAAAATAATTTGGTCTGAAAAAAATACCACTGAAATAATGGTCAAATCTTTTCACAAATTTGTGAGCAACAAGATCTGAATGCTTGAAGATTCTTAGCAATATTAAAAAATACCCAAGAATTAAAGTAGAAGTAATTACTTATGAATTATTCATCATACAGGTTGTCTAATGGTTTAAATGTTAGATTCTCAGAGATTTGCATTTGGAATGATTTTGTGTTAAAATGTACTGAAGATGGCCATCCACAGTCACTTGTGCCTTACTAATGGTGGGTTATCATCTTTACTGCTTGACCAATCAGGAGAGACAGGTTTAATGCAGAGTATTGCACAAATGCTGTGAAGAAACAAATTTACGGAGAAGATATTTTAAATAAAAGGAATTATCCCTGGTGTGCTTCAAAACCTTAGATAATAGAAAAATCATAGCAACAGCCAGTGGAAAGTCAATTGCATGTAGCCTACAGATTTTCAGTGACTGCGAGTGAGAGTTCCTGCGGTGGAATATCTGCAGATCTTTGCAACGTAAAGTGAGGGCGCCAGGTAAAGTGGCAAGCTTCAGAATCACGTCCAATCAACTTAGTCTCCTGTCATGGCCTGCTTAATCGTTACACATTGGCTCAGTTTGCTCGGATGAAATCCAGCACCATTAGCTCCACGACGTGTGTTCAGACATCTGAACCCAATGCGCTCAAGTACTGAATTAAACTACAGAAAGCACTACTTAATTTTGTGGAAATTGCTACCCTTCAGTATTTAATGCCCTGGACCAGTTCATTCAACCAGCTATTCCTGCAGTTTTAAAAGTCACACCCACTCCCACTCTCAGAGTCTCTTCCTTCCCCAACTTCTGGGTTTCTGGTTTCCCTCTTCCCCATTCCCATAGTGTCTGGCCACCCTTTTGCCCATTCTCAAGGTCTCGTGTCTCCTCGGCCATTTCACAGTCTCTGGACAGCATTATCTTTTGCCACAGTTCTATATGAAGCAACTCTGTCACGTGGGTGGACAAGTCCGGACCAAATATTTTGATAAACACAGCCAATTCCAGCTAAGATATGCCACTGGCTAAACTCGTTTTATTAAAACACATGTTACTGACTATCTGAAATACAGTGGATTCCAGTTAATTGGGTTATCCATTAATCAGGGAAGCCACTTACTAGGGTCAACTCTTAAAGAACAAAAGCAAATCAAGAAAATAGCCAAAACTCCCTTATTTAATTGGGACAATGTGCCGCTTAATTGTGATAGGAGACCGTTGCCAAACAGATTCCAACTAGCGTCAGTCGCATGTATGACTTGTGGCCATCAGAGCTGTGCTTAGAGCAAACAATTTTTAAATAGCGTCACTTGTGTGTGTCTGTGGTCAAAAAGCACACATTCCACCACACATCTATAGAAGTTTGCCGAGGTTTTTGATGACATGCTGAACCTCCGCAGACTCCTGAGGAAGTAGAGGTGCTGTCGTGCTTTCTTCGCAATAATATTTATATGATGTCTGCACTGATTTTGTTCCTTTATACATAGTCAATCAAAAGAACACATCAGCGTACAGGGGACGAATTCCTCCACTGACAGCATTTAGTAACTAATACACAGTTTTATAGCACCATACATCAAAGTTGCTGGTGAATGCAGCAGGCCAGGCAGCATCTCTAGGAAGAGGTACAGTCGATGTTTCGGGCCGAGACCCTTCGTCAGGATCATATAGTTTTGGTAGAGTTTTAATTAGTTCTGTATTTCACTTAAATACATATTCATTATGGCAGCAAACATGAGATGAATTCATCTGTTGATAGCTATTAGGAACTAATACATAGTGTTATAGTATTGTAGTGGTATTGATAGTGTTCTAATTTGTTCTGTAGATTTGTTACTCAGTTAAACTGTAGCTTGTTTTTTTTATATATCTTTTTAACTAATCCAGGACTCTTTGGCTAATTGGGGCAGCCACTTAATTGGTCCAGCACGTACAGGTCCTAATATGTCCCAATGAACTGGAATCCCCTGTATTCTGAAACCAAACCAAGGATCAAGGATCTACTTTGGTTGTCTGATACATTGACACGCATTAGGAATTTGCTGTGGTGTGTTGGCGAGGGTGCAACATGCAACAGAAAACAATAACTTCAACAATTATAAAGAATAATTATATAAAAAATAAAATAAAAAATAAAAAATAAAGTTAGAGGTTAAAATATGGAGAAAGAATAAAATGTACAGAAATACATACATATCAGCATATATTTACAATGTAAAGTGCATTATAAAAATTAACTTAACACAGTTTCAAAAGCTATATTTGCAGATTTTTAAAACAACAAAAGCCCTTACACTCTTAAGAACAGTTGAACACACTCAAAGAATTAAAAGATTCATTTTATCAGCCATCACAGCCATTTCCCTCCATTGAAATTGGTGTCAACTATATTCCCTCACCAGGGCTACAGTAGCTGAGAGGGTGTTGCTGCTTCCACATTAGAAATGATGGGGATCTGCCTCACCTTCAGGCTCCCTCCCTTAGATGCCTCAGAGTTTTGTCAGAAAAGCAAAGAGGAAATTTGGGATTTCCACGTGGGAACGCAACAGTCACTCTCAAGTACTAGAAGCAATGTTGGTGAACATGAGCAGCTTTTACCGAGCTTCTCCAGGGAAATCGTGCTTTTCGTAACGACGCAGGAGCTCACATACATTAAGGTTAGTAGCTAAAAGCAGTGGAATCCAGTTTGTGACACAGTATCTACAACAGTTGTTTGAAAGAGGATAGCAGTAGTGGAGGAAAAAGCCACTGAGACCCACAGCCCACACCAGCTGTGCAACAAGAGCACCCGCTCCCACCCCCACCAGCTCCAGACATCACTGACAGGAGAGTTTAAGCACAGCATAAATAACTTTGTAGACAGAGCTGTAACAGGCGTCACCTACAAATGCTGCTAGCTCACACTTCTCTCTTTTGAACATTGTATGTGTTCTCCTCACCCTATCTTCCACGTTTTGGTTTCCAGCACTCTCCAGGCACATGACAGAAAAGAGTGGAGATCCCGTGGCCTCAAGCAGATGTCCTTTTTCAGATTTTGATATTAACTTCTCCTTGGCTGCTACTTTCTATCACTTGCTCTTTGACATCTAGCCAGATGTGTTTGATCTAGAAATTGCACTTATTTGCTCAGCGGCCTCATATCATCCCTCAGGGCCAGGGAACTGAAATTTATGTCAGTAATTCCCTTCCTCCACAATAAGCTCGTGCTCTTGCCCTATAAATCAAAGCTTCCTTTGTGTTATATATCAGAATGCTGTCTGTGCGTATGCTTGCTAAGGTCCACACTGATGTACTGACTTGTAAAGCTGGATGAACACAATATTCTGACATCCTTTGTCTCATTCCAAAGCATATTCACTACATCATCAAGCAGGATAATACACTACATTGTTCTTTTAGATAAGTGATCAATTACAGCCATAAAAATTAACTGGAGTACATAGAGGGTGATTCTTCCTATACTGTGTGAAGACACGTGATGCCTCTTACTTGCTTAATCGAGTTTTAATAGAGTTACATATTTCTGCCTAACATGCAGCAGATGAGAAAATCTCCAATTCAATGTTTGCCAACTGTTATAGTCAGGCTAATATTAGAATTCTAGGAAATCTTATAACTTTCTTGGAATGATGGCAGCCTTTGTAAAAGGCTTCTAGATTGACATTGTTGACTGCATTATCAGCCTTTCAGTACTGAAACAACCAATGAAATTACCCTGCCCGGTCCAGGCATGATTTGTGTCTCTTGTACTTCTGCTCTTCGTTCTATATAAGCCTTTATCATCACTACACATGTAAGCTTCGCGTAATCTTTATTAGCATGCAAATCCTTACGTGAGAAGCAAAAACTTAACTTACTTCAGAACTAACGTTTTACTTCCTCTTAAGGGAACCAAAGAAAAGGAAGTGAGAACTTTTCCAATTGACAATCAAACACCACGTTCAACTGCCAGAATTCCACATATTGTGCTAAATGACAGTCAAAAATCAAAATATAAATTAAGAAGGAAAAATTTACTTTTGATTTTCCAGATCAAGTGAGTCATAACGGCCATGAAAGAAAAGGTATCCTGCCATTGATTTAAAGTAACAAACCAACATAAATAGTCCAAGTTAGATTTTACATTAAACAAATGGTAATAACATAAAGTTTACAATTTGGTTTGTTTCCCAATGGATCTGAAAGCAGGAAGTACCACATTGTGGGCTGAAGGGCCTGTACTGTGCTGTACTATTCTATGTTAAAAGTACAAAGATCAATTTGCAAGTAAGGGTTGAAAGTTGTTATGTAGTGGAAACTACTTAGACTTATGAATGGAAGTCAATGGAAGGCTTTCTGTCATATGAGTGACGTAAAGAAACTATTTAACTAACATCTAATCATTTATCCAGCTACGAAATGTAACACATATTTAGCAATGTCATGGATGTAAATACAGAGGAGTGAGGTTCTATTTTAAAATATTAAGTTTATAACAATGTATAGAAATGTGCAGCACCTTAATGCAGACTGCTCAGTGTCATCCTGGAGTAAAATATTGTTGTCCTGTACAGAGGAGTTAACAGCAGGAATTGGTAGTTCAGAGGTACAGTCTGTGTCTTTGATGTCACTAGGCACAGAGGAGCTGGTAATAAAAATAATGACAATTAAAAACTTTGCATCGTGTAAAGAAATGTCAGTAAGTCTTCCAAAAATAATCCCTGTGAACAAATAACTTGTCCAAGCACTTCAGCCAACAAGTCTCAGAATGGACTGAAAATTGAAAAGACAAGTGGTAGGAATAAAGACTGCTTTTGTAGATCCCCAAGCCTTTTTAAAAATAACACATAGAAGCAAATCTGCTACAGATGCACTGTTAATACAAGGCCAAAATATGCCATTTATTTTGAAAATTGAAAGGCGGAAAGAAAAGGTAGTCCTAATTTCAGATTCTGAGTACTTTTGGTGTTTTCCTTTAGAAGGAGATCAATATAGGAAGAATGATAATATTATAGACAGGGAGCTCCAGCTAAGGTTTAAGTTGTACAATTACAAAACGACTGACCTCAACTGTAAAAAATTCCATCAGCTGTTATCTGCCTTCGAATTGGAACAATTTAGAGTGCTTATCTTGTAACAATAACACTTATAGTGATAACCATGTGAAGAAGGCAGAGGAGAGATGATGGAGTAATTGCCCAGTTATTCAAGATTGGTTCTCACATTGCCAAAATGGTTGAGATTTTTTAATGTAAATAATTTGATTTTAACGTTACAGTTTTCTGGAGGAATTGTTGATTCTGCTGGGAGAACTTAATGTAGTTTTGTTTTTGCTTTGCAGTTTAATAAAATTGTGTTTTCTGAATAAACTGACTCTCTGTTGTGAGTCATATATGTCACCCCCACCTCTAATTATTAGCTGATATGGTGTTGTCAAAAGGTACCCTGAATTTTTAGCCCTGGAAAGGAAAATTTAATCTTGTGCAAGTCACACAACTAACTCCACCATGGATGGTCCCAAGCCCCGCTGCAAAAGCAGGAGGGTTGTGCATGGAGCCAGCAAACCAATCCTGTAAAAACCCAGAGTTACAGGTACACCAACAGAAGCTCTGAAGGCCTCATCCCTGGAAGAGGAAGCATATCCAAAGAAGGGCTACACCTGGGGACAATTTGAAAGACTGGCCCAGGAGAGAGGACACTGGCAAGCTGCTGTACTGGTTTATGTCTCAGTTAGGGTGATGGGCTAACAAGAAGAAGCAGAATTCACACAACTACAGGAAAACGTCAACTTAGTTTAGGAACTATGATGAAAGTATTTCAACACTAGTGGTAACAATGAACATATTTTAAACTTCGTTGTATTAAACACAACTACAATTTTATTGCCAACCAAACTTGAACCATTTTGTACTTTATTAAGACTATAAGACACGAGAGCAGAATTAGGTAATTTGGCTCATTGAATCTGCTCCACCATTTCATTATAGCTGATCGATTTCCCTCTCAAATCCATTTTCCTGCCTCCCCACTATAACCTTTCACGCTCTGACTAACCAAGAACCTATCAATCTCTGCCTGAAAGGCACCTAGTGACCCAGCCTCTATAGCCAGCTGTGGCAATGAATTCCACAAATTCACCATCCTCTGGCTAAAGAAATCCCTCCTCATCTCTGTTCCAATGGTGTCCCTCTATTATAAGGCTGTGCCCTATGCTCCTAGACAACCCACCAAAGGAAACATCCTCTTCACATCCATTCTATCAAGGCTTTCAAAGTTGGACGGGTTTAAATGAGATCCTCCCTCATTCTTCTAAATCCTAGCGAGTGTAGGCCCAGAGCTTTCAATGGCTGCTTATATGATAACCCTTTCATTTCCAGAATCAATCTCGTGAATCTACTCTGGACCCTCCCCAATGTCACCACAATATAAACAGACCATGATTCTTTCTGAGCTTGTAGAGACTAATTTTGTTTTCCTTCGGTTTTTGTATAAACATATCAGGGCTTTGTCTTATCTCAAGAATCATAGCATCCTAAAATGTAGAGGTAAGTGTCTTGTTGAGATCAGAGCAAATTGCAAATTAAGAAGGCACTATCATAAAATATGTTGGTCAGGTTCCACCTACAATAACTGTTATATTAGCAATTATAACATGTTTAAAACATTTTGTGATAAAGCAGGTTAGGACTTCATTGATCAGCAAACCATCACACATCATCATTGATATGATAGGTGGCTTTCAAAATAATTAATCCCATGGCCCAATTGTATAGCAACTTCCATTTATATAGCACTTTTAAGATTTTAAAACATCTCAGTTGGAACTGCCAGTTCAAACAAAATTTGGGATCAAAAAAATATAAAGGAAAGAAAGAATGTGAAGGGCTAAACGTGGGCAAATCGGACTAGTTTAGATGGGCATCTTGTGATTACAAAGCTGTGTTACTCCAGCTGTGTCTTCTTTCTTCCCAGTCCCTTACTCTGAGTTTCGCTGGAGCCATGTAAACTCCAGAAAACAGCATCTCATCTTTTTATTTGGGCACATTTCAACTTCTGGATTCAACAATGCAACAATTTTAATTAAAAGCATTGATCACACTTTTATTTCAGATTTCCAGAGTAACTTCAGATAACTATTCTTGTTTGAACTTTCATTAAAATAGATTATGGACCCTTTTCTCATTTAATCTCTCCTGTTTTCTATTTTCTTTTTATTTCAGGTTTTCAACATCCGCGGTTATTGGCTTAAGTAAATTTCTTATCAAAGTACATGCACGTCACCACATACAACTCTGAGATTCGTTCTCTTGCAGGCATACTCAATAAATCCATGACAGATAATAACCATAATAGAATCAAAGAAAAACTTCACCAACTTGATTCTATTATGGTCATGATTCTATTATAGATTTTTTGAATATGCCCACAAAAAATGTACTTGGAAGTTGTACTTTATCCATATTAACAGTTAAAAATTATACCAATCTACTTTCTGGAACAAGCTGGTTTCAGAACGTAACACTGAAATGAATTGTAACTACACTTAGAAATGGTTTATCACTGTTAGTACTAACACTATAGAAATAAAGCCAATTAAATAAAACAAACAGTTAAAAACCAAAATGTTCAACACAATTGTTGATTACATGGTTTTCTTCCATTCTCTTTTTATGTGAGTTTGTTTTCTGTCTGACTGATCTTTGCTGTTTCATTTCCCTATAAAAAGTTGAGTCCTTCACCTACCTGGTTTCTGTTGTCTTCATCCCCTCGCTGATCAGTGGAAAGGGAGGAACAACTTGGGCTGGTATTAGGTTTCCACTGCCAAAAACTAGAGCCTTCGTTTTCTGGCACTGAAAACCTACTGTTCAGCAGTGGAAAAACCACATGCTTGTAATGTCATATCTGTGTGGAAAATATGTGTGACCAGGAAATTGCTGCTGATAACAGTGACATAGAATGCCTCAGGCAGGAATACAAATGTGTCATTGACACACTAAAAGCTAACAAAGTAGAGCTGGCATAATTCTGTGCCGGTATCAATAATACACAGATTGGGGAAAGTAAGGGGTGTTTAACTTTAAATAAGACAATGGAGCAAAAAAACCCCACAAAATAAAAACAATAAAACTAAAATAAAATGGCCAGGGAAAACTGGCCTTGAGAGACCTCAGAGTTTGTGTTATATATCAGAGGAAGAGCTTGTCATGAAGTCAAGCTGCTTGACACGGACATAGTCAATTATCTAAGTAAATCCATCTCCTAAATACAGTGAAAGGCCTTCAGACCAGGCAAAACTCATAGTGGTACTAATATACTGCATTTACCCTTGAACCCAAAAATGAAGCAAAAATTATGGTGCAGAGAAAGATTCTTCTGTCATTATTCTTCAGATCTGTCGGCTCTAGCCATCCCCACCAGATGTTTAATGTAATCCAGAAGCCTAGATTAATAATCCAACAAGCAGACTTCAAATTCCATAGTAGCGGCTCTGGAATTTAAAATAGGTTAATAATCTGGATTTTGGGAAAGGAAAATGATTCTTAGCAATGATGACGGCAAAAACTATCAGATTGTTATAAAAATACATCTGGTTCACCACTGTTCTTGAGGGAGGATACATCTACCATCCTTTTATCCTGTCAGGATTTATGGGACCATTGGCCCACTTTTAGTACTTAAGTTTTATGTGGCCTCTGAATTGGGCTGGAAAGCCACTTATCTTAAAGTCAATAAAGGATTTTATGAATTAATTTACTTAGAGATACAGGTCCTTCCAGCTCACAGAGCCCACACCACCTAGTTACACCCATTTGACGCACTAACCTGTAAGTCTTTAAAATGTGTGAGGAAACCACAACACCCAGAGAAAAGCCACATGGTTGCCGGGAGAAGGTACAAACTCCTTATCAACAGCGGTGGAATTGAACCCAGGTTGCTAGCACTGTAACAAGTACTTGACTCGCAGCAAAACCCTAAACCAGAAAAATATTGGGAGATACCCAAGCAGGAAGTCCAATGTAGCCCAGGTTAATTAAACCCAAAATGGGATGGGGTCCAAGCCTTCAAGAGTTGAGTGCACAAACACCTATCATCTCTGGGAGGGAAGTCACATGCTTCTCCATAAGCTATCATGAAGGGGACCAGGATGGCGATGCTTGGTTGTTGGTAGGTAGGGTTAATACCTGACTTTCAAGAGCACCTGTGAATTAAGTTCCGGCTGGACTTAGTCCTTAAACTGCTGGAGAACAGCGTGGAAAGAACAGGTGCTGTTTTCTCCCAGTAGGGTTTAGTTTTTAGTTCCAAGTGCTCCTGCCACGTTTTGTCACCCTGCAACCTTATCCTTCAATCTCTTTGAATTATGGAGGACAGCATGTGTATGAATGTCTCTCTCTAGCAGACCTCATCGTGATCATCATGACTCCAGTATTTCTACTATTTTTTAATGTTTCTTAATTGTACACATGATATTTTTGCGTTCTATCGCTGAGCAGCAGTGAAACATCTGATTGGCCTATTGGAGTTCTCTTTGGGAACTAGTTGACTTGATCAGCATTTCTGATCTGGCTATTGTTCACGATTGCATTTAATAAAAAAAATTGTGATGTTAGAAATCCCGCGGAGGGATGAAAACGAGGTTTCCTGATTTAAAAAAAGAGGGCGGGGTGGGCTGGAGGCAGGACGGACGAGGAGAGAAACGCAGCAATGATTAGAAGCTGAAGACATGAACTGTGAAGAGTGGAATTAGTAGTGAGTATCTTTACCCTACTAACTTGAAACCCTCAGGGCGAAATCCCTGGAGGAGAGACAATAGCGAAAGAAGATTTATTGAAGCTACAGCATGCAGCAGCTATAACGAGACAATATCGGCAGAGACCAGTATCCAAAAGCCCTACCGCGTAGTCAGGAATTAATAAAATCATACCAAGGCACTTGGTACAAGTTTTGGTACAAGTTTGTGAATTGACTTTCTGTGGATGCTAAACTATTTCATTCCAACGAAACCAAGACACAAGACGGCAAGCCACCCAAGTTGAAGAACCAATGCGGAAACAAAATGTGTAATGACGCAGAGGATTTAATACGGTTGGATATACAAGTTTATTTTCATTCGAAGAATCCAAATTTGATTCTCTGCAAGATCTGATCATTTTTGCAAAGACATTGATAAATTACTAAATGAGATTTACTTTGTTTAAGGGTTGTGATTTTGGAGAATTGTCGTGACAGGAGTTACACGGTGTATATATAATATTTGAATTTGAATTTAAACTTGTAGATATACTGCCTGGAACTGAAACTGAAGTTAACTATAATACTTGAGAATAGGAATTATATTTGGTTTTCTAACTAACTAGGGACAAGTAAAAGGAAAGTTGAGTTTGTAAACTTTTAAATAGGAAATAACACTAGATCTAATTAGTTAGAGAAATTGGAGTAGCAAAGGTTATTCTGAGGAATATCACTGATTCTAACTAAACAGGAATTTGGCTCTTGTTGGTATCTAAGATTTGGAACCAAAACAGAAGGTTTGAATTTTGAATTGCTTTTGCTCATGTAAATATTTTGTACATATTGTTGTTTTCTCATAAACAAAACTTATTTCCGATACCTAGAACCTTCTGATGGCCTAATAGCACCTAGTGTAATTTGGTTTTCTCAAAAGAGTGCAGCAACTAGTCACACACGATACGACTGGTATTACACAGGTGTTACACCAATAAAAGACAATTCAATTAAATTTTTCCACTTGTTTCTAGACTGGAGGTGTACGTGTTTGAAGGATATTTTGTCTTTGTGATAAACTGTATTTTACTATAGTAGACTCAGAATATATTTGTCAGTTTACTATACTTCCTGCATTTTCAGAGATATTTGTTAAATCCAGTAAAAGATTATGGACTCAACAGCAGAAAAGTGCTAAGGTCAATGGAACTTCAGGATTCTTTGTGGACTGTGTACCTTACCCGGCAATTATGTTTTTAAACGAACTACCACAAATGCACAAAGGAAATGAACTGCAATTCCTCTTCCAGTTTTCATTTCTTGCCTACAATGGAGTAATTTGCTTTGCCCCTACTAGGTTAATGAAGAGGGTCGCATTTCAAGATGGCCCTGATCAATGTCCAGATTTTGTACTTCCTTTGCAGAGGTTCACAAGGTAGAAAAATCTATCAGGAATTTGACTCTAGGGATCCTCCACATGTAAAATACATGGCAATGAAGCTTGGCTGATTCTACCACAGGTTCCCAATCTGGGGTCCATGGACCCCTTGCTTAATGGTATTGATCTATGGCATGAAAAAGGCTGGGATCCCCTGTTCTAGATTAATCTTGAGATTCAGCACACTCTCCTCCCCGATCCTTTTTGCTGTAATGTTGGGGAAAGTTCTGACAGATTCTAGATATATTGTATAATAGCTGGACCACGAGTTGACATTAAACTGTTTTAGACCTAAACCACTGGTAAAGTATAATGTTATAATAGTCTTTAAAAGTTACAGGATAAAATCGATCTTTTGAGTTCTATTTGAACATTGATTAGATATCATATTCATTAACAATGTTATATGATGAGTTTCTTAAAACTGGCTGGTCATTAAATCCACTGATAGTACACATCTATTAGCAAATAAGTGATGTATAATGGAATTGCATTTACATTCAGTAGGACTAGTCTTTGAATTGCTTGGCTTACAGTGAAACTAAATAGCCACATTGTTTCAGAAGCAAACAGAAATGTGCAGAAACAAAAGTCTGAAATATTCAAGGATGAAGCTTTAATTCGTATGGGTTCTAAAAGCTGTGTTAGTATTTGATTTTTTTTATAATGTATGACAATGAAAAAGTATTTTTAGTTTCCAGCCTTTAACAAGGTTGCCAACATGCACCAATAGTACATGGAAATGAACTAATGCCACATGTAGACACGAGATCTGCTAAAACTGAAAAGATTTAAAGTATTTTAAAATAGCCGTCATAGTAGATTAAACTGGGCATTTAGAATTGCTCACATTTGTTCAACAACAATTAAGTCCTTATGGCTAATTATGAAATTCTTTTCCTTTCAGCTCCAAATATTTTCTACTTCTAATTAATTTGCCATTTTACCTTTCCTTTGCTTAGCTGAACTGCACAGTTACTGTTCATAAGTCCGATGTAACTTGACGAAAATGCTACATTCAAAAGGTGAATAGTATATATTTTTGTTTAAGATATCCATTTTCTGAATTAGGACAGGGATTTAGAGAAAAAATATTTTGAACACGAGACCTGTCTGCATTCCTAGGATTAAATCTACAATCTAGAAAAGTACACGACCTAGAAATTCAATCACATTGCATTATTTTCGCAGTGAATAACTGAAATAAGAACTTTGAATGACATGAAATTTTCCCACAGTCAATGCCGACTAGTACATGCATTGAGTAATATCATGTAATATCACTTTTGAAATATTACTCTATGATTTCCTGGAGTGATTATTGCTGCTCATCGCCGGGACAACCAGGTTTTCATAGCACAGCACCAAACTAGAGCCCTATCTAAAATGTGTCCATTGATGCCCTGTGATTCATTGTCTCCTGCCTATCCTGGTCCATAGTACCAACACGGTATTCACTAACTTCTAAATCCCTGGCTCCCTGACACCCAAGTGGTCCTAAGCCTCTAACGCCTTAGTCCCTGAAGGTCTTTAACTCCTGCACCTCCACCACCACCCCCTCCCCCACCCCTGCACTGCCGATAAAGATCTTTGCTCTCTTCCCACTCTCCTAAAAGCACCTAGCCTCAGAAAGTTAAGACAAACTTCTCCACCCATTCCCATCAGGAACTAATGAAATTTCTGTTGGTCGTTTTTCCCTACTATAGAGTTAT
Organism: Mobula hypostoma; assembly: GCF_963921235.1. Classification (NCBI taxonomy): domain Eukaryota; kingdom Metazoa; phylum Chordata; class Chondrichthyes; order Myliobatiformes; family Myliobatidae; genus Mobula; species Mobula hypostoma. The sequence continues at coordinate 53,527,758 of NC_086115.1, forward strand.
ACAGCACAGAAACAGGTCCATCAGACCACAATATCCATTAGGCGCTTATTTGCATGAATCCTAATTGTATTCTCCCAATGCTCCCTTGAAATTATCCCAATAATGCACCATTCAGTACACATGAAAGCAGGGGTTCCCAATCTGGGGTCCACAGATACCTTGGTTAATGCTATTGGTCCATGGCATAAAAGTGGCCAGGAACCCCTGCATTACAGGTAATTTTATAGAGGCCAATTAATCTTCAAACCTTGACATATTTGGCAAAAATCAAATTGTCAGAGGAGTTCAGTGTGTCAGAAGCATCTGTGGAGGGAAAGGAATGGCTGACATATTGAATTAAGACCCTGCATCAGACAACTTGATGCAAGTCTTGCAGGTAGCTAGCAGAATTTCCTTTGAATTTCAATCTCCTTATAGTAGGGAGGAGGAGAAGATGGCGGCACGCCTGAGTGTGCGCAGCCCTCTGGTGAAAAATAATATCATATCTGTTAAATAGGGGCCATGGACAATTCTGATTTGATGGAGAAGGGACGTGAAAGCACAGAGGAACATCTGGAGAAATTTCTGAAACGCCCGTTCGCTGCTGTCGTTACTGTGTGGTCGGGAATCTTTTGGAGGGTAGGCCTCAAAATCCTCGGCCTTGCCTGCTTTTGGCGACCGAAGAGGAGGTCGAATCGTTCGGACAGAGATGGCGCTCAGTACTCGGTGTCGGAGAGCTGATCAGAGCTCGAAGTTTTTGGATGACCCAGAGTCGGATTGCAGTCAGCATGGCAGGGAGAGTTTTTCTTCTTTCTCCCGTCTGCGTGAGATGTGGGACATTTGAGAAACTTTGAACTTTACTCATGGACTTTTTCATCAAGTTATGGTATTGTTGCACTGTTTGTAACTATATGTTATAATTATGTGGTTTTGTCAGTTTTTTCAGTCTTGGTCCGTCCTGTGTTTTGTGATATCACACCGGAGGAAATAATGTATCATTTCTTAATGCACCAGCATTACTAAATGACGATAAAAGAGGACTACGTGTCTTCATAATCTAATCTAAATGGACAGTGGATTTGTTGACCATGAACAAGTAATACAATCTTCAGTATTACATTCAATTATAAAACTTACCAAAATCTTTTGAAAATAAATTCAATTACAGTGTTATTGCATTTGAAGATGGATTTTTGTTTAACGAAATCTCCTCACAACCATTTTGTGCTGCTTCACATCACTGCAGAAACTCAGCCAGACACATCTGAATGCAGGTCACACTTCGGACCTTCATAACAAAGCAAGGCCTGATAGGGTGTATGAAGGGATGATGAAGGTCTCGAAGAGGAGGGTCATAGTCTCAAGATTAAGGATGGCCATTTATAGATTGACAGAAATTTCTTCAACCCAGTTCACAGATTTTGAGATGTTAAAGAAGACAAGTGATAAAGGGTTAACACAAATCACACATTTCAAAATAAGCAATGATATTGTTGAACGGTGAAGTAGGTACGAGGAGTCCAAGGGGCTATCATCACTCTCGTCATTATGTGCTGGCTGTGTTGTATGACATACTGTAGGTGATCACGGTCTTTGACTATGATTGTTCTTGGTAATTTTTTCTACAGAAGTAGTTTGCCATCGCTGCCTTCTGGGTAGTGTTTTTACAAGCTGGGTGACCCCCACCAGCCATTATCTTCAGAGATTGCCTATCTGGCGTCAGTGGTCGCAAAACCAGGACCACCTGCTCCCATAACTTCACGTGACCCTAATCGGTGGGGTAAGCAGGTACTACATCTTGCCCAAAGGGTGACCTGCAGGACAGCAGAGGGAAGAAATGCCTTACACCTCGTTTGATGGAGACATATCTCCACGTCGCCACCCAAAATGGCCTACACCTGCTTCTGTGTTTTGATCTTTTTTGGATGCAAACTTTAATAATTGCTAGAAGCGACTGGCATACATGGGGCAGCACTTAGTGCAACGCTTTACAGTACCGGCCATCAGCGATCGAGGTACAATTGGGTTGTTGGGTTTCCTCTGGGTGCTCCCACGTTTCAAAGACATACAGGTGAGGTTTAGGGTTAGTACGTTCTGAGCATGCTACAGTGAAGCATGGCAATGCAGGCTGTCCCCACACTTGTGTTGCTTGTTGACACAAATGATGCAAACTTGAGAAGTAAAGGTAAAAGCTAAGCTAACCTTCACAATCTGTGCTCAGTTTTATCCAAGAAACAATGTGTATCAAGAAGGTCTGACCTAGGAAGGGTGGGACAGGTGGAGCCGGGCAGTGTTTGGGGACTCTCAAGCCTATCTATTTACAATGAAAGTCAGATTCTCTCTACGTCCTCCTGTTCCAGCTGCTTAAACTGTTAAATAAGGTACTTCCTCTGCTCCTGACAGTGTCATTTGTATGCTCCTTCAGAAGGAACAGCTGCTGAGGGTCAACAGCTCAGAACTACTTTGCTGACTTTCTCTCAAAGCAGCCCACTACCAGGCATTGATGCTCCACCCCTTTAACTCCAAACAATTGAGTGGGACTCTGAAGCCCCGACCCACCATCCCTACCAACGTCATTCCCAAACAGCTCAGGAATCTAATTTCCTCTCTTTTCATTCTTCTTACGGCCTCCGATTTTCCACCCAGCTACAATGTGTGCTAGACTCCTATCCTATATCTCCCTACACAGTAGGGCTTGGTTAGTTATCTCACACCCCACCACCAAATCTTAGCAAGACTTCGATGCTCTCCACCTCCTGCAGGGCTCTAATTCTCCTCCCCCATCCTCAACCAGACCTGGCTCCATTTCCCTCCCCAAACTAGTATAGGGTGTCAATCCCTCCCTCTAATTAGTCCAAAGTTCAAAGTAACTTATTGACAAAGTTCATATATGTCACCATATACAACCCTAAAATTCATTTCCTTATAGGCATTCACAACAGAACAAAGAAATAAAATAGAATCAATGAAAAACTATACACAAAGTCGGACAAACACCCAATGAACAAAAGACAACATATTCTGCAAATACAAAAAGAAAAACAAAATAATAACAGATAAATAAGTAATAAATAATATTGAGAACATGAGTTGTAGAGGCCTCGACAGTGAGTTGCATCAGGACTCCAAAACCCTTCTAAACACCTTCTCTCCTTCCCATTTTAACACACTCAAACACATACACACATGCCATCCCCCTATCACGGTAAGGTTCAATCCTCTGAACCACATGCTCCTCCCAATCCAAACTATTGAACTTTGACATTCTTGTAAATTCCTCGGCATTTATAGGAATCCTTTATAAGGAACCAAATGGGTCAAAAAGTGCACGGAGGCTGACTGCAAAAAAAAATCAAAAGGTCTAAAATAGGACTGTGAAAACAAAGTTCCAAAATGCAAGGCTGCATTTTTGATTCTAGATCAAAGTTGAAGAGGAAGTGATCTGAAAGCAGTATCCAAACATATGCCAAAAGCATTGGCCTGAGCTGCCTAATTGTACTCAGTACTGATGTAATTAAATTTAATTATTAAAAGTCCAGCTGATTACACAGTGAGTAAGGTAGCAATTACACTAAAATAGAGTTAAAAGTGCAGTACCTGTCAATAAAATGCTCTTGGGACTCTTGTACAGCTTCAGCATTAGTTTCAACAGGAACTGCAAACAGAGGATGTAGGGAACCTTGTTCTTCACCAGATGAAAATACACTATTGGAAAAAGAAAGACATATACTTTATGACTTTTGCAGGACTAAAAATTATGCAAAGTGATTCATGGAAGCTTCTCAACACTACTCCCATTTTACCTAATTTGTAACTGAAAAATTCAAAATCAGCGTCCATTTGATGACTCACTGAGTAATTACATCATGAGAATTGTAAAGATTATGTTTTCACAAGAGAATTTTCAACAAGCAGGCAAACGACCTAACTATGAGCCAGGCTCAATCCTTTATTCTGTATTGGGTTATGCTTTCTTCTTTCACTAATGACAGATTCATTGGTGCTACTTCATCCTCTCAGCTAAATTATCAAAAGAGGAAATACAGTCAACCAACTAGTAGGGTAGGAGAATATTATAAATTGCCTTAGCATCCTTTCCATAGTAAGGGAAAAAGTCTGCTCCTCATTACTGGTTGGCATCACTGCTCCCCTACCTGCCCCCCAATTAAAAAATCAGACAAAATTTCTGTCTGTGAGTAACATAATTCAAAATAGAGGAAAACTGAAAGAATTCAGGAATAGTTCAACAGAAGGAACCAACTTTTCTCAAACCAAGGAAAAAAGGACAAAAATAGCCTGAAAGGAACATTAAGTATTGGTGGCCATAAGGAGTGTGAGTCTGGCCACTTGTAATGGAGAAATCCTGCAAATGGAAAGGTTCTTAAGGTAGTATTATCCTCATAGTAGTATATGGTGACATTCTGTACTTTGATAATAAATGTACTTTGAATTTTGATAGGTTATAATCAAAGCACGGTCTTCTCTCATAAAGATAATAAGAACTAGAGTGAAAAACTGACACATTACTGAAATGTTCATCATAAACCTCAAAAGCTGACCATTCAGATCTGTGTGTATACTGTAAATGTTATGTTTTCACAAGAGAGTTAATTTAAATTATTTGCGGCTGTAGAAAACATTAGGCACAGGAGAAATTCGCAAGCACAGAGTCTGACATCTACTGCAATACTTTAATTCTACATTCCAATATCATTACTGAAGCATTCATTAACAAGCATTTTTATGGATGTATAACATGAAGAATAGAAGTACATTTTAGGAACAATTTGTAAATGTTTCCTGGTGCTAAGAAAGTACAAAATAAATTGGGCATTGAATGAATAGAAAATTAAGGCAGTAACATATTTATACCTTTCATATTTTCTGACATATCACTAAAGGCTCAAAGTTGGAATTTAATTGAAAACATTGTGCTTTGGACTAGATAAGCAATACCTGTCAGTTTATATTTATGTAGAATAATAAAGCGCCAATGAAACGTTGATTCATCTTCAAACTATTTACCACCACAAACATGATTTTTTTTTTCCAAATTGTTGTTCTAAATAGCTTGGACTCACTCACAGATGGCAAAACTATTTTCCCTCGATTCAGAGCTTTTGACCTATTTAATTTTTTTAACTTCTGACCTAAAAGCCTGTTGTTAATTTTTACCAGTAGAAGTTCAGTCATCAGCAGCTACAATGTAACAGCTTGCACTTCAACACTAAATTGATGATCGTAAGGAGTGTTATTCTTCAGGGCAATCATCCCTGTGTCTCATCATGGCTAACAATCAAATATTTTTTAAAAATCAGAAAGCTCAGAATATATGCCTTTCTTGTGCTTATTTTTGAAGGAAGTTCCCAGACAAGATATTCAGAAATGTGATATTCCACAATAGTGTAGTAGTTAGCACATTTCACAGTACCAATGACCTAGGTTCAATTCCCGCTGCTGCCTGCAAGGAGTTTGTAAGTTCTCCCTGTGACAGCGTGGGTTTCCTCTGGGTGCTCTAGTTTCCTCCCACAGTCTAAAGATATAACGGTTGGAAGGTTAATTGGTCATTGTAAATTCTCCTGTGATTAGGCTCGGGTTAAACTGGGAGCTGCTGGGTGGCTTGGCTTGAAGGGCTGCACAGGCCTACTCCACTCTGTTTCTCAATCAGTCAACCAATAAACAAATAGATAAATAATAAATAAATAAATGGACAGATAGATAGATGTATTGGTTTGATGGAGAAAGCAAAAGTGGGAAATGGCAGATGCAGCTGTGGCTATTTTGTAGAGCTCTTCAAGATCTCTACAACTCATGTTACCAGTATTATTTACTTATGTATTTGTACAGCATGTCTTCTTTTGCATATTGGTTGTTTGTCATTCTTTGTTCTATTGCATTTCTTTGTTCTACTGTGAATGCCTGAATGAAAATGAATCTCAGGTAGTACATTTTGACATACACGTATGTACTTTGATAATAATAAATTACTTTACTCTTCAGTGTTAAAGCGAACAATGCACTGACACAAGTCATTGTACTACATGGAAAACCAAGTGTCTTATATTCAACATTCCATGGGGATGAGATTTGGGAACCCCTACTTTTCCTCACTGGGAACATACTTGGTCCAAACCCTAAGAGAGAGGGAAACCAGAGGTCCATAAGCCAATAATCATCAGAGGACCAGATGTGGAGTGGATCAGCAACTTTAAATTCCTGGGTGACACTATCTCAGAGGACCCATCCTGGATCCATTATATAAACATAATTGCGAGAAAAGCACAACAGTGCCTCTACTTCCTGAGGAGTCTGCAGAAATTTGGCATGTCATCAAAAATCTTGGCAGACTCCTATAGCTGAGTGTTGGAAAGTGTGCTGACTGACTGCATTACAGCCTGGTATGCGGACACAAATGCCTTTGAGCAGAAAATCTTACAAAAGGTAGTGGATTCAGCCCAGTACATCATAGGTAAGAACCTCCCAACCATGGAGCACATCTACATGAAACATTGCCATAGAAAAGCAGCATCCATCATCAAAGACCCTCACCACCCAGACCATGCTCTTTTCTCACTGCAGCCATCAGGTAGAAGCTACAAGTGCCTCAGGAAGGACGCCACCAGATTCAAGAACAGTTTCTACTCCTCAACCATCAGGCTCTTGAACAAAAGGGGATAACTACACTCATTTAAGGCCTCTTTTATCTTGTTACTTGATGCTTGTTATTTATTTATTACCTATATTTGCACGGTTTGTTTACAGATCCTGTTTACAGTTACTGTTCTACAGATTTGCTGAGTATGCTCGCAGAAAAAGAATCTCAGGGTTGTATGTGGTGACGTGTATGTACGCTGATAATAAATGTTACTTTGACCTTGGAACTTCAACTATCTCCCTTTATTGCTTTTAATCACTCTGATGCTGTTTTACCTTTATGGAGCTTTTCCTGTGTACTTTCCTAAATCCCATCTCAGACCAATGAGTTTAGCCTCAGCTCAATTTACAACTCCACTTGGTCCTTTTCTGCCCTTTGTCTTAATTAAATCCAACTGAATTAAGATCCCAAGTACATTTCTACTTGACCTCCTTCAACTATCCAGTTTTATTCACAAAAGCTAAGTAAGTGAAGTGCTCTTTCTAATACCATGAAAAGCTTTGCAACCAAAGCCAGTGTTTTAAGAGAGTTCAAGATAAAAATAATAGAAGGGGACGGGCTGAGGAATATTGAAGAGCTAGGACTTTACTTCAGAACTTGGTTAAGGCTAATATGAAGGAGGGAAGAGAAGATGGCGGCGCGACGCTGCGCGGGCGGCCGTTCCAAATGATGTCGTATATGTTAACTAGGATGCCGTGCACAATCCTAATATGATGGAGACAGCCGTGAGAAGCACAGAGGAACACCTGGAGAAACTTCTGAAATGCCCGCTTCGCTGCCGCTGCTACTATGCGCTCGAGAATCTCCGGAGGGGAAGGCCCCAAATCCTCGGCTTTGCCTATTGCCTGTTGCCGGGGCTGGGGTTGAAGCGCTCGGCAGAGATGGTGCTCAGTGTCGGAGAGCTGGTCGGAGGCTCTGAGTTTTTCGGACGGACTCGGAGTCGGACTGTGGTCGGATGCTTCCAGGATGCTGTATCGGCAAGTTTGCGGCGCTGGAGGTTCACCATCTGCGTGAGATGATGGGACTTTCGAGAGACTTTGAGACTTTTTACCGTGCCCATTGTCTGTTCTTTATCAAATTATGGTATTGCTTTGCACTGTTGTAACTATATGTTATAATTATATAGTTTTTGTCAGTTTCTCATTCGGTTTGTCATGTGTCTCTGTGATATCATTCTGGAAAAACATTGTATCATTTCTTAATGCATGTATTACTAAGCGACAATAAAAGAGGACTGGGTGTCCTCATAATCTAATAATCTAATCTAATATTAGTAGATCTCTCTGTCGTTCAATCAGGCAGATGATGTTGATTTATTGAGTGATATAATAGCTAGTAAAATTTTGAATGTTATTGCAGTCAGCCTGAATGGCCTAAGTCTGGCTGAGCTCTCTGACACAGATACCAATGAGCTAGCCACTATAAACTGGATAATTCTCTTGGATTAAAGTAGGTAAAATAATTTAATAAAAAATAGAGGCAGTGCTTATTCCAAAATTAGATGACAATGAAACATTAAAATCTGTGCTACAAATTGATTCAACGGATTTCAGCATTTCATCCTTCAGATACTTGCTAACACTTTTACTGTTCCATCACCTTCCGGTTTTTTCAAAGCTGTTGTGCAGAACCAATGCTTCAACTTAATGTCAGAGAATGTATACAGTACACAACCTGGAATCCTTACTCTTCACAGACATCCATGAAAAAGAGAGGAAAAATCTCCAAAGAATGACAACAGAAAGCGTTAGAATCTCAAAGCCTCCTCCCGTCCCACACACAAGCAACAAAGGATCCTTCATCCCCTCTCCCCCTCACTCACTCCAGCAAAAAGCATCAGACCCACCATGCAAACAATAGCAAGCCCCCAAAGAATAATTTCTCAGTTTCAAAATTCTTTACCTTATTGGAAGCTGCTCAAGGTCATTCTGGGGAAAGTCAACAACATCCAAAGGCTTGGTGCACTCAGAACCTTGTGCAGGATCAGGAGCAGTAGCTGGGAGAAGAAAAGCCTGAAGCAGCTCTCCTTTTTCAGAAGCCAAGGAAACACTGTTAAACACAGAATTAGAGATGTCCAGTATAAATATTCACATGTTCAAAGTGGCACCAGAACCGCAATATTCCACCACAATCCAATTCTCTGGTCTTGCAGCGTCTAACAATGATAACAAGCAGATAGATTAAATGAGTCTCTGTAATCCAGGCACATTCAGACTGTTATAGCAGTTCTAATCCAAACTGGTTGACACAAATTCCGTAAAACTACATTGATCATTTTTCCTGCGCATTTCATCATATTCTACTCTTGCTGATTTGAAAATCCCAAAAATAAAGAAATTATCCTGAACATCGGACTGATTACAATTAGTTCAAAGAAAATTAGAAACTATTCTTTTGGAAATCGGGCTAACTGTGGCCAATGGGTTTCTTGGCTTTACAGGGACCTTTCTACATTCCCCACATTGATACCTTAATGGAAACTCTTCACGTTGGGGCTGGAGAACCTCAGCATCATCCAGTGGCTTAGTTTGCTCGGGTTTCTGTGGAGAGGGAGCTTCAACAGGCAGAAGAACTGAAATTGGCTCTCCTTTTTCAGACGTCAGAGGTACACTGGTAAACACAGTCAGACGTGTCAGGATAAAGAAGCAGGTAACTTAACTATTAAACTAATTTACTGTATGATCAAAACTACAGATTTTTCCATTTTAATTATTATTTTCATAATACATTTACATTGAACTGATATACATTGGAAATAAAGCACTAAGTATCAGAAGTACACAGTGGGTTGAAAATATAAGACCATAAGATATAGGAGCAGAATTAGGCCATTTGGTCCATTGAGTCTGCTCTGCCATTTCATCATGGCTGATCCGTTTCCCTCTCAGCCCCAATCTCCTGCCTTCTGCCCATATCTCTTCATACCCTGAGTAATCAACAACCTATCAACCTCTGCCTTAAATATACTCCGCAGCTGCCTGTGGCAACCAATTCCAGAGATTCCCCATTCTCTGGCTAAAGAAATTCCTCCTCATCTCCATTCTAAAAGTACATCCCTCTATTCTGAGGCTGTATCTTCTAGTCTTAGACACCCCCACCATAGGAAACATTCTTTCCACATCCACTCTATCGGGGCCTTTCAACATTCAATAGGTTTCAATGAGGTCACCCCTCATTCTTCTGAATTGTACGGGACCATGCCTTATCCAAGATATTACTCTCTTTCCCCTCCCAAAACTGATCAGCCCATTGAGAAACTTCCAACATTTTCTAAATCCAGGTTACCAACATTGGCTGTATTTATTCTGCTCTCTATATTTCCTATGAGTACTATATGGTACACTTCAAAACAACCATTATGCACATTGTGTTCCAATACATATTGCACAGGTCTTCCAAAGTTTACAAGATTAAAAATGTTCATACACATTGAGGCTTTTTTTTCCATTTAAACAGATCACAAATTGGCTGCCTTCAAGCTCCTGGAAATATCGGAATGAGCTGAGAAGTGATCAAAGAAAACTAACAAACTTTGATTTGGCTTTACTCAGTAATCAGCGTGGATTCTTCCTGCTGAGAGTGTACCAGTTCAAATTCCTCTCCTGACACATTGGCTTTTGCTATTCCGCATGAAGTCCACACACAATCACACTACCTTTGCAGATCTCTGCTGGCTCTCCCTCATCCAATGCATTAGCTTTCAAATCCTCATCCTTGTCCAGCATTCGCGGTGGTTTTGTTCCACCTTACATGTGCGTTTTCCACAGCTACATATCTCAGGGTATGGCTTCAGCAATCCTGCAGACTATTTAAGCACCAGCGCTATTAAGTTTTCTACTTGCACTTCATACAGTGCAAATTAGAAATCTTTTTCATATCCTGATAAATGACAGTCTCTTTTAATCAAGAATTGTCAGTGACTAAATTTAAAATAAACTATTTTCAGATTCCTGCAACAAATTTTTCTTATTATATTGACACCACAAGTTTAATCATTACAAACAACATTGGAATCATTCAAGCTTTGTCATTGACTTTACTTCTTCAAGATTGCTAGCTCTTTATGTCAATAAGAGTGAGAATGTTGAAAATCAAAGACTAATGGTAATAATTATTCAGGAAAAAAAAGGAGCACTTCTGTTGAAATAAAAGAGTTGGCTTGAAAATAAACCAGTTTAAAATCCCTGAAAGACTGAATCCTTGTCCTGCATTTTGATAAAGAAAGCTGAGAGCATCGTTAAGATTTCTTCAGAGGCAGATGTGGAATGAAAATTGCTTAAATGCTACGGGCTTGTAACTAAGCAACAAGCTTTTTTCTGACTGACTACTTTCAAGATTAAAGAAAAGATTTATACTAACATTTCTATTTCAGTCAAATGGCAAGGTTTACCACACTGCTATTTTTTTTCTCTCATTTTGTGAGCAGGACAAGTTTTGGCATCCCATAAGAGTAAACATAATTACAAAGTAAATCCCTCACCTTGGATTGACTTTCAGGTGGTTGCCATTGGAAGAATCTCTAAAGCAGGGGTTCCCAGCCTGGGGCTGACAGACCCCTCGATTAATGGTATTGATCCATGGCATGGGAAAGGTTGGGAACCCCTGGTCTACAGGTATGATTGCACCTTTCTTTTGCTTTTTTTGCTTTTGCTTTTGATAAATGTTCTTCAGCACTTAGTGTGGCTGATAAGATCTCTCAGCAAAAAGTTTGTCTTTTTTAGTTTTGTGTATCAATACCTTAATGAAACCTGTTCATTCAGGAGAATTTTAGCATCATCCAAAGGCTTGGAACACTCAGAGTCCTGGGGTGGATCGGGATCTACAGGTGCAAGGAGAAAAGCTGGAAATGGCTCTTCCTCTTCGGAATCCAAGGGCAGGCTGGAAAACACAGACTTATGAAGGAAGGATAAATAATCACATCCTTTAGCTATGAAATACATCAATATTGAGACTTTCTACCAAAGCTCGATCCTTTCTCACCAATACCAACCATCAGAAACAAGAAGCATCACTGATTGAGATCTTTCTAACCCAAGGACAGGGAGATGAGATAAACTGGGCCAAATCTAGTCCTACCCTAACATTCTCTAGCAGACTCTACGGGTCTGTGGTGGCCAGTGCGATCATGTTTGCTGTTGTGTGCTGGGGCAGCAGGCTGAAGGTAGCAGACACCAACAGAATCAACAAACTCATTCGTAAGGCCAGTGATGTTGTGGGGATGGAACTGGACTCTCTGACGGTGGTGTCTGAAAAGAGGATGCTGTCCAAGTTGCATGCCATCTTGGACAATGTCTCCTATCCACTACATAATGTACTGGGTGGGCACAGGAGTACAATCAGCCAGACACTCATTCCACCGAGAAGCAGCACAGAGCGTCACAGGAAGTCATTCCTGCCTGTGGCCATTAAACTTTACAACTCCTCCCTTGGAAGGTCAGACACCCTGAGCCAATAGGCTGGTCCTGGATTTATTTCATAATTTCCTGGCATAATTTACATATTACTATTCAACTATTTATGGTTTTATTACTATTTAATTATTTATGGTGCAACTGTAACGAAAACCAATTTCCCCCGGGATCAATAAAGTATGATTATGACTATGACTATGACTATGACTACATTGACTGGAATTCTACAAAATAATGTTGAACCTATTTCTAATATCATAGATTTATAGACTGTTTATCAATATGTTCCAATTATGATCATTTGAATATGCCAAAATTAAAGGATTGAAATTCAACATAGATCAGAGTGATTCTGATTCGGAGAAAATTAACAACTACACTTTCGGAAATTAGCTCTTCACCAAGAGGTTTCCCAACGTCATGTTTAATTTTCAGAATCTCTTGCAGGTTCATCCTCTTCAGTAAAATTTCTTAATTATTGCTGCAGCCTGACAGACTTCTCAGCTTCAAGGTTAAGTTTTCTGAATTCTCCACATTCGGTACCTTAATGGTGGCTGTTCAAGGTGATTCTGGAGAACTTCAGCTTCGTGCAAAGCCTCAGTGTACTCAACAAGTTGTGGAAGTTCAGGGGCAACAGGTGCAAGATGAAAAGCTGGAATCGACTCTTCTTTTTCAGGTGTCAGGGAAACACTGGCAAACACAAATTCAGAAGTGAGTCATGCTGAACGTTCGTGTGGCTCAGCCACAAACATCTATTGAGTTTATCTGGAGAAGTACAACAGCCCTTAGACTCAAACGCACAAATCTGAGCATTGCAATCAGAAAAGAGCAGCACAGTAGCATTGTGACTAGTGCAATGCTTCACAGTGCCAACTGTAAGATCAGGATTTGATTCCTGTCACTGTCTGTAAGAAGAAGTACCTTCGCCCCATGACTGTGTGGGTTTCCTCTGGGTGCTCCGGTTTCCTCGTACGTTTAAGGGACACACAGTTAGGGTTAGTGAGTTTTGAGGATGCTATTTGGTGCCGGCAGCAAGGTGACACTTGCGGACTGCCCAGCACAACATTTGCTGATTTGATTTGACACAAATGACACACTTCACTTGTATGTTCCAATATGTAATGTGAAAAATAGAGCTCAGCAAGTCAGGCAGCATCTATGGAAAAGAGTACGGTCGACATTTCGGGTCGAGACCCTTCGGCAGGACTGGAGAAAAAAGGATGAGGAGTAGACTTAAAAGGTGGGGAGAAGGGAGGGAGAAAATTAAGGTGATCACAAGGTAAAAATTAGAGCTAATCTTCAAGAGAAATCTCACTTATTGACACTTTACCAAACTTATGGTAATTCTAGTTGTACTGTATTTTCTGTAGTTTTGGCTATGAATTAGCTCCTTTATTGATGTTTCTAATTTTTAAAAAGATCATAAAACAATTGCAATCATATCTTCAAGAGCTGTTTCTTTGCAATCCACTGACGCTGATTTCAACATTCCTGAATTAAAGAAATTATTTAAACATGGGGCCTGGCTGGTGGCGTAGTGGCATCAGCGTTGGACTTCAGGACGAAAGGTCCCGAGCTCGAATCCAGCCGGCTCCCCTGCACGCTTTCCATCCGTGCTGGGTTACGAGCTGGTGATCGCTTTGGAAACTCACCCGGCAGCAGGCAATGGCAAACCACTGCTATAACTTGCCTCGCACGTGACTCCCCACTACATCAGAGAGGCGTGGAGGGAAATCGTCCGCTAACCGGAGAAACTCTGGATGCCACGTACCTTTCCTTTATTTAAACATGGGGGAGACTGTAATTGTATTATTGAAATTTTGAAACAGTTCTCCTGAAAAAAATACCAGCCTTACTGTGACCATCAAGTTTCTCAGTTTGAAATTTACTGATTTTTTACGTTGATACCTTATTTGAGTCTGCTCAAGGTGATCTGGAAGTATCAAGGAAGTGGTGCACTCCAAGTCCTGAGGAGGGTGAGGAGTATCAGGAGCAAGTAAAAATGCTGGAAGTGATTCCTCCTCTTCAGAAGCCAAGGGAGCACTGCTGAACATACAATCAGAAATGAGTCAGTATGAGCATTCATATGGTTCAGCTCTGAAAATTAATTCAACGTGTCATCAACGCTATTGATCAGAAGAAACAGTTGTTGGCTTCCCAGATCAATTTTCAACACTGCAGCTCCTCTTGCCAAACCTGTTTTGATCTGTTTGCTTCACTAAGCTTCATCAGTTACTAACTTTAGAGAAACTATTCAAGACATATAATTAATTCTGACTTTATATGGCTGACAAATACTCTTGGTAAATCAGCGTTGTGTCTCACCCGATTTGGTTTGTTATTTTATTTCTGATTACCAAATCTCGCTGTTTACTTGTGGGTCCACAGCTGTTTTTGAGTATTTGCTATCGCGTTGTTAAGCAATTAGCCTTCGACATTTGGTCAGCCATTATATAATCGTTTGTACTGTTCATTTAGTAGTTAGAAGCACTTGTTTGAAGTCAAAGGAATTTCAATCAATATTTGAATCTGCCTTTCTTTAGAATGCCGAGAAATACTGTCTTTTTACACCAGCTCCTTGTGTACTATAATATGTTGGTGAATAACAAAAATACCTTCAGCTACAGCTACACCAGGACTGGAGTTAACTATCTGTCTAGCATGAGAAAACGGGGGAAACACTTAAGTGAGGGCAGAATACAGAGTGAGAATATTGAAGATACAGGGATAACAGAAACAATTTCCAAGGTATTAACTGAGCTTTTCTGGTTGAATCAAAAGAGTCAGTGGGAAAATAATTTGACCTGAACATTTCTGGAAGAATAAAACATTGATCTGAATTTCCCAGAAATAATTGTTTCAATCTACGTCAGAAATGAAGGAGACAAGGTTACATATACCATGCAAAAGTAATTGAAGGGAGCCCGTATACAGCAAAGATGAACTCGATCGCTCAATTTGCCCTGCCACAAACCTTCCACTTTATTTGTCTGCCAGCACAGCACTTCCTCTGTAACTGTAATATTTTACAATCCGCACTTCGTTTTCACAACTTCAATGTACCTATATTCAGATCGATCTGTCTGGATGGCTTGCAACCAAAAGCTTTTCACTGCATCTTGGTACATTTGACAATAATAAAGCTGCCAATTAGACAGAAGAATTTCTGCGGTAGACATTTAATGAATTGCATTATGTTGCCCTTGTACCTGCTAATTTCACGAAGACAATGATATTAAGCATCCACTGTCTCCTAAAAGATTGCGAGCAGCATTGCTCTATATCCTCTACAATGATACCTTAGTGGAGCCTGGTCAAAGGACTTCTGCAGAATGCCTGCATCATCCAACGGCTTGGAGTACTCAGGTTGTTGTGGAGAATGAGGAACAACAGGAATAAGATTGGAAACCGACTCTTCTTTTTCAGAAGTACTGGTAAATACAGGGACAGGAATGTGTCAGCGTAAACATTTACATGGTTCATCATTGAAAGCCATTTCTATCAGCCACCAAAACTACAGCCCATGTCTGACATCTCACAGTTACTGATGGCAACACTTGAAATGTGGTTCTTCATTGACAGATCTCTTCTATACCCAGAAGTAGTGCAGGCAGCTGGCTACTGGAATCCTCATTTTGACTGTTTGACATAATATATCTATTCAAACAAATTACTGTAAAATTTTACTGTACATGCTTGCTCTTTACACTAAGCTAATTTAAAAATTTCAAAAAAGAATTATCATGACATAATCAGATCTTGATCAGAGAAAATTAGGAAAAATACTTCAGAAAATTTGAACCTTAATTTGAAATTTCTATTTTGAAAATTTGAAAATTCTAACTCTGATTTCTCCACTTGAAGGCTATTTTTCCATATCTTTGCATTGGTACCTTAATGTCTGTTCAAGGAGTTTTGGGAGAGCTTCAGCATCTCTCAGGGGTTCTGTGTGCAGTGGAGAAGGAGAAGGCGGCACTGGAGCTGGAAGTGACTCCGATTTTTCAGGAACCAAGGATGCACTGGTAAATAAAGAATAGGCATGTCAGGATAATCATTTATCTGGTACAGCTTTAAAAATTAGTCTGCAAGACAGCTCATAAAATGATTATTTTTACATCATTCAACATTTATATTGCAAATAAAGAAGGAAACTTTGAATTGAAGGGCAAGTTTAAAGAACATCTGAAAGGCAAACCAAGGACAACAAAATAAATTTTAAAATTACAAATGCCAGCACATCAGACAAATGCCTTACAAAGCAGCGACATTACATTCTTTCTCTTATATGCTAGTCCTCTGCAAGTTAATTGCTAATATCGCAATTGCCTTACTCACCACTGATCCAACCCGCAAGTTAACCTTTAGGAAGTCTGCACGAGGACACCCAGGTTCTTTTGCACCTTTGATTTCTGAACGTTCTCCCCGTTAAGAAAATAGTCTACGCCTTTATCCTTTGTACCAAAGTGCATGACCATACACTTCCCTACACTATATTCCATCTGCCACTACTTTGCTTATACTCGTGATCTGTCTGAATCCTTCTGCAGACTCTCTGCTTCCTTAATACTCCTGGCCCCTCTACCTATCTTCGCATCGTCTGCAATCTTGGCCACAAAGCCATCAATTCTGTCATGTAAATCATTGACATATAACATGAAAAGAAGCAGTCCCAACCGTGACACCTGTGGAATACCACTAATTGCCCGCAGCCAACTAGAAAAGTCCCCTTTATTCACACTCTTTGCCTCCTGTCAGTCAACTAATCTTCGTTCTATTGCCATTTACATGACCTTGGAATTATTTTCCTAAATACGCGATGATGAAAATAACTACCTGTTTCAAAGGTAACCCTGACTGAGGATTCCCAAGGTTACTTTATTTCATTATTTTGCAAGTTTCTACAGTCACAAACTACAGAGAAACAAATTGTTCATATTTAGTCCTGACGAAGGGTCTCGGCCTGAAACATCGACTGCGCCTCTTCCTATAGATGCTGCTTGGCCTGCTGCGTTCACCAGCAACTTTGATGTATGTTGTTCATATTTTTCTTTTTTTTCCCCATCTACACTTCCAAGACTAATGCCAATATTTTTCCCAGACCATTGCAGGACATTTCTTTGTTCAAACCAAAGATGTCAATTTGAAAATAATCTAATTTAAGTTCCCTGAAAGAATAAAGTAATTATTTTATTTCCAAACATTACATAGTTTAATTAAGTAGGTAGAAAAAAAAATCATGGGAAGAGTTATATGCAGTTCGGACTTTGACCTCTATTTTATTCTTTATTTTCAGAAATATAATTGTGAAAGTTTAAGGTTCAACAACAGCTTCTTCCTCACTGCCATCTGGTTCTTCAATCTATCTGGAAAACCCTAATTCTATGGTGGACTAGATTTCCTTCAAGTGTCATTATGCTTATTATTTAATATATCTTGTTGTGAAAGTTTACCTTACGCCAATAAGTTTAAGCAGTCTATATTTATCATGATTTTAGTACATGCCACTTCTCTGCCAGAAGCAAATTCTCTTGGCATTGACAATATACCCTGGGTCTGTATGCTCATGCACAAAAACTTGAAGTTCAACCTGCTAGGAAGTGATCTAAGCAAAGGAGATTGAAGAATAAAAAAAATAAAAACTACTATTAATGCTTACCCTGTAAAAAAGAACTCCCCAACAAATAAAACAAGATTCGTTGTTTTGCCCATTCTGACATGTCGGTCCATGGCTTCATCTTGGCACAAGAGGAGGTGGAGGAACAACACCTTATATTCTGTCTAGGCAGCCTCAAAGCTGATGGCAAGAATATCGATTTCTCCTTCTAGTAAAAAAAAAATTCCCTCCCACTCCCCTCTTCTTCAATTCTCCACTCTGGCCTTTCTCCTCTTCTTGGCTGCCCATCATTTCACCCGGGGTCCGCCCACCTTCCCTTTCTCCTATGGGTCACTCCCCTCTCCTATGAAATTCCTTCCTCTCCGGTCCTTGACCTTTTTCACCCACCTGGCTTCACCCATCACCTTCTAACTAACCTCTTTCTGCTGTCCCCACCTTTTTATTCTGGTGTCTTCCCCCTTCCTTTTCAGCCCTGAAGAAGGGTCTCAGCCCGAGATGTCAACTGTTCATTCAGTGCTGCCTGACCTGCTGAGTTCCTCCAGCATTGTTGTGTATTTTTTTAAAATACTTTATTTTCAAAATTTTCAAAAAACAATAAAATTAACAAAAACATATAAGTTCAGACATGTGTAAAAATAAAATAAACAAAAAAAAAGAGAAAAAAAGGGGACATAACATTAGAGGGATGCCTGTTGTACAGAGTGCTCAAAAGTGCTAAACATTAGGTCTCGAATGAGGGCCGTGAGAGATTAGCTGAGGGGGAAATTGTTCACCTGCCCCCGGCCTTGTCTAGGTAGGCAAGAAATGGATCTCAGATAGCTGAAAATTTTATAATTGAATTGGTTCTCAAGAACCTGAGTCTCTCCATCTGTATGACTGAGATCACGTCAGCTATCCATCTCCGGAAGGAATGGGGAGAGAGTGATTTCCATTCCCTCAAGGTAAGTCTTTTGGCGACAGTCATCCCCAGCATCAGAGACTGTTGTACAGCCGTAGGGACATTTTGTGTGTATTTATTGTGTTAATGCTTGGAGTGACGAGTTTGAGCAGCTTCAGCCTGTGCTCACTTGAAGTTTAGAAGACTGAGAGATAATTTTCCTAAATGTTACAAAGGGCTTGCCAAGCTAAGAAGACGTATGTTCATATGGGAGAATCTAGAACAGGGGTTCCCGACTTTATGCCATGCACCCTTACCATTATCCGAGGGGGTCCATGGACCCCTATCAGGAACCCTTGATCTAGAAGAAAAACGGACACTGATTCAGAGCACAGGTCCATTTTAAGATGGTGATCAGAAAGCTGCAGGCCAGGCTTCACCAGCAATTTTTATGTGTGTTGCTTGAAATTCCAGCGTCTGCAGATTTCCTCGTGTTTGTGGTGATAAGAAAGATTGTTTTGTCTCAGGGAGCTGTGTATCTGGAATTCTTTACCTCAGAGTTTGGAATCTGAATCATTGAATATACTTGAGGCTGAGATAGATTGTTGATCAATGGGGGATTCAAGTTTTATGCAGAACAGACACAAGAGTGAAGTTTAAACCATGATCTAACGAAGTGACGGAGCAGGCTCAAGTGGCCATGCAATTATGTTTCTGTTTTGTACATCCTTATATCCGCAACATTCTCTCATGTATATTTCTTTCCATTATCAAATGACACATCCAGGTGCACATACACTTACAGTAACAAAGATCATGAACAGGAACTTTGTTGAATATTTCCTTCTAATTCAGCTACAATGACATCAGTTACTACTGCCAGACACTCAGCCAATATAATCAAACCCCAAACAGAATTTGTTTCAATTAGACAAAAGTTATGGATAATTATGCATGGGGTTAATTTATGCTCTTTACGTTTTACTTTTGTTAACATGAGAATTGCATAATTAATGATTTGGGTTTAAATACGGAATAGATGGCAAGTAAGTGGCAAGGAACTAATGAACTAGGATGTTGAATATCAAATTTCTCAGCTTCATGTTTGAATTTATAAATGTTATACATTGATACCTCAGTGCAATTTCCTCAGGGTGCTCCTGAAAAACTTTAGCATCATCCAGTGGTTTGGTGTACTCAGGATGCTGCAGAGGACAGGGAGCAACTGGTCTGACCAGCGGAGCTGAAACTGACTTGTCCTCTTCAGAAGTCAAGGATTGGCTGGAAAGCATAACATCAGAGATGTGTCAGGATAAATGTTCCAGCAGCATGGCTATGAAAATTAATTTACTGTATCATCAAATCTGCAACATAAGGTCATTTTCAAAGAAGCTTCACATTGATTTCACACACATCCGGAAATGCACAACAGAAAAATTTACATCTAAAAGACAAATGTAAATCAATATTTCTATTGAATGGATCACCTCCAAAATATTCATCTTTTCCCCTTCAAATTCTGATTGAACTATTGCACATTTCTTGTCTCAGATTAGCATTATTCATGTTATTTTTGTTCTTACCATGCTGACACACAGATGAACTTTGATAAGATCTAAGCTGGGGGGGGGGGGGGTTCCCAATCTTCCTGAATGAAAGCCTCACATTCAGACTCAATAAAATATGCTTTCTTCCCCATTACTGCCTGATGATGTCAAGGGTCACTCCTTTTAAGAGAACTGCATGAAAGTCTTTTATTGTGGACTCTCCAACTAAATTATTATTAAACATTTAATGACCACTCTATTAACAGCTCTCAGTCTGCATCTTTTACCACCAGAATTACTGGTGTCCCTCTCTGCCCTCTTAGGTTGCAACCACAGATCCAAACAATCCTATCCAATATTAACTTTCTCTCTTGCCACTGAAGCAAAGTATAAGATAAAGTTATTCACCTGTTCATCCAGTATCCTCATCAGCATTTATCCCTTAAAGCAGGGGTTCCCAAGCTTTTTTAAGCCTACCATTAACTCTGCCTTAAACCTTTTCTCAGTTACGTATGCTAATCATGCAAAATATTAATAAAATCGTAATATATGCGCTTCAGAATTGCAATTCCATTGATGTCAACAGAGCTGATTTCCAGAAGCAGAGTGCAGTGGACATTATAGCTTGACAGAGGCATTTCATTATAACAGGAAACACAACTTTCTAGAGTTTCAAGAAAGATTGCATGAAAAGTAAAAAGGGATACATTCAGATGTGAGAGCTGCTTATAAATTCAATTTTTCATCTCTAAAGTAACTTCTGTCTAACAGTCCTATAGTGACAGCTCTTGTTTGAAGTTTAGCAATGCATTTTTTCCTGTCTGAGCAGATAGTAAATTCCTGAAATAATAACCTATCAAAGCTGCTGAAGTAAGTTGACAGGTCATTTCTATTTTTAGAATTATGCAACATGCAATGTTCTTGAACATAGTACTCAGAAAATGTTCATTATATTGAGGCACTTTGGAACATTTTTCCACTACACTCTTAGTAGCTCATCTTTGCTCTTAGTAAATGAATATAGTATCCATAATTATTACCACAATCAGATTACAGAATTGATTCCCTCTGCCTTCTCTTTCTGGACTGTGCTTTTGCAAGGTTCTGTGTATAATCTCACTGGAGAACTGTTCCTAATGGGCTGGAATGGTTGCTGAGTGAAGACCGAGCATGGTAGGAGAAATATGCACCAGACTGTGATTACCGGTAACCAATAACTTCCGTCTTCAGCTGAAGCAACAGTAAAGGGTTTTGAAGTGGTTGTTGTAAAGAATCCAATGAATCCACTTGAATCCCAGACTGAAATGGGATAAACATGGTTGCCTCATTGTAGGAAAGTTAAGAAGCTTTAGAGAGTGTGGAGCGGAGATTTACCAAGATGCTGTCTGGATTTGAGATCATGTCTTATGAGGATAGGTTGGGTCAGCGAGGGAGTTTCTCTCTGGAGCAAGGGATGACTAGGTAAAGGCGTATAGGATATTAGAGACAAAGGTAAATGGACAGCCGTGACCTTTTCCCAAGAAGGGAAGGTGTAATTTTAAGGTGATTGGAGGAAAGTCTCGGGGGGACGTCAGAGGTAGGGTTTTTTTTTACACAAAGAGTGGTGGTGCGTGGGGCACATTCCAAGGGTGGTGGTGGAGGCAGGTACATCAGGGACTTTTAAGAGACTCATGGATGTGATAAAAGGAAAACTGGGGGCTATGTGGGAAAGAAGGTGTTCGATGAACTGTTGCAGCAGTGTGTATTATCTACCAAGTGTACTACAACAACACACCAAAGTTCCTAAGGCAACACCTTCCAGACTCACGACCACCACCATCTAAAAGGACAAGAACAGTAGATACCTGGGAACACCACCACTTGGAAATCCCCCTCCAAGTCACTCACCATCCTGACTTGGAAACATATCGCCATTTCTTCATAGTTGCTGGGTTAAAATCATGGAATTCCTTCCCGAACAGCACTGTGTGTGTACCTACACTTCAGAGACTGCAGTGCTTTAAGAAGGCAGCTCATCACCACCTTCCCATTGGCAACTAGGGATGGGCAATAAATAATGGCTTGGCTGGCAACACCCACATCCCATAAATGAATAAATTTTTTAAAAATTAATCATGGAGTAGATTAAAATGTCACCATAACATCATGGGCCAAAGGGCCTGTACTATATTGTTCTATGTTCTACATTCTGTGTAAACACACTGTAGCAAATCTCATCGTCACTCAGGATCCTAGCCAGCTGAATGAGTCAGGTGCAGTGGCTCTGTAGAGAGTGCTGCCGCCTTATGATTCCCAGAACCTGAGTTTGATCCTCACCTCCAGCACTGACTCTGCGAAGATTGCACGTTCTCCTTGTAAGTACCCGGATTGTGCTGGCAGGGGCATTAGGTAGCTGGTGTAAATTATCCCCAGTGTAGCTGGATGGTAGGACAAGTAGAAAACAATGAAGTTTCTCTGGGCAAACAACAGGAATTCTGCAGATGCTGGAAATTCAAGCAACATACATCAAAGTTGCTGGTGAACGCAGCAGGCCAAGCAGCATCTATAGGAAGAGGCGCAGTCGACGTTTCAGGCCGAGACCCTTCGTCAGGACTAACTGAAGGAAGAGTGAGTAAGGGATTTGAAAGCTGGAGGGGGAGGGGTTGATGCAAAATGATAGGAGAAGACAGGAGGGGGAGGGATAGAGCCGAGAGCTGGACAGGTGATAGGCAAAAGGGGATACGAGAGGATCATGGGACAGGAGGTCCGGGAAGAAAGACGGGGGGTGGGGGGGTGACCCAGAGGATGGGCAAGAGGTATATTCAGAGGGACAGAGGGAGAAAAAGGAGAGTGAGAGAAAGAATGTGTGCATAAAAATGAGTAACAGCTGGGGTACGAGGGGGAGGTGGGGCCTAGCGGAAGTTAGAGAAGTCAATGTTCATGCCATCAGGTTGGAGGCTACCCAGACGGAATATAAGGTGTTGTTCCTCCAACCTGAGTGTGGCTTCATCTTTACAGTAGAGGAGGCCGTGGATAGACATGTCAGAATGGGAATGGGATGTGGAATTAAAATGTGTGGCCACTGGGAGATCCTGCTTTCTCTGGCGGACAGAGCGTAGATGTTCAGCAAAGCGGTCTCCCAGTCTGCGTCGGGTCTCACCAATATATAAAAGGCCACATCGGGAGCACCGGACGCAGTATATCACCCCAGTCGACTCACAGGTGAAGTGATGCCTCACCTGGAAGGACTGTTTGGGGCCCTGAATGGTGGTAAGGGAGGAAGTGTAAGGGCATGTGTAGCACTTGTTCCGCTTACACGGATAAGTGCCAGGAGGGAGATCAGTGGGGAGGGATGGGGGGGAGACGAATGGACAAGGGAGTTGTGTAGGGAGCGATCCCTGCGGAATGCAGAGAGAGGGGGGGAGGGAAAGATGTGCTTAGTGGTGGGATCCCGTTGGAGGTGGCGGAAGTTACGGAGAATAATATGTTGGACCCGGAGGCTGGTGGGGTGGTAGGTGAGGACCAGGGGAACCCTATTCCTAGTGGGGTGGTGGGAGGTTGGAGTGAGAGCAGATGTACGTGAAATGGGGGAGATGCGTTTAAGAGCAGAGTTGATAGTGGAGGAAGGGAAGCCCCTTTCTTTAAAAAATGAAGACATCTCCCTCGTCCTAGAATGAAAAGCCTCATCCTGAGAGCAGATGACAGATTCAATAAACTTCATAGCCTCCTTCCATGTCATGAGCAAATATGGAAATTAATTCATCTCTTTCCTATTTGATTTGAGAAATCCCGTATTAGAAAACCTCAATCTTGCCTGTTGGGTCTCACACTTTTGAACTGCTTCATCGATTGACTTGCCTCTCACATATTTAAACACACTTCTGTTTTATTTCTCCTCAATGGTCTCTCTATAACAGAGTTCCCAAACTTTCTTATGCCATGGTCCCCTACCATTAACCGAGGGGTCTGTGGATCCAAGGTTGGAAACCCCTGCTCTATAATTTTCCCCAAGTCTCATCCTGTTTTAGTTCATCCCAGTGAATCCTTCATCCACACCTTTACTATTTCTTGGTTTTTCCAATCCTAGACAACTTCCCTCACTCAGCATAACCTTGAAAGCATAAAAACTAATACTGCTCTGTAATAATTGTCACACTGTCTTGTTCACTGACAGACATTGGCGCCCAGTTCAGCAATAAACCAATTTTAAAATTCCCTCCATCTTCATTCCCCATGTATAATCTCATCAAAACCTATAACCCTCCCAAAAAAAAGGATTCCTCTAATTATAAACACGAGGCATTCTGCAGATGCTGGAAACCCAAAGCAACACAATAAAATGGAAGTACGGAAGTCGTCCTGTCCAAGACCGGAAGGAGCTGCAGAAGATCGTGAACACAGCCCAGCACATCAGACAAACCAACCTTCTGTCCTTGGACTCACTTTACACCGCACGCTGTCGGAGCAGTGCTGCCAGGATAATCAAGGACACGACCCACCCAGCCAACACACTTTTCGTCCCTCTTCCCTCCGGGAGAAGGCTCAGGAGCTTGAAGACTCGTATGCCAGATTTGGGAACAGCTTCTTTCCAACTGTGATAAGACTGCTGAATGGATCCTGACCCAGATCTGGGCCATACCCTCCAAATATCCAGACCTGCCTCTCGGTTTTTTTGCACTACCTTACTTTCCCTTTTCTATTTTTCTATTTATGATTTATAATTTAAATTTTTAATATTTACTATTGATTTGTACTCCAGAGAGCACGAAGAGCAGAATCAAATATCGCTGTGATGATTATGCGCTCTAGTATCAATTGTTTGGCGACAATAAAGCAAAGTTATTTAAACATGGAAGACACATTGCACAAACTAGTGGATTGCATATAAACCAATATGAGGACTTGGAAAGAGTATTAAAATATAGATCCAAATTACTACTCTCTTTTGGATCCCATGCACTTTTATAGTTTGGATTTTACCAGAAGTCTAAAATGCACTAAATGCATTGCGATTAATGATCATTCTAGTCACTTCTTCAAAGAATTTGTTGCAGTGGTGAGAACATTATGCGAGTGTACACCAATCCTTAAGTGAGATCTTGTACTCTGTTAGAAGCTTGATAGTTTGCTGATGACACAACAATTGTAGGCCATATCTCAGGTAATGATGAGTTTGAGTACAGAGAGGAAATTAAGAACCTGGTGGCATGGTGCGAAGACAATAACCTATCCCTCAACGTCAGCAATACGAAAGAATTGGTTGTTGACTTCAGAAGGAGTAGCGGACCGCACGACCCAATTTACATTGGTTGTGCGCAAGTGGAACAGGTCAAAAGCTTTAAGTTCCTCGGGGTCAATATCACAAATGACCTGACTTGGTCCAACCAAGCAGAGTTCACTGCCAAGAAGGCCCACCAGCCTCTTTACTTCCTGAGAAAACTAAAGAAATTTGGCCTGTCCCCTAAAACCCTCACTAATTTTTATAGATGCACCGTAGAAAGCATTCTTCTAGGGTGCATCACAACCTGGTATGGAAGTTGTCCTGTCCAAGACCGGAAGAAGTTGCAGAAGATGGTGAACACAGCCCAGCACATCACACAAACCAATCTTCCGTCCTTAGACTCACTTTATACCGCACGCTGTCGGAGCAGTGCTGCCAGGATAATCAAGGACACGACCCACCCAGCCAACACACTTTTCGTCCCTCTTCCCTCCGGGAGAAGGCTCAGGAGCTTGAAGACTCGTACAGCCAGATTTGGGAACAGCTTCTTTCCAACTGTGATAAGACTGCTGAACGGATCCTGACCTGGATCTGGGCCATACCTTCCAAATATCCGGACCCGCCTCCGGTTTTTTTGACCTACCTTCCTTTCCCTTTTCTATTTTCTATTTATGATTTATAATTTAAATTTTTAATATTTACTATCAATTTGTAATCCAGGGAGTGCAAAGCACAGAATTAAATATCACTGTGATGATTGTACGCTCTAGTATCAATTGTTTGGCGACAATAAAGTAAAGTAAAGTAAATGCTGGAGGAACTCAGCAGGTTAGGCAGCATCTATTGACATGAATAAACAATTGACGTTTCAGACTGCAACTCTCAATCAGGGACCGGAAAGGAAGGGGATGTTTTGCGTGTCTCTCTGTAATTCTAACTTCTTCAACTACCATTCGTGGCAATTACTTCACTGTCGTGATCCTAAGCTCAGGAATTTCTTCCTTAAATCTTTCCATCCCACTATTTCCATAACCTGCTTTAAAATATCCCTTACACTTTTCTTTCTTGGATCAAACTTAGCTTTTTTCATCTGTTCTAATAATGTCCTAAGAGGCTGAGTATCAATATCTGTGTAATTTTGCTTTTTGCTTCTTTGCATTGGGATGTTAAAATACTATATAAATGCATTATGAAGGTTCAATACAAGGTTATCAGCTTTGAAATAAAGGCATTATGTTCAAAATATAGGTGAACTGGGACTTTAGAAACTACTTTAGCTTCTATTTCATATTATCAAACAAAACAATCAGCAATTAACCCGAAAGCTGCTTTGTTCTCTGTTGTTCTCTGTTTGAAAGCAAACAATTGAAAGATCACATGCTATACATCTTTCACACTTTTACGTCATTGGGCAATTGAAACAATTATATGCTTCAAATCAATTAATTGTCCAAAAGAGACTCTCCATTGCATTTCACTACCAACTTCTAAACTAATCTCCTGAAGCTTCTTCATCACAATAAAAATAATCTCTGACCGTCTAATTGCTTTTGAGAATTGAAGAAACCACTGGAAATATCCCTTCAAACAGTTCAATTGGATGCATTTACATGGAAGAGAAATAAGTGGGCATGGGTGTTTCCCAAGCTGAAACAACAAAGTTGTTTGGCTCAAAAACCTTTTGTTAAAAGAGTCACCCGACACTTGCACTGCAGTCAAAACAAGAAATGGCAGGTTACCAGTCAATCCGGAAATTCCTGATTTCAGACAAATCCAATCATGCTCTGCTACTACTCTTAAATGGAACAACTAACTATCACAAACACAATTGTATTGGTCATTAATTTGGCATATTCTTTTAAATCAATGAATCTACAATTAATTAGGAAAATCACTTCTAAGTTTGCCTTTTTGAAAAGTTCAAGTGATCAAATTTCAGGAAGTGAGTCTGTGTTATCAGGCTGGAGACAAAGAGACTGGAAATGCTGGAACCTGGAGCAACACGCAAAAAGCCGGAGGAACAAGCAAGAAGCCGAAGTCTCAACACAAAACATTAACTGTCTATTTTCCTCCACATATCAGCCCAACCTGCTGAATTCCTCCAGCTTTGTGAATGTTGCGTCTCTTTAGGCTGACTTGTTGGCTCTAAGACCTTAAGGACCTTTGCCCCTTCTAGTCTACTCCGACATTTTACCATGGCTGATTTATTTTCCCTCTCAGCTCTATTCTCCTGTAACATCTTTGATGCCATCACTAATCAAGAACCTATCAACATCCACTTTAAATATACACAATGACTTGGTCTCCACAGCCATCTGTGGCAATGAATTCACCAACAGATTCACCACCTTCTGGCTCATAAAATTCCTCGTCACAAACAAGAGAAAATCTGCAGATGCTGGAAATCTAAGCAACACACACAAAATGCTGGAGCAGCCCCGCTGGCCAGGCAGCATCTATGGAAAAGAGTAGAGCCTGCCGGAAGATTTTGGCTCGAAATGTTGACTGTACTCTTTTCCATAGATGCTGCCTGGCCTGCTGAGTTCCTCCAGCATTTTGTGTGTGTTGCTTGAAATTCTTCCTCATCTCTGTTCTAAAGGGATGCCTTTGTATCCCAACATACAGGAGAAATCTTTAAGTCAATGCCCAATGTGAAATCCTCCTTTTACATCAACTTCACTGTCTCAAAATTATCCACCATATTAAACCCTACATCAGCAATGCAAGAACCAGTAATTTAACCCTATGTACAGTGCAAGGGTGCCTAAGACTTTGGCTTAATGCTGTGGTAATTTTATGTAATTCACTGTACAGCTGCTGTCGCAAAAAAAAAGCAAATCATATGTGAGCGATGATAAACCTGATTCCGATATGGGTCTCCATTGTGGACTGAGGGCGGGAAGGGGGCAGGGAGAGGGGAATCATGGTTGGGAAAAGGGGAAGGGACAGGGGAAGGAGCGGGAAGCACCAAGAGACATTCTGTAATGATGAATAAACCAATTGTTTGGAATCAAATGACCTTGCCTGGTGGCTTGGGGCTGGGTGTGTCTGCACCCACGCACCCTCTCCCCCGGTCACCATTCCCATACCCCTCCTGTGGCACTTCACCTTTGCCATCCCAACATCCTTTGATCCTGTGAGATTTACAAACTCATTCGCTGCCCCAGGTGGCAGATACAGTTCCGTGCAAAAACCTTAGGCACCTTAGCTATATATATGTGCCTAAGACTTTTGCACAGTACTGAATGTGAAAGAATTACTTCCTAGCTTCTACTTTTTTAAGAACTTCACCTTCAGCTGTCTGAGAAGATGGATTTGGGTCTGCTGCACTTCTGCACCAGTGTGGTCACATCACAATATCATGCAGATCCACAAATCAGTGTAATGTACTTATGGGGCTTCAGAGAGTCCAGGTATTTCAGCGGTAGAAGAAAATCAATGATGAAATATTGTACAGAGACAGCCTGTAACATTCCATGTTAGGCCAGTTTATTGGATGGCTGCATTCACAAAGTTAATCCTTGAACCCAAGATGTGGAAAGACATGTACAGCCGTTTATATCCAGCAAATGAATCTAAAGCCAGGAAGACATCATCCATCAATACTATCCACAGAGGTGTGAAATCACCTCCATAAGCACAAAGTCCTCTCCCTGAGCACAGGTTTAGAATTTAAAAATCCTCATGTTTAATGGTGCTGCCTGATGGTTTCAGTCCAAGGACCTTGCAATCCATTTTTAAGAAATCTCACTAACATAAGATTTCCTGATTATTTACTCATTACAAGGAAACATGTGTAAAGTGAATACGGTGCTTCCAAACACCACCACAGACACACTAGCTTAGAACAATACACAGCAATGCATTGGAGGAACTGAGCAGGTCAGACAGCATCTAGAAATGGGAATAAGCAGTCAACGTTTCGGGCTGAGACCCTTCTTCAGGACTGGCATTAGCGTATAAACTGTAGATCATTCTTCTTGGTGTCCTTAACTGTCATTGTATTTTGTGCTAACATTGAATTGGGTTTCACATAAATAATTTGTCTAACAAGATGATTAAAACTGCATTAGAATGTTTTAGAAGAGCTAAAATAGGATTAAGGCTGAAACCCTTTGCTGCATACTTGTTACAGAAGGGCACCAAACTGTCACGGTCTGGTCTGTGAAGTGCACATTCCAGTTCACGGTCCAGTCCATGGATTCCATATTCCGGCTATTCCTTTTTTCCCTTGTTCTGTTGGGCGCCCTAGTTGAGGCACCTGATTCTTGTTTTGGCAACATAAATAGCTCTGGGATCCAGTGATTCCTTGCTGGACCGTCCTCGTCAGTAACCTCGTCAGAATCCCCATCAAGTTAACCCGCCGCGTCGACGGCTTGCCACTTCTTGGAGCTTTTTCATGTCAAGATAAAAAGAGTCCATTGTTGTGTGGTTTCGTCTCTCTGTGTGTTCTCCTCTGCTGGGTAGGTCTGGCTGTTTGCCGCTAACCTGAGGGGGGAACGGTCTCAGTGTTTTGTGCCCTGTGCCTCAAAAGAGCTCCAACTCTATAACCTGTGTCCAAGGAGGAGCCCCAGCTCAGTGTTTTGTGTCCTGTATCTAAGTCAAGTCTGAGCCTAGTCCAAGTCAAGAGTCAAGTTCCAAGTCCAAGTTGAGAGTCAAGTTCCTAGTCCAAGTTGAGAGTCAAGTCCAAGCCAAGTCCAAGTCCAGTCCAGGCCAAGTCCGACTTCTGTCCAAGTCAAGTCCGAGTTCTAGTCAAGAGCCAAGTCCAGACCCAGGTACCGAGTCCCTGCCAAGACCCGAGTTCTGAGTCATGACCTGAGTTCCCTGTCAAGTTCTAGTCCCAAGTCCAAATCCAGGTTTTCCGGCTTGTCACTCTTCGTCTACCTTTGTGTTATCATTTTGTCCTCACTCCTTGGCTTCCCTAGCATTCTTAATAAATATAGTCCAGTTCCTAGTACTTCAGTGTCTGTGTCTTGCACTTGGGTCAATTTCAATCGGCCCCTTATGACACAAACTCTTAGCAAATAGCACAAAATAGAAGTAATTCAAGGGTCGGCTCGGGGGAGAGAATGCAAGGGACAGAAAAGAGGGCCCCCAGAAATAGAGTCATAGAACACTACAGCACAGAAACAGGTCCTTCAGCCATCCATCTTTACCCAGACTAGAGACCACAGGTCTCCATGCCCCTCCCATCTGTGTATCTATTCAAGCTTCTCTTAAATGTTATAACTGAACCCACACCTACCAGTTCCGCTGGCAGCTCATTCCACACTCGCACCATCCTCTGAGGGAAGTAGATCCCCCTCAGATTCTTAAGTATTTCACCTTTCACCCTAAACCCAGACATCTCAGGTTCTAGTTTCACCCAACATGAGGGGCATACAGTCTGCACACATTCACCCTATCTATATACCTCAGTAGGATCTCTGTTCATTCTCCAGTAATCCAGAGAATACATACAATATTACTGAAGACCCAGAGTGGGGAAAGAGGCTAGGAGAGGTGTTCTGCTTGCCAGGTTGTGGGAGGCGAGACAACAGAGATGTGGTGCTGAGACCAACTCAACCCAACTTTGGCAGCGTGTAGCAGGAGATGGCTGAAACATGAATGAAAATCCACACAACATGACGTGTTGACAGAAGAAATATTATGGTCTTACCATTGACAATCTGCCTCGTAACAACCACTTAAAATTAAGCTTCCAAAGCATTGTAATGAAAGTCCATGGAATCTGCAAGGGCTAAAAGCAAAGCTATCAAAATCAGAGATCATTGAGCATTAATGGGCGGAGGTTCCACTTCTTCACTCCAGGTAATTGTCAAGATCAAGACACTGAATATATTTAAGAAGGAAATTGGAGAAGGAAATAATTGTTTCAAATGGTGGAGCAACTCTGAGGGTTAAATAGCCCTCTATTGTTCTTAATTTTCAATTGTTTTAGTTCAATATTTTGTCAGTAAGGATGGAAATAGACATGATGAAAACGCTGATGAAATTATGCACGCTTCTGATGGTGGGAAACCTTCAGCCTTGCTGATGTCAACAGGAATTCAAATGCTCGCTCCAGTTTTGGAATGGGCGTACTTTTCCTGGAAATCAGCACTATTGGTTTGGCTATTTTTGCATAATTTATGCTTTAATCAATCAGATCTCTAAGCTGTTATTTCAAATTATGCCATTATTTGCAAATTTGCTTGTCATTATTGTTTGCACGATTTGTTTTTCTTTCTTGGCACATTGGGTGTTTGAGTCTTTTTTCAATGGATTCTTTTGTTTGTGACTGCCTGTAAGGAGATGAATCTCAAATCTGTATAATGTATGCACACTTTGATAGCAAGTATTTTGAATGCATACTTTGAACTTTGAAATTTATTGAAAATGAAGCACCCTTGGGCATCCCAAGATTACATGAGGCAATATAGTAAAGCTAAAATGAATGATTTTTACTTATTTCACATTTTTAGCACAGAATTCCCTTTTAACTACGCTAATTGAAATCACTCTGCACAGCTTGCAGTACTGAGTAACCTACTGCTTACAGCAGAAAACGCAGGAGAATTAGCCAGCTGCATCTACAGAATCACAGATCTGTAACAGTATTCCCTTTTGAAAGCTTACAGATGACACTGCAAGAGAAACATACTAGCCCGATATTGTAGGTTCTTTCTACGGAGAGGAAGTAGGGAGCCTCACTACTACAACTCTTCAGTCATTTAACGACTTCTGTCTCAGCCAAGAACAATGGAAGAGGATAGGACTTCCAAAACATCCACAGAATTTAATTAAAACTTACAGCAATTTCCTATTCATTCCGTAAACAAGAAATGTAAACAACGTAAATCTGTGCCAGCATCGCTGCTCTCTTCCAGATATCCTGCTGTTACCACCACTCACACTGCCTCCCTTTAGGAATGTTTACGCAAACACTGATTTTGCACATTCTCTACTTCTCTAACTTGCAGGCTGACATAAGTCTGCAAGCCCATTGTTCATGATGTTATCACCAATAAATTCGAACACCCCACGAAGTTAAACAAAGGCACATTGTGCTGCATCTCTGAAAAGTTATCCAGTCCTGGGATTTGTCATTTTAGGTTTTTAGTTTCAGGCAACTTAATATAGGCTCCATGAAATGTATGCAAGACCTAATTCTGTCTGCAGTTACTATTTCATGCTTTAAGTGCACGGGAAAACTGTTCCCCATAACATGATCTGCCACACTGCACAACTGGGGTAACTTACAGTGGAGTGCTGAAGTACATATAAAACATCTTTTAAAATCATCTCATGCTGCAGTTCTGCTTTGACAGATTAGCTACTTGTTTCAAACAGACGGAAACTCTATAGAGCTTACCTAGGAACAAGCCAGATACGTCGTAAATGAAATGGTCTTCTTACTATGGAAGCACTGAATCTCACATGCCCACAAACAGTTAATGAACCCAGTAGCTAAACTCCGACAATCTGGGAGTGTATTACTGTTATAAACAACGCAGAAGGAGACTTACAGTCAACCATTTAACAGTTAGTGAAGTCCACATTTTAAGCTGCAAATCTTGAATGAAGTGCATTGAAGAACAACTCACACAAAAGGCCACTGGCTATAAACTACAGCCTTTTTGACGGAAGCCCCTCCCCTGCTGCATTGTCATGAAAGGTCAGCATCTGACTGACAACCAACAAGTGCAATTCAGATATTTGAAACGACCGGGGGTCAGCTGGATGCAAGTCTGTACAGTCGACCCACCCATTTTAATTTACAGTTCGGGGATTGAGATGCAGACAAAAAGCCTACATATACAGGAAGATGTAAGATTCTGGGATTGCACTCACGATGTTTACTGTAATTATCTGTCACTCTTGCTGTTTGACTAAATTAATTTATTCATGTTTTAAACTTAATTATTTGATTGGATGGTACCCTGTAATCCACGAAAGTAGGAAAAAATGTTTTCTTTCTTTTTTAATCGTAATACATGGCTAAAATAAAACCTCTCTGATTCAAATGAACAATGCCAAGAGTGTAATCATCTCCCATGGTTGTTTCAGCAAATAGTGCAGAGATCATAGCAGGGCAGCTTCGGTCTCGGTGGCAGTGAGGTGTGAGCCCAGCTGTATTTTATAGGTGGACAGCAAAGAAGAGTCTGAAAGACAGGAGGTCGAGCTGAACAGCAAACTCTTAATTCTTAAGTTTGCGACATAAGCTGTTTATTCTAGGAATGGCATCACGTTTAAAGCGACTTTTCACCTTTAAAGCTATCATTAAACCACGTGATGATGTAAAACAGAAAGAGATATGCTGACATTTTAGAGTGAAGTGGGTTTGCTGATTCAAGTTTTACAGTGCAGTGAACAAAGTGTAGCTGAGGGGTTACTGAATAATAGGAGCAAGATGAAAGCAGAGGTCATTGGCAGTGCCTGCTTCTGACCACCTCTGCCTGGCACTTTCAACAAGTTTCTATAAGTAGTAATTCTAGTAGCTTTTAGAAAGTCAGTTTGCTCCTAAGAATGTTAAAGGAATGGGCCGAGTTGCAAGTTATTAAAATTCGGAACCCTAGGTACTAAATTTATAATAGAATCTGCTTCTCTAAGGCAACAACGAAAAAAATTACTTTACTTGTGGCTGTTAGTTCAGCTGAATTATACAGAGGAACTTGTTTCTAAATGTTACTCCTGCCCGAGGTCGTTTTATAGATAACTATGGATTGACCTGTACTTTCTCTGGCAATCACTGCAAGCACACCGTAATGTTTGACACTATCATTATTCCAGTTACTTTATTCTGTGCTCAACGCACACCTGTACTCGAGACCATAACCTGTCATATGTTTATTTTGACAAAGATATTTTATCTTTGAAACTATTTGAGACCAGAAGAGTTCTCTTTCAAATTCAGATTCATTGCAGTTTCCATTTGTTAAGAAAGATTTAATGTCTAGTTATTAAGGTGATCAGAAGTAATTGCTTAACATAGTCATATGATGTTTCTTAGTCCATTACGGTAACAGAGGCACTCGTTAAACAGATTTAATATGAACATTAATATTCACTGCTAAAGAATCTTGGAAAGATACCTTCGAAACTGTAGTTATTAAAATATTTGCCTGTTTTTGTCATGTAGAACTGAGGAAATATGTTATTCACTCAGGAATATAGTAAAAGACCACCATATGGGGTTTAAAAACCCAACAGAAAATTCATTCTAATACTTAAAACAAGGAGTGTTTAATTTGCAGGTAAGTTTTACCACTTCAGAAATTTTCTCCATTCCCCTGACTGTACATTAGCACAGTACAACTTAATAGTTTACACGTGCCAATTATTCACATCTAGGCATGATAGCAAATTATAGAGGATATTTGGCTCTGTGAGACATCACAATTAAACCCAGTCCTTCCGTTCCAATAGCTCAATGCCAGTTATCTCCTGTATGATCTACAGACTGCCAGTATTTTGCTGCGTAAGTGCCAACAAGCTTGGGATTACCAGCTTTACCTACAGTATGCAGTGTACACAAAGGGCCCAAACTTGCCAGCCACTCTTAGCCACTCTTTTACCAATTGCATTCTAATATTGAAATAGAGCACCAATTTGCAGCAATCTTCCACTGCTTAGAACTTGCATCACATTAGATCTGACACAGGAATAGTATCTTTGTTGATTTGAATGAAGAATAACTGAGAGAGACAAATATAAATATTAGGACAATTTACATTTTTGAATTAATTTAGCTTAGCAAATGATCTTATTGCTTTTAACCTGTTTTAAGTTTTGTGCTTCTGTTTAAGTTCAATTTTATGAATAATTTTAAAAATGTTTTATTTGATCTTTAATAGTTTTCCAATGTTTCTTTACATTCAGAAAAATGTACGATTTGACAGATTTAACAGTTGGCTAAGAATTAATTACAAGCTGCCAAAGACTTTTCAGCTGTTACATGTTCTGGATCCTTACTCAGATATCTATAGTCCTACTGGTGAATTGGGTGTTATCAATAAGGATCTGGATTACTCCTGTCATCTCTTAGTGTTATGCTGGTGTCAGCTTCTGGACAACACTTTACTCAATGCTTTACAGACTGGGTGACCGGTGTTCAATTCCCGCCGCTGCCTGTAAAGAATTTGTACGTTCTCCTCATGACCGCGTGGGTTTCCTCTAGGTGCTGCAATCTCCTCCCACAGTCCAAAGACATACCGATCAAAAAGTTAATTGGTCGTTGTAAATTGTCCCGTGATTAGGCTGGGGTTAAATCGGGGGATTGCTGTATCTCAATGAATAAACGATACCCAATAATAAATGCTATAGCAAAGGCCTGTGGCAAGAACAGGAAAATAGACACTAAAGGGAAACGGTGAGAATTAAATTAATTCTGAGACTGAGCTCAACCGTCGTGATCACGAGGATTCAAACCTTGGCCTTCCTGCTTACTGCAGGATTAAGGTGGTGATATGATCATTTTAGAATTTACAATTCATCAGAAATATGTTTGTTCAGATGGTCATTTAAAAATACCTGTGTCCACTTGTCACCTTCAAGGAGAAGAGCTGTAATTTCAGTAAGGTATGAACTAGGTTATGAGCAGAAACACAGTTCTAGCCATGATCAATGGAAATCTCAACCAGCCTCAAATTCCCACATTTTTGTAACTCAGAGCGAACAATGCTGACTGATAAAACAAAACACAGCAATGAAGAATCCTTCTGCATCTGAGTGTGATGGTATTCCTGACTCTACCCGAGACTGATGGTAGTGAAAACCGAGAGGAAGCTACTGGCACGATGAAGGAAGCCCTGAACACCGCCAGAGATGTTGCCCTAAATGCCAGCAGCACAAAGAGCAACTTGTTATTTTTAGTGTTTTCATTGTCTCAACCCAGCACAGATGGAAAGGAGCCAGCTGGATTTGAACTAGGGACCATTCATCTCCAAATCCAGTGCTGATGCCACTACATCACCAGCTGGCTACAGGACAATTTACAATGACCAATTAACCTACCAACCAGTACATCTTTGAACAGTGGGAGGAAACTGGAGCGATCACAGGGAGAATGTAAAAACTCCTTACAGACAGTAGCAGGATCTGAATGCAGATTGCTGGTTCTGTAAAGCATTCTGCTAACCACTACTGTAGCTGGTCCGATGATAGGAGGATGAGCATGTCTAAATGATGTTGGCCAACAATAGATTTGTAAGTCAATGCACATCTTGAAGGACAGACAGATCAATAAGAAGCAGTTGCATAACTGCAGTCTCCAAAGAGAGCAGGAAGTTCATTACTGCAGTCAGGTTAGGAGTTGAAAAAAAGCATGCAGGGGGTTATCAGAGTTGGAACAGTTGAGTTAAGGGCATACAGTATTCACTGACTACCCCAGTTTAATTCATACAGGTTACAACAGGGTTCCATACCTGAGAACTGTTCATAAACTGAATGTTCATATGTCAGAAATGGGAGCAGATAACTACAAAGATGGAAGAGCAAGCAGACAAAGGAACAGTGGCCACCAGCCAGTCTTACTGACTCAGTGAATGAGAAAGTGAGACTCTTTAGCAATCCCAGCTCCGCCTGCCTCAACCCTACACCCGACTGTTGTGGCTCAAGGGCCGGGAGTAGCCGAGGGTGGGGGAGAGAAGGCACACAGAAGAGCCCCATTCCTACACGGCAAAAGATGCTTGTGGCTCCAAATCTATCGCCATTGATCCTGCCAGACCGACAGACACTCATTCGTACATACAGGGTGTCCATAAGCAAGATATTCAGAACCTGGGGAGAACCTGTATTTGATTTCCTTTTCATGTATTTTGCAGAATTCACTTTAGTATTTGGCATGCACATTCCATTGCTGGTCTCAGATACGCAGAGTATTTTTTCAGTCTAATTTCATATATACACATTTTGAATCCAGTCAACCTTTTGGCCATCGTGCACTTCGCGAGTTTATGCATCAAACCCATTCCAGAAGCTTGGTCAGAAAGCAGAGTCTTAAGGAGGAAAGAGGAATAGCAAGGGAGGGAAAATCAGAGGAAGAGTCACAAAGCACAGGCTCACAGCCACCAGTGAAGCTTTATGTGGCTGGAACTTACAATAATATCCCATTTAACAATGTGGGAAAAGCATCTGTCTAAATCGGCAGTTAGAAAATATGTAACGATAAAGAGAAAGAAGATCAAAAGTTCGAAGTAAAATTATTATCAAAGTACATATATGTCACTGTATACTACCCTGAGCTTCGTTGTCTTGTGGGCATACTGAATAAATTCAAAGAATAATAACCATAATAGAATCAATGAAAGATCGCGCCAACTTGGGCTTTCAACCCACATGCAAAAAATAACAAACTGCAAATACAAAATGAAATAAATAATAATAATAACAATAATAATAAATAAATAAGCAATAAATATCAAGAACATGAGATGAAGTGTCTTTGAAAGTGAGTCCATGAGCTGTGGGAATATTTCAATGATGGGGCAGGTGACATTGAGTGAAGTTATCCCCTTTAGTTCAAGAGCCTGATGGCTGAGTGGTGGTAACTGTTCCTGAACCTGCTGGTGTGAGCCCTGAGACTCCTGTCCCTTCTTACTGATGGCAGCAGTGACAAGAGAGCGTGACCTGGGTGGTGGGGATGCTGCTTTCTCTGTGTAGATGTGCTCAATAGAGGGGAGGGCTTTACCCATGGTGGACTGGGCCATATCCACTACTTTCTGTGAAAACTTTCGTTCAAGGGCATCGGTGTTACCATACCAGGCTGTGTTTTACTCCTTCAACATTTATCTGCCTTTCTCATTAACAGCCTGCTTCAATATGCAAAACAATTTCTATTACCCTCCTTTACTTAAAAGTTGATTGTCACATCATCGTGTGGACGTAGTTGATTTTTTTGAATCAAAAACCATCATTACATCTTCCCTGATGATGGAACACCACTGAGGGGAAGAATCACAAAGAACGGGTTCACAGCCACCAGTGAAGGTTTATGTGGCTGGGAATGGCATTAATATCCCATTTAACAATGTAAGAAATGTATCTGTCTAAATCAGCAGTTAGAAAATATATAACAGTAAAGAGGAGTCAATTAAATCTCTCAAGACAGACCTCAAACATCTTCATCTGATGCACGATGAAGTCTGCAGATGCTGGAAATCTGAGCAACACACACAAAATGCTGGAGGAGCTCAGCAGCTTAAGCAGTATCTATAGAAAAAGCATAAGTCCTGATGAAGGGTCTCGGTCCAAATCACCGAGTGGTTACTCTTTTCCATAGATGCTGTCTGGCCTGCTATGTCCCTCCAGCAGTTTGCATGTGTAGCATCTTTCACTGGAGTTTTGCAGTATCACTGAACTTTGAAACTAATAAAGACCCTGAACTTACAGAGTCACAATTGCCCTCCAGGGTGTATGAAAAATCCTGAATCTCTCCTAATCTGCAACCAAAAATCTGGATTCCACCTCAGATCACATGGATTGGTATATTTAAACAGTAGGAAGAGCTGGAGTGAAAGCACAGTGCACTTTGTTGATGCTTGGGGAAAATAGTTTGGTGTCTCTTAGCACGTTAAACCTGATTTATTAACGAGTTGCAAGCTGAACGTTAGGAACTCAAATGGGAAACCGATCCCAGGGCAAGGCCATCAGATGTGTGTTCAGAAAGAACGATCAGTTATGGAAGATAAAGGTTAGAAATCCCTTTGAGATTCATGTGCACGACTCAGGCAAAAATGAATGTTTTCAGGACAGAGTAAGCAAAGAAATAAATGGAGTTAATCTTAAACAAATGATGCAAACCCACCAGAAGAGGTAGTGTAAAAGAAATAATAATTGGGAAAACACTAAACAGTTACCTTCATCTTAGAATCAGAATCAGGTTTAATATCACCAGCAGATGCCGTGATATTTGTTGTTATGCAGCAATACATTGCAATACATAATAATAAAAATGGTGAATTACAGTAAATATATATTTAAAAAGCTAAATTAAATAAGTCATGCAAAAAGAGGAAAATAAAGTAGTGAGATAATGTTCATGGGTTAAATGTCCATTCAGAAAACAGATGGCAGAGGGGAAAAAGCTGTTTCAGAAATGTTGTGTGTGTGCCTTCAGGCTTCTGTATCTCCTTCCTGATGGTAGCTATGAGAATGTCCTGGGTGATGGGGCGTGTTCACTTCTCACTGCTCATAATTTTGCAAAATGACTAGTATGATAAATCTTTTATCTATTTTTCAATTCCCCTGCCAACTTACCCTATCAGCGAGGTGATACGTTAGAGCAGTAGGTGAACAACGCAAAGATTGCAGCAGAACCATTCTGAAAGATTCTCTGGAAGCTGTACTAGCCATGGATATTTAATAATGTTTAAAAAATGTTATGCCATGTTAATATATGAAAATTGATGATGGTCTCGATTATCAGCATCCGGAACAGATCTGCGTCTGAGAGCAAGAAACAACCCAAGGTTTGGATGATTTATGTACCAGGCCAGGTTGAAAAGGTCAAGGTGATGGGACTGGAGGCGAGGGATGGGCTGGTTCAGCTCACTACTCCGTGATGTTTACTCGTCTCTGCGCTGAACTGAGTCTGTGGCCTGCATCGACTCCTGAATCGGCTGCAGTGATGCCTGGCTTCGTGTCTGTGACTCACTGCTGCGAACTTCAGTTCTGAATGCTATTTGCTTATTTTTACTGTTTGCACAATTTGTATTTTTTACCACACATTGGTCTTTTTTGTTTTGTGGCTGCCTGTACGGAGATGAACCTCAAGGTTGTATAAAGAATACACACTTAGATAATAAAGTGAACTTTGAAGACCCAGATCATCTACTGAGCAAACAGATACAGCATCTCCTAAAGACCTGCACCTCTACCACGTGGAAGGTCAAGGGAAGCATAGAAACATACAGCTACATTTCAAAGTCCCATACCAGTGTGACTTGGAAATGTACTACCATTACCAAATACTGGTGAGGTACCATCATTACCAAATGCAAATTCTTTCAATTACATCATTTGAACACCTTCCACACAAGGACTGCAGCATTTTAAGAAGCTGACTTATCTCTACCACTTCAAGGGCATTAAATAATGACTTTCTCAAAGAATAAAGACTTTCACAATGTCCTGTGAAATTAATGAAACATTGGGCACCTTTAACTCTGCATTCACCAATGCAGAAACTCGTTAAGACCTGTTTTCTCAACCAGTGCTGCAAATCAATAAAGGTTGTCTGATACAATTGATAGAAACAACAAGGGAAACTAGCTGCATGTGACAAAATGTATAAAGTGGGAGCAAAATAAAGCTCCAGATGTGTCCTTCAAAAAGAAACCTCTTTGACATAAAAAAACTACATTTTACATGCTTTTAAATTCATGAAATATAACAAGGAATTGTATAAGAACAATGATTGAAAGTGATGTAGCTCAATGTGCAGAAATAGCTTCTGCACATAAAAGGCCACCCTAATAACCACTGAACGTCTGTAGGCAGTTGACACTTTTACACTTTACAACATTTATGGGTAGCAAAACTAATGATCGTTTTTGATTTAAAAAATAAACTACGGCCACGCGATGGAGTGACAATTAATCATCTTTAAGTAAAAGAAGCTAATAGAAATTGCATATTGAAGCAGACTGTTAATGAGAAAGGCAGACACATGTTGAAGGGGAAAACTACAGCCTGGTATGGAAACACAAATGCCCTTGAACAGAAAATCCTACAAGAAGTAGTAGATGCAACCCAGTCCATCACAGATAAGGTGCTCCCCACCATTGAACATGTCTACACAGAGCGTGGTCATTGAAAGCAGAATCCATCATTGGGGACCCCTACCACCCAGAACATGTTCTCACTTCACTGCCACCCGGAATGAGGTACAGGAGCCTCAGGACTGACACCAACAGGTTCAGGAACAGTTGTTACCCCTCAACCATCAGGCTGTTGAACCAAGGGAGATAACTTCACTCAACTTTACTTGCCCCATCATTGAAATGTTCCCACAGCCTATGGACTCACTTTCAAGAACCCTTCATCTCATGTTCTCGATAGTTAATGCTTGCTTACTTATTATTATTATTTCTTCCTTTTTATATTTGCACAGCTTGTTGTCTTCTGCACAGTGGTTGAACACCCAAGTTGTCATGGTTGTTCATTGATCCTATTATGTTTTTTGGATTGATTAAGTATGCCCACAAGAAAATAAATCTCAGGGTTGTATATGGTAATGTACAAGTACATTGATAATAAATTTACTTTGAACTTTGAACGTTGAAAAATGTACAAGAATTGGTGTCAGGGAGTCAGGCTGTAAGATTACAATTTGCTTATTTTCCTAGATCATTTAGGGGTATTTAAAGACAAAATAGATGGAATTTTTTTTGGAAAATTCAGAAAACAGGGAGCTATGGGGATGAGGTCTGGAACAGATCAGTTATGATCATATTGAATTCGAGGGCAAGGCTGAGGGGCCCTGGTCTAGTTTGAAGTCCTCATTTTCTTGTTCCTGTAAGGACAGCACAGAAAGCAATGGGCTAAAAGTGCTCTTTCTGTTTCATTAAGATCTATCGCCTTGTGTGCAGATATTCAATAATTTATACTGCATTCTCATTGGCACAATTGTTATCGAATCTTTCTACCTTGTGGACATGATGCCTTTATCCAGAGCATCTGCTGCGACTGTGCAAGTTATACTCGCGCCATCCTTTCCAAGGCCAGAAGGTGAAGAAGAGATGGATGTGGAAGAACTATAGTCAATAGAGGGCAGGAAAAAGATCAGTTATAAAATAAATTGCTCACAGCCTTTTCAAAGCTGTTTTATAACAATAAATATACATTTACATTTGGAAAGATAAAAGGAAGAACCTGTGTACCTTTCAGACTTTAATCTTTCGTTATGTCCTTCCTCAGATATTCTGACTTCAGTGTTTGCACATGGAGTCAGCAGAAACCCATCTTCTTTCACATCTGTTAATGCTTTGAGGGACCTACCTTCTCCAGCTGTTTGTTCAACTTCAAAGAGAAAATCATTTTCTAATTCAGAGTTTGACAAAGGCTTTTGTTTTGTGGGCATTTGATCGACTCCAGTCAAACACTCTGTTGGGAAAATATTCATCATATATTCCTGTTCATCAGCATTATTTTGCAGGCTGCTTTCTGGTGATTTTCTGGTGTGCAACAGGAGCAGGTGTTCAGCTATGCTGCTAGCTTCTTTGCTTTCAATAACCATGGAGTCTGTAGGTCGTGTTTCCTGAGACGCAGCATGTCTTTTATAACCTGTGCATTCAGCTGGGACCATCTCTTTCTCCTCTGCTACTGGGACTTCATGATTTCCTTGATCAAAATCCACCTTCAAACTTATCTTCTCTTCACAAATGCTTTGGGAAATTTGACTATCATATGCCTGTAGTTGCTCATTGTCTGTAGATGTTGTCAATAAATTGTTCATTTCCACAGCTTCGGAAGAGGTCATATGGCAAAGAGGAAACATCTTGGAATCTTTTCCAAAGGTCACGTCTTGTCCCATACCTCCCATACTATTTGTGTAAACACTTTCTTTTCCACTTGTGGCCAGGGACTCGTGTCTCTCACTGTCATATCTTTGGCTTAAATTATCCTCTTTAATTATTTCTCCAGAATGCAAGGAACTCGAGGCATATTTATTGATTTCAGGAATTATGGCTTCAGGGCAATGTACATTTTCAGGGTTTAGGTTTGCTTTTGTTTCAGTAACAGATAATTGGTGAGATTCACTAAGGCAACTGTTTTCAGTCTCTTGAATTTCATTCCCAGTATCAACACTAGATAACAATGTTACACTTCCTGGGTCAACTGTATTAACAATGAATGCATTTTCTCTGCTTATTTTTGTTTCATCTTTACACATTATTTGTTCAGTGCCAAGGCTGAAATCCAATAACTTATTTTTGTCATCCTCTATGCCAAATTCCTGAGCATTTGATATCAGTTCTACAGTTTCTTGGGCTGATACACTCTCTGTGAGAATCAGTCGATCAGTTGCTTCTTTAATCTCAGTATTACAGGCTTCCTGTTTCTCATTTTTAAAATCCACTGATGTTTCCTCGACTTTCACTTCTTCAGAGTTCTGAGGCATCAGGGTCAGTTTAGAGGTTTCTGAGGATTTTCTCTCACCATCCATTTTAAGTTTGCTTGCATTTTCTTCAAATATCTTTTCTTTTAGGTCTCTAAAGTTGATTTCATTCTTATCACCTTCTGGAGTGGAGGCCAATAAATGATCATTCTCAGTATCCAGCTTGTGAATCTGCAGGCTGGGTGGCAATTTTATAGTTTCTGAGGTTGTAGCAATCTCTGCTTTGGTGTCCAATGCATTAATTTCTGACATGTTCCACTTCTGCTGTTCAGAAATGCAGTTGACATCTGATAACTTCTCCATACAGTCAATTTTGTCCTTTTTGGTAGGGCTGAGTTGT
The DNA here is from genome assembly GCF_963921235.1 of Mobula hypostoma. NCBI lineage: Eukaryota > Metazoa > Chordata > Chondrichthyes > Myliobatiformes > Myliobatidae > Mobula > Mobula hypostoma. The sequence goes on from NC_086115.1 coordinate 53,571,481, forward strand.
ATCATTGTGGTGTTGTCTGGATGTGAATTATCTTCCGTACAATCCTCACCCTTGCTGGCTTCTGTATGCATTCTGCTGCTACCTTGATCACAAGTGGAAACTATTGGTTCAGAGATGTCAGAGTCCTGAAATGCTGTTGCCAACTTCATACTTTCAGGGATTATAATATTTTCCAGAGCATTCTGTGAGCTTTGCACAGATTTTCCATAAACTCTTTCCTCTTCACTTGCACAGCTGCATACCATCTGCAGCTGGCTACTTAAAGCTGATACCTCCTTCATGTCTTTTACATCAGGGGTCTGAGTATGAGACATTGAATTAATAGTTTCTGAAAAGAAATTATTTGCATGCTCAACATTGATGTTGTCCAAGTTTTCAGGTTGATATTCATTAATTAATCCTTTTACAGTCTCTGGCAAAACAGCTGATTTAAGTTCCTGTGCACAAGGTGCCAATTGCTTATTGACCAAGTCTTCAGTGTCTTTTATACTTATTTTTGATACGTGCATGTTTTCCTCCTGAATATTTTCATTTGAATCGTTTTTGACTACGGGTTCCTCTTTTAGATTTCCACAAAAATTTAATGTCTCTTTTTCTTTCCCTTCAAGATTCCGAGGCTTGTCTGTCAACTCCAGGGCTCCCGTGTGTACAACATCCTCAGTAAGTATCTGACAGCTCCAAATATTGCCTTCAGAAGCATTGTTTTTCATTCCATCAGCAGCACTTTCCCATTCTTCACTAAAAACTGGCAGTAAAATTTCTTCTGGAGACTGTTCAGGGACTTTTGAAAGAACAATATTTTCTTTAACTGCCTGATGCCTCCAAAAGTTTTCCTCATAGACATGTCCTTTTGCCTCACTATTACAAAATTGCTGCTGTTCGTCAATGAAGTCAGATAATATTTTTTTCTCTTCTGATGTCTCCTGAGTCACAACAGTGGGAATTAATTCTGTGGTCTCCAAGGGGGCATCTAATGCGATCGTTTGGAAGCCTTGTATATCTTCTTCCTTCATTTCATCACTGCATTTTTTAAACTCTGGTACCTCTTCCTTTGTCTGCCTTTTATGGTAATGCTCTGAGCTAGCTGGGACTTCCATGGTTGGTGGGGAGGTTACGTTTTCACTAACACTCATAACACAGCACACTTCATCTTCGGGGGTTCGTTCCTCTGTTGGACCATTGTGTTCATCAATGAATCCCAGTGATGTCTCAGTTTCCAGAGGAATGGAAAGCTCCTGCACCATGCTGGTGGATTCGGGGGAAGAGGTTTTCCTATCCTCTGGAACACCACTCATAGTTTCAGCAGAACAATTTGTTGCATTTCCACCTGTTTGCTGATGCCCGATGTCACAATCAGAATGAATCGAGCTCTCCCTCAATAATTCAGTGTGAGGATAAAGATCTTTCAATCCTATCATTGTGAATTCTGGAGTATTTTCTTCATCTTTCTGAAAACCGCCTACATTTTCTTCACCGCAGTCATCCTCTATTCCTCTTGTGGATATTTGACGTTTTCCATTAACATCAAAACTCGAAAGTTTCTCTTTCATTTCAATTGTACTGGAATCCTGAAGTGATTTCATTGATGCTGCAATATTCAGGTTCAAACTATTTTCCATGTTTTCTGCAATAGTCGGAAAGCATGGTATGTTATCTCCTGCCACTCCCTGTTTTCTTTTCTCATCCATACACTGATATTCATTGCTGGATCCAATTATTGTTTCTTCTAGATTTGCCCTACCATCATCCTGATAGCTGGCTGGAGAGCTCCAGGCTTCTGGGGCTGAGATGTTTACAGAATCACTGAAAAGACTTACTTTATCGGCATCATAGAATTCCTCTTCTATCCCACTTTCTGCCTGTTGTCTGTTGACCCATGGTAATGGAACATTTTGTTCCTCTACATCAGGTTTCTCTGGGTCAATTGATAAATCCATGGTTTGCAGAGGATTATCATTTTCTGCTGGTGTTTGGGACTGCTCTAAGTTCTGTTCAGGAAGCCCATTTTTGAATTCAGTGTCAGAAATTAGTTGCTGCTCTGCAGAATGGCAAGAGCCTAATGACACCTCTGTTTCTGTTGTGGCATCCTCAAGATTTGGTGCTAATCCTCTGCTTATTGATGGTATTATATCTTCAGGACCTTCTTGGAGTTCCTCATCAACCTGCTGTTGTGTTTCACTGCAGGATTTCTGGTTTTCACCAGTGAATGTCACTAAAGTTTCTCTCAGTCCTTTGCCAACAGGATGATCAGAGACAGTCCGCAGCTCCATCCCTTCTGGCGTGGCATCACCATGACCAATCTGAAAGCTGTGTACCTCCTCTTTGAAAATACTTGCTTCCATTTTCCCTTGCATGGTTTCCTGTTTGTCAGAATAATTCAGAGTCAACTTTTCATTTTCTGGAGCCATTGAACCAAAGTTCTGTGTTGTGGTAGATAATTCCTCATTGGGTTGTGAATCAACTGGGCCACTGTTATTACTGGCTTCTGACTCGTCCTTTTGCTTTTGCTGTTCTATGAGGCTAAACAATGTTTCTCTAAATTCATTTGAATTGGTTTTCTCTAAGCATGGTGGCAGATCCATGCTTCTGGTAATAGCCTTTTCAGTATCAGTCTGAAGACTCTGAAAATTTTCTTCACAACCTTTTTCTTCGGTTACCTCGCATTGTGGCTGCCACTGTTTGTTACCATTTTGTATGAGTAATTCCTTCTGTTCCATTCCATTGGGATTAATTGGTAATTCAGTAGCTTCTGAAATTAAAACATCTTCCAAGGGTTTCTGAAGATTGTCTGAATCCTTTTCACTGCTTTCTTTGAACTCACTTTCACAAACATAATGTTGTTCATGAGCAAAAGTCTCTGTTAACTTTTTCTTAATCGGAACATCCTGACTGTTCAGTTCCCCATCTGTGTTTGCTGACAGCACGGACACATTCGCCTTAGTAGTCTTTTGCCACTCCTCACTGACGTGAGGCTCTCCATTGAGTTTCGGTGAGACCTCATTCACTCCCACACCAGCAGCCACTCGAGAGGCTGGCACTGATTCCACTCTTTCCAAAATCACACCTTGCCCGTCAGTCTGAAAGCTGCGCTCTTCTCCGACGGGCTTTGCTTTGATTTCTGCCTGTGTTGCTTGTAGCAAGTTACCATGGCTTAAACACTGTTCACCTTTTGCGTCTGCTGAATCAATAATTTGAAAAGCAAGTGGTAAGTGCCCCATTTCTGACAACAAAGTATGTTCCATAGTAGCTGAGGGGCTGCATTCACTTCTTTCAGCCTCTTTCCCTTGACTTTCATTGCTACATGTCTGCTCACTACTGTCAGCCTTTGACGACTCCTCCACTTCAGCTGTACCAGGAACACCCAAGCCAGCTGGCAACTGCAAGCCTGCTGGGATTATAATATTCTTTATCATCTGAATGTTGCTCCGATCTTTTTGACAGACTATTTCTGCAGAGCAAGCTGATGTTTGCTCTGTGAAATTACTGAAATCTAATAGTTTCCTTGCTGTTGGCTCTATTGAATCACAGTCTTGATGGCTGAGCAGTAAATCCTTGCTTTCTGGAACGTTGGAACTTTCCAACATCGTCTGCAAGTTACGTTGGGGTTCTTCAGAATGCTCCTCTAACCTTTTGCTGGCAGGCGCTTGCTGATTATCAGTGGCAGCTGAGAAGGCTTCTTCCTCGGTAAATGTACCAGGAACACATGAATTAGGTGGTGGCTCCTCATGTATGTTCCCTTTGCAGATGTTCTCTTTTGGTGTACTGTTGTCTATCTGCTGTTGCTCTATGCTGAGAACCAGCATTTCATTTATAACCATTGTGCCAGGTGTCTGGCAGCTTGGGGTCAGCTGAAGAATGGTTGGGAGGGTCTTGTTTTCTACGTCCAGGTCCTTCTGCAAACACAGCTCCTCGCAGAATTCACTCTTTGTCTTATTTATGTTTGCTTGTTTTTCAACGGAAAACTTTGGATTCAGTGTACCTTTTTTCCCTTCATTTAAAACAGAATCCTGAGAGCCTGGAGGCAGACCGGTGCTAACTGACAGCGGCTCATCTTCCTGACCAGTTTCAAGACTTTTTACAGACCTGTCATCTCGCTTTTCTGCTCCGCAGGCTGGCTGGCTGTTCTGGAAATCCTGCAATGCCTCTTTCTCTTCAGCAAGCTCAGAGTTCTGACAACGTGCCAGAGTATTCGTTTTTGGAAAAGAATACTCTTCCGTGTCACCCTGCACACTGGATAAAATGTCTTCAGGAGCCGTTGTGGGGTTTTCACTACCTTGTGCTTGCTGGATGTCAGCACAGCAAAAATCTAATGGTTTATCTTGGGGTTGCTCTGAAGGAGTAACCTGAACACTCAGGGATGATTTGGTTTCCTGAATATCCTCACAAACATTTCCTTTTGAATCACTGGTACATATCGGCTCTTTGCTATTTGAAACAGAACCTTTCTCTGTTGATTCCAGTGCTACAAGGTCTTGCTGGATGATTGGAAACACATGATTTTCCACCTGCATTTCAAGACTGTTCAAATCTCCTTTAGGAGAAACCGTTTTTGATTCCAGATTGCATTTCTGATCTTGTTCATGGTCGCATCTGAGAGCCACAAGCTCATCACTCGCTCTCTCAATATTGAGGTTGTGCTGGACTGAGGGCAGCACGGTGTTCTCCATCCTATTTGCAAAGTCAAAGGCACCTTCCGTAAAGCTTTTTACTTGCTCTTTCGAGTCTGCTTTCTCCTGTTCACCATTAACTGGCAGCAGTATTACGCTCAGCTTAGCAGGGTCAAAATCTGATGTGCTGATGGAAAGTAATTCCATGCTGGTAGGAACTCCGGTGTTGTCCAAAAGACTGCAGTTGTCTTCTTTATCCTGACATGTTTGATGTTGTTCCATTTCACAACACAAACTCAGCTCAGTCCTGTTCAACGCCTCTCCGTCTGATGAATTTAATGTGTATCTTGAGACTGATGTAGAGCCGCCGCCTTCTCTGTTGCTGACCCCTGGCAGAATATATGTTTCCTTTAGCTCGGTGACCACTGGGGCAGTCAGCTGCACACTCCCAGTTTTGCCTCGAGAGTGACTGACATCACTGTGACCTGCAATTGCTACATTCTCGGCATGTTTTTCTAAACTCGCTGGTGTCAGATACGTCGGGTCTTGGGTTTCCATTATTAACAGATTGCTGTGGCCATCTGTGCTTTTTGTACGATTTTCTTCTGTGATGGATCCTTTGGATCCTTTGCATCCTGGGACTGGCCACACCAGGCCAGTCTGAGTCTCTTGGGCAGGTAACTGATCTCCCCCAGCTATGCCCTGTGGGGAAGGATATGAGCCTTGCTCGTCTGCTTCGTCCAGCTGTTCACCATGATGCAACAGATCTGACAATGTATCCTCAGCTACACTCGCTGCAGTCTCTCCTTCTGCTGATAAAGAACTGGAGTTCAGACTTTGGGCTGTATCTGTTGTCCAAACAGTTTTAGTCTCGTTGACCCTATTATTTACTCTCAACGTATCTTTTTCAAAAACAGCATCATCCAGTAAAGACCACAAGCTATTTTCACTTTCAGCTGATAAAGGGGACTTAAGATCTGTTGTAATCTGAAGATTTGCTTTATCTCCACATTGTGATGGTGAATTCCTTTGTCCAACTAGAATTTCTTGAGATGTTGAACTGAAATTGTTTTCAGCATCAGTTTCGGGACACTGGCCGTCACTCTCTCCTAATCTGGGGCTGTCGACAGTGGAAAAGTTTGACAATTACACACAACGATGCCAAAAGAAAGTCTAATGAGCAAAGAGACGGCAGTTCATTCAGTTCACATGCAGTAGATTTAACGTGCTGAAGCCAAGCACTGCATGCAGTGAGACAGTGATTAATTCAATATTAAATTAACAGCTTCCTTACTATCGTAACTGCAGAGTCCCGTTTCTCAAGGCCAACAGAATTAGACGATTAGTAATCAAACTGGTTTTATTGAAAACTGAGAAATATCACATTAAGGAATCAGACATGTCTTGGATCATCATTAAAATTATGACAAAATGATTTTTCTGCAATAGTTGATTAAAACTCTTTTCCCATCTATTTTTCCCCCAATGGCTGCTGCTCTCTCTCCCTTTTCATCCCGTGAAATAAAACATGTGAAGGAGGGAAAGCCGGAATACCAGATATTTTTCAATGAAAACAGAAAAGTAGGAAAATCTTACTTCCATCTCACTATAAAGGACAGCCAATGTGCCCAGTATTTCCAGCATTTTTTTTTGTTTCAGATTTCCATGAAACATAATATTTTGCTTGATATTCCTGTATTATTAATAACAGACCCATCTAAGAAAGGATTGGTAAGAAAAAGTATCTCCCACCCATTAAAGTCACATTGGAACTTCATTAATTCCAAACAATTCATTGCGTATGTAATATTTTCTGTCACGTCAGCCCTAATAATTAAGGGGTGGGGCAGAAGCATGGCAGAAATCTTGGTAATAAAGATGTCCTGTTATTTTAATGGCAGTATTTCACTACACCTTTCTTTTGTTTCTTGTTTAACAGCTTGGCTGGTTGACAGGAGGAAAAGCTCAATTGCAGAAGGTAATAGCCCCCAGGTTATCGGTTGGGTAAGTAGAGGGAAGCATCAGTGGAGGGTTCTTAGGCTGAAGAATAGAGAATCAAAGCTCTGGATAAACATCAAAGAGGAAAGTGAGAGAATTTTTTTAATATTCTGGCAGCAGTTATCATTTGGCTGCAGGAGGAGCAGGACTGCCAGCTTAATGCTCCAGGGTTCCGATGTTTCAGACGTGATAGAGGCAGAGGAATGAAGAGTGGCGGGGGGGTGGCATTGCTAGTCAGGGAAAATGTTACAGCTGTGCTCAGGCAGGACAGATTAGAGGGCTTGTCCACCGAGGCCATATGGGTGGAGCTGAGAAACAGGAAAGCTATGACCACATTAATGGGGTTGTATTATAGACCACCCAATAGTCAGCGAGAATTGGAGGAGCAAATCTGCAGAGAGATAGCAGACAACTGCAGGAAACGTAAAGTTGTGATAGTAGGGGATTTTCCACATATTGATTGGGATTCCCATACTGTTAAAGGTCTAGATGGGTTAGAGTTTGTAAAATGTGTTCAGGGAAGTTTTCTAAATCAATATATAGAGGTACCAATTAGAGAGAATATAATATTAGATCTCCCGTTAGGAAATTAGTTAGGACAGGTGACAGAAGTGTGTGTAGGGGAACACTTTGGTTCCAGTGATCATAACACCATTAGTTTCAACTTGATCATGGATGAAGATAGATCTGGTCCTCGGGTTGAGGTTCTAAACTGGAAAAAGGCCAAATTTGAAGAAATGAGAAAGGATCTAAAAAGTGTGGATTGGGACAGGTTACTCTCTGGCAAGGACGTGATTAGGAGGCCTTCAAAGGAGAAATTTTGAGAGTGCAGAGTTTGTATGTTCCTGTCAGGATTAAAGGCAAAGTGAATAAGAATAAGGAACCTTGGTTCTCAAGAGATATTGGAACTCTGATAAAGAAGAAGAGAGAGATGTATGACATGTATAGGAAACGGAGTAAATAAGGTGCTTGAGGAGTATAAAAAGTGCAAAAAATACTTAAGAAAGAAATCAGGAGGGCTAAAGGAAGACATGAGGTTGCTTTGGCAGTCAAAGTGAAGGATAATCCAAAGAGCTTCTACAGGTATATTAAAAGCAAAAGGATAGTAAGGGATAAAATTGGTCCTCCTGAAGATCAGAGTGGTTGGCTATGTATGGAAGCAAAAGAAATGAGGGAGATCTTAAATGGGCTTTTTGCGTCTGTATTTACTAAGGAAACTGGCATGAAGTCTATGGAAATAAGGCAAACAAGTAGTGAGGTCATGGAACCTATATAGATTGAGGAGGAGGAGGAGGTGCTTGCTATCTTGAAGCAAATCAGGGTAGATAAATCCCCAGGACCTGACAGGGTATTCCCTCGGACCTTAAAGGAGACTAGTGTTGAAATTGCAGGGGCCCTGGCAGATATATTGAAAATGATGATATCTATGGGTGAGGTGCCAGAGGATTGGAGGATAGCTCATGTTCTCCTGTTATTTAAAAAAGGTTCTAAAAGTAATCCAGGAAATTATAGGCCGGTAAGTTTGACATTGGTAGTAGGTAAATTATTGGAAGGAGTACTGAGAGATAGGATCTACAAGTATTTGGATAGACAGCGACTTAATAGGGAGAGTCAACATAGCTTTGTGCGTGGTAGGTCATGTTTAACCAACCTATTAGAGTTTTTCGAGGAGATTACCAGGAAAGTGGATGAAGGGAAGGCAGTGGATGTTGTCTACCTGGACTTCAGTAAGGCCTTTGACAAGATCCTGCATGGGAGGTTAGTTAGGAAGATTCAGTCACTAGGTATACATGGAGAGGTGGTAAATTGGATTAGACATTAGCTCAATGGAAGAAGCCAGAGAGTGGTAGTGGAGGATTGCTTCTCTGAGTGGAGGTTTGTGACTAGTGGTGTGCCACAGGAATCAGTGCTGGGTCCATTGTTAATTGTCATCTATATCAATGATCTGGATGATAACATGGTAAATTGGATCAGCAAATTTGCTGATGATACAAAGATTGGAGGTGTAGTAGACAGTGCGGAAGGTTTTCAAAGCTTACAGAGGGATTTGGACCAGCTGGAAAATGGGCTTAAAAATGGCAGATGGAGTTTAAAACAGACAAGTGTGAGGTATTGCACTTTGAAAAGACAAACCAAGGTAGAACATACAAGGTAAATGGTAGGGCACTGAGGAGTGCAGTAGAACAGAGGGATCTGGGAATACAGATACAAAATTCCCTGAAAGTGGCGTCACAGGTAGATAGGGTCATAAAGAGAGCTTTTGGAACATTGGCCTTTATAAATCAAAGTATTGAGTATAAGAGTTGGTATGTTATGGTGAGGTTGTATAAGGCATTGGTGAGGCCGAATCTCGAGTATTGTGTTCAGTTTTGGTCACCAAATTACAGGAAGGAAATTAATAAGGTTGAAAGAGTGCAGAGAAGGTTTACAAGGATGTTGCCGGGACTTGAGAAACTGAGTTACAGAGAAAGGTTGAATAGGTTAGGACTTTATTCCCTGGAGCGTAGAAGAATGAGGGGAGATTTGACAGAGGTATATAAAATTAGGATGGGTATAGATAGAGTGAATGCAAGCAGGCTTTTTCCACCCAGGCTAGGGGAGAAAAAAATCAGAGGACATGGGTTAAGGGTGAGGGAGGAAAAGTTTAAAGGGAACATTAGGGGGGGGCTTCTTCACACAGAGAGTGGTGGGAGTGTGGAATGAGCAGCCAGATGAAGTGGTAAATGTGGGCTCACTTTTAACATTTAAGAAAAACTTGGACAGGTACATGGATGAGAGGTGTATGGAGGGATATGGTCCAGGTGCAGGTCAGTGGGACTAGGAAGAAAAATGGTTCGGCACAGCCAAGAAGGGCCAAAAGGCTTGTTTCTATGCTGTAATGTTCTATGGTTCTATGGGCTTTCAGTACCCTAATTGTAGAGATGGTGAGCCGATGGCAACTGAGTCAATTAGTGCTTTCAAAGGGGAATTGTACTGGCACTTAAGTGAAAAGTGCGGGAGAAAAGAACTAATGGGTTTGTGCTCCTAGATGCTGGCGGCATGGATTAGCTGACCCGAATGACGTTCCTCTTTACTTTCAGATTCTATGCTTCTATGTTGAAATCCTGACGATTAGGAAAGAATGTTTTGGAAGGGGGAGACATTGGTAAACAATAATAGGAAGGAAAGTTACATAGTTATATGTTATTTAATCTCTAAATCCAAATGCAAGGAATCATGTGGCCCACTTCTTTGTTTGTTCATATTTATGTTTCAGAATGGGTTGGAATATTAAATCCTAAGTTCTCAAAATTCTAGGTGAAGCAGTTCAGTGCGGAGCCTATGGACTAGCTCCATATGAAGTCATAGGATCAGGCTGAAGCTGTGTCAGTCCTGGATGGACATCTGTACCATATCTGAAATAGATAAAGTCACCTTGATGAACTGAGGTGACTTTGTGCCTTGTAAGTTGACTGGTGTCCACCACAGAAACTAAATTGACAATGCCTTCTTTTGCCGGTTTTTAACCAACATTTCTATGGCTGCTATGGATACTGATGAAGGCTCTCGGCCCGAAACGTTGACTGTTTGCTCTTTTCTGTGGATGGTACCTGGCCTGCTGAGTTTCTCCAGCATTTTGTGTGTGTTGATTTCTATGGTTAACAAGATATGAAGATAAAAATTTCGAGGTGATCCCTCCCAACATATGGTCCAAACAAAGTGATGTATCTGGAATTCACAGCATTTTACTGTCTGAAGTCCTCCAGGCACACACTGACAATGTGGTTGTCTTAATTCCCTGGCAGTGAGACCAGATATCTGACGAGCCACAAGGGTTCTACATTCAAGTGATCTAGTGTTATTGTAAGTGAAGTATACTGTATATATGTAATTTTTGTACACTATTTTGTTTCCAATTCAGGATTTAAATGCCAAAGACTCTGTTTTCCATCACATCTTTTGAGCCCAAAGTATCATCCAATAGGGTCAAAAGTCCTTTCTCCTTTGTGTGTTGTTGTGGGTTGACTGGTGTCCACCAAGGAAACTAAACTGACAGTAGTGTCTTCTTTTGTGATAAAGTTATAGAGCAAAACAGCATGGATATAGGTCCTTCGGCTCAACTAGTCCATGCTAACTCCAGCACCCACCTAATTAGTCCTAATTTTCTGCACTCTGCCCATATCCAACTAAGCTTTGCCCCTTCATGTATCTATCCAAGTGCCTATTAAATGATCCTATAATCCCCACCCTCAGGTCCCTGAAAATGTTAGCCCTCAGATCCCTTTTAAATCTTTCCCTTCTCGCCCTAAATTCATGCCCTCTAATTTTGGACTTCGCTACCCAGGGGAAAAGAGCATTATCATCCACCACTTCAATACCTCTCATAATTTTAAACATTTCTATAAGTTGTCTCCTCATTCTCCTATCTACAGTATGGTTCAAAAATCATGGGCACATATATATAGCTAGGGTGCCTAAGACTTTTGTACAGTACTGTGGTAATTTTATATATTGCACTGCACAGCTGCTGCCGCACAAAAAAACCTTCTAATTTCATGACATATGTGAGTGATGATAAACCTGATTCTGATATGGGTCTCTATTGTGGACTGAGAGTGGGAAGGGGGCAGGGAGGGGGAAATCACGGTTGGGAAAAGAGGAGGGAGCAGGAAGCACCAAAGGGACATTCTGTAATGATCAATAAGCTAATTGTTTGGAATCAAATGGCTTGCCTGGTATCTTCGGGCTGGGTGTGCCTGCACCCACACCACCAGCCACCCCAGGTACTCTTTCTCTGCCATCTGCCCCACACCCCTCCCACGGCACCCCACCCTCACCATACCCAACATCCTGCAGTCAGATTTACAAACTCACTCTCCACTCCACATTGACACTGTTGTGTACAGACATCTACTGATGCTTCTGGACACATCTTCAGTGATGTTCCTGGAATCATCGGGTGTTTCGTGTCTTTTAACATCATACACCCTCCTCCAGGTGACCCAGCCGGGGCTGATCAGACCCCAGCTTGTGTCCAGATGGCTAGCTACTTATGACTCCATGGCTCCCCTCTTTTGAGCCACAGCCATCTTGAGGCCCTCTCTGCCGCATCGATGATACTGCGGATGGCTCTCCTCTTCCTCTCTCCCTCGATGCCCAAAATGCTGAAGGCCCTAACTAAAGAATGGGCTATGAATCCCCTACAACCAGCCTCCGCTGGGAGACACCTCGCTCTCCATCCAGCCTGCTGACAGTTGCTGACCAGTCCTGCGTACTTGGAGAGCTTCCTTTCAAAGGCCTCTTCCAAGCTATCTTCCCATGGGACTGTCAGCTCCAGCAGCACCGCTTGCTTAGTAGACTCAGACACTAGGACAATACCTGGTCACAGGGTGGTGGCTGCGATATGGTTGGGGAACTTCAGCCCTTCGAGGTCCACCAACAGCTGCCAGTCCCTTGCAGAGGTCAGAATGCCTGCAGATGTTCCTTTGGCAGGTATTGGCTGCTCCCCAGCTCCGACAAAGGCAATGGTCTGCTTGGAGGGTCGGGACCGCTTCGCCCACTCAACTCCTGCGCTGACGGCTTCAGTGATGGTCTTCAGGACCTGATCATGCCTCCACCTGTACCGTCCCTCACCAAGTGCCCTTGCGCAGCCGCTGAGGATGTGCTCCAGGGTTCCTCACTTGGAGCACAGTGGGCACGCAGATGACTCTGCCTTGCCCCATGTGTACAAATTTAGTATTGTGCATAAGTCTAAGGAACCCGAGCTATAGTATTGAGGGAGTACTGCAATGCTGCTGGTACAATTTTTCAATTGAAAAGCTGAGCTAGTCAGATTAATTGTTGCCTGCACCAATATCACTAAAAGCATGTTAAGTAATCAATTTTCTCACTCCTGTTTGTAGGTCCTGGCTTTGTGCAAACTGGTTGCCTCATTTGCTGCCCAAATAAATGTGAAGAGCACCATTGACATAGAAATACTTACTTGCACAGTGCAGGCATGTTATCATACTGATGTAATGCCCTGGTTAAGATTGATACTGCTAATACTGTGGGGGTTTCATCTAGAAGCTTTCTGTAAAAGCAGTATGCCCTACTGGTGGAATGTTTTGCTTTTGGCTAAAGATAAGGTACAATGATGTTCAACTTAGGGATGTTATGTCAGCCAATCAGGATGGTGGAATTGTGAGAAGGTTCTACAGAGAGATTTATGACATACACTGGTGGGGTTTGTGGTCTCTTGGTGGGAAATGCAGAGAAGAGAAGATCGGGAAAGATGCACATAGGATTCAATTCGACGGGAAGACACAATTGCAAGGAGTACTTTGTGAGATGAAGGAGGGCAAGGTGGGAAGCTCTAGCAGTGATTGTTGATGGGAATTCAGTTCTGGGCGTAATGGTTACACCCAGCTTTTGGAAAAAATCAAAACGACGAAAATAAATACATTTCAAAAATGATCTGTGTGAAAAAAAATTAAGATGCTTCTCAAAAAATTATTAGATTTGAATCCTGCTGTTGTACAACATCATATAAAATAAGGCACAGGTATCTAAGTTTCAGGGATTAAGCGAAAGATAAAGAGTTGTGGGTTGGTTTTAAGAACATTGCTCCCTTTCAGTTCCCCAGTGATTAAAGAAAACAATTTTTAAATCCATTCCCACTCAATAGGTCAGTCCGATGGCCCAGTATATTTGTACCATAAAGCTAAAAAACTAATAATTGTAGCCTCAGGGGCACATTAAACCAGAAGATCCTCGGTTATTGCATTAAAGAACCGTGGAACTGAGGTGCTCCTTGAGATTGTGCTCGTAAATCAATATTCAATGAAGAGCTGACGCTGATGGTGTTAGCTACTAAAGGCAAGTGATTAATGTCATATTCCATTCAGCAGATGTGAAAATGCCTGCTATGGAAACTTCTACTGCTTAGCTGCAAAATTAGATTTCAAACACTAAGCACGACATTAGTGTTCCATATGATTTATTAGAATAGCAGTTACAATGTATCTAATTGATCTAACTCATATAGCACATTAAATAATTAACAAATTAGCCACCTTAAATCAACTTTCATTCAAAGCATCTGAATAATATGTAGAACACAAGCTCTTTAATATCACTGACTGCGATTGGATAGCATTCAAATTGTTATCAGAAAATTAGATAAAGTAAAAGGAAAGAAACTTGCTTTGTTATATTAGAGTCACATGCTTAAGATGTCCAAAACTACTTCACAATTGATAAGTTGCAAGAAAGCAAAAAAAGAGTTTGAAAAAATATGGAGATAAATCATAAAAACAATATGATAGAGTTTTACACGTTTTATTTATAGATACAAAATTGATTATTGTTTCAATTATAAACTAGGTGAAAATGAATGAGTAGCTAACTGGTATCAATGTAATAGTGATCTTCAACACAACTGAAGTTACCTCTCCACTGCCATAAACAACGCATACCTAACTGAATACGTACTAATACTCAAGTCAGGAACTCTGCAGATGGTGGAAACCAAAAGTAACTCACACAAAATGCTGGAGAAACTCAACAGATCAGGCAGCATCTGTAGAAATAAATAAACAGTCAACATTTCAGGCCAAGGCTCTTCAGGACTGAAGAAGTGTCTCGGCTCGAAACGTGGACTATTTATTCATTTTCATAGATGCGGCCTGACCTGCTGAATTCCTCCAGCATTTTGTGTGCTTTACTCAAAACAGATAAACTTTACTATACTTCAGTGTGAAAAGCATAAGAATGAGAAAAATAAGCAAACTTCCAAAGGAACTCGGCCAGTCAGTCAGCATCTGTGGGGGGAAATGGACAATTGATGTCCCAGACCAAGATTCTTCATCTGGACTTCCCAGCAATTGCAGTCCCTTGACTCTTTTGAAAGGATAAACAACTCTACTTGCAAAATGAGCACATTGAGCAATAGTAACAACTACACTCAACAATGATAGCAGTTACTCCATCCCATTTGGATCATTTGATAGGTACTCCACAATTCTGGAATCCAGAGAATGATAATGTGAGATATCCTCATTGGGGCACTTCATACTCATGTGTTTGAGAGTATCAAAGCTGATGGCATAATTAAGGTTTTGGAAGGAGAAGGGACAACACTGAGACAGCATTTAGATTCTTATGCAAAACCAAGGCAAAGAAGAGTTTTGAATTTTGGAAGTGGGTTTTATGGACAACTGCAAAGAGCAAAAGTGTAGTAGCATCAGCACCAGACTTTAAGGCATGTGGTCCCCGGTTTGAATCAGGCCGACTCCTTGCACACTTTCCATCTGTGTTCGGTTAAGCGTCAAGCTATCAACGTGACCTCATAAAAAACAGACAAAATGCTAAAGAAATGGCAAGGTTGAGCCCAGTTAACCATAAGGCACGGAGAGGTTCAACAATCAAAGGTCAAGAGGAAGTCGGAAAGCAAAAGGCTTTAGAAAGGGAAATTTCAAGTAAGTGCCAAGATGACCATGCCTATTGGTGAAGAGACCAATATAAACCGGTAGATGAAATACAGATTAGAGGGTCAGAAAGATCAGATGATGCCCACATAAAAGGACAAGCACAATTGATTTAAATGTGTAGATGAGAATTTTAAGACTTTAGGTACTTACAGACCAGTGTAAGAAAGAAGGATCAGGATCCAATTGTGAGAACTACAGAGATGTTTAAGGAGACAAATACTGGAAGAACTGAAATTAGAGAGGGCAAAAGAGAGGCTGTAACATCGGTAGTATCAGTGTAATTGAATCTGAGAATGACAGAGGCACAGATGGGCAGAATTAGCCATCACCACTTTAGTGATCTATCACTTTTCTTTTCTAATGATTTTTGTTTCAATCACTCAATCAGTTTCTCCTCACTCTTGTTACTGAAAGGGCTTCAGAGAAAATCATGATTAGTATTATCTGTGATTTTTATTTTGTGGTATATTAGCCCTACTTGATTTCTCTACAGGCCACTTACATTTTGTCCAGCTGTTGGCTACGGACTCACTTGGATAAGTAGGTATAGTACTGACTTGCAATTGTATTCTATTTCTGAAATTTCATTGACTTTAATGGAGTACAATTTATAAAGTGTAGAAGAATACGTAACTGTCACTGCATTAGCAATGAGCTTCTATGTGATTGAAACTTTTAGCCTTAGCTTTACAGTACAAACTCAAATTCGATGGTACAACACTTCAAAACATAGGCATGAAGCCTTGGATAGAATAGTATGAACAAAATCATGTTCTTTTGAAAATTGTGACCCAGGGGAGTGTTTGCCTTAAATGTTGACACAGCCTTTGATTAATATCTTGACTGTACAGCATAAAATGAGAAGTAAGGTCCATCCATTAAGATTGCAGAAAATAAATCCAGTGGGTGGGATTATAAAATGTAGATTTCTACTGGATTTTCAAGACATAACTAAATTAGAAGATAATATCTCAAGTAATATAGTTGAGATTAAAGGTGTGATTTTAAATCATGAGGTGCAAAACCATGCAGGCAGCAAAACTGCGAGAGCTCAGTTTGAATGCTGGAATACTTTTATTCCTGAGCCTCATCCACATGGAATTCCCATCTTATCCTGTCAGGAAACTGAGATTTGATGATGCTCCTTGCCCACCAGTCCATCTGAGGTATGAACAGAATGGGACAGTCGAGCAGCTTTCTGTGATTTCCTTTTGCATTAAAATAAGCAGGCATGGTTCCTGAACAAAAAGCTAAGTCTTCTTCTGTACCACGCACCCAAGCTCCTTTGAACATGAGATTATTCTGGCTGTCCTCTTTGGTACTTACTTCAGACATGTCCTTCAGGTCTCAGTCCAGTGATTGTTGCCACTTGGAGTGGCATATTTACCAAAGCTATTTTTTTTAGGCATTTCTTCAAATGATTCAAAGACCAGATTAAAGCAGGAACCCAAGGAAGGAAGCTGGATTGCTGCAGTTCTGTCTCAAGGGCTATTTCAGCTGTTACCTATTCCGTTCTAGTAATGTAAGTAATGTACCGCAAGTCATTCCATAAGATGCTAAACAAGTCACATTCAGACACAATAAAATAGGGTGACATTTCATTGTAATATTGAGGGATTAGTGTGGCACTGGTGATGAGTTGTCAAATTGTGGCCCTGCCCGCCATCTCAGTTGAATATCAAAGAAACGACGGCATGTTAAAGAGGGTAGGAATGCCCAATGTCTGAGATTAGATTCGCTTTATTTGTCACATTTTGTATAAGATGATGGTGAGGCCTAATTTGGAGTATTGTGTGCAGGTTTAGTCACCTACCTACAGGAAAGGTGTAAATAAGATTGAAAGAGTACAAAGAAAATTTATAAGGATGTTGCCAGGTCTGGGGGACTTGAGTTATAAGGAAAGATTGAATAGGTTAGGACTGTATTCCCTAGAACGTAGAAGATTGAGAGGAGATTTCATAGAGATATACAAAATTTTAAGGGGTATAGATAGGGTAAATGCAAGCAGGCTTTTCCACTGAGTTTGAATAGGACTACAACCAGAAGTCGTAGGTTAAGGGTGAAAAGTGAAAAGTTTAAAGGGAACAGGAGGGAAATATCTTCACTCAGAGGCTTGTGAGAGTGTGGAACGAGCGGCCAGCACAAGTGGTGCATACCAGCTCAATTTCAACAAGTTTGGATAGGTACCTGGATGGTAGGGGTATGGAGGGTTCTGGTCCAGTGCAGGTCAATGGGAGTAGGCAGTTTAAATGGTTTGGCATGGATTAGATGGGCCAAAGGGCCTCTTTCTGTGCTGTACTTTTCTATGACTCTAAGTAATATATTACAAATCATTCCATGATATGCTAAAGGAGTCACATTCAAACTCAATTAAATAGTGTGACGTTCCATGGTAATATTGACAGATTGCCACAGTACTGGTGACGAGCTGTCAGATCATTGCCCTGTTCACCACAACCTATGGCATGTTAAAAATGGCAGGAAACTCCAATGATCAGCTTTTTCTGTCACATGTACATTGACATACCAAAACATACAGTGATATGTATTGTTTTGCATCAACAACATACACAGTCCGAGGAATGAGCCGGGGCAGCCCACAAATGTTGTCGTGCTGCTGGCGCCCACAACTCACTAGCCCTAACTGTACACTTTGCAATGTGGGAAGAAATCAGAGCACCAAGAAAGCAACCCAGTCACGGGGAAAGCATATAAGCTCCTTATGGACAATCCTGTAGGTGCTGGATTCCCAAAGCAACACACACAAAATACTGGAGGAACTCAGCAGGTCTGGCAGCATCTACGAAAATGCATAAACAATCAACGTTTTGGGCTGGGTCCCTTCGTCAGGACTGGAAAGGCAGCGGGGAAGATACCAGAATAAAAAGGGGGCTGGAAGGGTAAGGAAGATAGCTGGAAGGTGATAGATAGGTGAAGCCAGATAGGTAGGAAAAGTAAAGGGCTGGAGAGAAAAGAATCTGATAGGAGAGATGACGGTGGTGGGAATTGAACACGGATCTGTGATTGCTGGCACTGAAAATCAATTGTGCTAACCACTCTGCAATTATGCAGCTCTTCCATTCTACCTCACCCCCTCGTCTTATCTTGTTCTAAATGCATCCCTTTGATACTTCATAAAATTCAGGATATAGATGTGAAATGGGTTGCAGGCAACATAAAACCAATAAGTAAGAGTTTGAAAGTTGCACTCGGCTTCCAAGGAAAAAAGCTTCCAATGAACTTTTATCCCATAATTGTTGCTTCGGTGGTACTTGCGTAACGTACAACTAAATGCCCTGTACTACATGCGTATCCGGTGGGGAGGAGCTTGGCAATAAAGAGTGAGGAATAGCTGAAATAATTCATGGTACTCAAAACCATAATCTGCTTGCTTTGAGGTCCTGTCTTCACAAGTTGTTCTGAGAAATTTAAGAGAATACTCGATGGAAGCTTATTGATATAACTATGCCCATCTAACTTTGATGATATCCATTGTCCATCACTCCAGCTAAATCAAAAGATTTTTCTAGTGTGCCTGGACAATCTTGCTGACCTCCAGCATTCCTGCAATTAAATACTAGCAGAAAAGTTACAAACTCTGTCTTTTAGCCATTACTTTTATCATTCTGTTTGACAACTGTCTGAATGTTACCCAGACTATTCACAATCTAGTTATCATATTTGACACTTGAGTTAAGTTTTAGATTTCCAGTCAATGTTTCCACTGAAACCACTTACCTCCTCCTCCGTACCATTGCTCAGCTTCAAATCCGTGCCTCAGCCCAGCTGTGGCTGGGTGATAGATATTCACTATCCAGGGTCAGGAGGCTTTTTGCTAAACTCAGCATGATAGCATAGCAGAAGAAACGGTTCAAGGTTCAAATATGTATTGTTATTGTTGAACTAGTATTATCTAGCCATCCCCTTGCAAAACAATACCATACCAGCTTAGGAAGACAATTATTGACATAACTGAGACTGTAACCCAATCAGAAGAGACAACATTGTCATGTTAACCTAAGGTTCTTGCCATCTGACCTGGTCGTGCGGTTGTGAAAACATCACATGTAGATGAGGTCATCATTAGCTGAGTGACTAAGGAGATATGAATATATCTTTAAGGTGGACAGAAGTTACAGAAATGAAGACATAGCGTCTACTCCTTGGCCTAGACTCAAAAAGGATCTCTTCCAAGAGCCACCCTTTTTTACAACAGACAGCATTGTTCATCTACAACTCATTGGTATAGTTTCCTAGTTAGTAAGAATCGTACTTGTGGTTGGGTATTCTTTGTAGAATTATAATTTCCGTTCAAATTATTCCTCAAAATAAATGTGTCCCATTTAAAATAAAATATCTATGTACAAACTGCTTTGTTAGCTGGAAGCATCTCTTCCTTGGTTGGGAGGGAAGGGTTGCCGCAGGAAATAATGATTATGGAAAACTAAATCCCTTCAGAAAAGAGACTAAAGTAGTTATATAAATTACTGTCTGAGAGAGATAGAGTATAATCTCCCTAAAGTGACGGACACCTATACACACCTATAATGATTAGACTTAAGGTCTTGGTTTAAGTTTAGGACGGGTACTCTCAATATACGGCTGTAACCCTAACTCATGTCATTAGCAAGTCTACATACACACAATGGCCACTTTATTAAGTATTTTCTGCACCTGATCAAGTGGCCACTGAGTGCACGTTCCTGGTCTTCTTCTGTTGTAACCCATCCACTTCAAGGATTGATGTGTTTAGACATCTTCTTCTGCACATCACTATTGCAACACATGATTATTTGCATTGCTGTCACCTTTCTGTCAGCTTGAACCAGTCTGGCTATTCTCCTCCCACCTCTTCCAAAACAAAACATGTTTTTCCCAAAGAACTGCTGCTCACTGGATGTTTTATTTTTGTTTTTCACACCATTCTCTGTAATCCTTACAGCTGGGATACCCAACCTGTGGTCCATGGACCCCTTGCTTAATGCGTGGCATAAAAATGTTGGGAACCCTGCTTCAGAGACTGTTGTACATAAAAATCCCAGGAGATAAGCAATTTCTAAAATACTCAAACCATCCCATCTGGCAACAATAATCATTCCATGGTCAAAATCACTTAGATCACATTTCTTCCCCATTCTAGTGTTTCGTCTGAACAACAACTGAACCTCTTTACCACGTCTGCATGCTTTTATTCATTGAGTTGCCGGCATATGATTGGCTGATTGGATTTTGTATTAACGAGCAGGTGTACAGGTGTACCTAATAAAGTGGCCACTGAGTGTAATTTTCCCAATGGCTTCCTGACTAGTTTCTGCTCTTCCTAAACCTTAAGTTCTAAATCTCTTCCTAAGTCTTCTAAAATTCTCCTGATTTTGTCTGAACTTGCGCTATCTGCCACAGTTCTGCACTTCCATTTCCCCACAAGTTTTCAAAGCCTCCTTCCATGCTTTCACCCCTTTATATGTCTCTAAGTTCCCAGTTTATTTCTTTCAACCCTATCATCTTCAGATATAACTGTACTGGCCCCCTGTGCATCCACAACTTTAGTCGCTGCACTCTCATGATAATGTCTCTCACTGACAAGAATTCCCTGAAAGTCCACAACTCTCTATCTCTAAGATGCTCCTTCTCACCTACTATGCTGATCAAGCTTTAGGTTATCTGGTCCTACATATGTGGCAGCTTGTCAAATTTTGCTTCTTAACATCAATATGAGCACGTTGGCTCAGTTAATTGTTGTTAGTCTCATTGTTCTTTCCTTCTTATCTTGCTGTCCCCAATCTATCATCAAATGACTTTGCTTTTCAAAGAACTCCCTCCAGCCTCCATGTATCGCACTCTCTAATTGCACATGGCAGATGTAATGATAAATAAAGTGACCCAGATAACTTTACTGTAACAGTCTCCCAACCACTGGCTAGCACAAATCTTATTCTTCATTGGGATAAGGGCAGCACTAAACACTGCAAGAAAATCTGCTTCAAGTTTCTCCTTAATGAATCATTGCTCTGCACATTACTGAACAGAGCTATGTATTATGGTCTAATGCATGTTATTGGATAATGCATATAACCAAGTATATGTTTGAAAGCAGTGTCATTCATTAACAATTATTTTCTGCCACGTTTCATGAGCACTAAAGAAATCTTTATTCAACAAAATGTTAAGCTGTTCTACAAGAAGTTAACAAACAATAAATATCAAAACTATGTAAGATATCACAAAGTACAAATTAGCTTACAAGTGTAAATACATACTTTGCTTTTACAAGCCAGTAATTAAATTCTAGGCTTTGGTATTTGCTGACATCATTTGACCTCATGTATACCAAATGCAAAGTAGTCTACAAAGACCTCTTACACCTGCCCTGACATGTTACAGCTCTTTAGAAAAATGCCACTGTATGTATTAAGTGCAGCTGTAAAAAGAGTCCTTGTGTTCCTATATCTTAAATGCAAAAAAATCCTCTCCCCAATTAAGCATAATTATAAATTATTATATTTATAAAGTTACTGAACTTGCACCCACAGAAAACAGCTGAAACAAAGTTATTTGAATTCAGGGTTTTATTATTATTGAGTGTTTTAGATTTACCTGTTTATGTTGAAAACAGAAAATTTTAAATATTCCTCCCACCTACCAGACAATAATTTCTCAAACTGATTTTTGATCAAGGGTTGAAATAGCAGGATCCTGTGCAATATTCAAGCACTCAAGTTCACAGCAGGCAAAGCTGCTTAAACAGGGGGCAACTATGGAAACTGAATGGTTAAGTTTTGCTGTGTGCCTCTGAGCAAAGAAAGCAAATAACTCCCCTCAATGCACAATATTGTGGAAATGAGGTCAAAGTAAGAAAATGCCTCTTGCTGGAGCTAGAGATGAGCATTCTTCTTCATGTGGGAACAGGTAGGCAATGAAAAATGTTACTAACCTTCTTTTCACAACAAAATAAAACTAATTGAAATTTAGGGTAATATTTTTTCAGTTATTTCTATTCCATCTTTTTGTGTACTTTTATATTGTAAAACTAATACAAATGATGACATCTCCAATGTATACACCTTAGATCAATTTGAATTGGAACTGAACAAGGTATTGATCGTATTGCTATTGATCAAGGTATTAGGTGGGGGAGGTGGAGGTATGTCTCTACCACAGAGGATGTAAGTGCTCCTTCCCTCAGCTAGCCTGCAGGTCACCCTGGGGCAATGTGTAGCACCTTCTTAGCTCCCTGATAAGGGTCACGTCAAGCCATGGGAGCAGGTGGTAGATAGCTGTCTGAGCAACTGGTGCACATCACAAGGCTGGTAATGTGACAATTTACACCAGGCAGGCAAACTCTGGAGAGTATTGATAATGGCTGGGGTCACCTGTCCTATAAAGACACTGCCCAGAAGAAGGCAATGGCAAACCACTTCTATAAAGAAATTTTGCCAAGAACAATCATGGTCTTGAAAAGACCACAATCGCCCACGTCATACGACAAGGCACAAAACAAATGAACAATTGATCATATATGATGTAGACTATTGTGAAGCTTTCATAGCTTTTAAAATGTGTATTATGTATCCTGGTCTGAGAACATAGGTTCACTTAGAAATCTGTACTAAAAACATTATCAACCAATCGAACTCCAATATTTTAGCAATCAAGTAACATGTTCTAAATATCTGAATTAAACTGTAATCTTGATTTGTATTCCTTTGCCCTCTCTGTGGGTTAACCGTCAATATTAAAACCCTCTTTAAAACTTATTATACTGAGTTATTTAGAGTTAAACTTATCATATAACAAACATTAGAAATCATGTAAATGTTAAATATTATAATATTCTTAACCATGTATGAACATGGGAACAAAGGAAGCCATGAAATTGTTTACAGG
Source organism: Mobula hypostoma (assembly GCF_963921235.1). Taxonomy (NCBI): domain Eukaryota; kingdom Metazoa; phylum Chordata; class Chondrichthyes; order Myliobatiformes; family Myliobatidae; genus Mobula; species Mobula hypostoma. Next base: position 53,594,420 of record NC_086115.1, read on the forward strand.
CTCCCAGATGAAAGATGATACATATTGCAGCAATAATATTCATAGTAACTGTGGGTTCCAGTCTGGGGTCCACGGACCCTCGGTTAATGGTATGGGTCTATGGCATAAAAACGGTGGGGAACTCCTGATAGTAATGCACTGTACTATGGAACGCACTCCTTCAGTATGTTAACCTGTTCTTTATTCTGTAACCTTGTAACATGGTCATTATAGATACACTGCTCACTCATGCCATGCAAAATCCCTGTGCAACTGGAATTGTCAGATTCACCATGCATTGGGTAGACCCTGCAGGTTAAACCAGTACATCACACATTTATTGCAGCCATACAATTCCAAAAGTAAAATTTAACCTTTCAGAGGAAATTATTTTCAGACTGTGTATATTACGTTTGCAAGCGCTGTAACAAAATGCACTCAATAAAATTCATGCACCATAACATTCAAAACGAAAGTGACCTTTCATTCATTGAAATGTATCGCAGTTTCTGAGTACCGATGCACTATTTATCATTGTATAAATCACAGACGCAAAATAGTTTTCAAGGCAGTTCATGCATGTCTTATCTTGTTAATTACACATCCAGATAACTAACTTACATACCCAGGAACAACAGCTCCAGCTGTAGCCTGAATAGACTCGTCTTGCTTTACCTGAAGATGTGTTGGGACGCTTTCATTGTCAAGGCTATCAATAAAAGAATTGACAAAGAAACAACTGTCTGAATAATTCATGATCACAGTATGTCCACGACTGTCCCTTTTCTTGAGAATAAAATTAACTCTGCATTCTCTGTAAACAATTGTATAAATGTATTCTCAATTTCCATCAAAACAATTCAAACTTTTAATTGGAGAAAAATAGTGCAAAATTTGAGAAAATCTGCCCACCAGTTGTATATGTAGGGACTTCAAGAGTTTATTTTTTCATATTTGTGTTTAAGACTATCTGAATGACAAATATACACGAGCCGACTAGTGAAAGATATTGGAGAAAAGGACAAATTTTGATAGATCTTTGTTTCGTAGCATACAAAGAATGGCGTGGGGTGAGGAGGTTGAACCAGTTTAATTGAGCATGTGTTAAAAAGGTATTGTCAGATGTGTACCATTTAGAGCACTAAGTGCACTAACTTTTGCTACATACGGTGGAAAGTGCATACGAGCAGAACATTCAGCTGATAGATTCCATTTTAATTATCGTGGGAAGGCTTCATGCCACTGGGCACAATTGAAGCACAAGTTATTTTTTTAAATGTGCATGCAGTCTATGAAGGTAGTTGATAATTATAAAACAGCGCATTGTATGTTTTGTCTATTTGTTAATATATTTGAAGATATTCTGCACAGAAAGTTTTTGAAAATGAAAGTAGTGTATTTTGAAGTAGACACAAAGTAATGGGCTGCAGGGGTCAGTGTTGGAGCCCTCGTTATTCATTATTTATAGAAATGATCGTTGATAGTGAAAAAGTTTACTATAGATTTCAGAGGGTTCTTGATCAGTTAGGAACATGGGCTGAGGAGTAGCAAATAGATTTCAATACAGGTAATTGTGAGGTGATGGATTTGGAAAGTCAAGCCTACGAAGGGCATGGCAGTAGGGAGTGTAATTGAACAGAGATGTTTTATTTTATAACTCCTGAAATTAGTTGAAAGACAAACATGGGCACCAGGGAATAATGTGCCTACTCTTTCGATTTACTTTCAATGAGGCTCGCACTTATGACGTAGTGGTGTAATAACAAATGCCATTCACATACTTTTACATATAACCCACAATGAATTATGTAAACAACAAAGAATTTTAATCAAAAATATATTTACAATATTACTCAAAAATATTGCTGAAATGTTAAATACACTACACTGCTCCCAACTCAGCTATAAACTCCAATTCAATATACAATGCATCTCAACTATACATGCAGTATACTGTACAATACAAATACTACATAGACATCCACAGCATAGTAAATTTTAAATTGTCCCATTCAAACCTCAAGATTTCATCGCTGTGGAAGATTTCTTACTCTTCTGGGATAACATCTTTCCTGATTGGGGTTGTGGGGTGGGTGGTCACTCTGCTGGGCAGGTGAGACTTGTGACTGTGAAACAACCTCAGGTTCTGGGGCTTCCTCCATGGTGGTTGTAGGAGTTAAATCTAGGACTCCAGGAAGTGGTTCTGACAGCTCTGAACAAACCACTTGCAACAGGATGATAGGCTCACTTTCATTCCTGACTGCAACAGAATTGCATCTCTGGCTGCTATTTCCATTGGTAACAGCAATTTCAATTTTTCTTTTAAATGTAAGTATCGCTTCTGTTAAGAGTGGTTTCTGATGCTTTCTTGTAAAATTCCACATATTAAATGTTCTCTCAGTGCATCATTCAGCCCATTACTGAACTGACAATGCTTGGACAATTTCTTTAGTTCAGTCATGTCCGCTGAAATGGACTCCCGTCCTTTTTTATTCTGCTGATGAAACCTAAAGTGTTCTGCAATCAACTATGATCTTGGTTCTAAGTGTTCCTGCATTACTTTCATGATACCAGCAAAGCTCATTCTGACTGTGGTTTGGTCAGAGCATTCAAACTTATAAGCAAACTGTCTGCTTTTCCACCTGTAACACACAGCAAAACTGGTACTCGCTTTTCATTGGCTATTTCGTTTGCTTCAAAATACTGCTCAATTCATTCAGTATACATAATCCAGCTATCTGTTGTGTAATCAAACACGTCTATCACTGTGATGTAGTCAGCCATTTCTACTTCTTAAAAATTTATCATCACCCAGTTGTCACTGTTTATGAACCCATGCATTTCATCAATTTTCTGCTTTTTTAAAAAAATTCAAATATCTTTCTTTCCCCCTTCCAAAGAAAAAATACGTGCTGCACTTTTTAAAAACTTAACCATCTCGCTGTGCTTCAGCAGGTAAGTACTCACCACGGGTTCATTTTAAAATTTACTCGTCATCACTGTAATGTTTTCTAACTCTAGAAACTAATTGCGAGAGAAACACAGGAGCCGGGGAAAAATGTGTATACTCTTAGTTTTACTTTTAGTGGTCACGTACCTATGACATGGTGGCGTTATGACGTATGCCATTCATATACTTTTACATACAACCCATAATGAATTATGTAAACAACAAAGAATGCTGAATCAAACAGTATATTTACAATATTACTCAAATATTACTGAAATGTTAAATACACTACAGGGGACTTGGGAATACAAGTGCATAGTTGGCTTAAAGAGGAATCACAGGTAGGCAGATGGTGAAATACGCAGTTAGCACACTGGCCATCATCAGTCAGGGCACTGAGCATAGGAGAAGGAGCATTATGTTACAATTCTCTAAGTTGTTGGCGAGGCCACATTTTGCTGTGCAATGTACTGTTTTGTCATTGTGTTATAGGAATGGTATGGATAAACTGGAAATAGTGCAGATAAGATTTACAAGAATGTGCAGGACCGGTAGACCTGATTTATAGGGAGAGGTTGGCTAGGCTCAGCCTTTAATCCATGGATCATAGGAGATTGGGGAGTGACATATTAAAAGTTTCATCACCGTCATCATCATTATGTGCTGTGGTGTATTACATGGGCGATCATGGTCTTTCTTGGATGTCACTGTTTGGCAAATATTTCTACAGAAATGGCCTTTGCCTTCTTTTGAGACCCCAGCGATTAACAATACTGTTCAGAGATTGTCTGCCTGGTGTCAGTGGTTGCTTAACCAGGACTTGTGATATGCACCGCCTACTCATACGACCATCCACCCCCTGCTCCCATGGCTTCACATGATCCTGAATGTGGGGCTAAGCAGGTGCTACACCTTGTCCAAGGGTGACCTGCAGGCTAGCAGAGAGAAGGAGCACCTTACACTTCCTTTGGTAGAGATGCATCTCCACACCAATCCACCACCCCATTAAAAAAAATTATAATTATGAGAAGCATAGGTAAGGTGGGTGGTTACAGTTTTTTCCCCAGGGTAGGGGAGTCTAAAAGGGGCAGGGAGGGGAAAGATATAAAAAAGGACCTAAGATGTAACTTTTACAAGCAGAGGATGGTGAGGATATGGAATGAGCTGTCAGAGAACAGTTGAGGAAGATGCAATAGAAATTATTTAAGAAGCACTTAAATACAGGTACGTGGAAGGGTAGAGCTTGGTGCGACTAGCTGGTTGGACACCATGATCAGTCTGGACCCTTTGGCCAGGGCTCCGTACCTGTGCTGTATTGATCTATCACTCTATAACTATGATCAGAAGGTGATAGGGAAGGATCTGGGTGAGAGTTAGTTTATGAAGATACAGTCTAAGAGGAAAATCAAGTTACCCTCAGCTGCACTTTTGAAGAGATTGGGTTGTTGTGAATGTCTTGCTTCCTGTGAGCTGAAAAGATCACAGTCTATATGAGGCTATGACACATCTGGTATATACTTTCCTTGGGCTGGTAACCATGAGACGGAGGGATACTGAAACAAACAGTGACATCCAAGAAATGAGAGCCTTTGAAATGAGAGTTCTCTGGTATGGCATGAGGCAGCCAACCAAAAGCAAGCAATCGGCATTAGGCATCAAGTATGAATTCCATTGTGAGCAAGGTAATGCTGTGGTTAAAAGAACATTTTGAAAGTATATTTTTGACTTATTTTCAAAGTTTAGGTTTTTCATTTGTCTGAATAAGACCGTGTAACAGGACTTACAAAGAAACTGCCTGCAGGTAATGGATATAAGAGTTAAGCAAAGGATTTCCTTCAAGCTTTCTCTGGAAAATAATCCTCCAAAGATGGTCTGATACAAAGTTCAACTCTTAGATCCATGATCATGAAGCATATTAGACAGATAATTGTATGGTTCAATAGACAGTAGAGGAGAAAAGGTACCACACTGTGAAATTGAAAATGCACACGTGTGTCCTTTCCCCAAACTAGCATGAAGACAATGTAGAATTCATGAAATGCATGGACCATCATCCATACGTAGCCTTCAAGGTCTGAGCTCAATCCATTCAGTGCCCTAACTCTTCATGCACGCAATTCTTCAGTCTCATTTTGAAAATAGTTTTATTCTGTGAAAAAATATTCCTTTTGACAGCTTAAAGCCATTTGTTAATAAATCTTGAAACTCTGTTATATTTTGACTCCATAATAATTGCTCTATACCGACTTACAAGTCAACTCTTTTAAAACATCTCCAAACTGATGATTTGCTCACTGGAAATAAACAGTGACTTGCCAAAATTTATTTTACAAAGCAACCATTGAACCTGCATCATTCTTTGTTTTGTGCATTACAGAATTCAGACAAACAGGCCAGAAATACATTCAACATCAGTGAGTTATCTGTTACTGCATTCTTCATCACAAATGGGCAAAACATTTCACAGGTTAAATTTGAGTGCTGACTGCTTATCAACCAATTCCAGCAATAATGTTCAACAGGCAATCAAATCGATCTCAAACATATTTGACAATGAATACAATACAACTCTAAACTTGAAAACCTTTCCTCTTCTAAAGAAGGTAAACTTAAGATATAAGATCTTAAAGTATAGGAACAAAATTAGGCTATTCATCCCAAGGAGCCTACTCTGCAATTCATCAGGCAGGTTTTTTCCCTCACCACCACGCTCCCAACTATTTCTCATTTTCTAAACTTTAAACAACACACTCAATCTGGTTATCTTCTTTTGATAGGATAATCCTTTAACCTATAAATTGCACTGGCTCCAGATACTATATCCTTTATGATCAGGGAATCTTTGAGTGCAAGACATTGATATCAGAAATTGAGCCTTCTTTTCATCAGTTCGTATCTGTATAATCATAGAATTTTTAATCTGTATCATCACCAATCCTAAAGCAAACACTAAACAACACTCACAAAACGCTGGAGGAACTCAGCAGGCCAGGCAGCATCTATGGAAAAGAGTACAATCGATGTTTTGGGCAGAGACCCTTCATCAGGACCTGAGGAAGAGTCTCGGCCCGAAAAGTCGACTGTGCACTCTTTTCCATAGCTGTTACCTGGCCTGCTGTGTTCCTCCAGCATTTTGTGTGTGTTGCTTGGATTTCCAGTATCTGCAGATTTTGTCTTGTTTATGGCTAAACAACACCGAAAGCTACTGATTCAGCGAAAAGCCACTAATATATCTGCAACAAGCACCAATAATCAAGGCATATGTTAAAATCTGAAAATAAATTACTAGCATTCATTCAACAAGAAAATTAAATGCAATAAAATGGACAATAAAAACAAAATAAGCAGACCATGCTTTTTCCCCAATTGAATTAACAGTTCAACATTTCTGTAATATTAATATTTCAAGTGCTGTCTCATGAGAATGATATCCAAATTTCCATTTCCTACCTTGCACTCTGTGCAGCTAGCACAGCAATATTGTCTCCCGGTCGGTTTGGAGCAGGACGTGCCTTGTTTACATTGGCCGGACCACCAGCAGCTCCTGTCCTCCTCACGTCTGTCTGCTCCTCATTCACATTCTGTTCATTTTTAGCATATTTGCTGGACCGCGATCCACCTATAAGGACTTTCTTCTTTTTATTTGCCTATAGTGGAAGAAGAAGATATCCAGTAAGCACTTATAGCATGAGGGGGGAAATTACATATTTTTCTAAGACTTCACAATCATGCTTTCTGTGTTAAAAACGCAATCATTGCCACTGAGGAAGCTACCAGGAGGGTTGCCATTCCCACGGATCTTCAGAATTTATAACAGAGTTGCTTTATGAAAATGAGTTTGTATTTGATCTCAGAAAAGAGCATAGTTTTCCTTACAACAGGCATGTCCAATATAATCACGTTGGTTAATCTCCATAAATGGACATAAAATCATCAGTGATCTGTTATATATCTTCATAGTTTATAGCAATCTACGTAACCAGTATTTCATTACTATAAATATAGTACAGTTGTTGAGGGGAACCTTGGCATTGTTGTTTCTTAACTTGAGGATTTCTTTGTGTGATTTTTTTCCTGCTGATTCATGAGTTACCAAGTTATTATGTTTCCTTGTTATAAATTGTCATCACTGTCCCCTTTCTACACTGCAGCTGCCATTGTAATGCGTGCACCTACATTTCCTTCAAAACTGAGCAGTCTACAGATGAATAAGTGTGGACAAAATTCACATAAAGAGCTGCTAAAATACAAGCAACTACACCTTACATGTGCTCATCCATAATACATAGCGTACATGTAATGCATTTACATGTACCACACTGAGCTCCACTATTTGAAAAGAGTGTTTCATGTATTTAACCTTTCAACAGACTTTTTTGAGTTAGTTTAATCTTTTCAACAGAACTTATGTTGTTGGCCTAGATCCATTCTTAACTTGAGGAAAGTATCAGTGAAATAGACACCACACAATGAATTACATTCACTATTGTGTATTGCTGTTACTTAGTTTCATCAAATCGTATACACCCTAACAATTCATACCTAACATTAATATGGACTACACCTGTACATAATTATAGCCTTCCCACAGTGTCAGCTTTTTAACATGACAAACATTCATCAAACAGACTGCAGGACACATAATTCTTGTCGGACAGGTGGCACATAAGTGGAGAAAGCCCAAGGTAGCTAGAAAAGGGTAGCCATGTCTCAGGACTATCCTAACCAGTGGTTAGCACGACGCTATTACAGCTTGAGACGTTCGGTGACTGGAGTTCAGTTCTGGTACTATTCTGTACGTTCTCACCTTGGCTATGTGGGTTTTCCCCGGGTGCTCTAGTTTCCTCCCACAGTCCAAAGACGTACCGGTTGGTAGGTTAATCAATCATTGTAAATTGTCCCGGGACTAGGCTAGGGTTAATTGGGGTTGTCAGGGGATGCTGGGGTGGTGTTGCTCAAATGGCCAGAAGGGCCTACGCCGTGCTGTATCACTAAAATAAAATTGTTAAAAGTTAACAATAATGTTGGTAATTTTCGGAAAGATGAAGTCATAGCCAGTAACAAAGTTGAAAGCATTGAAGATATGATATTCTCGCACATAAACTTCTTTTGCATGTTTTATCTCCACTTCAGTTTCCGTTTCCGTCTGATTCACAGGTTGAAGATGATGTAAGTTTTTAACTCTTTCACCATGCCCAACCCCATTCACTGACACACTCACTCCACCACAACCTCACCCTCTTCCCTTCTTCATTTCAGATATCTAAGAACTTCAGCCTGGTGGTAGTACAGATGTGGCCACTTATTTTCTCCTTCACTGTCACCAGCTCACAAAGCTATGTTGTGCACAATTGAAGATGGTAGCTTGGAGTCTTGATCTGAGAAACTAACAAGAAAAACGTGCAGCGATGGCAGGAAATCAGGGCAAGTGCCAGCTCAACTTTGGGTGAAGTTGCCAGAGAGAACACAAATGAAGACTTTGATGGGTCTGGGAAAAAAAAATCAAACGCTTGCAGCAACAGGAAGTCTACCATTAGGGGCTGCTCCATAATTTAATTGAAATGGTACCATTGGAGGCAGTCCAAAAGAGATATATCAGCCTAATTCCTGGGCTAGAAGGATGGCTCTTTCAAGAGAAGCTAAGCAAGTTATGCCTGTGTTATTTAGAATTTAGGAGAATGAAGGCTTTAGAGAATGAGGACTTTATGGAAACCCAGCAGATCCAGAGGAGGATCTAAGGTAGATGTTGAGATGCTTTCACTTGTGGGAGAGTCTTTGCAAGGGAACATAGTTACGCATTGAGGGCTGCTCATTTAAAAGAGGGGCGTAGAAATTTCTTTTCATATGTGATAGTAAATCTCCAGCATTCACTACCCCATAAGTTTTTGGAGATGAGATGATTATAAGTATTTAAGGTAGACGTATATATATTTTTGAACGGTTGGAAAAATGAAGGCTGAGGGAAATTTGCACAGAGCTAGAGCTGGAGCCTGAGGTAGATCAGCCATGATCACATTAAATGATGGAACAAGCTTGAAAGGGCCAGGTGGCCTACTCCTGCTCGTATTCTTCTTGTTCAATGGCAAAGTGTACATAGGTACTCGGCATGAACTTGGCACAAAACTTTGTGCACAACTTGGAGCCCAGGATTTCCAAAGTGAAGCAAGTAGCAAATTTGATTCATAGACAGAGGCCATGTCCCCTTCTTGCTACTATCATCAGGCAGGAAGTACAAAAGCCTTAGATCACACACCACCAGGTTCAGGATCAGTTATTACCCTAAAACTAGGCTCCGGAACCAGTGCAGATATCTTCATTTACCTCTATATGAACTAATTTTACAATCTACAGAATCACTTTCAAGGACTCTTTTTACAATTCATGTTCTCTATTATTTTTATTTGCATAGTTTGTCTCCTTTTGCACATTGGTTTTGGTGATACTTTGTCTGTTTACATATAGGGTTTCATTAAATACTGTTGTATTTTTTTCCTGTAAATATCTGCAAGAAAATGAAACTCAAGATAGTATATGGTAACATAAACGTACTTTGATAATAAATTTACTTTGAACGTTGTGTATTTAACTCTGATGCAGCTTCTGATAGCTTCCATCGCAGTTCAGCATATACTGTAGCAGTAGTATGTAATCGATGCTGTAAAATAGGACTGCCACAAACGAACATCATTGCCAGCGTGCTATGGATTCAATTATGCAGGAGGGCTTGCAATATGCCACAGTTCCTATCCTCTCTCAGACAGGCAGTGCATATCTACACACTTCAAGTCCTTCTGCTGCCACCTGTCAGTCAAACAGCCTTGACTTCAGCTGCCCATGCCAAGAAAGTCCAGGTTTACAGGAGTCAGAATTCTCCAACGAAGGTTACTGTCTTTCACCAACTATGCTCTTAGGAGGTCCTCCAGAATGATCAGAGTCAGAATGAGTTTCAGGTTTAATATCACTGATATATGCTGGGAAATTTGTTGACTTTGCAGCAATAGTACAATGCAATGAATAGAGAAAAAAAACTATGAATTACAGTTAGTATATATATATATAATAGTTAAATTAAATAAGTAGTGGCAAAATAGAAATAAAAACTTAGTGAGGTCACGTTCATGGGTTCAATGTCCATTCAGAAATCGGATAGCAGATAGGAAGAAGCTTTTCTTGAATCGTTGAGTGTGTGTCTTCAGGCTTCTGTACTTCCAGGCAGTGACACGCACTTTCAAAGCACATAGTTTACTTTATCACCTTTGGTGAGGCAACATAATTTCCAATGCTGTTGTGCTGCCTGCATTTGGGCAGGTTGTGCTTTAGGTTCAACAGCAACACCATTGGCAGATTCCCAAATGCCATGGTGGATAAAAATGCAATAAGTACAGTGAACTGCTACAAATGACACAGATGCAGGCTGATCTGTTGACTTACTCCAGCAATTTGTATTTTAGCTCCAGATTGCAGCAACTGCAGTGCTTATTTCTCCATAAGTTTACTAGGAACATTTGTGGGATCTAAAAGCAATTCCAACTTTTCCTCTAGAGTTCCTAGAAATTGATCGCTACCTATGACAATAATTGTTTTATTGTGCTCACATGAACTTCAAGAGGACCATAACTTGTCATGGTCTTGCGTGCGTCAGTGACCTGGAGAGCTATTTGGCTGGAGTCAGGGCTTTAGGCTTTGGTTTTTGCCAAACAGATCAAAGGGTCGAGGCCGGATTAAGAGTGGTCTACCAGTCCTCCAGGTTTAGGGGTTCAGCTCTGGGCTAACAACCCCGACTGATCAAACTTTTAGCTGTATTCATGTGTATTCATGTATGGTTGAATGACAATTAAACTTGAACTCGCTTGGGCTCAGTGATGGTACCAATGCGCGTTTTTTTTTGCTGGTGGGGGGGGATCGTTGCTTGCTGCCGCTTATGCACGGGAGGGGGGAGCTGGAGGGGACTTTGGGGTTCTTACGTTCAACTGTCGTTCATTCATTGGGGCACTTCTCTGTCTTCATAGATGTTTGCAAAGAAAAAGCATTTCAGGATGTATATTGTATACATTTCTCTGACATTAAATTTGATCTTTGAACCTTTGAACTATGTCTAAAACTGATGGACAGAGGACTTTACCTTTTTACCTCAGCACAACTGCAGCATTTGCCTCAACAATTGTGAATAAAGTCCAGCCAACCCATAGCAACTGTTTTCCTTTCCACAGCCACCTGCCTCATTTCTCAAAATCCAGCAACTGAAATTCTCTGCTCCGTCCACATTCTTGTACGGGTCAGAAAGTTGGCACATGACAGAGCGACCTTGCCAAACTGTTGTCATTCCACACCATGAGCGTCCAGAAGTCCCTCTGTATTTGCTGGCCATGAAAGATCTCCAGCCACACCATTCTCCTTCAGCATCATCAAGAGGACATGGCCACAATCATCATGAGCAAATGTCAGAGATGGATTGGGCACCTGATGAGAAGAAAGGCTAACTCCATCATCAAGACAGCACTTAATTAGACGCCTGAAGGGCAGGGGAAACACAAGAGACCAACGACAACTTGGCGCTGTATCGTAGAGGCAAAAACGAGGACCATGAACCACACCTGGGGCACAATAGAGAAGATGGCCAAGGACAGACGGGGATGGAGAATCGTCATTGCTGCTCTAAACACCAGCCCGTAACAGGCAGTAAGTAACACCAGCCCGTAACGGGCAGTAAGTAACTAAGAACGGCGCAACAGCGTAATCTGACCAGTGCACTTGGTATGTTCCATTGTTTCCGAAGCTCAGAGTACATCACATACTTGAACCTCGAACAAACAGGCACTAAGCTTAAGTTGCATAAGTCGTTGGCAAGGCCACACCTGAAGAACTTTGTACAGTTTTGGTCACATTGTTTTCGAAAAGATGCAACTAAGAATTGAATTGAATTGAACTGACTTTATTTCTTACATCCTTCACATACATGAGGAGTAAAAATCTTTACGTTACATCTCCATCTAAATGCGCAATGTGCAATTTATAGCAATTTGTAATAAATAGTATGTACAACAGGACAGTCAATATAGCATAGAAATACAATTATATCAGTGTGATTTAATCAGTCTGATGGCCTGGTGGAAGAAGCTGTCCCGGAGCCTATTGGTCCTGGCTTTTATGCTGAGGTACTGTTTCCCAGGTGGTAGCCACTGGAACAGTTTGTGGTTGGAGTGACTCTGGTCCCCAATAATTGTTTGGGCCCTTTTTACACACCTGTCTTTATAAATGTCCTGACTAGTGGGAAGTTTACATCTGTAGATGCACTGGGCTGTCCGCACCACTCTCTGTAGAGTCCTGCAATAGAGGGAATTACAGTTCCCATACCAGGCAGTGATGCAGCCAGTCAGGATCCTCTCAATTGTGCCCCTGTAGAAAGTCCTTAGAATTTGGGGACTCACGCCAAACTTCTACAAGCATCTGAGGTGAAAGGGGCTCTGTTGTGCTTTTTTCACCACACAGCTGGTATGGACAGACCACATGAGGTCGTCGGTGATATGGGTGCCGAGGAACTTAAAGCCGTTCACCCTCTCAACCCCAGATCCATTGATGTCAATAATATACATGCACACACATTTTTTACTGTAATTCACATTTTTTTTCTATTATTATGCATTGCAACATACTGCTGCAGCAAAAACAACAAATTTCACGACATATGCTGGTGGTATTAAACCTGATTCTAATTCTGATGTGAACCACAAGTGCAAATGGAAGACAAATGCCTTTAATAGTTTTGCTGAATGTGTAAGGGTTTGGGTCTCCCTTGCCCACAATCCTTGAATGGCTTCTGTATTTCCACCGATCAAAGACATGTGTTTTTATAGAGTTGTCAAACTTCCAACAGTGCCAAGAGGTGCAGCACTGTTTCTGACCGTCTGTGAAGGGGGTGCGAAAGAAACATTGCCGTCTCCTCCCAGGGGTGTGGCCTGGTTCATTCCGTGCTACCCTAGGAGTGGCTGTCAGAGACAGAAATGAGTGAATTCCATAGATTCCAGCAGATTATTTGTCTTTTGGAAATGTGAGCAGAGCAGAAAGCTTGTCCCAGCTGCTGAGTCATTTCTGTTATTCCTTGAACCCGTCACGGTCAGGGCTGCGCTGCTCTGTAATTTCAAACCTAAATCTGTTTTCTAACCCACTGCAGGATGAGTATATTTTTGGTTAACTCATGATTCTATGAAGACGTTGTAAAATAACCACCAGCATCAGCATTTGCAGTTCAATTAATTCAGACGAACGTTGTTAAAAGTTCTGCTAAAAGTTCATTTGTTCATTAGGTGCCATGTCGTATGACAAAGGCGATCATGGCCTTTCCATAACCATGAATGCTCTTGACAAATTTTTCTTTTTGCAGTGAATGTTGCCTCCATCAATCCCAGTTGATCATGGATTGTCCATCCTAGCTGTCTAGACACGTAAACGAGGGCAGTACCATATGGACAGCAAGCTGTGCCCATGTAGCAAGCTCCCCGTCTAGATGCAGAGACCGACACAATTTGACACCAACGGCGTCACAAGAATTTCAGTTCAGCATAGAACTCAACATAGGACTGCCTTAGGGACTACAGCTCCAAATCTTTCCTTCAGGGTTTACTCCTGAACCCTTCTCCATGAGTGGGTATAGCCGCAAGGCAGAGGAGGTTTGAGGTCAGAGTTTTTGTTCTCCTAGATGAGCTGCCATTCATAATGGCAAGCCCTATCTGCCCAAGCAACACTAACAAAATGCTGTGTGTGCTGCTTGGATTTCCAGCATCTGCAGATTATCTCCCCATAGTCCCTAAGTGACTGGATTTAAGGCACCAGTAAGCCACCTTTGCCGCTTCCCCTGTCAGTAGAAATGGTTCCACCGGACGTAGTAGCTAGGCCACACATGAAGGCCAGGAGCTGGACGTGGTTGTCAGAGGCTATTTGAGTCACACGCCAGCTAGTGGGAGCTTGGCCCCACTACCACTCCCAGCTATAACAACCTTTGCAAACACGAGGAAATCTTTCACCACCCCACGAGCCTCTGGGTCCAACATATAATTTTCTGTAACTTCCGCCACCTCCAATGAGATCCCACCACTAAGCACATCTTTCCCTCTCCACCCTCTGCTTTCCACAGAGATCACTCCCTACGTGACTCCCTTGTCCATTCGTCCCCCCCATCCCTTCCCACCGATCTCCCTCCCGGCACTTATCCTTGCAAGTAGAACAAGTACTACACATGCCCTTACACTTCCTCCCTCACCACCATTCAGGGCCCCAGACAGTCCTTCCAGGTGAGGCGACACTTCACCTGTGAGTTGGCTGGGGTGATATACTGCGTCCAGTGCTCCCGATGCGACCTTCTATAAATTGGCGAGACCCGATGCAGGCTGGGAGACCGTTTCACTGAACACCTACGCTCTGTCCGCCAGAGAAAGTAGGATCTCCCAGTGGCCACACATTTTAATTCCACATCCCATGCCCATTCTGACACGTCTGTCCACGGCCTCCTCTACTGTCAAGATGAAGCCACACTCAGGTTGGAGGAACAACACCTTATATTCCGTCTGGGTAGCCTCCAACCTGATGGCATGAACATTGACTTCTCTAACTTCTGTTAATGCCCCACCTCCCCTTCATACCCCATCTGTTATTTATTTTTTTTATTATTATTAATTTTTTTCTCTCTCTCTCTCTCTCTCCTTTTTCTCCCTCTGTCCCTCTCACTATACTCCTTGCCCATCCTCTGGGCTCCCCCCCCCCCGCCCCGCTTTCTTTCTCTCCGGACCTCCTGTCCCATGATCCTCTCATATCCCCTTTGCCAATCAACTGTCCAGCGCTTGACTCCATCCCTCCCCCTCCTGTCTTCTCCTATCATTTTGGATCTCCCCTTCCCCCTCCCACTTTCAAATCCCTTACTATCTCTTCTTTCAGTTTGTCCTGACAAACGGTCTCGGCCTGAAATGTCGACTGTACCTCTTCCTAGAGATGCTGCCTGGCCTGCTGCGCTCACCAGCAATTTTTATGTGTGTTACTTAGTTAATTTAACTTTTTTAATACAGATATACTTACTGTAATTTACAGTTTTTATTATGTATTGCAATGTACTGCTGCCACATAACAACATATGCCAGTGATATTAAACCTGATTCTGATTCATAAAAATACAAGACAAAATTCAAAATCATAATAAAGACAAACATTATATACAATAAAATGTGATCAAATATACCAAATTATATAAATCTAATCAACATCAACAGGCAGTAAGTAACCCTATAAGTAGGTCAAATTTAAAAAGTAGAAGTGTTTCGAAAAGTTCCACAGTGCCAGCCTGGTGTATCTCAGTCGGTAGAGTATTCCAGATTATTGAAATCACCACCACTTAAATGCTTGGCTCTAGGAACACTCAGCAAACCAGTACTCGTGGATCTAAGATTACGATTAGCAATGTAAAGGGATAGACACTCTAAAATATATGAAGGAGTTCGACTATTCAGAGCCTTATGTGCAATTAAGAGCATTTTTAAATTTATCCTCAAAGACACAGACAGTATAATGGTGCCCAAACCGGTGAAATGTGCTGAGATCTCTACCCTCAGGGGCTACTTTGTTAGGTAAACCTGTGCACCAGTTCTTTATTCCAAATATCTTATCAGCCAATCATGTGGCAGCAACTCAATGCGTAAGAGCATGCAGACATGGTCAAGAGGTTCAGTTGTTCATACCAAGCATCAGAATAGGGAAGAAATGTGATCAAAGTGACCTTGACTGTGGAATGACTGTTAGTGCCAGTGCGGGTATCTCAGGAACTGTTGATTTCCTTGGATTTTCATATATACCAGTCTCTAGAGTTTACAGGAAATGGTGTGAAAAAACAAAAAATATCTGGTGAGAAGCAGTTTTTTGGGTGAAAATGCCTTGTTAATGAATGACTTCAGAAGACAATGGCCAGACTGGTTCAAGCTAACAGGAAGGCGACAGCAACTCAAATAACCATGCATTACAATTATAATTAATATATTGTTTGAGAAAGTAATGCTGTTGGTAAAATGTAACCTCACTGACACCTACAACAGTGGTGTGCAGAAGAGCGTCTCTGCGAGCACATGTTGAACAAAAATCTGAAGTGCAAAGGGACTTGGGAAACCTCATGCAGGATTTCCTAAAGGTTAATTTGCAGATTGAGTCTGTGGTGAGGAAGGCAAATACAATGTTAGCATTCATTTCAAGAGGACTAGAATATAGAAGCAAAGATGTAATGTTGAGACTTCATAAAGCACTGGTGAGGCCTCACTTGGAGCATTGTGTGCATTTTGGACCCCTTATCTCAGAAAGGATGTGTTGAAGCTGGAGTAGGTTCAAAGGAGGTTCACGAAAATGATTCCAGGATTAAACAGCTTGTCATACGCAGAGCGTTTGATGGCTATTCACTGAAATTTAGAAAAATGAGTGGAGACCTAATTGAAACCTATCGAATGGTGAAAGGCCTTGATAGAGGAGATGTTTCCTGTAGTGGGAGAGTCTAACACCAGGTGGCACAGCCTCAAAATAGAAGGGTGTCCTTTTAGAATGGAGTTGAGGAAGAATTTCTTTAGCCAGAGTGGTGAATCCGTGGAATTCGTTTCCACGGGCAGCTGTGGAGGCCAAGTCTTCACGTATATTTAAGGCAGAGGTTGACAAATTTTTGATTGGTCAGGGCATGAAGGGATATGGGGAGAAGACAGGAGATCGGGACCCAGAGGAAAATTGGATCAGCCATGATGCAACGGCAGAGCAGACTAAATGGGCCAAATGGCCTAATTCTGCTCCTTTATCTTATGGTCTTCTGGAACCTTGAAGTGGATGGGCTGGAGCAGCAAAAGACCACGAACGTGCACTCAGTGACCACTTCATTAGGTACGGGAGACACATGATAAAGTGGTCACTGAGTGTAGGTCCTATTATATCCTTTCGCAATCTTCCTCACTATCTATAACTCCTCTTCAACTTTCTTGTCATCTTTGTCACTTTGTGAGCGAGGTTACATTTTACCAACAGTGCTACTTTCTCAAACATTATATTAATTCTATGAAGCAATTATATTAATATTTCAATTGCCACCCACCATTACAATGACATATTATCAGACAATTCTGAAGATTAGGAACAGAAAAATCAAACGAAAATAAGAGAAAATACACAAAGGGAAAGAGTGACAAACACATAGAATAGTTACTGACTGATAATTAAGTGGTCGATTTGTAGTATTCAAGTTTAAATTGCACCACCAGATGACAGTCACGCCTGGACATTAGCTCTTGGCATTGCTAATTAATTTTCCTTGCTTTCTTTCCCAAATACTCGCTTCTTGATCAGATTTTAATCTCAGATTGTATATTTTATGGTGAACGCAGCAGGCCAGGCAGCATCTCTAGGAAGAGGTACAGTCGACGTTTCAGGCCGAGACCCATCGTCAGGACTAACTGAAGGAAGAGATAGTAAGAGATTTGAAAGTGGGAGGGGGAGGGGGAGATCCGAAATGATAGGAGAAGACAGGAGGGGGAGGGATGGAGCCAAGAGCTGGACAGGTGATTGGCAAAGGGGACATGAGAGGATCATGGGACAGGAGGCCCAGGGAGAAACACAAGGGGGGGGGTGGACCCAGAGGATGGGCAAGGGGTATAATCAGAGGGACAGAGGGAGAAAAAGGAGAGTGAGAAAAAGAATGTGTGTATAAAAATAAATAACGGATGGGGTATGAGGGGGTGGTGGGGCATTAGCGGAAGTTAGATAAGTCAATGTTCATGCCATCAGGTTGGAGGCTACCCAGACGGAATATAAGGTGTTGTTCCTCCAACCTGAGTGTGGCTTCATCTTTACAGTAGAGGAGGCCGTGGATAGACATGTCAGAATGGGAATGGGATGTGGAATTAAAATGTGTGGCCACTAGGAGATCCTGCTTTCTCTGGCGGACAGAGCGTAGGTGTTCAGCAAAGCAGTCTCCCAGTCTGCGTCAGGTCTCGCCAATAGATAGAAGGCCACATCGGGAGCACCGGACGCTGTGTATCACCCCAGCCAACTCACAGGTGAAGTGTCGCCTCACCTGGAAGGACTGTCTGTCCGCCCGGAGGAAATCCACATGAGTATGTATTCTGACCCCTTTTCTTCTTTTCTCTGGTCCTGATGAAGGGTCTCAGTCCACACCGTCGACTGTACTCCTTTCCATAGATGCTGCCGGGCTTGCTGAGCTCCTCCAGCATTTTGTGTGTGTTGCTCAAATTTCCAGCATCTGCAGATTTTCTCTTGTTTGAGAAAGTACGGGCTGCAGTGGGAATTGAACTCCAGTTGGTAATCACTGGCGCTGTAAATCAACGTGCTAGCTGCTACGCCTCTGAGCAGACCCACAGATGATCATTCCAACTAAAAGTGGAGGAGGGGAATTGGTTTTGATGGCAGTGCTCTGAGAGCTGTTAAGACCTGATGGGCGGAATAGCCTCCTTCTAAGTCATAATACAAGGTAGAAGAGAATATAAGATAAGCTCTCCTCCACTCATGGCTCACTGCAGAGTAGGCCATTGGGTGTTCAGTCCACAGGTAGTCTTGATATACTCGCTGTGGTTAGTGACCTGTTGTTGGGTCCTCTCTGCTTTGCCTTCCACCATCTGTTCTTTGAGCCTTGGAGACCTTTGCTGGACCTTAACCTGTGATGCTGTTTCTAGATCAGGAATGATCTGCACATGCAACCAATTAGTTTCTGAGTCCCTTAGTTGATCATTTCAAGTATTCTTTGTTTGTTGGTAAAGGGGTCGAGTGATTCTTCAGAGTTGATAATTATTGTGGACTACAGGATAATGCACGCACTGACGATGCTCTGTGTCTCTTATTGATGGGGAGCTGTAGTCTGTCAGTGAGCCGCCCTCTTTGCAAGGTCTTTGATTCCTTCAGCAATGATTTTCCTGAGGGAGTGTTTCCATTGCTGTCTCAGGCGAGAGACCAGGTTGATGGGGACGACAGACCAGATAGGGCTTTGATTAGTCCAGCAGTGACTAAAGCCCCTCACATGCATTATGGATCGGGGATTACTCAAGGTGAGTAGCACTACTTGCCTCCCCAGCATCCAGGACATCTTCAAAGAGCTACCCCTCAAAAAGTTGGCATCCATCATTAAGAACCCCATCAGCCAGGACATGCCGTCTTCTCATTGCAGGATGAACAGGAGCCTGAAGGCACACACTCAATGATTCATCGACAGCTTCGTCCCTTCTGCCATCAGATTTCTGAATGAACATCGAACCCATGGACACTACCTCACTATTTTGTTGCACTACTTATTTAATTTAACTATTATATACTGTAATTTACTGTTTTTATTGTTATATATTGCAATGTACTACTACCGCATAACAAATTTCACCACAAATGCCAGTGATATTAAACCTGATTCTGATTCAGCTGTGAGACAATTCATTGTAGTTTTTACCGATCTGGGTAAAAGGAGGTGAACCCGTGAACGCCACCTCACTAAGTTTTTTTCTTTTTATTTTCTTTTTATTTTGGACTGCTTATTTAATTTAACTTTTATTTGAAAAAAACTATGTACACTTCTTACTGTAATTTACAGTTTATATTCGGTGTCGGAGGCTCAAAGTTTTCGGACGGATTCAAGAGTCAGCTGTGGTCGGGTGCTTCCAGGGTGCTGCATCGGCAAGTTTGCGGCGCTGGGAAGAGTTTCTCCCTTCTACCATCTGCGTGAGATGATGGGACTTTCGAGAGACTTTGAGACTTTTTTTAACCGTGCCCATGGTCTGTTCTTTATCAAATTACGGTATTGCTTTGCACTGTTGTAACTATATGTTATAATTATGTGGTTTTTGTCAGATTTTCATTCTTGGTTTGTCTTGTGTTTCTGTGATATCATTCTGGAGGAACATTGTATCATTTCTTAATGCATGCATTACTAAATGACAATAAAAGAGGACTGTGTGTCCTCATAATCTAATCTAATAACCTAATATCATTATGTATTGCATTGTATTGCTGCCACATAACAACAAGTTTCACAGCATGTGCCAGGAGTATTAACCCGATTCTGATTTGCCCAGCTTCATCTGTTTCTTCCAGTGTCCGTCAGTCTCCATCTCTCCATTGGAACATGACTTACTCACCTCTTTCCCTCAGCCCTGCTCCCTTCATCTATGCTTCCCCTCTCCCTTTTATCCTCTACTGTTTACTCTATCCCCCAAAACCATAACTATTCATTCACGCCAAGGCTGCTCCCTGAATGAGGCAGCTGTCAGCTTAAACAAGCTAACAAATGTCATTTACAGGGATCCAGTAGCTGCTGTTGGGTGGCTATATAAAGCACACAGAGCATTCTTTGAAATACGTCTTCGCTTATGCTAGAAGTATTAGGTAAAAATGACTAGAATTACAGAGATGCTTCAATGTGGAGTTTGTATGTCATTAAAGCTATCTCATTACTTTGATTCATTTCCATACACAAAACATACTGTAGATCTGTTAACCTGTTCTACAAAACCTTTTGAATAACTATAGGTTACCTTCACTATATACCTTTTGGTATTCATCATCATGATTATGTTCCATGTTGTATGACAAGGCAATTATGGTCTCACCACCTTCTTTCGGTATTGAAACAATTCAGTGGCTTTAACAGTAAACAATGATAATGATTTGTGATTTGCAGAATATTTTTTAATCCTGATAGTGCTATTTTGACAAAGCCTGGCAACGTGTCCAGCCATTGACATTCTTTATTATAAACTTGAGGAGGTTTATATACACAAGGAAGTATTCAGCTTTGATTTCGGTTATCAATATTTCTGACAGTTAACTTTTAGCTTAACATTTAACTTTTGGGTGACAGTGTGGAGATACACCTCTACTAAAGGAGGTGTAAGGTGCTCCTTCCCTCCGCTAGTCTGCAGGTCACCCTTGGGCAAGGTGTAGCACCTGCTTAGCCCCCATATCATGATCATGTAAGGCCATGGGAGCAGGTGGTGGATGGTTGTACGAGCAGCTGGTGCATATCAGAAGTCCTGGTTATGCAATCACTGACGCCAGGCAGACAATCTCTGAAGAGTATTGGTAACAGCTGGGGTCGCCCATCTTGAAAAGACACTGCCCAGAAGAAGGTAGTGTAAAACCACTTCTGAAGAAAAATTTGCCGAGAGCAATCAAGGTCATGAAAAGACCATGATCACCTATGTCATACGACATGGCACATAATGAACAAACGAACTTTTAGAAGCCAACTTCTTAACATCAATCTGAATGCATCGAATTGCAAATGCTAATGCTGGTGGTTATTTTACAACATCTTCATAGAATCATGAGTTAACCAAAAATATTCTCATCCTGCAGTGGGTTAGAAAACAGATTTAGGTTTGAAATTACAGAGGCAGCTCACCCGATTGTGATGGGTCCAAGGAATAACAGAAATGTCTCAGCAACTGGGACAAGCTTTCTGCTCTGCTCACATTTCCAAAAGACAAATAACCTGCTGGAATCTATGGAATTCACTCATTTCTCTCTCTGACAGCCATTCCTAGGGTAGCACAGAGTGAACCAGGCCATACCCACAACTGCCACACCCCTGGGAGGAGACTGCAATGTTCCTTTCGCACCCCCTTCACAGATGGGCAGAAACAGTGCTGCACCTCTTGGCTCTGTTGGAAGTTTGACAACTCTATAAAAACACGTCTTTGATCGGTGGAAATACAGAAGCCATTCAAGGATTCGAAGCAAGGGAGACCCAAACCCTTACACATTCAGCAAAACTGTTAAAGGCATTTGTCTTCCATTTGCACTTGTGGTTCACATCAGAATCAGGTTTAATACCACCAGCATATGTCATGAAATGTGATGTTTTTGCGGCAGCAATACAATGCAATACATAATAATAGAAAATAAAATGTGAATTACAGTAAATAGATATACATATATCTAATAGTGCAAAACTAGAAATAAAAAAGCATTGAGGTAGTGTTCACAGGTTCAATGTCTGTTCAGAAATCGGATGGCAGATGGGAAGAAGCTATTCCTGAATCATTCAGAGTGTGCCTTCAAGCTTATGTACCTCCTTCCTGATGGTAGCAATGAGAACAAGGCATGTCCTGGGTGATGGAGGTCCTTAGCGATGGACACCACCTTTTTGAGGCATTGCTTCTTCAAGATGTTCTGGGTACTAATGAGGCTAGTCATGGAGCTGACTGAGTTTACAGCTCTCTGCAGCTGATTTTGATCCTGTGCAGTAGCACCCCCGCCCCCAGCCATTACCAGACGGTGCTGCAGCCAGTCAGAATGCTCTCCACGGTGCATTTGTAAAATAAGACGAATTTGTAGAAATTCCACAGAGAATTGGACAAATTCAGCCAAAATACTGCTTGGGAAGATTGGACGTCCCATTGCTAAACTGTTATACTTCCAAACAGTGTTGGCATGTTAAAATTACTCACAAAATGACTAATTTCCATCACTGCTTTGCTAACTGGTGGTCTTTAAATACAGTGGTGCAGAAACTGGCATGCGATGTATCTACAGGTTTGAAATGACACAAAGGCTTAACAGCAAATGGGTAGAATTGAAGTCACAAAGCTTATTTAAGAATTCACAAGGATTCAAATCTTTAAAATTCTGGGCACAATGCTTTTTTATTATTAATCAGCCTACTTTCATTGACTACACATGTTTGCTGTCCACAGTAACAAATGTTACAACAATACAGTGCGTTTTGGCGAATTCCAACACTGCTTACATAACGATATGACCCACAGAGGAATTACATGCCTTTGAGCAAGAGTTAGCTGAGCACTGTTTACGCACTTAAACGGACTTAAACAGAATTCCACGCAGAGAACACTTATAAAACCATTTGGTGAAGCTTGGTAAAGTTCAGATTAATCATGGGTACCACACCTTGTTTAGACACAAACACATACATTCATTCCCGTTCATGGTGGTCGTTACAACATGTCACACTGAACAACACAGCTTTTCGTCTGCTTCAACAAAAGCTGGCAATTTCTGATTTAACTGAATACCACAGACTTTCCTCTACACTACCACACTCATATTTTATTAACTGGCTTGAGTTCACTTACCTTTCTTTCTAATTCCTTTCACAATTCCCCTAAACAAGCTCTAGTGCTTACTACCAGCAGTCTATATGCTTTAGGAAAACTTCCTGAATCACAAGATTAAGAAAAATCTCTAACAGGTGAATGCTGGGAAGCAGGCCAAAGGTCATCTTTTCAGCGTCAGGGATCAAATTACAGATTGAACACTGCCAGGCTAACCAAATACAGCAGTGTTAAGGAATAAGCAAAAACAGCCCTGCCTTAGAGATCAGTTAACATTGTGTTTGCCTTCTGTTTTACACATTTCTCCAATTAAGTTTATTAGTATCACGCATTTCTCTTAATAAAAAGATAGGCTAACAGTTTCAGTATTACTGAGGTATGGTGAATAAAATACAGTGGATTTTGGTTAATTGGACCATCAGTTAATCGTGGCAGCTGTTTATGTGAGACAACTCTTAAAGAACAAAAATGAAATTGAGAAAGGAGCCAGAACTCCCTTCGTTTATATGGGACATTATACCGTTTATTTGGGGCTGTTACCGAGACCGTTGCCAAACAGTTTCTAACTAGCGTCAGTCATGTGCACTTGCGCGGCCATTAGACACTACAACATGCTTTGAGGAGATAGTTTTAAAATAACATTAGTGTGTGTTTTTGTGTTCAAAAAGCAGTGATTTTTGTCACAGATAGTTGGCAAGAAATAAGCTGTAAGACGATCCAGAACTGTTTAGTTAACTGCATTTTCAAGCATTCAAGCTTGGAGATGCCAGAAACAGCTGGGGGTGAACTTCGACAAGTTAGTAATTACAAGAATTTGAAGGTATCGACAATCATCTTGAATGTTATAATTAAAATTAAGATCTTGAGGATGCAGTCGTCATCAGCATTGTATGAGGTGGTCCATTATCTGCACTAGGTGTCTGTGTTGACTTTGTTCACTTATAGTCAAAAGAACACGACGCAGATGAATTCCTCCATCAACAAATATTAGGAACTAATGCACAGTTTTATAGTACTGCAGTAGTACTGGTAGTATTCTAATTTGTTCTGTATTTCATTTAAATACATAAATGGTTACTTGGTTAAACGGTAGTTTATCTTTTTTATACCTTTCAATTATTACCATGAAACTTTGGCTAATTGAGGCAGCCGCTTAATTGGGACAAAATGTACTGGTCCCAATGTGTCTCAATTAACCAGAATTCGCTGTATTTGTTTTTGCATTGAAAAATACAACATCTTTGCCAAGACTCCAGTTTCCTGCTTTTTAATAAATCCTTGAAATACATATGTAACCTTTATCATTTTTCATATTGTTAACCAATAGCAAGGAAACTGATAAAAGAAACACCTAACTTTGGCTCCCATTAGAAAATCTTCTCAATAAGCCCAACATGTTAAAAACTCCGTTATCCGTTTAATGCTGTCATTATGTACACATCAAGGTGACACAAAACTCAATCGATCCTGTGAATTTGAAGCTACTAATATACAGGATGCTGGGAGAAGCTTCAGTACCTTCTTTTAACCATCAGAGCAAGTTAACATCAAGGAAATGCATCTGGTGATTCCACAAAAATGAACCATCAATCCTCCGTCCTGACGAAGGGTCTCAACCCGAAACGTCGACTGTACTTCTTCCTATAGATGCTGCCTGGCCTGCTGCGTTCACCAGCATTTTGTGTGTGTTGCCGATGTTAAAAATTGTTTAATATTTCACATATTTAAAAATGACAGTTCTGATTAAAAAATGAATAAATATGTAAGAATAATCATTTGTATCTTTCACTGTAGACATTACCTGTCTTGTTCTGTAATTCAATGCATTCTTAGGTTAGACTATATTTCATGTCCGAATCAGAAAGCTGACATACAGTAGTTAAGCATAGAATAGATAATGTTACTCTCCCACCGTTTGGAGAAGTTAATCTTTGGTAAAGAGGCACCCTACGAAGAAACCTGTTTACTTCTTGCATGCACAGAGATTCAGTTTTCTGAAATTTTTTAAAATTACATTATCCACCAAGCTTACCTCGTATACCAATGAAACATCACAGCTCTCTCAAAAGGTGGTCTTCTTCCATAAGCAGATTGGCACAGTGCAGAATAGAGTAATTTCTTCATTTACAAAAGTGATACGTTCCTAGAAAACTTTTCATTATGAATATGTCAAAAATTAAAATGTAATGCCCTGGTTCATATTTTTACTGTTATGCTGTATGTATTTCACTTTGGCAGTTCTATATGACCAGTCTATCCTGTTTTCATGCTTGTTTGGGTTGCTGTCGAAGATAAGGGATAAGAGTGCCATCCAGTTGGGGTGGTCGGATTTGGGCTTGGAACTTTTGTTCAAGAGGAGATGAAGGGAGAAGATGCTGGGGAGAACCGGCGGTAGCATACGATCCAGTGAGAGAATCGTTTGTTCGAGATCGATTGCGAGCAACATTCGGAAGGTGATCCATGCTTTCACGTTGACCGAGGGCCCAGCACGTGAGTGACAGAGAAGTTCAAGATCAGCTCCAACTTGTGCACATTTGACTGTTTAATTAGAATGGGCCCTTTTCTTTTTGTTATTCCTTACTAACCCTTTAGTTAAGATTCAGAAATATAATTCCTTTAATCGTATGCAGTGTGCTGTCTGTTATTTCGTGGCATTAATTTGTAGCAAATGTCACAGCACCCACACAAAACAGGGTTTGGGGTGGGATCGAGCGCACCTCAATCTCACACGTTTCGTGGGGCTGGAGGTTGTCTTCCCTAGACTTATGCAGCCAAGGAAACCAGCGTGTTTCACTGTATTTCAAAAATCAAAATGGCTGTACAATACATTTTGTGTATTCGTATACACAAAAGAATGGCACACTGTATGTATTCTAAACAATCAGTGGCAGTATAAGGAAACTTGGTATATGTTTGTAAATTAAGGAATTACTGTACTCCTTTATATAAATTCACCTTTGAGATCAAAGGACAGCATTTATTGCCCATCCCTCTTTAGGTCAAATACAGGTGAGGAAATCTGTTCCTGATTACAACTTACTGACTTCCCTAGGCTGATGATTCACCATTCCTCTCTGATGACATTTAGGGGAAATAAAGTAGTTAGAGCAAGAATGTGCACTTGACGGGGTCCTCAGCATATACTGTGAACGGTGGCTTGGTGCAATGACCAGGGAATGAGGTAGCTGAGCCCTGAATGGTATGTCTACCAGATACAGCAAAACCAACATAGGGGTAAAATTAACCTTGGCTTCGCAACTCTATGGTAAATGAGATCTACACTGCCATCACAGAATATGGTTTTCAGTCAATATAATTAATAGCACAAGGTATCAAGAAGTGACTGAAGGCACTGAGACCAGATTATATCTCATCTGTAGAAACACTTAATTTTCCAATTTCAGGTAACTGTTACCTCATGTGTTCTCCCCTTTTTCCCCACCTGCAGTCTTTCCATTTTTGTTTCCTTTCTCAAACCCCTCCCCTTCCAGAACCCCCACCACCCAACCTGGGTCCATCCACCTACTGCCACACACTTCGCTCACCAGATATCTGCCCTTCATCTCTCCCATAATGAGTACCTTACGTATCAGACGCAGCACTTGCCACCTTGGTGTTCCTGCTTATCTCTGTCCAGCAGATGTCTCCACCCTCACCCTCCACTCTTCCCACCTAGCTCCATCTGCCTTTTTCCTTGTATGCTTCCACCTTTGGCTCTGTACCTCAACTCCATCCCTCATCTGTCCCAAACTTGCTCCATCATCCTCTGACCCTCCTCAGTCTACCTATCAACTACTGACCTGCCTCACCTCTTTATATCAGGTAGCTTCCCTTTCCACTACCAGTCCCGATGGAGTTCAAAGTACATTTATTATCAAAGTATGTGCAGTGCATACAACCTTGAAATCCAACTCCTTACCGTCAGTTACAAAACAAAGAAGCCCAATAGAACCTATTAGAAAAAAGACCGGCAACACATCCAAAATAAACCACAGATCCTGCAAACAACGAAAGTGGGCAAATAACATTCAGAACTGAGGTTCACAAAAGTGGGCCCACAGCCACAAAGTCAGTCACAGCCGATCCAGGAGCCCATTAGTTGCCCAGCGGCCTCAATTCGGCCTGACACCCCGACCTTTTCAATCAGGCCCGGGGCTTAAATCAGCCTAACCTCGGGCATTCCTCATTCTCGGACCTGGCCCTTGCCACTTCGATACGTTTTCCAGCCCGGCTGCCCCAATTCGGCCCACACCCGACCTTTACAATATTGCCTGGTGCTTAAGTTGGCCAAACAGCTGGTCGTCCCTTGCTCTCAGGCCCAGACTGCACCACTTCAACTCTGCTTTGCCTCAGTTCTGGCGCTCCAAATCGCCCACAGGTCTGCTCCAGCAGTGGGCTAAACACTGGTTCATTCCTTGCTCTGGGCCTGGGCCAGAAACATCAGAAATTCCTTTCCACTACAGATGTCCTTCAACCTGCTGAGTCCTTCAGTCTGAGTTTTGCTTTACGCCAGCTCTAGTAATCAACACCAGAGCCACATCTAGAGTCAAAATGTTCTGGTACAGTAGAAACTACAGCACAGAAACAGGCCTTTTGGCCCTTCTTGGCTGTGCCGAACCATTTTCTGCCTAGTACCACTGACCTGCACACGGACCATATCCCTCCATACACCTCCCATCCATGTATCTGTCCAATTTATTCTTAAATGTTAAAAAGAACCCACATTTACCACCTCGTCTGGCAGCTCATTCCATACTCCCACCACTCTCTGTGTGAAGAAGCCCCCCCTAATGTTCCCTTTAAACTTTTCCCCCCTCACCCTTAACCCATGTCCTCTGGTTTTTTTCTCCCCTTGCCTCAGTGGAAAAAGCCTGCTTGCATTCACTCTATCTATACCCATCATAATTTTATATACCTCTATCAAATCTCCCCTCATTCTTCTATGCTCCAGGGAATAAAGTCCTAACCTATTCAACCTTTCACTGTAACTGAGTTTCTCAAGTCCTGGCAACATCCTTGTAAATCTTCGCTGCACTCTTTCAACCTTATTAATATCCTTCCTGTAATTTGGTGACCAAAACTGAACACAATACTCCAGATTCGGCCTCACCAATGCCTTATACAACCTCACCATAACATTCCAGTTCTACAAAGTACAAAGCTGTTGTTTATATGACAATCAGGAATGCCGGGCATTGAGGTGCTGGCTATTCAGCTTTCCACAGGAGGTCTCTGCCGCCATCTTTCTGCAGATTTCATCCCACATCAAACAGATATCAAGCTAGCACTTGAGGAACTCAGAAACACAAGAAAAACCCTGCAGATGCTGGAAATCCAAGGCAACATACACAAAATGCTGAAGGAACTCAGTCGATCAGGCAGCACCCACAGAAAGGAATGAACAGTCAACGTTTTGAGTTGAGACCCTTGTTCGGGACTGGAAAGAAAGGGGAAGATGCCAGAATAAAAGCTAGCTTGAAGAAGTCTCTGCCTAACAACTACCAGCACATCACCTGCAATACTAGGAGCCTCGATACATGCGACCACTGCTGTGCCAGCATCAAGAATGTCTACTGGAGCAGAGCGTCTCTTGCTCACAGTTTGGCAAACCTGGCCACCTGGCTGTGATCCTTCAGGCAGAGACTGAAGAGTATGGCGCCAGTGAAGAGAAATGCAAAGAGCTGGATGGTTGAGATGGACCAGCGAATTTGGGATTACTTTGAGTCAGTGAACCAGACCACGTTCAATGATTTCTCAGCAGACCTCAGCGAATATGACACTGTTATCAACTACATAAGGACAGACATGGATGAGTATGTACCTACAAAAACACTTTGAATCTTTCCCAGCCAGAAGTGTGTGGGAAGGGAGGAAAGATGTTTGCTGTCTTATTGTTCTGCTGAACACTGTGAGCATGTTAGGTTAGCATGTTGGTTGTGAACACAAACAACACATTTCACTGGATGTTTTCATTAACGTCTGATAAATAATTGAATCTGAATATGAATTTGCTGAGGGATAGACATGTGGTGTTAGGGCTAGCAACACAGTCATATCAGAAGTCCAAGTGCAACCTCCGGAAAGCCACTGCAAGCAGAAATGAGCCAACTTTGGACTAGAATCACAGATGGACACTTGACAGTGGTGGTAGGGTTTACACTATATAACTACCTACAAGATGAGAGCTGGTAGCATGAACAACTCATCACTCCTGGATAAGCTCACTGCCTTTTATGCACACTTTGAATGGGGGAGCTTGTGACGAGAGCCCTCGACAAGGATGGTTTGGCGATAATGGCTGGAGTATCCAAAGCAAGGCTCAAGACACGTATCAAACTGGATAGAGAACTAAGCACAAAACAAACACTAGGCGTTATCACTAGTAGGGCTTATGATTGAGCATGGAACCTCAGTTCAGGTGTTCTTTAAATACTCAATACCCAAAATATGATTGCCAATTAGCAGGACCGTCTCAAACCCTGAAAGGGGCCGTGCCAGGTATCCATACTCCGGAGAGTAAGAGCTTCGAAACCCCAGAAGCTGGTGTGGTTGGGAATGTCTTGTAACAGAACTATGACACACCCACATGATCAGCCACATGATCACTCACATCTCCATTGGACTCTGTAGCTTCAGTCTCTGAGGCAGGCATCCAAGGATATTTCAAGAGGTGTCTGGTCCAAACAGCGTAAGGAGCTTGTATGTTCTTCCATTGACCGTGTGCTCCAGTTTCCTCCCACACTCCAAAGGAGTAGGTTAATTGGTCATTGTAAATTGTCCCATGATTAGGCTAGGATTAAATCAGGGGTTGCTGGGCAGCACAGTCAAAGGGCTGGAAGGGCTTATTCCGTACTGTATCTCAATAAATAAATAAACATTGTGATCATTGAGGGGGGAGAAGATGGCAGCGCGATGGCAGCGTCCGCAGCCACTTCGGTGGTGATGTCTGTTATCTGTCAAGTAGGGGACCGTGCACAATTCTGATTTGATGGAGACGGACGTGAGAGTACGGAGGAACATCTGGAAAACTTCGAAATGCCCTCTTCGCTGCCACTGCTACTGTGTGGTAACCGGAATCTCCGGAGCTGAAGGCCCCGAAATCCTTGGCATTGCGTGTTTCAGCGGCTGGGGAGAGGTTGAAGCGCTTGGCAGAGGATGGCACTTGGGAGGCTGTATCAGAGAAGCTGGTCGGAAGCTCAACGTTTTCGGATGGATGGACTCAGTGTCGGCTGTGGTCGGCTGCTTCCAAGGTATCAGCAAGTTGATGGTGCCTGGAGGTTTATGGCAGGGAGTTTCTCCCTTTTGCCACCTGCTATCGGGGACTCGGGAGTCGATCGACTCGGGACTTTGAGACTTTTTTTTTACTGCGCCCATGGTCTGTTCTTCATCAAATTATGGTATTGCTTTGCACTGCTGTAACTATTTGTTATAATTATGTGGTTCTGTCAGTGTTAGTCTTTGGTCTGTCCTGTTTTCTGTGATATCACTCTGAAGAAACATTGTATCATTTCTTAATGCATGTATGCATTTCGAAATGACAATAAAAGAGGACTGAGTGTTCTCATAATCTAAAAAAAACCAGCCAACTGAGTGGTAGAATCTGTATAAGAGGAGGATGTTGGGAATATCGAGAGAATAGGTTACAGGGAAAATTAGTGGGGAACCATGAATGGGCTGAGATTTGGCATCAATGGGCTGGATAACCTCTTTCTATGTCACCCAAGCTCCAATCTGCCAATTAATTTTGCTGACAACACTACATTGATTGGCCTTATCTCAAACAATAATGAGGTAGCCTACAGGGAAGAAGTCATCTCCCTGACACGGTGGTGTCAAGAAAACAACTTCTCCCTCAATGTCACGAAAACAAAGAAGCTGGTTGTGGATTACAGGAGGAATGGAAACAGGCTAACCCCTATTGACATTAATGGAGAGGGTAAGCAGCCTCAAGTTCCTCGGCATCCGCATCACCGAGGACTTCACATTGTCTATACACACCAGATGTGTGGTGATAAAAGCATAACAGCGCCTCTTTCACCTCAGACGGTTGAGGAAGTTTGGCATGGACCCCCAGATCCTAAGAACTTTATACAGGGGCACAAGTGAGAGCATCCTGATTGGCTGCATCACTGTCTGGTATGGGAACTGTACCTCCCTTAATCGCAGGACTCTGCAGAGAGTGGTGCGGACAGCCCAGCACATCTGTAGTTGTGAACTTCCCATGATTCAGGACATTTACAAGAACAGGTGTGTAAAAAGGGCCTGTAGGATCAGTGGGGACCCAAGTCATCCCAACCACAATCTACTCCAGCTGCTACCATCCGGGAAGTGGTACTGCAGCATAAAAGCCAGGACCAACAGGGTCCGGGACGGCTTCTTCCACCAGGCCAAAAGAATGATTAACTCACGCTGATTTAAGTGTACTCTATATTACATTGACTGTTCTATTAATTATAAATTATTATAAATTACTATGATTGCACATGGCACATTTAGATGGAGACGTAACATAAAGATTTTTACTCCTCATGTATATGAAGGATGTAAGAAATAAAGTCAATTTAATTCAATCCAAAGCAATATGGAAATAAAATGACATTTGCCACATCATCTTATTTCTGGCCAATTCATACTCGTGCTTCCAGTTTGCAATTCATCAGTAAAGCAGTATCCAGAGAACAATTTTTAATTCCACTGTGAATTTAAAACTTGTTCATGTTCAGTTTTAGGCACAGCAGATTTAATCAAAATTGTCTATACTACACTGTCCTCTAGTGGCAAACATATAATATGGTTTTATGTTTTGAACTACACTGTAGTTCATGGTGAAAATTATGCTATCACTTGCGTATTTTATACTAACTAGATTAAGTTTGTCCGGTGAACATTCACGTTGTCACATTTGCTTTCTAACACTGGCTGGTGTCAGTGTTGGTTCTTCTTGGTTGAATGCAGGACTCACTACATTATACTTTTAGAAGGTTATCCCTCCTTTATCCTGTTGATAATTACAAAATGCACTTCATGTTGGTAATGCCATTGATACCAAGGGTAGGTGGCTCCTCATTTGAGAGATGCATTGCCTGACACTTCAGTGGCTCAAACTTGCCACTTGTCAGCCCATGACTGAGTCTTGGCTGGTTCCAGCTACATGCAGGCACAAGGCGTCAAGCTTTGGGCTGATCACCAGGGGGCGCTGGATCCCTCCAGGCTCCAACTTTACTCCTCCACTGGAGGAATATTATGAGTTGACTATTTTCACCAGGGCCTTGTTTTGTTTCTCCAGTTAAGTTCCTTCTTGGGTGGGTGAGCGGGTGTGTGTGTGTGTTGATGGTGATGATTATGATTCTCAAGTTCCCTACAAACAAATCCTGCAGTAAAGATTCTTTGTTCAACTCCATCTTCATCTCTGGTCTTCTCTACGCCCGGCAACCACCTTTATTACACAAGTTACTTAGTTTACTGACAAGTTGTGAACAGAATTCAGACTGTGAGACCATCAGTGAACATCCTCACTTGTAAACGTACCATGGAGTTTCTATGAGAAGCAGACTAAGATATTTTGGCATGGGACACAACTTTCAGGAACCTCTACACTGAGGTTATGGGACTGATATGATTGACTCTGATGTCTACAATGGTATTCCTTTGTGAGGTTTGACTCCAGCCACTGAATTCAGTCCTACCAGGTCTCCAAGTGTCTCACTCAAAGCCAACTGCTGACTTGATGTCAAGGGCAATCACGCTCAGCACACCTGTAAGATTTGGCTCTATAATCTATGTTTGGACCAAGGCTGTGATGAGGTCCTGGCAACCCCAAACCGGGCATTCATACATAAGCCTTTAATAAGTAAAAGCCACTCTCTCAGTGGCATTGTTTAGAAGGCACTGCTTCCACCTCCTTGCTGATGATTCACTGAGGACAGGTGAACCGGACATCCACAGACAATGGACCAGTCCGCAGGGTACTGACCGCTTGCTGGTATGGAAACCCCAATGCACAGGATCGGAAGAGGCTGCAGAGGGCTGTAAACTCAGCCGGATCCATCATGGGCACGAGCTTCTTCACCACCTGGGACAACTTCTCAGATACAAGAACCTGAAAACCCACACTCAACATTTTAGGAACGGTTTCTTTTCCTCTGCCATTAGATTTCTGAATAGCCTATGAACCCATGAATTCTACCTTGCTAAATCGCTTTTGCAATATTTCTGTTTTAAATTTATTTTCCATTGATTGTGATACAGCACAGAATAGGCCCTTCCAAACCTTCGAGCCGTGCCGTCCGGCAGCCCCCGATTTAACCCGAGCCTAACCATGGGACAATTGACAATGACCGATGAACCTACTAACCGGTACGCTTTTGGAATGTGGGAGGAAACCAGAGTACCCAGAGGAAACCCACACAGTCACAGGGAGAACATACAAATTCCTTACAGGCACCAGCAGGAATTTATTATTGCAAATCATAGTAACTTTTTTGTCTTGCACTGTATGAAGTTACAGAACAACACATTTCACAATATGTTCGTGATAATAATCCTGCTTCTGATTCTGAAACTCTACTGTAATAACTTTGCAAAAGGGACAGGTCTTTAGTATTCAACTTTAACTCCACTCTTCACATCGGCAAACATGTTCTATCTTTAATATTTCAAGTTCTATTCAAATGTCTTTGCTCACAGAAGCTACTTGAACTACTGGTATTGGTGCTTTCTCTGTAACTTCCGCCATTTCCAATGGGATTCTCCATAAATTCTGCCATCTCCAATGGGATCCCACCTCCAAGCACATCATTCCCTCCTCCCCCAACTTTCTGCTTTCTGCAGGGATCACTCCCCACGCGACTCCCTTGTCTATTCTACTGATCTCCTTCCTGGTACTTATCCTTGCAAGTGGAACAAGTGCTACACCTGCCCTGACACCTCCTCCCTCACTACCATTCAGAGCTCCAAACAGTCCTCCCAGGTGAGGCGACACTTCACCTGCGAGTCTGTTGGGGTCATTTACTGTATCTGGTGCTCCCAGTGTGGTTTCCTATATATAGGTGAGACCCAATGTAGATAGGGGGACTGCTTCGCCAAGCACCTATGCTCTGTCCACCAGAAAAAGCGGGATCTCCAGATGGCCACCCAGTTCAATTCTACTTCCCATTCTCTTTTTTTTTGTAATTTATTTTTTATTGAAGTTCACCATCAAACAAACATTTCCATAAGATGTATTTCAGATATTGTACATATATATCATATAATCATATTTGCCACAAATCTCCACATAATATTTATCTGAAGTATACACCAATAAAAAAGAGAGGAAAGAAAGAACAATCAACTACTTCCCATTCTTATTCCAACATGTCAGTCCGTGCCCCCCTCTACCACCACGATGAGGCCACAATCAGGCTGGAGAGGCAACACCTTATATTCCATATGGGTAGCCTCCTATCTAATGATGTAAATATTGATTTTTCTAACTTCAGATAATTGCCCACCACCCCCAATCCAAAATAGCTGATCCCTGAGTGGGTTCAACCATGAGTTGCTCTAAAAATCCATCTTGTAGACATTCTAGAAAATCCCTCTCTTGGAATCCTGCACCAGCTTGATTTTCCCAATCCACCCGCATATTGAAATCCCCCATGACTATCGTAACATTGCCCTTTTGGCAAGCATTTTCTATCTCCTGTTGTAACTTGTAGACCACATCCTTACCGCTGTTTGGGGGTCTGTATACAACTCCCATCAGAGTCTTTTCACCCTTGCACTTCCTTTGCTCTATCCACAATGCTTCAACACCCTCTGATCCTACGTCACTTATTTCTAATTATTTAATTTCATTTTTTTTTACCAACAGAGCCACATCACCCCTTCTGCCTACCTGGCTGTCCTTTTGATACAATGTGTATCCTTGGACATTCAGGTCCCAGCTATAATCTTCTTTCAGCCATGATTCAGTGATGCCTACAACATCATACTTGCCAATATGTAACTGTGCTACAATTTCATCGACGTTTTACTGTATACTGCATGCAGATATAACACCTTTAGTCCTGTATTCACCTTTTTCGATCTTATCTGCCTTTTATGTTACAACTCATTCTGTTTGCTTTAATTTTACCCTTTCATCAGTTTCTCTCTGCTAGGAGTCTCACTCCACATTGCCTCTGTTTGTAAACCAACCACCTCATCTTTGGCACTATCACTTCGGTTCCCATCCCCCTGTCAAATATCTCAGCCAACCTGCCCACAAGGATGTTGGACCCCATCAGGTTCAGGTGTAACCTGTTCCTTTTGTACAGGTCATACCTTCCCCAGAAGAGATCCCAATGATCCATAAATCTGAACCCCTGCCCCCAGCGCCAGTTCCTCAGCCATGCAGTCACCTGCCAAATCATCCTATTCCTACCCTCACTGGTACGTGGCACAGGCAGCAATCCAGAGATTACTATCCTGGAGGTCCTGTTCCTCAGTTTTCTACCTAGTACCCTAAAGTGTCTCTTCGGGACCTCCTCACCTAGTCTACCTTTGTCTTTGGTGTCAATATGCACCAAGGCTCTGGCTGCTCACCTCACCCCTGAGAATGCCCTGGACACAATCCGAGACATCCCTGATCCTGGCAACGTACTATCTGGGTGTCTCTATCGCACCCACAGAACATCGCCTCTGTCCCTCTGACTAAGGAATCTTCTCTCAGTACTGTCCTCTTCACCTCTCTGCTTTTCTGAGCCACAGCGCCAGACTCAATCACTGTGCCAGAGACCCAGTCACTGTGGCTCCTCCCTGGTAGGCCGTCCCACTCAATAGTATCTGAAGTTACATACTAATTATTGAGGGGAAAGGCCACAGGCATACTCTGCACTGGCTGTGCATTTCCCTTCGTTCGACTGACAGTCACCCAGTTACTGTCTCCTGCAACCTAGGGGTGACTACATCCCTGTAGTTCCTATCTCTCGCCTCCTCATTCTCCCGTATGAGTCGAAGGTCATCGAGCTGCAGTTCCTTAATGCATTCTCTCAGGAGCTGCAACTCTCACCTAATGCAGATGTGTTTATCTGAAGACTGGATGCGTCCCAGATCTCTCACATCCCACACACAGAACAAAACACTGCCCCCAGAGCCATTCTCACTAATCTACTGTGCCCTAACAGATGAGGAACGAACAAATAAGGACAGAGAGAGGGTCACTGACAAGACAGTGTACCTCCCCCAAACCTGATCTCGCCTAAGCCTGATGAGCCAAGCCACTCTAAAGTCTGGTACACTCCAAATGAATGGCTCTTCCGCTTGCACATGAATGATTCTTATTGGCCCTTTCTAATGAACCCCTCTTGCTGATTGGTCGCTCCTCAACTCAGAAAAACCGTTGCGAAACTCTGCCTTCAAAATCTCGATCGCCGCCCTGATTAAAAAGTAGCTCTTTTCACGTACCCCTGGAGTGGATTGTCCAACTGTGGTCGCAATGTATTTTTTTTTTACCACACATCCTGCCTCTTAATTGGCATTAGCTATCATCATTGCACAACTTATTGTAAATTGATAACCACACTTTTCAGAGGGAGGATCAAACCAGGGTTAATATCATTGGCATGTGCCGCGAAAGCTTCATCGCAGCCTTTCATGCATTCTTCCCATTGGTGGACTAACACATGATAGCTGCATGTAAAGACAAGGAGCAATGACCACAAGTACAATTGTGAAGTTCAATGTCATCTTTTACAACAGCAAACAGATTTAAACTGCAACTAGGCGTTTCCTCCCTCCAACAGGAGCACAACCTTGCCGCAGTTTGGGGGCTTGCGTGCCTCAGTGACCTGGAGACCTGTGTTGGCTGGAGTCAGGGCTTTATGCTTTGGCTCTTGGTGGAATCACCCATGTCAAACAGGTCAAAGGGTAGAGGCCAGACAAAGGGTGGTCCACTGGTCCTCCAAATCTGGGGGTTCAGCTCAAGGCTAACAGCCCTGACTGTTAAAACAAAATTGCAACAGGAACAGCAATGAAGAATCCTTCTGTATCTGAGTGCGATGGTGTTCCTGAGTCTCCATGGCTGACAGTAGTGAAAACCGAGAGGAAGCTACTGAGACAGAGAAGGAAGCCCTGAACACTGCCAGAGATGGAGGACTTTCATTGCTGCCCAAATGCCAGCGGTGTAACGGGCAGTAGGTACTGTACATACTTATTTCATGCTTTGTACCAGCACAATTTAAGTGAAATAAGCAATTTGAGGTTAATGATAGCAATTTACATTCAGTCAAAGCCTGCAGTTTAACATTATTAATACAATGTGTAAGTAGGTCACAAAGATGTTTTATTGTAGTCAGAGTAAAATCAATTATTCCTTGCATTATGTTAGGTTGCATGCACTGAATTAATATCTGAAATATGAGTAAGCATGATAATCACTGCAAAAGAACAGATTTGCACTGGGAAAGTGGCAAGCCATACAAAACTCTGGGTGAGCAAATGAAGCTCAAGCAAGCACATACTTCGGTAGAATACTATTTAACACTACCTCTGGAGGTTCCTGATTTGGACATGAAGAGGTAACTCCATCTGCTTCAGCAGCCTTTGGCTAAAAATATGAATCACAGTATAAATGCTAGATTTTGACCAACCAAACCTCCTGCAGCACTGGATCATCAAAGATTTTGTTTCGTAACTGTAAAACTCCCTAAGTTGAAAATAACCTCAATCGGCCCTTGGGTGAGAGAGCAAAGATTTAAAAGGGGCCGGAAGAGCAACTCCTCCACACAGAGAGTGGTAAGCATATGAAATGAGATTCCAGAAGAGGTGGTTGGGACAGATACTACAGTATCATTTAATTAGCACTTGGATAGCTTTCTGGAGGAGTGTGGCTTACAGGGATATGGGCCAAATGCAGGAAACTGGGACCCAATGGTTCGCATGGACTTGATGGGCAGAAGGGCCTATATCCCATGCTGTATTGCTCTACAACTTATATCAAATCACAGCAAAATAACTGAGATGTTAGACAAACTTATTAGCTTTTATTTGTTTTTAAATTAAATTTGTTAAGTCACACCAATGAGATTCTTTACCCATGATGTTACTGTCACAAAAGTGACCAATGCTTTTGTAGCTTTTCACCTCAGAAACATATATTACAAAACGCACAGCTTATTAGCAAATCAGAGAGTTGTGTGCATGTATGCAGTGCTGTGCAAAGTGCACTTACGAGTTCTTATAAGTTGCAGTGACAAACTAGATCAAAATATTAGTTTCTCTGTGGGTGCTGAGTGCGGGTGAAGTGGCTAGCAAATGCTTTTTTGGGAACTTAGTGAACAAGTTATCTCAAACTGTGTGTCTTGTGTATTACAGGTATTAAACCATTTTAAGCAGCCGGAAGCATTTTTCAAATGTTGACAGTAAAGCAGTTTACCCAGAAGTGAAAAATCCCCTATCGGCATTACAGTCAGATGACGTTTCCAACACCAACACATTGGAAAATTCTTCCTTGATTTCTTATTATGATATAAAACATTGAAATGTTCATGAAGACAAATAAATCTTTCCACTTTCTCTAACAAGTTTCAATGTGCTACATCCCCACGTTTAACCCTATTAAATACTCACAACAAAAAAACAATTAGACTACTGTCATAATTAATCATTTTGACTACTCTGTAACATATTGGTTACATAGTTTGAAATAATAAACCAAGTAATGTGAAGGCAACATTCATAGTAACCATAACATAACATTAACTCATGCCAAAACCAATTTACAGGATATATAATATAATGACCCAGAATTCTCCAACTGTCTTGAACACTATTTACAAAGTAACTGTGCATCCCACTAACAGTATACATTGTGTGGATAAATGATCAGTCAACTCCCCCATTATCTGTGCATTAGTACAAGATTTCCTTTTACTGACAGTCACATTTTACCTCAGCTTTTCAATATATATTTTGAAACATATTTTACTATTGTTCCTTTGGAAAAGCTTAAATATTTCATGGTATATATAAAATGCAATTTCAACTTTAAGTCAGAAAGTCTTCATAGAAATAAAAGGATTCCAAAATCTGTGTAATTAAAATCACATATCTGACAAAACACTTAAAGTTTATAATTGAATATAAACTATATTTCCTACCTGGCATCAAAAATGCTTGGTCACTGGAAATCTTTTGAAATCACTTATTGATCACTAAATATTATATGTCATGCATTCGGTATACAGGTTACCAGAGACTCACCTGGTCACCCATTGAGCTGCTTTCATTTCCCATTGTGACTCAACTTCAACGCCAGAGAGGAAACAGGACAGAGAGAAGAAAGTGAACTGAAAAAAAATAAAATATGTATTCAC
The DNA here is from genome assembly GCF_963921235.1 of Mobula hypostoma. Taxonomy (NCBI): domain Eukaryota; kingdom Metazoa; phylum Chordata; class Chondrichthyes; order Myliobatiformes; family Myliobatidae; genus Mobula; species Mobula hypostoma. Next base: position 53,633,764 of record NC_086115.1, read on the forward strand.
ATGACAAGTAAATGTAAATGAATGGGTGTGGTATGTTAAAAGTACAAATCAATAGCCTGGGACGTCCAAAGAAAGGAAATAAAAGAGCAAATAGCACATACTAAGTGAAGAATTTCTAAGTTTTCACATTGTCTTATTCAGGACAGGTGAAAAAAGACAGTTGGGAAGTAATTATTTATGAAACAGAAAGATTCTATGATTGGAACAGTATTATGTGGAGAAAAACACATTAAACAGTGATATCTTGAAATTCCATAATCAGAATGTCTTGCCATTTTAATTACATCATAACTGAAAGCAGGTGTGGCCTCCGGAGTTAAATCGCAATACAAAAGAAATCCTTTTATTACTCTTACTAAACTTTACATTTAATTTAAAGTTCCAACCTCTTAGCAGCCTATTAAGCTTATTTCTCAATTTCATTCGAGTTTGGATGTAATTTGATACAGTATACAATTAATGACATGGGTTAGCACAAATGAGACAGCTGGGTGTATCCACCTGTAGTGATGACAACTCCCTCTAACAATATAATTGTTTTTATTTTAACATGCAGAATAGATCAGTTAATTTGGAGTAGTAGGACAAACAGAGAACAATCAAATTACTAGAAGAGAATTAGTGATACTGGATGAGGTTATGAGTAACTTTTTTATAGATTGAAGAATATTTCCCTGTTTTATCCTTTAGTTTGTTTTAATATTTTACCCATACTAGAGTCTTTTATCATTCTCTAGGGACTCCTCATAGCACAGTGGTTAATCTGGCAGCATGGAAGCATAGTGGTTAGCACAATGCTTTATAGTACCAGCAACCTGAGTTCAATTCCCACCACTGCCGGTAAGGAATTTGTATGTTCTCCTTAAATGTAAAGTTAAGTAAGACTAATAAAGGGATATCTTTTGTATTGCAATTGAACTCCAGAATCCACACCCACTTTCAGTTATGATGTAATTAAAATGGCAAAACATTCTGATTATTGCGAAGGGCCGGAATACAGTGAAATACGGGGAAACCTGGGAGGTAAACTTGAAGCAATCTGCAACAGAATTGTGACTTGGGAGAAGGTTTTTTTTCCAGTAAGACAATGACCCCAAGCATAAAGTCAAAGCTACATAAGAATGGCTTAAAATCAATAAAGCTGATGCCCTGGAATGGCCAAGTCAAGTCCAGACCTCAATCCAATTGGAATTTGAGGCTGGACTTGAAAAGGGCTGTTCACTCACGATCCCCATGCAATCTGACAGAATGGGGAAAAATTGTAGTGTCCAGATGTGCAAAGCTGATAGAGACCTATCCACACAGATGCAAGGCTCCAATTGCTGACTTGAAGGGGGTGAGTAATTATGTAATCAATTATTTTGTGTTTAATAATTGTAATAAATTTAGACCCATTTGTAGAAACTTGTTTTCACTTTGACACAAAAGAGTCTTTTTCTGTTGATCAGTGTCAAAAAAAGCCAAATTAAATCCACTGTGATTCAATGTTGTAAAACAATAAAACATGAAAACTTCTAAGGGGTGTGAGTACTTTCATAGGCACTGTATAGCACAGTACTATATTTGTGAACATGGTGCAAAAAGCATATTTGTGAACTTGATGGAGCAAAGGAAGTTGGGAATGGTGAGGGTGGAGCGCCGCGGAAAGTGTGGGACAGGTGGCAGAGAAGGAGTGCCAGGGTCGGGGATTAGCGCGAGTAGAGACACATCCAGTCCTGAGACACCAGGCAAGGTCATTTGATTGCAAACAATTAGTTTATTGATCATTACAGAATGTCTCTTTGTTGTTTCCCACTTCCTGCCCTCTGCCCACTCTCAGTCCATAGCAGAGGCCCATATCAATATCAGGTTTATTCGCATCCATGTATCATGTTTTTTTTGCGACAACTGTACAGTTCAATACATAAAATTACTACAGGACTGTGCAAAAGTCCAAGACACCTTTGCTATATAAATGTGCCTAAATCTTCTGCACAGTACTTTATACTTTATACTTTATTGTCGCCAAACAATTGATACTAGAACGTACAATCATCACAGCAATATTGGATTCTGTGCTTCCCGCTCCCTGGATTACAAATATTAAAAATATTAAAAATAGTAAAATCTAGTAAATATTAAAAATTTGAATACAAATCATAAATAGAAAATAGAAAAATGGAAAGTAAGGTAGTGCAAAAGAACCGAGAGGCAGGTCCGGATATTTGGAGGGTACGGCCCAGATCCGGGTCAGGATCCGTTCAACAGTCTTATCACGGTTGGAAAGAAGCTGTTCCCAAATCTGACCTATGAGTCTTCAAGCTCCTGAGCCTTCTCCCAGAGGGAAGAGGGACGAAAAGTGTGTTGGCTGGGTGGGTCGTGTCCTTGATTATCCTGGCAGCACTGCTCCGACAGCGTACGGTGTAAAGTGAGTCCAAGGACGGAAGATTGGTTTGTGTGATGTGCTGCGCTGTGTTCACGATCTTCTGCAGCTTCTTTCCATCTTGGACAAGACAACTTCCATACCAGGTTGTGATGCACCCTAGCATAATGCTTTCTATGGTGCATCTATAAAAATTAGTGAGGGTTTTAGGGGAGAGGCCAAATTTCTTTAGTTTTCTCAGGAAGTAAAGAGGCTGGTGGGCCTTCTTGGCAGTGAACTCTGCTTGGTTGGACCAAGTCAGGTCATTTGTGATATTGACCTCGAGGAACTTAAAGCTTTTGACCTGTTCCACTTGCGCACCAGTGATGTAAATTGGGTCATGCCGTCCACTACTCCTTCTGAAGTCAACAACCAATTCCTTCATCTTGCTGACGTTGAGGGATAGGTTATTGTCTTCGCACCATGCCACCAAGTTCTTAATTTCCTCTCTGTACTCAAACTCATCAATGTCATCAATAACATCAGTACTGTATGTTATTGTTTTTGTCTTTCTTGCCATTTTGAAATGATAGTATTAATTGTGAAATCTATGAAAATTAGTTTTAAATACTTATTAATCTGCATGTTACTACTTCTAGCTTTTCGCCATCAATAGTGCAAGAAACGTGCATCAATCTCATCGGTCCTAAGAAAAGAACACAATAAATTTACAAAACAAGGTATTTTTGAGGGGTGAGAGGGTTCTGGGGGATGTAACAAGTGAAAAATCTTGCTTTCATGTACTCCTTCCAACCTCAAACCTATCTTTAAGCACTTCACATGCACAGTTGTATTTTGAAATTCATCTATGCTAATATAAATAAACTTTGAAAATCTCATTTCATTTAATTTTCATAAAGGTGATTAAAATTGCAGATGGGGACTTTTTGTTTTACAGAAGTTATAAAAAGGACTTCCAGAAAGCATTTGATGAAGTCAATTGTTGTTTATTTAATATTTCAGTGATATTTGAATAATATTGTAAATGGTGTTTGATTAAGCATTCTTTTATTGTTTACATAATTCATTACAGGTTCTGTGCAAAAGTACGTGAACGCCATACGTTATTACACCGCCATGCCATATGTGAATGCTTCACTAAAAGTAAAAGTGAAGTGTACATGGTCTCCTGGACTCCAGTGTTCTTCTTTTGATTAATTTATGTTTTGGAATTACAAAACAGAATGTCAATGACTGAGATGCAAATGAAAGCAAATTATTGATCTATCTGAAAATTGGCTTAGCAGTAGAAAACACAGGACAGGAATAATATGCAGGATATGACATGGCACATAATGATGATGATGCAGGGTTGGCCAATGGCATCCTACTTTATCCTATTGTGACGAGAGTACACATAGATTAAGATGTTAGCTGTCCTGTGCTGGCACCAGTGGGATCAGCAGTTGGTCTGCCACCTGTCTTCAAGAGAAAGAGAGATAAGGAAAACAATGGAGCAGCATTTGGAGATGTTAATGAAGGGACGGAAGGAGAGCTGTCAAAATCAGCTCCCCTTTGAACCCTGAACTGTTTGAAGGGATGGACAGGCGATACCCTAGCAGGGGGATAAAAAGGGACAGGTTCGCTAAGGCAGGACACACACGACACCACGAGGTAACGAGACCCTGGAAGCGGTGCGCCTCCCACAAGTCGGTGGGAGTCTTTGGAGGGCTGGTCGCGGGACCAAGCCAGAGACGCACAGGGTGGAAAGATACAATCGGCGGGAACCTGGTGCGTGTCCGCCCTTGCCAGGGTGCCGGGTTCACCGCTGAGGAAAGATCATATCTGGAAATGGAGGGGTCACAGTCGGTGACCTCAGAAGACATCACAAAGGGCTCGCCAGAAAGCTGACTGCAAAGAATATCGAAGGTCTGTGTGGAAGCCGTTTGAATATTCATTCGTTTTTTGCTCTCTCTCTCCTTCCCCCCACTGTCCATCGCCATGGCAGTGATTACTGTGAACTGAACTGAACTCAATTGAACTGAACTTTGTGTCACTTTGAAACTGGTCATTTACCCCTAGACGACGATAGAGCTTGATTGATCCTGTTATCCTAATTCTGTGTACATGTGTGTTTATCATTGCTGAACTGTTGCATTTATTATCCTTTTGATTAGAGTACTGTGTTGCTTGTTTCTTTAATAAAACTTTCTTAGTTCCAGTAATCCAGACTCCAACTGAGTGATCCATTTCTGCTGGTTTGGCAACCCAGTTACGGGGTACGTAACACGATTTATCCAATTTAATAAAAACAGAATGCCACATTACCATGTTCATGTTTTGCATGCAGATAGTCAGCATAATACACAGTGCAGTTAGAACCATTAAAGTGCAAAGATAAAGCAAATTAACGAAACTGTGCCAAGTATATTTTAATGAGGCAAGTGTTATCAACTGACTTTACAAAGGTTAGAAAGGATACCTTCTACTTGGTGAGAATCCAGGAGGTGGAAATCCAAAATACTGGGAGATCCATGGACAAAAATCACCAAAACATCTTTGACAGCTGCTGAAAATAACCACAAAGGCTAATTAAATCACAACATTTGTGTCTAGAGAGCTTGGCATCTAAGTGGATAGAATCTACATGTAACTATAAAAGCCCTGGCTAAAGTGCAACCAGGATGAGGTGAGTAGATCTTGATGTATCGTTAACCATATGTTGGGCATACAAGGAGTCCAAAATAGATTGAAAAGAATGATACCTTTAACACCAAAGTTACCTTTGAAGGAGAAATTGTATAAATGAAGGTTGAAATCCCTGGAATTTAGAGGCTGATGTGTACTTTGAGTTTGAATCACATCGATTATGATCTCACCGAATGCCAAAGGTAGCTTGGGATGCCAAGCATACTTTTTTACATATATAGTTCTTCTGTTTTCATTTAGTCTTTCAACACAGTAAAATCCTTTTCTTGCTCAATCACTTGTAAATCTTTTTAACTCATTACTTTCTCAGGATGTGGGTGGTGGTACTAGTGAAGCTAACATTAATTGCCTATCCCTAACCACCTTTGAGATGTTGGTAAAACAACATCTTGAACTGCTGTAGTTCGACTGGAGAATGTATTCCCATATCCTCTTGGGTTGATAATTCCAGGAATTAGATCCAGCCATGATAAATAAATACCAATATATTCCCAAGTCATGGTGATGTGTAACAAAAAGTGGAAGGTGCAGATGGTAGTATTCCTACTGCCATTGTCCTACTTGATAATAGAATTTATAGGTTTGGAAGTAATCTAGCTGAGTACTGAATTTTTCCCTAGGTGCCCTGATGGCTGCAGTCCAGTCCATCATGGGTAAAGCTGCCCTCCCCACCATTGAGCACATCTACATGGAGTGTTGCCATAAAAAAGCAGCATCCATCATCAGGGACTCCTAACATCCAGGCCATGGTCTCTTCTCTCTGCTGCAATTAGCATGAGGTACAGGAGCCTTAGGTCCCACACCATCAGGTTCAGGAACAGTTGTTATCCTTCAATCATCAAACTACTGAACCTGTGCACAATTTCACTTGCCCCATCACTGAACTGATTCCACAAAGTATGGACTCTCTTTCCAGGACTATACAACTCGTGTTCTCAATAGTATTTATTACCTATTTATTTATTATAATCTTTTTTTCTGCATTTTCACAGTTTGTCTTTTGCACGTTGGTTGTTTGTCTGTATTTATTTGTGTATAGTTTCTCGCTGATTCTATTGTGGATATTCACAGGGTGAAGCACAAGAAAATGAATCTCAGGGTGGTCTGTGGTGACATACACATACTTTGAATTCTTCTGTCCCGTCACTGCTCAGGATGAACTGCAACACAAGCCCTTGCACCTTCCTCCACAGCCTCCTTGTAAACCAACAGTCCACAAAGAGGTGAGCAACCATCTCATACCACTACAGTTATCCCATGGGCAGCGTGCAGTGGAACTGATGGTCTAGGCATGCAGGAAGGACCTATCTGGGAGAGCCCCTCTCACCACCAGTCAGGCAAGACATTGGTGAGATCTGCCAATGAGGTTTGGGCAGTCTGCTGAGAGAACCACCCCACTATGTCCTTTGTATGTTGCAAAAAGGATTTGGGGTACCAGGAGGTGACTTACTCAGCACAGAACAGCCAGCCATTGACCTGTACTATAACTACAGTATTCATATGACAGATGAGCTTAGACCCTGGTCAGTGGTTGCTACCAGGATGTTGACATTCGAAATTCAATGATAGTAACATCATTGGATGTTTTATGTGAGTGCCAAGACTCCTTCTTGTTAGCAATGGTCATTGTCTGGCACTTCTATTGTCCAAACATTGCTTTCCATTTATCAGCACATGCCTATGAGGTGTCTACGTCTTGCTGCATGCAGAAATATACTGTTTCATTTACGGAGGAATTAAATGGAATTGACCATTGTTCATTAACCTCCAACCCCTCCCATTTCTAATCTTGAAATGGATAGAAGGCCATTGATAAAGGAGATGAAGATAGCTGAGCCCAGTTCAAACCGCAGTAACATACTTGGGCTGGGAGACTATCCTGCAACAGCAGAACTGTCACACCTCGAACTGGCCACCGGGGGAGGCAGAGATGACAAGGCCAACCCCTTCCTGCTCACCAGCTTATTAGGCTAATTATGAATTATTATCAGCTGTGCCTTGTATAGTTGATTGTCCCCTGTTTCTTTGCTTAGTCTTTGAATGATCTTTTGTCAGTGAAGTATGGTCTTTGTCTGTAGGAATCTCTAGTTTCTGAAACTCTAGTTAATGTATTTTTGGATTTTGACTTTGCATGTGAGTTTTTTTTGGACCCTCTGCCTGTACCTTGCCTGCTAAGGAATCCACTAAAGCCTTTTTGGATTTTCTCCTCTAATGATGTGTGACTTCTCTCTGTATTGGTTTCACCACTATTCAGTGTGAGGGACGTTAAAACTGAAGTTACCTTATCAGTTGTGACAAGAACAATTTTTCTTTGCCATAGACGTGCCTCTGACCATTGGCATATTTTCATTTGGTGCCTGTTGATTTTAATTTTACCAGGCCTCTTTGATGAAGCACTTGGTCAAACCTTACTGACACAGGCGCTCTTTATCACTTCAGCTCTGAAATTCAGTTCTTCATTCGATACTTGGAAAAAGACCTACAGATACCTTCTGTTACTTTACTGATAATTGGGATTATGTTTGTTATCCCAACTAGGTAGATTTGGTTTTTAAGAACTTGCTTTTTAAACACAGGCTCACCTGGGCAAGTGCCAAGTAAACAACAATGTCATAATTGTACTGAGACAATTTTGCTAGGCTATAGCTAGCTTGAGGATGCAACTCTTCAATGTTGGAAGTTGGATACTATATCCCATAGCCTTTTCAGTATCCAGCACTGTCATCCATTTCTAGCTCCAATTATGGTGGGAATCATAGGAATACGATATAGGAGCAGACTTAGGCCGTCTGGCCCATCGAGTCTGCTCTGCCATTTCATCATGGCTGATCCATTTCCCTCTCAGCCCCAATATCCTGTCTTCTCCCTGTATCCCTTCATGCCCTGACCAATCAAGAATCTATCAACCTCTGCTTTAAATATACCCAGTGACTTGGCCTCCACAGTCACTTGTGGCAATGAATTCCACAGAATCATCACACTCTGGAGAAATTCCTCCTCATCTATGTTCTAACTGGATGTCCCTCGATTAGACTCTCCCATCATAGAAAGCATCCTCTCCATGTTCACTCTATCGAGGCCTTTCAACATTCGATAGGTTGCAATGAGATTCCCTTCATTATTCTGAATTCCAGTGATGGTGTGAAGCTCAGGAATAATCAGAGATGGATCATGGACTCAGCATTTCTGCTGGAGCATGGATGGAAATGCTTCAGGCTTGATTAAACACTCATATGCTAAGCCCCAACATCATTGAAAATGAGGATGTACTTGGAGCACCCCTTCTCCCGTTAACTGTTTAATTTTCCGCAACCATTAAGATCATTTCTGTTCTGTTAATTATTGAGCTCTGTCTATTGCATGTTGCTTTGCACATATGCAATGTTGCAACTTCACCTCATTTCTTAGGTATGTCTGGTGCCCTTCCCTCACGCCTTTCCACAGTCCTCACTTAAACCAATGCCGATCCCTTGGTTTGATCATCATGGAAAAGCAAGGGTTATTCAATGTCATGAGGTTAACCACTGATATTTCTTGAATTGAAGTGCAGTCAACATGCAAACGTGGGCTAATAGGTTTCAAGTTAAAAACTGTTCACCCACCATCCTACCATGCAAAAACCTGAAAACACGTAACCTCAGCCTTAAAGACAGTTCCTATCCCACTGTTATCAAACTCTTAAATGGACAACTTGTACGATAAGATGAACTCTTAACCTCACAGTCTACCTCATTATGTTCTTGCACTTTATTGTTTACCAGGACTGCACTTTCTCTGTAGCTTTTACATTTTATTCTGCATTGTTATTGTTTTACCATGTTCTATTACGATGCGCTGTGTAATGGTTTGATCTGTACGAACAATACGCAAGGCAAGTTTTTCACTGATACTTGGTAGTCAACCAACACCAGCATCAATACCTCTATCAGATTTCAAACTTCTCTGAACATATAAAAAATTCCCCTTTTTCTCTAAATTTGATCCAATACATTTTCTGAGAAAAATCCCTACCTTTTTTAATTACTAGGCAGTGATCATAAATTATTTACCAGTAATCAAATTCCTTTCAGATTATTTATTTCATCCAACTCCTTAATTTTGATTGACTGATTTATACCAATATTGTGGTACTATTAATGAAGCTGAAATCACAATAAAATGCACGACTGTCTCATGCAACTTTCAAGTAACCAAGCAACTAATAAAATATTTCTTAGTGAACATTACTAATAACTGTGTGGGACTCTGAAGTGATCTATTATTTGAAGTTCAAAGTTGAAAGCAGGAGGAGAAGATGGCGGTGCGATGAAGCATGCGCAGCCTCACAGTGCACAATCTGATTTGATGGAGACAGACGTGAGGAGCACAGAGGAACATCTGGAGAAACTTCTGAAATGCCCGCTCCGCTGCCACTGCTACTGTGCAGTCGAGAATCTCCGGAGGGGAAGGCCCTGAATCCTCGGCTTTGCCTGTCACTTGGCAGTCAGGGCCGGGATCAAAGCGCTCGGCAGAGATGGTGCTCGGTGCTCGGTGTCCGAGGGCTGGTCGGAGGCTCAAGGTTTTCCGACAGACTCAAGAGTAGGCTGTGGTCAGATGCTTCCAAGGTGCTGCATCGGCAAGTTTGCGGCGCTGGAGGTTCATGGCAGGAAGAGTTTTCTTCCTTCTACAGTCTGCGTGAGCTGTTGGGGCTATCGGGACTTGAGACTTTTTTTTACCGTGCCCATGGTCTGTTCTTTATCAAATTGCGGCATTGCTTTGCACTGTTGTAACTATAAGTTGTAATTATGTGGTTTTTGTCAGTTTTTTAGTGTTGGTCTGTCTTGTGTTTCTGTGAAATCATACTGGAGAAATATTGTATCATTTCTTAATGCATGCACTACTAAATGACAATAAACGAGGACTGTGTGTCCTCATAATCTAAATCTAAATTGATTATCATAGTACATGTATGTCACCATATACAACCCTGTGATTCATTTTCTTGCAGGCATACTCAATAAATCCAATAACCACAATAGAATAAATGAAAGACCACACCAACAGGGCAGACAATCAGTGTGCAAATAACAACAAACTCTGCAAAATACAAAAAAGAAAGAAAAAGTAATAATAAATAACAATAAAAATAATAATATACAAGTAATAAATATTGAGGGACATGAGGCGAAGAGCCCTTGAAAGTGAGTCCATGGGTTACGGGAACAGTTCACTGACGAGGCAATTGAAGTTGACTGAAGTTATTCCTGCTGGTTCAAGAGCCTGATTGTTGAGAGGTAATAGCTGTTCCTGAACCTGGTGGTCTGAATTTTGAGGCTCCTGTACCTTCTTCCAGATAGCAGAAATGAAAAGAGAGCATGACCGGGATGTTGGGGTCCCTTATGATGGATGCTGCTTTTCTGCAAAAATTCTCTGTGTAGGTGTGCTCAATGGTGGGGAGGCCTTTACCTGAGATGGGTTGTGGTGCATCCACTACTTTTTTGTAGGAATTTCTTTTCAAGAACATTAGTGTTTCCATACCAGGCTCTGATGCAACCAGTCAATATGCTCTCCACCAAATATCGATAGAAGTTTGCCAACATTTTAAATGTCATATGGAATCTTCACAAACTCCTAAGAAAAGCACTGTCGTGCTTTCTTCATGAAATGATACAACCAAGGAATTTAAAGTTGCTGATCCTTTGGTCCCCTGACGAGAACTGGTTCATGTATCTCCAGTTTCCTCCTGTACTCAATAATCAGCTCCTTGGTCTTGCTGACATTGAGTAAGACGTTATTGTTGTGGCACCACTCAGTCCGATTTTCAATCTCCCTCCTATATGCTGATTCATTATGTAATGTACAGGTCTATTTCTCCTAGAGCAGTGACTCCCCTTAGCACTTCATATGGACTGATAACTTACCTATATGCATTAATCTGTGGCCTAAGCATGTGTATTGATTCCCCCTTCCCCTCCCCCAATGTGAATACACCAGTTAAAGCCATCTCCCACATTTGTACTTTTAGTTAATTGATACGTAGTTGCACAGACACAACGACCTGAAGGCTAGAGAATATCACCAACTGCACCAACCATTAGGGGATGATAAGAGGGAGAGAGACAACAAGAGGAAAGAGTTAAACAGTATGGAGAAGGCTATCAAGGATGCTAACAAAGAGACACGTGATGAACTGCATAGTACACAGTGAAAGATGCACAACTAGCAAAGTTAAAGTGAAAATAATGTGGTGATGGCTTTAGTTGGGAAAATTGACAGATTTGATAGTGCTAATAAAGGCTGGGAGTCATATATCGAAAGGGTTGAACAGTATTGTAAGGCAAACCATGTGGATGAGGAAAAGAAAACCACAGTGCTTTTTAGCTTAATGGATAGAAACATAGAAAACCTACAGCACAATACAGGCCCTTCAGCCCAAAATGCTGTGCCGAACATGTCCCTACCTTAGAAATTACTAGGGTTACCCATAGCCCTCTATTTTCCTAAGCTCCATGTACCTATCCAAAAGTCTCTTAAAAGATACAGGCTCTTATGTAACCTAGTAACTCCTGAAAAACCAGCAAGCAAGACTTTTGAAAAAAATTGTTACAATTTTACAAAATCACTTGTGCTCTAAGCCACTGGTAATAGCTGAGAGATTTAGATTTTACAAAGGGAACCAGTCAAAGGATGAAGGTATTGCTGAATATATTGCAGAACTGCGCAAACTTTTCCAAAACTGTGACTTCAGAGATGGACTTTCTGATATATTAAGGGATAGGCTTGTATGTGGCATGCATTATCAAAGCACACAAAAGAGGCTGTTCTCAGAAAGGGGTCTGACTTCAGAATGGGTATTGACCATGGCAATATCATTAGAGACAGCAGCAAAGGATGCAGCAGAACTACAGAAAAAGAGTGTAGAGAAATTCACAAAACAACCCCGAATGAAGCAAAACGCCAAAGACGTTATCAATGTGGCAAATCCTCCCATAATGGAAATGACTGTTGGTTCAAAGAAAAAATTTGCAGAAAGTTAACATAGAGAGAATAAGCAAGAGAAAAAACACAATCAAAGAGAAAAGCCACATTGACTGAAGAGTTTCACACACAAAGCAGGATCAGAGTCAGACACAGGTGAACTGTCGTGCCGAGAACAGCACAGTATTACTGAAGCGGATCACAAAATCATCTGGATCACAATAGGTGTGTCCGGTGTAAAACTGAAAATGGAGCTGGATACAGTGTCAGCTTTGCCTATAATTCCAGAGGCTGACTACAACAGATTGTTTTCTAACCTACCATTAGAGACGACCTCAGTGATGCTAAAGACCTACACAGGTGAATAAGTGTTTCCCAAAAGCAAACTGAATGTGAATGTGATGTTTGGTGGCCAAACACAGCAGTTTAGAGCTTTATGTGTTGAAAAGTGGAGGGCCAGCACTTTTCGGGCATGAACGGTTGAGAAAAATCCAACTAGACTGGCACTCAAAGTTCTCAATGTGACATTAACAGGCAACAGCAGCCCAAATGGTAGCACTAACCAGAGACTGTCACAGCCGCTCAAAGCTAACGGGAAGATGTTTGAGAAGGGGATTGGTAAACTCAAAGGCATGAAGGCCAGAATTGAATTGAATGAATCAGCAACACCAAGATTCCACAAAGCACGTCCAGTGCCTTACGCATTATGTCCCAAAGTAGATGCTGAACTGCTGAGCTTGGAGGCATCTGGAATTCTCTCCAAGCTTGAGTGAAGCAATTGGGCCATGACCATTGTCCCGGTGATCAAGAAAAGGAAGGCTGGAGCCGTTCGCTTATGTGGGGATTTCACATCAACCCTCTGCTGCACACTGTGCAGTATCCCCTGCCACAAATAGAAGACATTTTTGCATCTTTGACAGGTGAAGGGAGGTTTTCAAAGATTGACTTGTCACAAGCCTATCTGCAAATGGAGATTGGGGATTCAAGCAGTAAGTTCCTCACAATAAACATTCAGAATGGACCGGTACAATATAATTGTCTCATCTTTGCTCTAGCAATTTGGCAAAGAGCAATACACCAAATGCTCCAAGATATCCCAGGAACACAATGTTACTTTGATGACATCATCATGACTGGCACGAATGATGACGAGCCCCTCCGGAACCTTGGTAAAGTGCTTACCAGGCTGAGTGAGCATGGTCTGCGCACAAAGAGAGAGAAATGTGAGTTTTTCAATAATGAAATCTCATATTGTGGATATGCTATTGACAAGTATGGCTTACATAAGTCACAAGAGAAGATTGAAGCAGTGCTACAAGCACCCAGACCGGAAAATGTGTCACAACTCAGGTCATAATTGGACCTTGTAAACTACTACCACCGGTTTCTCCCAAACACTGCGACAGTGCTGTATCCACTGAACTCACTGTTACAGACAGGAGCAAAGTGGGAATGGTCAGAAAGACGTGAAAGGGCATTCTAGGAAACAAAGATGAACTGTTCACCCATCAGACTGGCGTGTGATGCACCCCAATAGCATAGGAGCTGTTTTGTCACATGCTATGAAAGATGAAGCTAAACATCCAATTGTGTTTGCTTCAAGATCTCAGACTAGCGCAGAACGCAACTACGCACAGATCGACTGAGAGGTACTTAGTCTAGGATGGGGAATAAATAAGTTCCACCACTATCTCTATGGACAAAAGTTTACACTAGTGACAGATCACCAGCCACTTGTGTCCATTTTCAATACCAGGAACGGAATTCCGGTGGTCTGCTACTCCGTTACAATAATGGGCACTGTTCCTAGGAGCCCACTCTTATGACATAGAGTTCAATGGTATCAAACAACACAGCAAAGCTGACAGTTTGTCACATCTTCCAATATTGGCAACTGAAGAAGAAAAGTCTTCATACTGTGACCCAGCAGAGGTGTTCCACACACATTGGTGGACCATTACCGGTAACAAATTCCGAAATACAAAGAGAAGCAAGGAATGACCCAACATTGTCAAAAGTCTATGACGTCACCATGGAAGAATGGCCAGCTCATGGTAACCCCATGTTTCCAGAGTTCTCAGTGAGATGAGACCAACTGTCGGTATGTCAAAGAACACTGATGTGTGGATCTTCTGTTGTGGTTCTCTCTAATCTGCACACTATAGTGTTAGAAAATCTGCATGGGAGATATGCGAACAGTTCCAGCCTTCTCTTTCTTGATCACCAGGAGAATCTTGCCAGGGAGAGAGAGAACCTGTGGGTTGCCGGATGCCGGAAGAATTGTGATACTCTTTGGGGTAACCGCAAGGTCTGTGTCTTTGCTATCGCTTAGCTCACGCTTGTGCTCGGTAGCCGGTGTGCTTTTTGTTTTGCAGGTGGGGGAGGGGGGATTGTTGCTCACCGCTGCTTAAACGCAGGGGAGAGCTTTGGGGTTCTCACGTTTAACTGTCAGTTCACTCTTTGGATCACTTCTCTGTTTTCATGGATGTTTTGCGAAGAAAAGCATTTCAGGATGTATATTGTACACATTTCTCTGACATTAAATTGAACCTTTGAACCTTTGAATGACACCTGGGTACAGTCAAGATGAAGAGTCTCGCTGGGAGCTGTGTAGTGGCCAGGAATAGATAGACAGATTGAGGATTTGACTAAAAGCTCTTTGGGATGCCAAAACGTTCAAAATGCAACCCCATAGACACCATTGCACACATGGGAGTGGCCATCATCACCATGGCAAAGAGTACATATTGACCTTGCTGGACCATTCATGGACTCCATATTTTTGATTGCTGTGAATGCTCATTTGAAGTAGCCAGAGATCATACCAGAGAAGTCAACCACCTCAGAAAAATCTGTTTCCACTCAGGGTACTACCTTCGCTAGAAATGACTTACCTGAACAAATTGTGAGTGGCAACATACCACAATACACATCAGAAGAATTCCGACTGTTCGTGAAGAAAAATGGCATCAGACATTTGAAGTCAGTTCCTCACCATCCAGCAATGAATGGGTTAGCTGAAAGGTTTATCCAAACCTTCAAGAAGTCCATTAAAGCGATGAACAAGGAGGACACTTCTCTACAGCAAAAGTGGACAATTTCCTTTTTGTATATTGGAACTCTGCTCATGTAATGACAAATCAGACACCTGCAATGCTGTTCATGAACAGGAATCTGAGATCTCGCATAGACCTCCTGAAACCAGACCTACAGAGGGAACTGCAGAATAAACAGTTCAACCAGTTGCCAAATGAATCAGCAAGAAGCTTCAAGATTGGACAGGAAGACCTAGTATGTGATTACCAAGAGGGCAAGTGGACACCTGATAGGATAGCTACAGGAACTGGGCCACTGATGTACACAGTGGATTTTGGAAATCAGACATGGAGACGTCATGTGGATGAGATGCTGGATACTCAACCGAAGAACACACCAGAGTCGATTGCATCCAACAAGACAGACACATTTCAGTCACTGGACTTACCTCTCAGCGATGATTATGTCACTGACAGCAACGTGACACTAGAAACCGAGAATGTTGTCTTAGACAAGACACCGACCACACCCGAAGCCACTCCACAGGTCCAGAGGTGCGATGAGAACATTGTCTTTGACAAGACACCTGCCAAACCAGATGCCACTTCACAAGTCTGGAGGCGCTATCCTGAAAGAAACAGCGCGCCACCGAGAGGACTGAATCTTTATTAGAGTGATGTTGGTTATGGACCGTTATTATGAACACTTGTTTATTTGAACATGGTTTGTGAAAGGGAAATTGAATGTTTTGTACACATACAGTTTTATGTTACGTTAATCTAAAGGGGGAAGAAGTGTAGTGTATGGATCTATTTCTTTTCAAGCACTGACTCTCCATAGCACTACGCATGGACTGATAACTTACCTATATTCATTGATATGTGATCTACATTGTTCTCTCTCTCTCTCACTGCAATGTGAATATGCCAATTAAAGCCATCTCCCATGTGTGTGCTTTTATTTAATTGATATGTAGTTGCATAGACACATCACATCACCACCTTTGATTTGGCTTACGACAGTGGCATCGTCAGTAAACTTAATATGGCATTGGAGCTGCATTTAACCAACGTCAAATGGAAGCTACTGGAAAAGGGCATCTACCGGACATTCGTGCAATCATGAAGATGGCACACCAGTGGCTCAACTTCATTATATGCTTGAGGAAATTTGGTATGTCACCAAAGATGCTTGCAAAACTCTACACATGTACAGAGGAGGGCATTCTGACTGGTTACATTATAGCTTGGTACGGCGGCTCCAAACCGCAGGATCACAAGGGTCTGTAGAAAGTTGCCATTTCTATTACATGCACAACCTTCCCTGCCATCAACCACATCTTCCAGATGTAGTGCTTCAAGAAGTTGGCATTCATCCTTGCGCATATTCACCATCCAAGATATACTCTCTTCTTGATGCTCCAACCAGGGGAAAGGTTGTAGTTCTTTTTTGCACCTTGTGGAGCATCAGGCAGCAAACTTGCCGTTTCTTTAGCATTTTGCCTGTTTTTACAGAAGTCCACGATGCTAACTCAACGATCAACCTAGTGCAGATGGAAAGCATACAAAGAGCCAGCCAGATTCTAACCCAGGAGCACTTGCTTTGAAGTTTGGTGCAGATGACACTACGGCACCAGCTGGCAGAAAGGAGGTAAAGATCCTAAAGATCCACAGTCAATAATACAGACACATTTTCTTCCCCACTGCCATCAGATCTCATAATGGTCCACAAACCTATGAACACTAACGCGTTATTCCTTGATTTTGCATTATTTAGTTTGTAATTTATAGTAATTTTATGTCTTTGCACTGTACTGCTGCAAAACAACAAATTTCACTTCATAAGACAGTGCTAAATCCAATTCAAATTCAGCAACTCTGAAGAAGCTCAACACCATTACAAATGAATCTGCCTGATTAGTACCCTATCTGCCACCCCAAACCTTTGCAGGAGCTGCAGTGTGCATCATTTGCAAACAGGGTTACAGCTACCCGCCCTGAACTACCAAGACTTGTCGAGGTGTTCCTCCGTCCTTAAAAGTTCATCATTACATTTCAGTCCTTACCTTCTTATCTTCTCCCCCAATCACTTCTCCATATCTTTCTACCTTTAACCTTCGCTACCTCATTCTGTCTCCCCGTCATTTGATCTTCCTATTTATATCGTCCTTGGACTTTGCTTCTTTACATGCACTGCACTTTTCACTAACTGTATTATAATATTCAGCATTCCGTTTCACAAGCAAAAGAAAATCTGCAGATTCTGGAAATCTATTTAACACACACAATGCTGGAGGAACTCAGCAGGCCAGGCAGCATCTATGGGGAAGAGTACAGTGGACGTTTTGTGCCGAGCCCCTTCAGCAGGACTGGAGAAGGAGGAAGCAAGTCCAGAGACGTGAAGCCTGGAGCAGGCCCACAGCCTCAGCAGAGAGCGGAGCAACGTGGCAGAGCCGCAAGCAGCAAGCAGAACTGGCCTAAGCTTCACCTTCAGTCCTGACACCCTGACTTCTCAATCCATCTGGTTTTCCTTTTTCCTACCTCGACAGACAATACTCTGCAATACCAGGCACAAGTATGTAGCCAGTCTACCGATGACTTCTGTACATTACTGTATTTGACAAAGTGGAGCAGAGAGTGAGTTTGTAAGCCTGGTGTGAGCAAAGGATGTTGGGAATGGCGAGGTTGGAATACCGTGGGAGCACTGTGGGACAGGTGGCATAAAAGGAGCGCCAGGCATGGGGGGAAGGGGCGTGGGTGCAGACACACCCAGTCCTGAGACACCAGGCAAGGTCCCGTCTCCCTTCCATTTTCCCAACCATAATTCCCCTCCCCCTGCCCCCTTCCCACTCTCAGTCCACAATAGAGACCCATTTCAGAAACAGGTTTATCAGCACTCACATGTCATGAAATTTGTTTTTTTTTGCAACAGCAGCAGTACAGTGCAATATATACAATTACTACAGTACTGTGCAAAAGTCTCAGGCATCCTAGCAATATATCCTGTATGTGCCTTAGACATTTTCAGTCATGTCCTTGTATTTGACACCATGTGTCTGGATGACACACATGCATTATGGCACATGCGACAATAACAAACTAATACCAACATTCTATCTCTCTCCTATCCACTCAGCCCACGCTCCACTTCCTTGTCTGCTCCTAAACTTGCTGCTAACTCTGACGTTTCAGAGATTGTTCCCTTCACACAGTGCTGACACTTCTAACAAAGGTTCTGAACCTGGAACAGGGTGAGAGTAACTAGATTTCTAAATGGCACAACTGATTTGAACCATTTGCACCTCCTGAACTGGCCATTTTCCTCCAAGAAACCTGAGCTTCTAACTGCCCCAGTTTGGATCTGAAGGGTGCTGTCAGACATTCACTGAGTTAGGGCCAGCAAAACAGAATGGAAGTGGCTGGTGAAGTTCATAGTCTATATGGTCACAGTACAACAGGGAAACACTTGAAAGCAGGCAGTGCCCTTCCATGGTATTATTTGGGTGGCACAGAAGCACAGCAAGTGGAGCCTGCGGTCAAGGTTCAATCCCGACCTTGGTTACCATCTTAGTGGACATGTCTCCCTGTAACCGTATGGGTTTCCCCCAGGTAGTCTGATATAGGGGCTGGGCTGATTTGGAAAAGTCAGTTATGGGCCAGAACATGGCAGTGGGGTTTGGGCCCAGAGTGTATCAATGCTCCAGGGCCTGGGTTTTAGAGCGAGTAATGACCCAATGTTTGGACAATTTAACTGCCAGGCCTGATGGATTGAAAAGGCAGGGTGTCGAGACCAGAGGAAAGGGTTAGGCCAGCTCTGCTTGCCGCTCCACTGAGGTGAGGTTGATGCTGTGGGCCTGCTCCAGGCTTCGGGCCTGTTCCAGGCTTCATGACTATGAACTCACTTTCATTCTGAATGCTGTTGCTGTTGCTTGTTTTTATTGTTTGCACAATTTGTGTTTTCTTTTCTCTCCCTTACACGTTTGTGTTCTTTTTAGTGGGTTAGTAAGTTTTTTTTGGATCTTTTGTTTTGTGGCTGCCTGTATGGAGACAAATGTCAAAGTTGTATAATGTATACATACTTTGATAATAAATGTACTTCAAGCTTCGAATGTTTTGAACTTTGATTTCCTCTCACTTGCCAAAGATGTGCAGAATGGTAGGATATTCGACCACAGTAAATTGGCCTTAGTGTGTAAATGAGTATAGGATCTGGGGAGAGTTGAAAAGAACATGAAGTCTATAAAAAGCGGGATTAATGTAAGATTAGTCTAAAGTTGGTGGCTGATAGTTGGTGCGAACTCTATTGGTCCAAAGGTGTATTTTTAATGCTGTATTTCTATATAACACCAGGGGGCTCCTCACAACAGAGGTAAGGGATATCAAACCTGGCAATGGCTGGTATAATTCAGAGATTTTGTGCTGGAGTGTACTTGGACTGAGCAGCTTTCAGTTGTGGCCAAGGTGGGATAGGTGCCCTGGAAAGCCTGAATGACCTGTGCACCCGAATCATCAAGTGTAGAACTGGTCTAGAAGAACATGGCTCTACCAAACCTGCGACCTGCAGCTGTGGAAAACAACAGGAGTCAGGGAGTTGCAATTTTATATGTAAATACTGGAAAATTCATCCCATTATGAGAAGTCTGCAAATCTAATCTGCCATTTACAAGGTTTGTTCTGATTCAATTAACCCAAATTTTCAATGACAAAAACCAGCAATGAATTCATGTTAAACATGAGAAATTCTGTAGATGCTCAAATCCAAAGCAACATTCACAAAATGCTGGAGAAACTCAGCAGGTCAGGTAGCATCTTGTCAAGTAATAATAGGAATTAATTCAACAACAATACAAATAAAAATATGTGTGACATATTAATTTTTTTTACTATTTGAGAAATCATTCAGTTCGGCACATAATCATTTATTGTGATTCTAAACGATTCTGGGAAAAGATTACAATACCAACCACCAAGTGTTTGTTATCTGTCTGCTGTGACTATGTGTCATGCACTTTAACAATTGAATCATTTATTATGAAAGCATTACACTCAGTGGGTTAAATAACACTAATGCAATCAGACCTCAGAATGCCAATTTCCCTGATGTTTTTATGCTCTTAAAAGCATCTCATCCTATGAGATATGACAGCACTGCTGACTGGCTGTTCAATAACAAACCACGTTAAGACATCAGTGGTATACAGACCAGTAATATTCCCAGATGCCAAAATGGAGCTGTAGTTTATGTTTCCAGTATCACATCTTCAAAGGCCAACAAAAATACAATATAGTAAATCTCAAAATGAAATATTCAAGCTCACATTTAACATTTGGAGAAGAGTTTGCTTTCAGATGTCAAGGGTGGATGTAACACTACAGTTTAAGGCAGATGGAGTTCAAACCAGATAAATGTGAGGTGGTTCATTTTGGTAGGTCAAGTATGATGGCAGAATATGGCATTAATGGTAAGACTCTTGGCAGTGTGGAGGATCAGAGGGATCTCGGGGTCCGAGTCCATAGGATACTCAAAGCTGCTACACAGATTGACTCTGTGGTTAAGAAGGCATATGGTGCATTGGCCTTCATCAATCGTGGGAGTGAGTTTAAGAGCCGAGAGGTAATGTTACAGCTATATAGGACCCTGGTCAGACCCCACTTGGAGTACTGTCGTCAATTCTGGTCGCCTCACTACAGGAAGAACGTGGAAACCACAGAAAGGGTGCAGAGGAGACTTACAAGGATGTTGCCTGGATAGGGGAGCATGCCTTATGAGAATAGGTTGAGTGAACTCAGCCTTTTCTCCTTGGAGCGACGGAGGATGAGAGGTGACCTGATAGAGGTGTATAAGGTGATGAGAGGCATTGATCGTGTGGATAGTCAGAGGCTTTTCCCTAGGGCTGAAATGGCTAGCCCAAGAGGGCATAGTTTTAAGGTGCTTGAAAGTAGGTACAGAGGAGATGTCAGGGATAAGTTTTTTACTCAGAGAGTGGTGAGTGTGTGGAATGGGCTGCTGGCGATGGTGGTGGAGGCAGAAACGATGGGGTCTTTTAAGAGATTCCTGGATGGGTACATGGAGCTCAGAAAATTAGAGGGCCATGGGTAAGCCTAGGTAGTTCTAAGGTAGAGACATGTTCAGCACAGCTTTTTGGGCTGAAGGGCCTGTATTGTGCTGTAGGTTTTCTATGTTTCTATGTTTAAGCATTATTGCTTCCATTACATGTGCCTTGGAGTTCTACATTACACCTGCAGCCCAGAATTTTCTTCCTCTCTGTTAGCCACACTGACAATTTCAGTAGCTTCATCAGACTATGTAATTGTGTCCCTAACATTTAAGTCCCAATCATACTTGTATGTCTTCAGCCAAAATCATGTTAGAACATGTGAATACCAGAAGGCCCCAGGTGCTGATTGAAAACCACCTTTAAACATGACTATGAGAAAATCTGAAGATGCTGGAAATCCAAACAACACAAACAAAATGATTGAGGAACTCAGCAAGTCTGGCAACGTCTATGGAAATGAATAGATAGTCAATGTTTCAGGCCAAGACACATGACTGCATGGTGTCAGAGGTGAAAACAAGTTAAATTGCAGTGCCTTACCTTCACCTCTACATTGTGTACAGTGACTAATAGTCATATGGGATGAAAGTTACTTTTAACAAAGATTTTGTGTATTATTTGTTTTGAAGGCCTCTTGGAGAATATGTGTTCTATTATATTTATGCTTCGTTTTTCTCCTGTCTCCTGACAGAAAATCTACCCATATAGACTCTTCCCCTCACCCCCAGTAATCACCTGTTCAATTTCCTGCCATCCTGCAGGAGAAAGAGAAACATCTCTGCATGAAAAACATGACTGAAAAACAGCTTTATCCCCAGGGTGACGTGCAACTGAACAATGCCTCATTTTAGGATTGTTTGTTTCTAATTCAGTTTTATCCCAAACGTTAAACTCAGACATTATTTTAAATGTAGTCATTGTGTTTTTAGTAACTGAATTACCAGCAAGCTGTTTTGCATTGAGTTTACTGGGATTATGATATACATGCTACTTCCTAAATATTTACCTCACCATTGCCTACTGCTAGTAAAAATCAGGCAACTATAACAAAATGGGAAGTTGTTCATTTATATTGACATGCATTCAAAAAAATGTCAATTAGTATTTCACTCCATCAATTCAAAAAACTATTTAATAAATATCTATGCTTCAGTCTTGGCAGAACATGTGGTATCCAAATGATTGCCTTTTTATAGATAATCCGAGTAATCACAGCCAATACCTTATGATCTGGTTTATCTACCTCTTTAAGATCTTCTTTAATAATCTAAACAGCTGAGTAAATGAAACAACCTTAGCAAAAATCATGTGGGCTGAACAAATTTAAATGATTGCTCGTTGGATTAACTTTACATTTCAAAGCAAAAACAAAGTGAATTAACTTCACACAGATGATTTCACAGAGAAAATATTTACCAAGTGATAAATGTGTTCTAAAAAGAACAAATGAAATAATACCACCAGGGCAATGTTTCCTTTGAAGGAAAATTAGCTCAAAGGATGATGTCAAGCTTTTTTTTGTAACAGTCTTCTACTGCCCTTTAAATCTTTTCTTGTATGTGTCAGTGCCAAATTCTTATCTGTGACAGTTGGATTCTGTAACTAGTTGTGTGAAAAAATATAGTCATCTGCATCTACCCCAAACCTGGATCTCTGTTGGCTGATCATGGAATCATGGAGAGGCAACATTATTGACTGTAGAATGTTTCTCAGGCTTTATATTTTTTATATATATATATATGTTCTGCACATTTCATGTCAGCACATTTTTCTGCAGAATGAATGATTTTTTGTGCACTGTAAAGTTAGTAATGTGTGTAGGAGTCATGTATCTGTTCTCTACCTGCTTTGTATTCTGTGTTGTGCATTAATCATGGTACCTAGTCACACAAGTGGATCATGGTGAAGGTGAATGGACTAAGTTAAGTATTCTTGCTTATTTAGCGGCAGTTTGTAGCTTGGGGCCGGTGGAGATCATATCTTTTACTGACCGCTGAATATCGCTGAATAATACTTGGCTTACATGGGTACACTCAAGTTCATCGGTTCGAGATTGTATGTTTGCTAATTGCTAATAATGGATCAAATAAAGGATTCAACTGTCTGGAACAATTATTTCATTTGAGCTGAGGGTGCCGTGCAAGTAAAACAACTCCATAGTGGTCACAGGCTAGCGGCAATTGCTTTGTTTAGGTTTTGCTGCTTCAATGCCGATGATTGGAGTACAGTTGTGCTTGCTTGTTTTTTTTCCTCTGTGTTTGTGTATGTGCTCGTGGGTGAGCATGTACTAATACTACAGCAAACGTCTTGAACCTCCTCTGTCAGGAGTGATATGGCCACTCCCTACTAAAAGGAATCATCCACTTCTCAGAACTGCAGTGTCATAAGGTGGTGGCTGGGAACAGACCCAAGTGCAAGACACAGACACTGAAGTACTAGGGACAGGACTAGGATACAGGGTGAGGGCTAGGACATGGACACGAAAACCGGGAACCCCGGTACAGGACTGGACAAGAGAGCTAGGAGCCCTGGCTTGGACTCCGAGCCAGAGAATGGACAAGGACCCAGAACCTGGGTCTTTCCTCTGGCTCGGACCCCAGAACTAGGCAAGGACGTGACTCCAGCTGGCAGGCAGGACGAGGCTGGAGTCTTCAGACTTGAGGCGAGGCTGGAGACAAGAGACTTGAGGTCTTGAAACTCCTCCTAGACAGTGCGCAGTACTCCTGTGCAGGGTGCGGACCATCTGGGTAGGGCACGGATCTCCACCTGATGGAGGCAAGGGACAGGAAGGGATAGGACCCACCACAGGGTAACAGCAATCTGGCCTGGCTTACCCGATGGAGGCAAGGGACAGGAAGGGACAGGACCCACCGCAGGGTAACGGCAATCTGGCCTGGCTTACCCGATGGAGGCAAGGGATAGGACCCACCACAGGGTAATGGCAATCTGGCCTGATTTACCCGGCAAAGGCAAAGGTACAGGGTGGCTCCAGGACAAGACTTCAGGCGAGACGAGGTGAGAGTTACCAGCAAGACAAGGCAAGGCTTCAGGCAATGCAAGGTGAGACAAGAACTTTAGGCGAGGTGAGAATTACCGGCAAGACAAGGCAAGGCTTCAGGCGAGGAAACAGAATGCAGGGGAAGGGATACAAGGAGTAAGGACAAGAACAATCCAGCAACCACGCCCTGGTCTCTGGAGGTATTTATGCAGCCAGCCCCAACGAGCATCAGCTGCCTCAATTAGTGCTCAACAGGAACAGAAACAGGGTAGACAGGAAAACCTGGAGCAAGGGTCGATGGACCGGACAGTGAACCGGAATGCAGACTTCACGGACCGGACCATGACATGGAGTGAGAACAGGTCATTTTTGAACCTAAAGTATCCCAAGAAGCAGTTATGGAAATAATGGATATGTGCAGTAATTGTCTTTTCAAATGTGCAATTGAAACTTGCAAACCATGAATAAATTATGTTCCTTAAAGAAAGCTTAAACATTCTGAAATGAATCCATTTCAATGTTTTTGCCCTGAGAGATGCTTAGCTATTCTAAATGTATTCCTGTACAGCCACAAACCTCGATTTGACTTAATTACAACCACTCCAAGACATTCCTTGAGTAAACATTATCATTCAAGAAAGTCTTCAATCAAGGATTATTAACACAGATTTTTGACACTCTGCTATGTTCCTGTTGATGGCTCCAAAGCCATTGACTGCTATATTTAGTGCTAGTAATCCCATTAAGAAAGTTCTGTGCTCTGTGAAGAATATATGGGAATCTGGTCATTTCAGGATTGGATTAGGAGAAACATTGTTATAAAACTTATTTTATGCAGATAAAACATGCAAAATGCTGGAGGAACTCAGCAGGTCAGGCAGCATCTATGGAAATGAATGACCAGTTGATGTTTCAGGCCGATAACTTTCTTCACAGCTGGAAAAGAAGGGGGAAGGCACTAGAATAAAAAGGTGAGGGGAGGGGTAGGAGTACTAGCTACAAGGTGATAGGTGAAGCCAAGTGGATGGGAAAGGTAAAGGGCTGGAGAAGAAGGAATTTGAACGGCGTGGACAGTGGACTATGGGAGAAAGGGAAGGCAGGAGTGATAGCCAAGTGAAGAGAAGATGTTGGAGGGCAGAGTGGGGAATAGAAGAAGAGTAAAGGGAAAGAGAACAAAAAAAATTACCAGAATGCTTGTCTATTCGTTCCTCCTCATTAATCTCTCTCCTGGTACATATACCTGCGAGTGACAGAAATGTTACAGCTGCCCGTTCACCTTCTCCCGTACCTCCATGCAGGACCCATTGTTCTTTCAAGTGAGGCCACACTTCCCCTACAAATCTGTTAGTGTCATCTGTTGCATCCAGAGTTCCCAATGTGGCCCTTTTCTACACTGGTGAAACCCGACATCAATTGGGGAGCCATTTTGTCAAGCGTCATCGCTTGGTCCGCCAGAAACGGAATTACCCGGTGGCCAACCATTTTAATTCCTATGCTCATTTCTGTTCCAACAAGTCGGCCCATGGTTTCCTCTTTTGCCATGATGAGGCCACTCTCAGCATGGAGGTGCAACACCTCAGATTCCATCTCGATAGCCTTCAACCAGATGGCATGAACATTGACTTCTCCTTCCAGTAATTTTTCCCCTCCCTCTTCTTCTATTCCCCACTCTGGCCTCTTACTTATTTACCTCACCTGCCTATCACCTCCCCCTGGTGCCCCTCCTTCTTCCCTTTCTCCTATGGTCCACTATCTTCTCCATTCAGATTCCTTCTTCTCCAGCCCTTTACCTTTCTTACCCACCTGGCTTCACCTATCACCTCTTAGCTTAGCCTCCACCCCCTCCCCACACCTTTTTATTCTGGCATCTTCTCCATTCCTTTCCAGTCCTGAAGAAGAATCTTGACCCAAAATGTGGACTATTTATTCATTTCCATAGATGCTGCCTGAACTGGTGAGTTCCTCCAGCATTTTGTGTGTGTAGTTTCATATTTCCAGCATCTGCAGAATCTCTTGAGTTTATATTTCTTACAGGTACCTTTTGTATGAATGTAGATAACAGTTTAAAATGTTTATAATATGGAAAATCTGGAAAATAATGTAGTTATTATTATTAAAGGCTATGTGCAAATCTAAAATTAGTTTAACCTATATGCTAGTCGGTAGTCTTTAGTAATCACAGTGATGCAATAGAACCAAAACCTAATTATGGGAAGAACAAAGGCAGTAAGTAAATCTCATTGAGATAATATTAGTGAAGAGAACATAATGTTGAGCAGAACAGGTTGATGCAGTTTGGCAGATCTGACCATCTGTTTCATAATCAAGTTGTGGTCACAGCTCAGCACATCATGACAAGTGAAGTCAAGGACAGTATAAAAATAAAAGAGAGGAAGTATAACATAGCAAGCATGAGTGGGAAGCCAGAGGATTGGGAGACTTTTAAGGAGCAACAGAAGATAACTAAAAAGGCAATACGGGGAGAAAAGATGAGGTACAAAGGTAAGCTAGCCAAAAATATAAAGGAGGATAGTAAAAGCTTCCTTAGGTATGTGAAGAGGAAAAAATTAGTTAAGACCAAAGTTGGGCCCTTGAAGACGGAAACGGGTGAAATTATTATGGGGAACAAGGAAATGGCAGACGAGCTGAACAGGTACTTTGGATCTGTCTTCACTAGGGAAGACACAAACAATCTCCCAGAAGTAATAGTGGCCAGAGGACCTAGGGTAACGGAGGAACTGAAGAAAATTTGCATCCGGCACAAAATGGTGTTGGGTAAACTGATGGGACTGAAGGTTGATAAATCCCCAGAGTTTATAAATCCCCTTCCCTTCCCTTCCAGAACCAGAGGCCACAGTTTAAGAATAAGAAGTAGACAATTTAGAACGGAGTTGAGGAAAAACTTTTTCACACAGAGGGTTGTGGTTCTGTGGAAT
Organism: Mobula hypostoma; assembly: GCF_963921235.1. Lineage (NCBI taxonomy): Eukaryota > Metazoa > Chordata > Chondrichthyes > Myliobatiformes > Myliobatidae > Mobula > Mobula hypostoma. The sequence goes on from NC_086115.1 coordinate 53,660,799, forward strand.
GCTCTGCCTCAGAATTCAGTGGAGGCCAATTCTCTGGATTCTTTCAAAAAAGAGTTAGATAGAGCTCTTAAAGATAGCGGAGTGAAGGGATATGGGGAGACGGCAGGAAAAGGGTACTGATTGTGGATGATCAGCCATGATCACAGTGAATGGTGGTGCTGGCTCGAAGGGCTAAATGGCCTACTCCTGCACCTATTGTCTATTGTCTATTATCATGGAAACCAACTTCTCTTCCTAGGCCTCTGCCTATACTTCCTGCTGCCTCGGTAAATTAGCTGACATAATCAAAGACACCACTTGCCCCTGAAATTCTCTCTCATCACCCCTTCCCCTGACATTGGACAGCACGTACTACCAGGATCAAGGACAGTTTCTGTTATAAAACTTCATATGATAAGACAGACTCCTGACCTCACCATCTACGTCATTATGGCTTTGCACGCTATTGTTTGTCTGAGCCGTACTTTCTCTATCGCTGTAATACTTTGTTCTGCATTCTGTTGTTCTCCCTCGTACTACCTCAATTCACTGATATGATGAAGCAATCTTTCTGGATGATATGCAAAACAATATTTTATTGGTACCTGCACCAATAATAAACCAATTTACAAATTCAATTTACCATAGTTAAACTGAATCAACATATGACAGTGTTTGTTTTTAAAGTGGCTCCAAAGAGGATTATACATTCCACTCAGTATGGAACTTAAAGCTATTTTTGGAAGAGATTCTGAGAAAAGACTGGACAAGCAAACAAATAATATTCTATGCGTCTTCTTTGCATCCAAAACTCTAGGCACAGGACCAGCCTGCGTTGCTCCATGTTCTGCATTAAAGTTATAGTATTTTAAAATTATAAAATAATTACAGACATATTGCATTCTATCTTTAAGGAAACCACTACAAAATGAATGATAATAATAATTTTCCCAGTAACCTGTTGCTGATAAAAGCTCAGAGAAATGCGAGGAAAAGCAGAAAGCCAGCCCTCAAATATCAAGTGCGTAAGGTTGGTATCTTTGAAGTTATGATTCAGTCATTTTACCGCAGTTCTGGAGCCACGTAAAGTCCAGTAAAGTTAAGAGATTCCTTTCTCTGAAGACTATAGTGGACTAGAAGTGATAAACAACAATCTGGTAGTTTTGCAGTCATCTTTAAAAAGGGTAACAGTTGTTCAAGTTCCAGATCTTTGACAGCTGCCATGTTAAGATTTGAACTCATGCATCAGTATTCCCAGATCAGTAACTTAAACACAATGCCACCACTGAATCATACTGTGCCCTTGCTGTTTTTACACGCCTATCAGGGACACATACAAATGGTAGCAAACAGGTACAGAGGACAGCAGCCAATGGATCAGAAAAAGAAATCTGTATATACTGAAAGATCTGTTAATTTGGGTCTCTGTTGCCATGCTTGACAACTGCATTGTTACTAGCTTTTACTTTCATCAACTTCATGAATCTTTTTTGAGCTGAAGGATACAGAGAACTGGTAGATGCTTTTGGATGGTGCTTAATTATAAGCTCTGGGGCAATTTTACTAGATATCCCCTGTACCTAATAAAGTGGTCACTGTGTGTACGCTCATGGTGTTCTGCTCCTGTACTCCATCCACTTCAAGGTTCAATGTGTTGTGTGTTCAGAGACGTTCTTCTGCATACCACTGTGGTGATGCATGGTTATTTGAGATACTGGCACCTTCCTGTCAATTTGAACTAGTCTGGCCATTGTCCTCTGATCTCCCTCATTGACAACACACAAACAAAATGCTGGAGGAACTCAGCGGGCCAGGCAGCATCTATGGAAAAGAATACAGTCAACATTTTGGGCCGAAACATTGACTGTACTTTTTTCCATAGATGCTGCCTGGCCGGCTGAGTTCCTCCAGGACTTTGTGTGTGTTGTTCAGATTTCCAGCATCTGCAGATTCTCTCTTGTTTATGATTACCTCATTAACAAGGCATTTTTTTCCCACAAAACTGCCACTCACTAGATGTTTTTATTGTTTCTCACACCATTCTCTTGTTAACTCTAGAGACTGCTGTACATGAAAATTGAGCAGTTATGGGGTACTCAAACCACCTCATCTGGTTCCAACAGTCATTCCATGGTCAAAGTCATTCCTAATGTAATGACCAACTTTCTTTTACAGACACTCCTCAATCACTCCTCTGAAATAGATTCACTCCATGTTAATGGATATGTAGACAACCAGGAAGGCAACTAGTAGTATGTAGGACTTTAATAGCAAGAGAATTTGACTACAAAAGTGACCAACTCCTATTCTAATTATATAGAGCACCTGGGAGACCACGCCTGTACAGGTTCAATCTCCCCACCTAAGAAAGGATACATAATGGAAGGAATGCAACAGAACTTTATCAGATTGTTTCCTGGGATGGGTGGGGATTGTCCCTTGAGTGTTTAAGTACACTTGATCTATACTCTCTTCTGCTTATGAAAATTTAAAGTGATACAATTGAAACATATAATTTTTTTTCAAAAGCTGCAGAGATGCAGCTTCTGCTGGCTGGTGTGGTGAGAATTAGGAGTCACAGACTCAAAGTATGGGTTGACTATACAGGACAGAGATGAAAAGAAACGTTTCCACCTCAAGGTAGCAATTCATTGCTTTTCATCAGCAAGGGGTCATTGCATATATTCGAGACAGCCATCGATAGATTTTTGGATATTAAGGGAATGAAAGAGGTGTGAGATTAGTGCGGAAAGTGATGAAGGGAGAAAACCAGCTCTGATCGTCAGTGCTGGAGCAGGTGCATGGAGCCAAATAGCCTACTGCTGCTTCTATTTTTATTCAAGGGAGCAGTGTGATGGAATACTGTCAATTTGCGTGTATGAGCGCAGCTTCAAGAAGCTCAACACCATATAGGATATAGCAGCTCACTCGATAGGGATACCGCCACAACCATTCATTCACTCCACCACCAATGCACAGCAGCCGAAGTTTGTACCATCTCCAGGATTCACTTCAGCAACTCACCAAGACTCTTTACACAGCACCTTTCAAACTCACAACCTCCACCGGACAAAAGGGTAATGGCAGCAAAAATATGGAAACATCACAATGTAGAGGTTACCCGTCAAGTCAAAAACCATCTTGACTTGGAAATATATTGCTGTTCCTTCACCAGCACTAAGTCAAAATCTTGAACCTCTCTCCCTAATCACATTCAAGAAGGCCATTCATCACCATCTGCTCAAGGGCCACTAGGGATAAACAATAAATGCTGGCCCACTCTACGAAGCCCACATCTCTTATGTAAACTGAATACATTTTTGCGTAACAGAAAAAAGCCGCTTTCTTTATTTTCATTTTCAGTTTGCTGCAGAAGGTCTGGAGAACATCCTGGCAGAAAAGCTGCCCATCCAGAACCAACCATATCTTGGGTCAAGTTAAATAACAAGTAGGTTGAGTAGGTCCAAGCACGCCCCCATCCTTAGTGAACGGACTGCTCATCAAATGAGTGGCAGACGTTTTGCTGATCCTTTTGCAATTATCTTCAGCCACAAATATTAAGTGGCTGATTCATTTTAGACCACAGGTTATTTCAGACCATGTTGGTTATGTGAAGGTTGCTGCCATCATAGAAATCAGTCAATGGAAAATTTGCTTTAATCCATAAGATCTCAAGAAACATTTGAGAACAATGGACACAGGAAGAACATAAGGATCTGACAACTTCCCAGCCCATATGCTGAAGGCGTGCACTTCGTAACTAACCGCACCTCAACCCAAACTGTGCCAGTCTAGTTACAATACTGATGTTTCCCTGACCATGTAAAAAATTGCCCAAATGGCCTCAAAGCACAACAATTCCAGACAGGTAGTCTCTGCATAATTACTCCTCTCTCAATCATTATCAAAACGATAAAAGATATGGTTGACATTCCTCCTAAGCATTGCTTACTCACTATGCCCAGATTGGACCAAAAATAAGGACTGCTATGGAAGCCAAGTCATTGAGCATATTTAAAGCAGAGGTTGATAGGTTCTTGGTTAGTCAGGGCCTCAAAGGTTACAGTGAGAAAGCAAGAGAAAGGGGTTGAGAAGAACAAGAAATCAGCTGTGATGGAATGGTGGAACAGACTTGATGGGCCAAGTGGCCCAGTTCTTCTCCTATGTCTTATGGACCAAAGGGCTGAATTCCAGAGCTGAGGTCAAAGTGACTGCTCTTCATGTCAAGCCAAAATTGACTGAGTGCGATACCAATGTTAAACTAAATGCAACAAGTATCATTGGTAAATACACCTTGCACAAAGAAAAATGGTTGTGATGGAGACTTCAGCCCCATAAAAAATGATGCATGAGTTCCTCAGGACAGTGCCCTTGGTCCAAGCATCTTTAGTTATCCCATCAATGACTTTCCTTCTTCATAAGAAGTAATGATATTCCTTACTGATTTCACAATGTTCAAGGTCATTCATAACAGAATAGAAAAAACAGCACGCAGCAAGGCAGGACGATATTTACACTTGGATGGATAAATAGGAAGTGGCCAGATGAGGGATTAGGTAATAATATCATTCAATATTAAACGCCAATGCTTAATCTTACTCTTCTTATAGATTATCGTACCCTGGCAGTCGTTCAGTGTATTTGTTACTGGTCACTTATCCACCCAAGCCTCATTGTTGTGCTGGTTGCATGCTGCCATGAACCTGTAGAACCTGCGTTACTAGGGTAACAGTGATTCAGCTCAGGCAGCACAGTCGAACCGAAGAGGGATCAGCAATTCCACAGGCATATATCATTGTTTTCTGCCATTCATTTTCCCTCTTCCTGCTATGGTAAACCTGCTAGCAAAGGTGATTCTGCATTATAAGACCATAAGACATAGGAGCAGAAATAGGCTCCCCGGTCCATCGAGCCTGCTCTGCCATTTAGTCATGGCTGATCCTTTTTTCTATCTCCTCCTCAATCCCAGTTCCCAGCCTTTTCCCTGTAACCTTTGATGCCATGTCCAATCAAGAACCTATCAATCTCTGCCTTAGATACACCCAGTGACCTGGCCTCCACAGTTGCATGTGGCAACAAATTCCACGAATTCACCACCCCTTTGGCTAAAGAAATTTCTCCGCATTTCTGTTTTGAAAGGGCACCACTCTATTGTGAGGCTGTGCCCTCTTGTCCAAGACTCTCCCACCATGGGAAACATCCTTTCCACATCTACTCTACATCTACGTTATGGCCAAGGTGTAATAACTATGATAAGCCACCTTGTTTTCTAAGGACTCTATGTGGGATATACTAGAGTGCACTCCCATAGTGGTTCAGGAGCAGAATCATTTCTTTTGATAACATCATGCTTCAGTCTGACCAGAGTCCTCAAGGTGCTGATTTTTCTCCTCCCCTGATTATTTCCACCAGTGTCTTGTTTTAGTAATCAGAGTAACTGGGCCATATCTCATTTCTCTATTTAAGTTCCCTCAGTTTTGACTGTGGGAGTGTGAGTAATCCTCTGGTAAGGATTCTTTGTTCAACTCCATCCTTGGCTTTGATCTTCTCTGCACTTGTCTCCACCTGGTCTAAGTCTTTCCTGGTAATCAAAGGGTAAAAGATACTGGCCTTTGCCATAACTACCCTGATTCAAACCCCTTGTTATTGACAATGCCAAATATTTTGCAGGAGACTGCAAGAATCTCATTGTATTTTCTGGTCTTGTGCATGGTGTTCCCATAGGAGTCAGAGACTGGTATCTGGAGCTTGGCTTTGTATCCAACTAGACACCCATTGGTCTGGTGTGGAGACCAGGTACTTCTGGATGGTACAAAATGTAAGTGTTGTCTGAAGTCTAGATAAATGACAAGGACCATTAGGATTCACTTGGAGTAGTCAGAATCATAAACCGGATCAGAATCGGGTTTAATATTGCTGGCATATATTGTGAAATTTGTTCACTTTGTGGCTGCAGTACAATGCAGTACATTTTAAAGGGAAAAATTGAGTTACAGTAAGTTTATATATATATATAAGCTAAATTAATTTAGTGCAAAAAAATAGAAATTTAATAAAATAGTGAGGAAGTTCAATAGTGGGTTCAATGTCCTTTCAGAAATCTGATGGCAGAGAGGAAGAAGCTGTCCCTGAGTTGCTGAGTGTGTGCCGTTAGGCTTCTGTACCTCCTTCCTGGTGGTAGTAATGAGAAAAGGGCATGTCCTGGGTGATGGGGGAACTCTAAGTCGGATGCTGTCCTTTTGAGGCATCACCTCTTTGAAGATGTCCTGGATACCTACTGAAGTTTGTACTGACGATGGAGCTGACTAAGTTTACAGCTCTTTGCTGCCTACTTCAGTCCTGTGCTGAATGTTTTTTGTGACATACAAAATCTCCTTAACCTCCTAATGAAATGTAGCCACTGTTATGCCTTCTTTGTAGCTGCATCAACATATTGGGTCCAGGTTAGATCCTTAGGGATCTTGACAACCAGGGACTTGAAGCTGCTCATTCTTTCCATTTCTGATCCTTTTGAGGACTGGTGTGTGTTTCCTCATCGTACCCTTTCTGAAGTCCACAATCAGTTCTTTGTTCTTACTGATAATGGATGCAAGGGTTGTTGCTGTGACACCACCCAACTAGCTGTTATAGTATTCCCAGATTACATAACCATTAAGGGAAATCCCTCAGAGTTTTGATACAATTTTGCATTTTGAGATAGAGCCTCAAAGGTGATATGGAAGGGGTCATCACCTCCTACACATTAGGAAGGTTTAAACTTTGGCAACCCTTTGATAAACCTGTTTCCTGCCCAAGGAGAATGAGATGAATTTGCTATTCCTTTGGCTTCTGTTATCTCCTTAATGCCACAGTCTTATTGATTCACATAACTAATGTTCTGCCCTAACTTAGAATAATCTTGCTGAAGCTGAGGTGGGAAAGAAACATAAATGTACAAAGACCTATACAGCTGCTAGTACAGATATCAGCAGTGGCTGGAGCAAGAGACAGATCTCAGTCTCCATTTCCTTGAAGAGGTGGAGCCTCCAAAGGCACTGCACCATAATCAGACAGGCAAACGGCAGTGACGCACAGATTGTCTTGCTTGCCAGAAAAGGCTTGGTATTTCTCTAAGATTCAGGAGACCCATCTAGAGTTTCAAACAAAAAGTATTTAAAGAACTGATTTTGTTAAAAGTTGGTAGTTTTTCCAGTAGCTTTGTCTACAGAGGCTGATGCTTCTGATAGTTTCTGCACTTCAAGTTTATAGTAGGAAACAGAGCAGTTATTCACATATTATGAACATAAAGGTACATGCTCAACATTAATTAAGTCACATGACTGCATTTCCTCTCCATTCGTCTGTCTGTCTTTTTTCTTTTGGCCCCTCCATCCTCCTCATTGCATGAGAGGCGCAGAGGATCATTTACCAATCCATCCACTTCTGAAAGTAAATATGGATGACAAAACATGTAATGTGAAATCCAAACTCAATCCCAGCTTTAGTTGTTGAAATGTACCCTTGTCGCGTAAGTGACTAGAGATACATGAGGACAAACTGAATCATCAACAAACCTACAAAATCTTGGTCATTTCTTACATTAGAAACATTTGCAGGGAGTTGTGGGGGGGGGTGGGGGTGTGGAGGGAGGAAGAAGATCTTCTACTGCTGAATGTCAGGTTTTTAAAATACAGCAAACATTGTATTAGCTAAAAAATTATAACCCATAATAGCAGAGACAAACAGTCAAATCAGTACTACAAGAGGACAGACTACTTTGATTGCTCAATTTTCATAATCTGCCATTGTACTAACCAATTTTATGAGTGAGTGATTTGCCAGAACCATGCATTCACAGTTTAAAAGAATTGGAAAAAAATCAACAGTTAATACACAGCTCAAGTTTTCTGTTTGATTTCCACATATACAATGAATTTTTCACCCTGAATTCATAGCTTAAAAACCTATTGATTAGTTCATTTGAGCTACACCATTGTTTACGCTCCACAGAAATCTCTTCCCATTCAATTACATCAAAACAAATCCTTCAATGCCCTTCTCCCTTTCGGTGTACTGTATCTGTGCTACTTGATGCAGTAGGGTGACAGGGTGGAGATCGTCTCTACCAAAGGAGGTATAAGGCTCTCCCCTCCACTAGGTCTCCCTTAGACAAGGTGCAGCACCTAGTTAGCCCCTCGATCAGGGTCTTGTGAAGCCATGCGAGCTGGTGATGGATGGTCATATGAGCAGCTGGTGCATATCACAGCTCCTGGTTATGCGACCACTCTGAAGAGTATTGATAATGGTTGGGGTCAACAACCTCGTAAAGACACTGCCTAGAAGAAGGCAATGGCAAACCTGTTCTGAGGAAAAAAATGTTAAAAATAATCATGGTCATGGAAAGACCATGAATGCCTATGTTACACGACATGGCACATAAGGAATGAATGATTCCATGCAGTAATGGTTGCGACATATTAACGACTCCAGAGATGAAACAGCAGAGTTCACATCTTAGGCAGTTACAAAACTTGAGAACCTTTTGGAGAGATCTAAAGTACCAAGGTGAAGCAGACTGTCCAGAGCAAGAATATTTACAAAAGCAACAATGTTTACTAGATTGATACCAAAAACCTAAATTAAAGATCAAAACATATAGTCATTAAAAGTAATGGAGAAGCAAATTATTAATGACTATTTTCATCTAAAATTCTGACAACTCTATATGTAGTAAAATGGTACTTTCCCCCAACTCTTCCCGTTTAAAAAAACAACATTGCTGTATCTCTAGAACTATATTTATTCTCATGTATTGAATCACAGCAAAAGAACACATCATTTTTAACTTACCAGATCAACTAGCTCTTGAATACATATTACATTTTATTTAGTAAACAATTCTGCTGTCGAAAATCAGTGTTATACTTTGCAATATCCTTTTTATTATGACCTAGCATACAGAATATCACATGAAGCTGTGCTATTAATGTGTGTTGGCTCAAGGTTCAGAACACTCTAGCTGCTCGAGTTGAAGTGTAAAGAATCTGACACGGCAGCTCCAGAGCTTTGGCATGTCAGCTTTCTAAGGCAATTTGATTCTGACAGTCAAGAACAGCAGAGGGTCAGCTGATTACCAAGCAGAACTGAAATGGGAAACTCAGTAAACAGACTATATTTTACATTCAAGAGTTATTTTTCAATGCAATGGAAAATAAAACAAGCTGCATTTCGGTTGTGGTATACTGGCTAATATATCATATTGAAGTATAAAATATATTTACATGGATCATATTTTACATTTTAAAAAGTTATTTTTCTCTGCAAAGGGAAGTTAAACTAGTTAGGTGGTATGGTAGCATGGTGGTTAGCACAACCTTTACAGTACAGGTGACTGGGGTTCAATTCTTGCTGCTGCCTGTAAGAAGTTAGCAAGTCCTCCCTGTGACTACTTGGGTTTCCTCCAGGTGCTCCAGTTTCCTCCCACAGTCTGAAGACCTACCAGCTGGTCATTGTAAATTGTCCGTGATTAAGCTCAGATTAAATTGGGGAGGATTCTAATCCACCTATGGTCATATATTGGCTCTCCTCCATTATGTCCTGTTTAAGTTTAGAGAAAATAAGAAGTCAGACATTTGATACATCCTTTAAATTTGAGGAAATATGGCAACCCTTTATCCAATATTTTCATTTAATATGATTTATTACTCTTTCAATCTTTTTTGTTCAAAGTTTTAGATTTGATCAGAAAGACTTTCTTTCTTTTTTGGTCGTATCCTCAAAATGGACTGCCCAGTCCCTCTTTTTTTGTTTTGTTTTTTTTTTATAGTGTAGTGGGTTTTTTTGTTTCTTTTCATTTAAAACCCAGTGTTTTTTCCTTTCTCTTCATAAACTGGTAAGAGGAGAGTTGTTATTTTCATTTTTTTAATTATATGTTTTATACTAGTTTAACAATATCTATGATTTTGACAATGTCTATCTTAATCTTGGTTTATATTGTTACTGATAAATATATTTGAACTAATTCTCCTCCTGATTGTATTTGTGCTTTATTTAAATCAATAAAAAGATTAATAAAGAAAAGAAAGTAAATTGGGGATTGCTGGGCAGCGTGGCTCAAAGGGCTGGAAATGCCTATTCTGCGCTGTATGTCAATAAATAATAATAAAAAATAGCCAGTATACTATAACTTCATTATTAGATTGTTTATTTTGTATCATAATAAAACATTTGACAATTTTAAAATGTCATTGATTTGCTGTTTTGTTGACCTTTGGCTGTGAAAATATAATCCAAGCATTTTCTGCAGAATTATTTCTCAGTAATAAGTTTTAACATTGTGTATAACATATAAAGGTTACTTGCATTGTTAAAGTCCAGATGTCACATGAAATTAATACCTTACCATTTGTTGAATCTCACAAAAGGATTTTCTGTTTAATTTCTCTGAGGTTGAAGGTAATCAAGTAAATTCTATTGTAGTTCCCCATTCTCTCACTAGAGGAGCTGATTAAGGAAATTTAAAAAGGAAACATTGGGGGGGGGGGGAAGAGAAAAATGTCAGGGGCTCAGGAAACCAAAAAGATCATTGTACTGTGTTTTCAAGCATGGATCATGAGTGTTTTCCTTCAATCTGTATGTATATTGTGATCCTATTAGACAACACAATATTTGATGTGACTGTTTCACAAATATTACAGCTTTAGCTCGTGTACAGTATCTTTAAGCACGGAATAAACAGAGTGGCTTTCAAATTAAATACAGGTTGAGTACCCTTTATCTGAAATTCCAAACTCCAAAAACTTCTGAAATCTGAGGTGTTTTTTTTTAGTACTGACATGGTGTCACAAATGTAAAATTCCACGAGGTACTGGGAAGGTTCCCAGGCAACAGGCATATCTCTGCACACCACAGACAGTTCTGAGAAGTGACATCACGTAGACCATAAGATGTAGGAGCAGAATTAGGTCATTTGGCCCATCGAGTCTACTCCACCAATTCATCATGGCTGATCCATTTTCCCTCTCAGCCCCAGTCTCCTGCCTTCCCCACCATATCCCTCATGCCCTAACCAATCAAGAATCTATCAACCTCTGCCTTAAGTTACCCAAAGACTTGGTCTTCTCACCTGCCTGTGGTAATTAATTCCACCAATTTACCACTCTCTGGCTAAAGGAATTCCTCCTCACCTTCATTCTAAAAGGATGCACCTCTATTCTGAGGTTCTGTTCTCTGGTCTTAGACTCTCTTACCATAGGAAACACCTTTCCACATTAACTCTATCAAGGCTTTCACCATTTGATGGGTTTCAGTGAGGTTCCCCCTCATTCATCTGAATTCCAGTGAATACAGGCCCAGAGCTATGAGATGCTCTTCATATGGCAAGCCATTCAAACCTGGAATCATTTTCATGAAACCTCCTTTGAACCCTCCTTTCTATGATGAGCGGCAGAAAACTGCTCAAAATACACCAAGTGAAGCCTCACCAGTGCTTGAAGTCTCAACATTACATCCTAGCCACTATATTCTAGTCCACCTGAAATGAATGCTAACATCGAGCACTTCCACCTGTCTTCATATCATCTGCAAACTTTGCAACAAAGCCATCAATTCCATCATTGACATATAATGTAAAAAGAATCCTAAAACAGACCCCTGTGGAATGCCACTAGTCACTGTCAGCCAACAAAAGGCTACCTTTGTTCCCATCCTTTGTCTCCTGCCAATCAACCACTACTTTATCCATGCTGGAACCTTTCCTTTAATACCATGGGCTCGCAGTTTCTTAAGCAGCTTCATGTATGACACCTTGTTAAAGGCCTTCCGAAAATCCAAGTACACAACATCAACCAATTCTCCTTTGTCTATCCTGCTTGTTATTTCTTCAAAGAATTCCAACAGATTTGTCAGGCAAGATTTTCCCTTGAGGAAACCATGCTGACTACAGCCTATTTTATCATGTGCTTCCAAGTACCCCAAAACCACATCCTAAACAGTCGACTCTAATATCTTCCCAACCATTGAGGTCAGGCTAACTGGCTTATAATTTCCTTTCTTCTGTCTCTCTCCCTTCTTGAAGAGCAGAGTGACATTTGCAATCTTCCAGTTTTCCGGAACCATTCCAGAATTAAATGGTTCTTGAAAGATCATTACTAATGCCTCCACAATCTCTTCAGACATCTACTTGAGAACCCTGGGGTGTACACCATCTGGTCTAAGTGACATATCTACCTTCAGATTCTTTCAGTTTCCCAAGAACCTTCTCCCTAGTTATGGTAACTTCACATACCTCATGACCCCTGACACCTGGAACTTCCACCATATGCAGAGAAGACTGTTCATCTACCATTTCCTTGTTCTCACATTACTACCTCTCCAGCATCATTTTCCAGCAGTCCAATATCCACACTCACCTCTCTTTTATATTTTATGTATCTGAAGAAACTTTTGGTATCCTTTTTCATATTACTGGCTTGCTTACTTTTGTATTCCATCTTTACTTTCTTAATGACTTTTTTAGTTGCCTTCTGTCAGTACTTAAAAGCTTCCTAAACTTCCAACCTCCGACTAATTTTTGCTCTATTTTATGCCTCTTCTGGTTTTTATGTTGGCTTTGACTTCCCTTGTTAGACATGGTTGTGTTACCTTGCTATTAGAATACTCCTTCCTCTTTGGGACGTATTTATCCTGTGCCTTCTGAATTGCTTCCAGAAATTCCAGCCATTGCTGCTCTGCCATCATCCCTGCCAGTGTTCCTTCCAATCAATTGTGGCCAACTTCTTTCATGTCTCTAATTCCCATTATTCCACAGTAATATATACCTGACTTTAGCTTCTTCTCAAATCTCAGGGTGAATTTGATCATTTTATGATCACTTGCTTTAAGGGTTCTTTTACCTTAAGCTCTCTAATCAATTTTGGTTCATTGCACAACACCCAGTCTAGAATAGCTGATCCCCCAGAGGGCTCAACCACAAGCTGCTCTAAAAAGCACAAGTATTCTAGAAATTCCCCTCTTGGACGGCAGCACCAACCTGCTTTCCCAATCTACCTGCATATTGAAATCCTCCATGACTATTGTAACATTGCCCTTTTGGCATGCATTTTCTATCTCCCATTGTAATTTGTAGACTACATCCTTAACACTGTTTGGGAGTCTATATACTGTATAGCTCCCATCAGGGTCTTTTTACCCTTGTAGTTCCTTAGCTCTATCCACAATGATTCAGCACCTTTCTAATGTCACCTCTTTCAAATGATTTGATTAATTTTTTTTTACCAACAGAGCAACACCACCCCATCTGCTTTCCTGTCTGTCCTTTCAATAAAATATGTATCCTTGGATATTAAGTTCCCAACAATAATCTTCTTTCAGCCAAGATTCAGTGAAGCATTCAACATCGTACAAGCCAATCAATAACTGTGCTACAAGTTCATCTACCTTATTCACCTACAGTCCTGGATACACCCTTTTCGATTTTGTCCACCTTTTTAGTTGCAACTCATCTCGTGGACTGCAATTTTACCCTATCATCAGCCTCTCTCCGCTACGCATTGCCTCTGTCTGTAAAGCATCCAGCTCATCTTCAGCACTGTCACTCTGGTTCCCATCCCCCCACATGCGTTATGAACAGAAGTTAATGAAAAATAGAAAATACTGCCTAAGACAAAAAAATAAAGATTCTGAAGTTACATTGAAAGGGTGGAATCACCAGTGTCAGAGTGAATATATGCTGCTTAATGGTATGCTTATCATGGAACAAGCCAACATCTATCATGACAAATTGAAGATTGAAGGCAATTGTTAATATTCAACAGGCTGGTTGCAGTCATAAAAGAAAAGGCACAGCATTAAATTTTTAAAGATTTGTGATGATAAAGCATCTGCTGATCACAAAGCAGCAGAGAAATTCATTGAGTTTGCCAAGGTTGTTGCTGATGAAAATCTAATGCACTGAATGGCTGCATCAGTACATAAGTGTGATGAACAAATGTAAGACAGACTTCTTACCAGTAGTGCACAAATTCAAAGTCTGGAATGATGGTGATCCCAAGCTACCTCATTATATATTCCAAAATCCAAAACACTTCTGGCGCCAAGCATTTTGGATGAGGGGTACTCAACCTGAATAGTTTTGCAACCTTTAGATTGCTGCAACTCAAAAGTTTCAGCATTTAAGAAGTTTTAAATGACCCCCTTGCTACACTGTGACTCAGTGTGCTCTGAGGACAGATTTGGACTGCACAGAAACAGTTTTTTTGGCTCATCTACATTAATCCCATTTGCTGATACTAAGTCTGTTTCTTTCTATAACTTGACTATTTAAGAGCATGTCTAAATGTCTCTTAAATGTAATGATGAATTTGACTCCACCACCACCTCTGGCAGCAAATTCTAGATATCTATGTCATCAATACATGCCCTTAAAATCCTCTTTAATCTTCCTCTCACCTTAAATCTATACCCTTTGCTTTTGGTACCCCTGCCATGAAAAATGATTCTGGCTGTCTACCATGTCTCTGCCATTTGACATTGCAATGCATAAACTGTGTTTATTGAATGACAACTGCAAAATAGATTTAGCTCTGCTCTTGTATGAGTTATTCTTCATAATGACTACTTTGACATGTTTTCTACTGAGAGCCCCATCATCAGCGGCCAGGTTTGGTTAATACGTTTACTCTGTGCCATGTCAACAAACGGGTGTGAGAACTAAATAGTAAAAAGGGATAAAGGACCAGACTCCATTATATACACACACACATCTACTCAACATCATATACAAAAAGCACAACAAATCCAATCTACTCCCAATCATCAAAGTGATGGAAGGTGTTAACTTCAGTACCATCAAGTAGCCTTTACTCATTTATAGCCTGCTCACTGATACCCAGTTGGGCAGTTTGCGAGGATCACTCCATTCCAGGCCTCCTCACAGTCTTGGTCCAAACATGCACCAGAGAGGTGAATTGCCTATGAGATGAGAGTGACAGCCTTTGACATAAAGACATAATTTTATCAAGTTGACAATATGCAGCTCTGGTAAAACTGGACAATGAGCCTGAAGAGAGAAACACTCAAATTGTTGGATTCATCTGCTTCATCGATGACTTTCCTCCCATCATCAGATCAGAAGGAAGGATGTTTGTTCAGCAATCCATTCATAATGTCCCATTAAATGCAAAGTCTGTGAATGTAACAAAATGCAGACAATGCTCAAAAAGGTAGAGAAGTGGCATGTAACATTTGTGCCACAAAATTTCTGGGCAATAATCATCTCTAATAAGAGATATTCAAACTACTTTCTCTTGATATTCAATGTCCATCTCAGTTAAAGCCCTCCCAACTATTGAGCACATCTGCACGAGACGCTATCGCAGGAAAGTAGCATCCATCATCAGGGACCCCCACCACCCAGGAATGCCCTCTTCTCACTCTTGCCATCAGGAAGAAAGTACAGGAGCCTTAGGACTCACAACACCAGGTTCAGGAACAGTTATGACCCTTTAACCATCAGGCTCTTGAAACAAAGGGGATAACTTCACTCACCTTCACTTGCTCCATCATTGAAGTGTTCTCACAACCTATGGACTCACTTTCAAGGACTCTTCATCGCATGTTCCCAATATTTATTGCTTCTTTATTTCTTTTTTATTACTTGTTTTTGTAATTCCACAGCTTGTTGTCTTCTGCATTCTGGTTGAATGCCAAAGTTGGGTGGTCTTTCATTGATTCTGTTATGGTTATTATTCTATAAGTTTATTGAGTGTGCCCACAAGCAAATTAATCACAGCATTGTATATGGTGACATTTATGTAATTTGATAATAAATTTACTTTGGACTTTAAAATTACCATCACCAAATCCACTACCACCAAGTAATGTGAATCACTATTGACCAGAAAATCAATGGGACTAGCCACATAATTATTAAGGTGACAATATGTTTATGAAGGTTCTTAGTCATGCAGGTCATCGTATATCAACCAGTAGTAAATCACGGCAACTGGACTTGCTGTGTTGTCCAGAAGACATTTCACCACTCATCCGAGAGGCTTCTTCACTTCTGATCGGGGTGGGGGGCGGGGTACAACACCCCCCATTGGCTACTTACAATACAGTCCTAACATCTCTACCCTAGCGGCTCCACAACAGTTCACACCTCTGTTCATGCAGAGATAAGACTAATGACCTCTCATTACCTCTACAACTCTTAATGACCCTCGTACAACTGCTATACCTTTAAACAACTCACAGAGTTTACAAGCCTGAAATCTATGCAGCATGGATCAGAACTGAAGCAGCCTCTCGGATGAGTGGCGAAACGTCTTCTAGACAACACAGCAAGTCCAGTTGCCTTGATTTACTACTGCTTGATGTTAAGGTGACAAGCGTAGTCAAAGCCTGGTACCCTACAGGAAGATTTTCCATCTTCTACAGGGCAAAAGTAGGGACTGTGATGGAATACTTTTTCTGGTATGAGTGAAGGTCTGACAACAAAGCTTATCCACCCAAGGACAGAGTGATCCAGTTGAATGGCACCTTATTAATTACACTAAATATTTATTCCCTCTACCACTGGTGCACAGTGAATGCAGTGCGCATCATTAATAAATTGTATAGCAGTTACTCACCCTGGTTAGTTTGACAGCATGGCTCACAGCCACGCCAATATGAAAGATGAAAGCAGCAGGTGCAGGTGTCCACCACCTCTGCCAGGGTTTCTTCCATGACACACACCATTCTGATGTGGAAATGCATCATTGGTGTTTTATTGTCACTGGGTTTAAACCCTGGAACTAGCTACCTAGCAATATTGTGGACACGTTTTCAATAGACAGGTTGCAGTGGTTCTCAAAGCCAGCTCACTATCACATAATCATGGACAATAAGAGGCCGACAGTAAGAGTCCGTTATCAGAAAAACTAAGGAAATAAAATAAAATATAAATACTAAATCAAAATTAAATATACAATCTAAGTAACAATAAACCAATAATTATTAAAAATACATATATACAGCAGTTTAATATACAAAGTAATTTAAATGTTTTATAACCCATTTTTAACCATTGGCATTTGTAAACATAATGAAATCAGCAGTGGTGCTGTTTTCAACAGCATAAAGATCCAACTGTCACAGTGATGATACAATATTCTGACAATACAACATCATATAAGAAAGGTTCAACAGTCGGAAATTTCCTGCTGATTCGCCAGTTTCCAATTCTCTCCATTTTTGACAGGGGTGAATGAGATGATGTTTTGTTCAGGTTTGAAAAAAGAGAATTGTCTCTATTGGTGACTTGTTCAATGACTTGGAGATGCAAATTTTTAAAAAATTGACAAAAGTATTAGGAGGATATGAGGAAATATTTTACAATGAAAATTATAATTTGGAACTGATTGTCTAAGACTGAAATTCGTAAGGGCCAAAATAGAATTGGCTAGGTAGGAAGAAAAAATATTTCAGGACTATGGGGTGGGGGGAGAGGGAATAGGACAAGGGGACTGGTAGGATAGTTCAAAAATAATCTTGACATGTTTTGAATATGATAGCAGTGTTTTTTGAAACATTTAACTGAACATGAACAGGTGAAGAAGGGTTGCTGATATTGCACAAGCAAGATGGAAGTGGTTTAAATTGGCATCAAGGTTGGCACAGACAGCCTGGGCCAAAGACCTATTACTATGCTGTTCTGTTTTATGTTCTTTGTTCTGTGATGATTCAAATGGTCTCTTCCACATCATTATAATTCTTATATTGAAACTTACTACTGAAAAAATAACTTGACTATAGATTTATGAACAAAAAAACTGGAATATACACAATGTATAAATAATATGAAAATAGATATTGCTAAAATATATTTATTTCCCTTTAAATGACAGTTTTCTGACTCCCATTTTCATACGTGACAATATTTTATGCACCTGTAATCTTTCAGATTCTCGCATGCCAGAGAATAGACTCAGAATTGTCATGGCAGTGAAAGTCATCCAGGCTCATTGAGTCCACACTCAGTCATGGGAGGGAAATCCCATCAGTCCCTTTTCTCTGTTGTTTTCCTCAGCCTTGCAAATTAATCTGTCTTAAGCATTTATCCGATTTCTATTGAGGGCTCTAACTGACTCTGTTTGTATCAATCTTACAGGTTCGGAGTAAAGATCCCTTACATCTCCCTTCCTTACCCTAATGAAACCATTCACTCTCATGTACACATATATCAAAGCTAATTCAAATAAATCTTTTCTGTAACCCTTTTAGAACCTCAGATAGCTGTACCATTTTTGGACTCAAGCTCTGTTTAGTACAGTTTGAACATTACAGTTTTTGTACTCTGTGAAATTATAAATCCCCGTATCCTCTACACTCAGTGAGCCATTATTTAAACATGCACTTTCACATTCAAAGAATTCCATTCTTGCACAGCCATCAGAATGGTACAATTTAGACTAAACTGTACTTCATTCTTTTGCCAAAGGTATGACTTCCTGCAGTACTGTGCAAAAGTCTTGGGCACACATATATAGCTGGGGTGCCCAAGGCTTTTGCAGTGTATTGTATTTGTCAATGTGGAGTGGAGAGTGAGTTTGTGAACCTGGCAGGAGCAAAGTACGTTGGAAATGTCAAAGGCTGAAGCATTGCAGGAGGGCTGTGGGACAGGAGGCAGAGATGGACTGTTGGAGTTGGTACATGTGCAGACACACCCAGCCCTGAGGCACCTGGCAAGGTCCACTTGATTCCAAACAATTGGTTTACAAATCATTACAGAATGTTTCTCTGGTACTTCCTGCTCCCTCCCCCTCCTCCGTTCCCCTTTTCCCAACCATGATTCCTTCTTTCCACTCTCAATCCCCAATAGAGACCCATATCAGAATCAGGCTTATCATCACTCACATATTGTATGTCGTGAAATTTTTTTTTTTATTTTGCAGCAGTACAGTGAAATACATAAAATTAGTACAATACTGTGCAAAGGTCTTAGGCACCCCTAGTTACAGTACCTCTGCCTAAGTACTTTGCACAGTACTGTCTTTCTCTGAATTAAATGTAATCTGCCTGTTCACTCAGCTTATTTGCATAAATTTGTGAATTACTATCCTTGTTTTCACTGTTACTGTACACCATACTTCCTGTTATCTATAAGTTTAACAATTTTACCTTAGCCAAGTATTTAATATTTATAAAAAGCTGTGGTCTCAATAATGACCCCAGGGAGCACCATCATTTACCATCCTCCAATCAGAAAAACAACAATAACTACTCTGTTGTCTCCCTTTTCAATTAGCGGCTTCTAAGTGGAATATTACTTCAAAAATAGCCTGTATCAAAAACAACATCAAGGTAAGAGTTATATATTTTTTTGCTAAATAACTAACAATCTGATATTCTATCTAACAAAAGACTAAAGATTATTTTGTTTCCTTATGAAGTGCTCCAACAAAATGATTAGCACGTCAATTTTTTTGTTATTATTAAATAATTAAAATGTTAGGCACTACAATTTTCAAATTAACTAATAATTTGTTGAAAGCTGTGAAACAATTTTACTTAACTTCATTAATAGGAGCCTCTTTACCTGTACAATTAGCCAAAATTTCTATTCTAAATATATATCCTATGATTAAGCAGTCATTACAAATTTGGTATCAGTTTCGTAAGTTTTGTAATCTTAAAAAATTTAACCTTCTTAGTTCAATTTATCGAAACTATTTATTCAAACCTTCACTTAGTGATCCTACCTTTTCTCTTTGGAGGAATAAAGGAATTTATTCCTTCATGGATCTGTTTCACGAAGGCTGATTGATGTCCTTTGAGAAATTAGTAACTAAATATTCTCTCTCATACTCAAACTTCTTGCAATATCTTCAGGTCAGACATTACTTACAAGAATATTTAAGTAATTTTCCATATATACAAGATTCTGAACTGTTAGACATTATTTTAAAAATGAATCCTTTAGTGAAAGGTTTCATTGGGAAAATTTATAATTTACTATTACATCAGGATAATTATCCTTTACTCAAGATTAAGCAAGATTGGGAAAGACAGCTTAACATGACCTTGATAACAGAGGATTGGTTGCAAATTTTGAAGTTGGTTAACTCTTCTTCGATTTGTGTCAGTCACTCTCTAATTCAATTTAAAATTGTACATCGTTATTATTTGACAAGGGAGAGACTGTCTAAAATATTTCCTAATGTTAGTAGTCAGTGTGATAGATGTAAAACTGAGACAGCTACATTGACACGTATGTTTTGGTGGTGTTCCGTATTGAAACAGTTTTGGAAATCTATTTTTTCTACAATTTCTAAAGCTTTAAAAATTAATTTACAACCTAATAAATTGACAGTTTTGTTTGGTATAATTCCTCAATATATTCACGGTGTTTCTATATCAGACCAACATGTAATTGCATTAGTCACATTATTGGCCAGAAGGGCTATTTTATTAAAATGGAAAGATGCTTCTGCTCCCACTTTGATACAATGGTTCTCTCAGGTGATGTTTTGTCTTAGTCTGGAGAAAATTAGAAGTCGAACTTTTGATCCTCGATTTGACTTTGAGAAAAGGTGGGGCTCTTTTGCCCGCTACTATCATTTGATTTGAGTTAATTAAGACGGTCCCCTTCTGATTCTTGGGTTAATGGATTTGGTTGGTGGATTGATGTCTTTCTTTTATGGAAGCTTGTATGGTGTATAGCTCCGGGTTTGTGCTCCAAATGGCATTTTTCCCCCTGGTTTTTTTTTGTTAGTAGGGGTTTTTTTGTTTTAGTTAGTAGGGGTCTTTTTCCTTCTTTCTTTTTTTTTAAAAAAATAGCTTTAACATTTTGTTTTTTCTTATTATTATTGATATACTGTTTAGCTTGGTTGATAGTTTAACTCTTATTGTACATATTGATATGTTGACGATTACTTTGATGTATTTTTGTTGTTGATTTTCAATAATAATAAAATATTTAAATATGAAATGAAATAATTTGAATTTATTGTATTAATTGACTATTTATAAACTTCAGATACTGAGAGAAGTTTGGAGAAAAGCTACTTTATTGGACAGTAAACTATAATATTAGGAATTTAAGAAATACACAGAATATACTGCTTTAATATACTTCAAACAAAAGATCCAGTCACAATTAAGCTGCATTTTTCATCAATTTGAATAAGAAAAATGATTTATGACAGTATGAAATATCTGATACACTTAGACTCAAGAGCTGATTGTCAAAAGCCTGTAAAATTGGATTAAAATACTGCTTAAACTACAGCAACAAAAATGAGCTCTCATGGCATGGATGACTAAGAATGAGATGAAAATGTAATGACTGTTTATTAAATTGTGCAACAGCCCCGTTTCTTCGTTCAATTCCATTCCAATCTAAATTGACACAGTCCAATTTTAGTGTTGTTACTTACAAATCAGTTTAACTTTGGTACAATCCTCTCCGTCTGAAAACCACAGTACATTTTACTATTCTGAAGACTTCAAGCTTACCTCTATGTTCTTAAACGTGTTTGTACCCTGATAAACTTCAGCATTCTTTTTTCTTCCTTGTTACCATTCAGTATTTAGTATGGTGCTGTTGCAATTGAAGTAACTAAAACTTCAGCAGAATCTGTGTGTAGAAAACTTACAATATTATTATAATCTAGATCACACAGATGTTGCTTGGCGTCCTATGTCATCAGAATAAAATAAAGATTTCTCTAATCTAGGGTTTTTAATTTGAAAACACTAATGACTTATTTTCAGCACTGCACTAAGTCATACTGATTGATTAAAAGAAAGCTGGAAAGGAATTTATGGTATGTTGCATGGTTATGTGCCAATTTAATTTTAAAACTGTTTTTAAACAAGTGCCTCAGAGATTAGGAGTGTTACCATAGAAGGATTTGTAAATCTTAAGACCAATGCAGTGCCAGATCAGGAGCAGATATTTGCCAACGCGTACAGCAAGTGTACACTCAAAGGGAATTTGATGCAACAGGGTATGGCATCATGCTTTAGAATTAGCATATAAACTAAAGAAAACACAAAAATGGTGCACTGGCCTGGAGAACATTAAAGTAGTCAAATTTGGAGATGAGTGAAGTATATACTATAAGAATAAAAAAAACTCAGAAATCCAACTACAGCCTACAATTAACAGAAATTAAAACCAAGGAAACGTATCATACCCTTCCATAACTAAAAATACCCAACATTCAGTAGTTTTAACTTAAAACTAATATGACCACATTGCATCTTTCATTGAGATCAAAAGGTAAATAATTTCTTAATTTGTAGCATGAAATATGAAGACTACTGATGAAGCTGTAATTTGACAAATGTATTTGTTCTGCTTTTGCAGAAAGCACGTAGACACCAATGACTCAAAGCAGATGTTGGCTACATGACAGGAGCCCAGCAGAACCCAACTATATGTGCTATGTTCAGCTTAGTTGGATGCTCAATGTGATAAGATATTTGAGCTCTGATTGGGTCAGGGTGTGCTATTCTGGCTCAATACATGGTCTGGGATGGGCTGATTTTAGAATTATTTGTTGTGCCCTTGATTCCTCATAGAACAGTACACGACAGGAATAGGCCCTTTGGCCCACAATGTTGTGCTGACCAATTAAATTAGTTATCAAATTGGCAATTAAACTAATCCCTCTGCCTACACAATGCCCATATCCTCATATTCATATTCACGGGCTGATCTAAACTTCTCTTAAATCCCTATACCACCCTAGGCACCACAACTCTCTGGTTAAAAAAAACTTGCCCCTCACATCTCCTTTAAACTTAACCCCTCTCACCTTAAATGCATGCCCTCAGGTATGAGATATCTCAACCCTAGGAAAAAAGATACTGTCTATCCATAAGACACAGGATCAGAAATAGGCCCTTCAGCCCATTGTCTGTTCCATCATTCTATCATGGCTGTCTACTCTATCTATGTATCTCATAATCTTATAAAACTCTATCAGTTCTCCTTTCAGCCTCTCCACCGCTCCAGAAAAAAAAACAAGTTTGTCCAACCACTCGTTTTCTCGTTTGTCTAATCCAGAGAATACCCTGGTAAACCACTTCTGCACCCTCTCCAAAGTCTCGACATTCTACCTACAATGGGGTGGCCAGAATTGTATGCAAAGCTCCAGATGCAGCCTAACTAGCATCTTATCAAGCTGCAACATAACTTCCTGACTTTTGAACAGTTCAATAGCATGATTGAGATTGTTACACTTACAATGTCAATTAGCTAGATATGGAAACATATAGTTATACCTAGGCTGAGATGTACCAATGTCAGCACTCCAGCCAGACATTGTCAGCTCCATGGCCTTTTCTGTACTTCGCGATCCAGTCATTTCTTAAAAGTGTGTGGAGTGAATAGAGCACCCTCAACAGTTATATTGAGGACCTTGGAAGAACTGATGACAGATTAGTCAATTGGTTCTTCTGACTGAAGGTGATTATACATGTTTCAGCCTTACATTTGAAACATGAGTACAGGTGCTGTTTCCCACCATTTTTGTCAATGCTGATGTCACTTTCTCTTCCTTTTAATTGTCCACCACCACTTACAATCGGATGCAGCTTTTGTGTTACGAAGTTAAAAACTGATGCTTCATCTGACCAATCAAAAGTGATGTTATGATGTTTGTTTTGAAACAAATCTTTTCAAAAGTGTTGTTTCCTTGAATTGTTTTTTGCTATGCTAGACCACTTGAAGCTGAACTGAAATATAATTTCAGACTACTTGTATCACGTAGGAATTTGGAGAAACAGGAAATTAACTTTTATTGAATATAATGTGTTTATTTGCATAATGGTGCTGATGCTTTGCAATAGTTCAACTATGCTTAAAAACGTTGGGTCAACGATTTTCATTTGTTCTCGGTGCCAGAGCACACAGTCTCAGAACAGAGAGACGTCCACTCAGAACAGAGAAGAGGAAAAATGTCTTTAGACAGAGGGTGATGAATCTGTGGAATTCATTGACACAGGTGGCTGTGCAGGCCAAGTCTTTGGTATATTTAAGGCGGAGATTGAAAGATTAATCAGGGCATCAAAGGTTATGGGAGAAGACAGGAGAATGTGGTTGGAATGACGGAGGAGACTCAATGGGCCAAATGGCCAAATTCTGCTCTTATGTCTTATGGTCAAGCTGGGGTTGCTTGAAGCCTTAACTCAAAATTTCTGTCATTAGAACTTACAATAACGAAGCTTGTTAATATTAAGCATGCTCATAGAGCACACTATATTTATTAACATTGATTTTGTGATGTTGCTCTGAATGTCCATAAGGCATAGGAGCAGAATTACGCCATTCAGCACATTGCTCCATCAGTCTATTATGGCTGATTTATTATCCCCCCCCAACCCATTCTCTTGCCTTTTCCCTGTAACCCTTCAATCCCTTACTAATGAAGAATCTTATCCACCTCCGCTTTAAATATACCCAGTGATCTGGCCACCACAGCCATCTGTGGTAATGAATTCCACAGATTCATCACCCTCTGCCTAAAGAAATTCTTCTTCCTCTCTATTCTAAAGCAGCATCCTTGTATTTTGAAGCTGTGCCCTTGGTCCTAGACCCTCCACTCCCATATTGTGTAGTGCCAGTCCAAATTTAATGTGATGTTTTATATGAAACTGTAATATTTACTTCTTGGAACAACATCAGAGAAACAAACTGCTTTTTAAAAGAGATGGTATCTAAACATCAGGCCTGCTCTGCCTTTCAATTATATCATGGTGATCCTGTATGTTATCCACCTCCCTGCTTGATTTCTTTTATCTCTTGATTCACAAACATCTATCATGTATGAACTTACTGTTAAGTTTTGGATTATTGTTGCTTCTTTCGATTAGATGTAAGTCAGGAAATGCCTGGCCATAGTTTTGGGGAAGTTACTTCTTTTTGTTCATAGACAGTAATTTGGAACCAGTAACTTGCTAGCTACCGTCAGAGCAGCACAACTTTGTGGGCTGAAGGGCCTGTATTGCGTTGTAGCTTTTTCTGTTTCTGAAGCATGTTGTCAACCAGCTCCATGTAGTTTGGAGCTCTGTAGTTGCCAAAAAGTTTTCAACAACATCCTTAAGTGCCTTCCATGTGATTTTCTCCGGTCCCAATTGCCTGTCATTGATGACCTGTTTTGTGTGCCAACAAAAATGCCCTCCTTAATCTTGGCATCAGTTATTCTGGGAATCACTGTTTCAAATATTGAAATCCTTAATGGAAATTTATAGCCTTTCTAAAATCTGTCCTGCCATGCAGCATCTGCCTTGTCTAAACATGCACACGCATGCCTGGACAAGATAGAAAATTTTCAGCTTGTGTTGTAGGCAACATTTTAATTGACTTGAATTAGGAATTAAGAAATGTAGGTGTTTTTTTAATGGTCAGTGATAGGGAAATTTCATTGTGATTTTCATGATCAGCAGCACAAAATCCATAAGATACATCCAAAAGTCTTGAGGAAGCAAAATCTTTGTTGTCCAGTATAATTAATGGATTTGTAGGTTCTGATCAATGTCCAGTAGATTAAGAACTGCTACAAATCTGATAAGGAAAGCAAACATTTGCTGCTACATATTTTAAGGCAATTTTGCTGTAAGCTCTCTAAAGAACTTCTATAAACGGAAACAGATAATGCCAGGTAGAATCAAGTGAAAGAGTATCCATATCACGGCTGATCCATTTTCCCCCTCAGCCTGAATCTTCTCCCCCCCCCCATGTCCCTTCATGCCCTGACCGATCAAGAATCTATCAACGTCTGCCTTAAATGTACATGAAAACTTGGCCTCCACATATGCCTGTGACAATGAATTCCACAGATTCACCTCTCTCTGGCTTGAGGGGACATAGCCTCAAGATTCAGGGCTGTAGATTTAGGATGGAGATGAGGAGGAACTGCTTTTCCCAGAGAGTGGTGAATCTGTGGAATTCTCTGCCCAATGAAGCAGTGGAGGCTACCTCAGTAGATATACTTAAGACAAGATTGGGTAGATGTTTGCATAGTAAGGGAATTAAGTATTTCTAAAGAAGTTCCTCCTCATCTCCATTCTAACAGGACACAACTCTTTTCTGAGGCTCTTTCTTTCGGTTTTAGACTCTCCTACCATAGGAAATATCTTCTCCACATCCACTCTTTCAAGGCCTTTCACCATTTGATAGCTTTTAATTAGGTCATCTTTCATTCTTCTTAATTCTAGTGAATACATGCCCAGAGCCATCAACAGCTCTTCATATGACAAACCGTTCAATCCTGGAATCATTTTTGTTCACCTCCTTTGAACCCTCTCCAGTTTCAGAGTATAGTTCCTAAGGGACCCAAACCTGCTGACAATACTCCAAGTGAGGCCTCACCAGTACTTTATAAAGTATCAACATTACATCCTTGCTTTTATATTCTAGTCCTCAAAAGAGAAAGAGTTGACATTTCAAGTCAATGACTTTCTAGGAATTTACAAGGAAAAATACTGCACTTGCTCAATATTTCAGTCAAATGTATGTCTTTGGTGTCATTAAGAAAATTCAATGTTGCATTCAAAAACATTGATTAGAAATTCATGTGCTAAATACAAAGTGCAAAGCTACAATGCACATTTTCTCTCATAATGACATTTTTAGTACAATTGAGAATAAGCCACTAACAAAATGTTACATTTGTAAATCCAAATGAATCTTACAAACTGTACAATGATGATGTATGTCAATTACAAGCAAGTATATGCCAATGCTGGAAGTCTGAAATAGCAAGTCAAACATGTAAGAATATTCAAAGCAACCATTTGAGGGTAGTTTGTGAGTGCTTCTGTAATCTTTTCCATGTCGGGAGCTGGAGGAGTACAGTTAAAGCTTTTGTGAAATTGGTGCAACACACATCAAAGTTGCTGGTGAACGCAGCAGGCCAGGCAGCATCTCTAGGAAGAGGTACAGTCCATGTTTCGGGCTGAGACCCAGGGTCCTGATGAAGGGTCTCGGCCCGAAACGTCGACTGTACCTCTTCCTAGAGATGCTGCCTGGCCTGCTGTGTTCACCAGCTACTTTGATGTGTGTTGCTTGAATTTCCAGCATCTGCAGAATTCCTTGTGTTTGTGAAATTGGTAGCTTTTTTTTTCTTTTAATTTGATACATTTTCTTTGTGTTTTGATTCTTTTTTCTCTTTATTGTGCTATCCAAAAAAAAGCCTTGTGTTTTTCACTGTAATCATTGATTCTCTTTCATCAGTTGTTGTCTGGCCCGCTAAATAGTTATTCATATTTCCAGCATCTACACTGTTAAAATTTTCTAGCATAACTATCAAATTCTGTCTCAGTAAGAATAAACAATGAACGAAGGGAGCATTTCAAAAGCATAGTTGCTGCTGAGGATCTACTGTGGATAACATATCGATGCAGCTATAAAGAAAGCAAGACAGTAGTTACATTTCATTAGGAGTTTGAGGAGATTTGGTATGTCACCAAAAACACTAGCAAATTTCTAGATGCACCATGCAGAGCATTCTAACTGGCTGCATCACCATCTGGGTATGGCAGTAGGGTGGAGAGGACTGCTATTGCACAGGATCGAAGTAAGCTGCGGCGAGTTGTAACATTAATTAGCTCCGTCATGAGCATTAGCCTCCATAGCATCCAAGACATCCTTCAAGGAGTGGTGCCACAAAAAGGTGGCATACATCATTAAGGAGCGCCCCCCCCCACCCCCATCACCGAGGATGTGCCTTGATCTCGTTGTTACCATTGGGGTACAGAAGTCTGAACGCTCACACTCAATGATTTAGAAACTACCTCTTCCCCTCTGCCATCCAATTTCTGAACCCATGAACACTACTCCACTACTCTCTTTTTTTTGCACTACTTATTATTTTATTACTTAATTATATATTCATACTGTAATTGTTTTTTTCTCTATCACGTATTGCAGTGTACTGCTGCCACAAAGTTAAGAAATTTCAAGACATATGTCAGTGATATTAAACCTGGTTCCGATACTAAATCTTAAAAGCCAGAATAGTGAATGAAAACAGATAGTTTATTTGTAACATTTGAACAACCTGTGTCAATATTATATTGAAACGTTTACTCTCTCTCTCTCTTCACATTTTAAATAACCCTTAAATTGCTCAATATTTCTCTCATAATGAACTAGTTTTACAACAAATAAGGACAGGCAGTAGCTGTGGATGAGAACAGGTAACATTTGAACCCAATCTCAGAAACGACTAAAAATCTGATCTAATTCATTATTTATATAAAATTTAGCACATTTAGGTGCTAACCTTGCTCACTCGAAGGCATCCATTAATGAAAGGGCAAAGGGAAGACTGCGGCTTTGGACCGACTTCCGGTGCACGTCCATGACATCAGCGCGTACTGTTGACATGTGACGTAAGCCGAAAGGAGAGGCCCGCGCTGATGTCGGAGAGAAATCGGTCTCGTTCGCAGTCGGTTAGCACCTCCAACGGCACCGGAGGGCAGGCCCGCGGCCGGAGAAACTCGGTCGTCTCCGATTCCACCATGACGGAGGACGAGGACCTCGGCGAAGGCGGCATCCCGTACGGGGCCCGGGACGATGACCCGAACCGCCGGAGGATGCTGAGGCACCAGTACCGGGAGCTTATCAACAGTGTTCAGCGTGAGTGGGCGGCGTGCCTCGGGCTCTCCCTCAATACACTCTCCACCGCTCGTTGTCCCTTTTGACTCATCGTTAATAAGCCCTCAGCCGGGGGGGAGGGGGTGAGATGAAAATACCCACTTTTCACCCTGGCACACCCGTCAAGAACTTTAAACAAAAGCAAGAGTAATTTGTGCCAACTTTGTGTTGTGAATAACTCAAGAGAAAGTAATAAAACCAGTCTGAAATAATAAATAGACTTCTTCAAATGCTCAGGCATCATCTGTGGAATGAAAAGCTAGAATTCATGATCTGTTCTGCTCTCCAGAAATCAATTTACTGACTACTAACTTTGAATTGTCAACTTAGAGAGGGATTCTGAACATGGGCGCCATGTAATGGTACTTACAAGCTATATTTCTAAGAACAACCGCTAGAAGTAGAATCAGGCTTATGATTTGTATGATGTGGACCTTTTGTGACAGCAATGCAGTGTAAAGTCATAAAATTACTATAAAGTACAAAAAAAGAACAATGGGGTAGTTCTGGATTGTACAGAAATATAATGGTGGAGGGGAAGAAGTTGAATGTGGGTGTTCTGGCTCCTCTACCTCCTCCCTGATGGTAGTTATGGGACGGGGGCATGTCCCAAATGGCAAGGGTTACTGGTGATGGATAACGCGTTATTGACTACCACTGCTTGATAACTTAATAATAGGGAGAATTGTGCCCATTATGGAGCTGGCTGAATCTACAACCCCCTTCAGCCTTTTGTGAACCCATGCATTGGAGCCTCCATACCAGCCTGTAATCGCAACCAGAACGAATGTTCTTCATTGTACAACTGTAGAAAATTTTAAGCGTCTTTGTTGACATAATAAATCTTCTTAAACTCCTAATGAAGTAAAGCTGCTGGCATGCCATTTTCTTAATGGCATCAATATGTTGGACCCAGTACAGATTCTCCAATATGTGTTCTTTTGACTTCCCCTTCTTGAAGTCCACAGTCAGTTCCTTGGTCTTGCTGACATAATCAGAGGCTCTTGTGACCCTACTCAATGAGCTGATCTCTCTCACTCCTAGACACTTTCATGTTGCCACTTGAGATTTTACCAACAGCAGTGCTGGTGTCTGTGATTTAATAAATTTCATTTGAGCTGTACTTTGCCATAAGGCCATGAATGTAGAGAGAGTAGAGCAGTGGACAAAACATGAATCCTTGTGTTGGAAGTCAGTGAGGAGGAGATGTTATCACTTCCGTACTGACCATGGTTTCTCAAGGAGGAAGTCGAAGATGCATTTGTTCTGGATTGAGGATCTTCATGTTTAATACTGAAAGAAAGATGATATTTAACATTGAACTGCAACTGATAACCAGCAGCCTGATGTATTAGGATTTTATTCTCTAGGGCAGAAGAGAATGAGGGGAGATCTTATAGAGGTAAACAAAATTACGAGCAGAATAGATAGGGTGAAGGCATGGAGGGTTTTCCCCTCAGGTTGAGTGAGACCAGAATGTTGGTTTAAGCTGAAATTTAAGACGACCACTTTTATTCAGAGGGTAGTACATGTGTGGATCGAGCTCCCAGTGAATGTGGTAAGTGTAGGTTCAGACGTAATATTTAGGAGAAGCATGGATGTGAGAGGTAAAGTGAGCTATGGTCAGGATGTAGGTACGTGGGCTTAGGCAGAAATCTAGGCTGACGTGGAGTAGATGGGTCAAAGTCATGCTTTAATGCCTAAGATTCTGTTTTGTTGTTGTCTAGGTACTTCAAAACAGAGCCAGTGAGATTGCCTCTGCCATAGATCCTGTTGTGACAGTAAGCAAATTACAGTAAATAGTGACTTGCCTTTTAAAGCAGTTGAGCTGGAAGCTGAACTTCGCTGGAAGATATCCATCCTGGTCTTCTGTAAAAATATTAATTTTTGTATGAGCTAAGAATTCTACCTTTATTTTATTACCCTCCTAGAGACTTTTTTTTTACACTTACAGTCCATCAAGGGACTAATGTTAAGTGACAAAATAGGCTGATATTCTTCTAGTACTCGTGGAGTTCTTGTGGATTTGTGCGACTTTGCATTATATCATGTTTGCTGTTGTGTGCTGGGGCAGCAGGCCGAGGGCAGCAGACACCAACAGAATCAACAAACTCATTCGTAAGGCCAGTGATGTTGTGGGGATGGAACTGGACTCTCTGACTGTGGTGTCTGAAAAGAGGATGCTGTCCAAGTTGCATGCCATCTTGGACAATGTCTCCCATCCACTACATAATGTACTGGTTGGGCACAGGAGTACATTCAGTCAGAGACTCATTCCACCAAGATGCAACACTGAGCGTCATAGGAAGTCATTCCTGCCTGTGGCCATCAAACTTTACAACTCCTCCCTTGGAGGGTCAGACACCCTGAGCCAATAGGCTGGACCTGGACTTATTTCCTGGCATAATTTACATATTACTATTTAACTGTTTATGGTTTTATTACTATTTAATTATTTATGGTGCAACTGTAACAAAAACCAATTGCCCCCTGGGATCAATAAAGTATGACTATATAATGTCCATTTTGTGTTTGGGCCAAAAACAGAAAATGTTAGAAGTACACAGCAGGCCATGCAACATCTGTGAAAAGATGCTAATACTTTAGATGGGACCTTTTCTAAGAACTGTGCTGAATTCTTCTGGTATTTTGTGTTTCTTTTTCTGATTTCCAACATCTGCATGTAGCCCCCCTGGTAAGCCTCAGGCTCGCTCAGCTCGCGGGGTCTAGGGGGAGCAGCCTTCGGCCCCGCCAAACGGGGTAATCAAGTTTGTGTGGATGCTGCGTGATGTACCCCACTCCGCCAAATAACAGACAATGCACCATGTGCGATTAAATAATTACACTTTATAGATCTTACTGGAACTGTGTAATTAATAGAGATAAAATATAAAAGGAAAATAAAAGGTGCCAAACTTATCAAAGTTCAACCACTTCATGCACAACAGTTGGAGCTCAATTAACAGAGTCTTCTTTCCACCATTCAATCCCCTCCGACCCCCTGGACCCACCACCTGGGACCAATCACGTGCTGGGCACTTTCTCCTGCAACAATAAGGAGTGCCATTGGCTCATCTATTGCATTTGGTGTTCTTGATGCGCCCTCCTCAACATTGGTGAGACTAAGCATAGAATAGACAACCATTTTTATACAGGGGTTCCCAAACTTTTTTATGCCATGGACCAATATCATTAAGCCAGGTTGGGAACCCGTGATTTTATGGAACACCAGTGTTTTGTCCTCAGTGGCTACACTGATCTCCAGTTTGCATGCCATTTCAAATCATATTCTGATTTTCACACAGAACTGTCGCTCTTAGGTGAGGCCATTTATAAGTCCTGATGCAGGGTCACCATCTGAAATGTTACACTATAAATGCTGCTTGATCTGCTGTGTTTCTCCAGTACTTTGTTTTTTGCTGCAGACCTTAAAGTCTCATCTAGTGGCATAAGATTTTCTTATCAGATATTGAGCCATGACCTCATCGCCTCTTATTTATGTAACCTTCATAATCACAAATGTAACTGTAAATTTTTTTCCTAAAATGTTTCTTTTCTCTTCATTCAATGTTTCAGAGAATCGGGAGGACATGATCAGACCCAACAGTAATAAATTAACAGAAGCATTGGAGGAAGCTAATAAATTGTTTTCCAATGGTGAGTGCCATTTAACTTGACATTTATTGGAATGAAATAGTTCAGGAACAATAAAAGCCTGAAATTTTATTTTAATTCAACTCAACTCAAAGAATCAAAGTACATTTATTATCAAAGTATGGATACAGGATGCAACCCTTAGATTTGTTTTCCCTTAACTCAAGTAGCTACAGTAGCACTTGATAAGTTTTTGCTGTTATTACAGTTGTTAATAAAACTTTTAACTAAAAGTGGTTAGGTGATTTTAGCATTTGTTTATACATTTTCTGCCACTGAATTCTCTTGATAGTCATTTGACATTTTCTTTTACTCCCTTAATGACGTGGTGACATTTTTCAGTAGATGGATTGTATTGAAAGATTCAAGACTTCTTAAGAAAACTGAAATAATGCTTCACTGTGCACCTTTTTCAGTACGTCAGACCAGCGAGGCAGCCCTGGATGCTCAGTTTCTTGTACTTGCTACAAATCTGGGACAAGAGAAAGCTAATCAGCTGCACACAGACATGATGGTATTTGATCCATCCGTCTTTGCAGAGGAACTGGTAAGAATATTTCATTTCTTTTAAAATGTTTAAGGCACGAGGAAGGATGCTGTGAAGTGGTTATATCCAGGTTATCAGATTGAAAAATTTGAAGTTTTCAAATTCATTCCAAATTTAGAAGACGGAATTGTCTTCAGGTCGGCTTCATTTTAATTTTGTGTAAGGCTGTGGAACAGCTTGCTCAGTAACTATGCAGTTGCAGGTTTCTGGTGTAATCTCTATACTGATAACCAAGAGAGCCAGCCACTGAACGTCTTTGCTATCAAATTGGTTCTGTAGAAGGTGCTGTGTGAAACAACATAAGGGATAAAGCTGCTGCTCCTTGAGTACTGACCCTGGCAGCTGCATCCTTAGTGGAATAACCAGTGGAGTCAAAGTCCTGTCTTTGCATCAGGTAGCTCCATTGTGTTGTCTGGCCGGGTATTTTCTCTTGTGTTGTCCAGTGCCACCACTGCACTAGGTGTGATCAGAACACTTCCAGAATCTCAGATTAGGGCATCTGAGAGGTGCTATGATTCTTCAGCAGCAGCAGAATTGTATTCCACTGCAACTGCTCATGACACAACTCTTGATCCAGCACGGTTATTGAACTGGGTGGGGAAGACTGACAGAGCCCTGCATGTAAGTGCCAAAGAACAGGTTAAGCATTTTCAGCCAAAGGTGTTGAATTAATGATCCATCAAGGACTTCTGAGATCCACAATATTACAGGAATTGGTCTTCAGCAAGATCTAGCCAAGATCAAAAACAAAGGCACTGGACAATATCCCAAGATGAGCAATCTTTAGTGAATCATTAAAGGCCTTCTATTGTAAGGTCAGAGGTTCAAAGTACATTTATTACCGAAGTACGTATATGTCACCATATACAACCCTGAGATTCATTTTCTTGCGGGCATACACAGAAAATCCAAGAACCGTATTGCAATCAATGAAAAACTGCACCCAACAGGATGGCAAAACAACGAATGTGCAAAAGAGGAAAATAAAATAATTAAGCAATAAATATCGAGGACTTTTCATCTCATGTCTTGAAAGTGAGTCCAAAAGTTGTGGAAACAATTCAGAGATGAGCAAGTGAAATTGAATGAAGTTATCTCACTGGTTCAAGGGCCTGATGGTTGAGGGGGTAATAACCTGGTAGTATGAGGCGTGAAAGTATTATGTTTGCATTGTTTGAATGCCATCCTTCAGGCCTCAGCAAAAGAAGTAGTACATGCACGACTTATCGAACTTTTTGGCATAGGTTGATATATGGCGTATACCATTATGCCCACATGCCATGTATTAAGATCTCCACTGAGAAACAAGGGTTCCCAACCTGGCATCCACAGACCCCTCAGTTAATGGTAGGGGTCCATAGAATAAAAAAGGTTGGGAGCTCTGAATGAAAAATGGGATCTAACTAACTTTAACATTATATTGCTTTAATTCTGCGGAGTCGCACACCAGCAAAAAAAAGATAGCAGGTTCCCAGAAATGGAAGGGTTTCTGGTCATCTTGACCTGAAACTTAACTAGACTAGCCAGATCAAACAATGTTCGCACAATAACAGGTTAGAGACTAAATATCCTGCCGTAAGAGATTTGTTTTCTAATTCCTTAAAGCCTTTCCTTTTCTTACTAGGCACAAATCAGAAGTGTAAAAAAAATAGTCTTCTTCCTGGATAGCTGTTCCTTCAACACTCAAGAAGATTAGTGCCATCCAGCGCACAGCAGCAGGCTTGACTCGACTCATCACCGTAAACATTCACTAGTAATATCCACCTGGCTTCACTTATCCCTTTGAGCTAGTCCTCCTTCCCCTACCCCCAGCTTGTTATTCTGGCATCTTACCCCTTCCTTTCCCGTCCTGGTGAAGGGTCTCAGCCTGAAACATCGATTGTTTATCCATTTCCATATATGCTGCTTGACCTGCTAGGTTCCTTCAGCATTTTGTGTGTTTTGCTCTGGATTGTCAACATCTGCAGAATCTCTTGTGTTTAAACATTCACTAGCACTGCTCAAGCATACTATGATTGCAGGGTATACCACCTACAATGTCAAAAGTGGATACTTTTCTAAGCTACTGCAGCAGAACTTCCAAAATTGTGATCTATTGCACCAACAATGGTGACCTGCAGCCATGTGGAAATGCCATTGCTTTTTGATTCCCTCTAAATCTATGGTATCCTAATTAGTGAAATAGATTACTGTTCCTTCATTGTATTTGGATGTACATCCCAGAACTCCCTTTCCTGTAAGACTTTGACCAAAACGAATGCAACAGTTGATGATATGGTTCTCTGCTATTTTCTCAAGCCTTGGTCACTAAATGCATGCCTTTGCAACAAACCTCTCAAGCCATGAATTGATACATTTTGAAAAGCAAAATGTATCCAAAAGCAAAATTCCAGCAGATAAGATAGTGATTGTACTGAAAGTGTTGCTTTATAATTAAATCTCCTTGACATTTACCTTATAAAGGTTAGAATATACAGTTATGCCATAGGAGTATTTTGGCAAGAATATATACATTATTTAAATTGAAAAGAGATGTCAGTTGAGTTGTTGTCATATCTATCTCTAGATTATTGTCTGTGGGAATGCACATGTTTTAGATTGTGTTTCCTAGATAGCATTTCTTCTAAGTATGAAATAAAAGTTTGTGTATAAATCTTAATCTGCCAAATTTTATGAGTTTATCGTTGTCAAAAATGACTGTTAGTTTGTTGCTTTCTAATTATTTCTGTGCAGTTGACATTCATGGGTTTGAGACGGCTGGAAACTGAAGGGAGTGATGATGATGATGAATCTGCAGGGTGGCTTCCAAAGGATGCCTGGACTAGACTAGGAAATGAAGCTGTAAAGTATTTTAAAAGAGCTCCAGCCTTTCATTATATGTAAGTTAAATATTTTTCCCCAGTTATCTGTCACAATAGGTTTTCTTTCAGCACCTGACTTGGGTGTTTCATTAACTGTAAAGTGCTTTGAGAAATTGAGATGGTGTAAGTAATTTTAGTTTTTTTTAATTACAAAGTTTACCATGGTTCTGTTATGGTGCAGGCTGGGATCTTACAAAAGTGAACCTCCAGTTCCACGACAGAAAATTGAGAGGCAGAAGAGAGTTCCAACAAAGGAAGAACGCAGAATAATGCCAACACAGGTTTGTTTGATAGCAACTAAGAATTGTGTATTTCATTATTTCAAGCACAAGTTTTGTCTGCTTCTGCACCAAAATAATTTCTACTGCTCTTGCAGTGCATTGCGTGTAAAGGTAGGTAGGAAGTTAAACACCTTCTCAAAAATCATCTGAGGCAGAAGCTTTCTTCAGGATTTTTAATGAGAAAACTTTTTGAATTTGCAGAAAGTTAAGTAAAACATGTATTAGATTCGATATAAAATGGTTGAAATCTGAATTAGCCTGTGCGGGAAGGGATGTAAAAAAAAAAGCTTACCAACAGGAAGTGATGTTTGTACAAAACAAACTGCATACAAAACAAACAGCGCCTCTCGAGGCAGAACATAACTTGAGTTTCCTGTTGATGTGCACAGAATTGCAGAGTGCTTTGTGGTGTAATCAGATTTATATACAGTGATTATCTGTTGTCTGGATTTTGAGATAACATGATGGTGTTCATTTAGCTAATATTTCCAAACTTCCTGTCATTTTCCTCAATATAAACTAAAAATTAACTTGTATAGAAACTTAAAGCTACACACACAAAATGCTGGAGCAACTCAGCAGATCTGGCAGCATCTATGGAAATTAATAAGCAGTTGATGCTTCAGGTCGACACACTTCTTCAGGACTGTAAAGGAAGAAAAAAAGTCCCAGAATAAAAAATTGGGGGGGGCGAAGGAGGATAGTTAGATGTTGGTGGGTGAAGCCAGGTGAGTAGGAAAGATAGAGGGCTGGAGAGGAAGGAATCTGATAGGAAAGGAGAGTGGATCAGAGGCAACGGGGAAGGAAGAGGGGTCCCAGGGGTTGGTAATAGGTAGTTGCAAAGAGATGAAGTTAGAATACGGAATAGAAGAAGAGTAGAGGGGGCGGGAATTTTTTTTTACTTGAAAGAGAAATCAATATTCATGCCATCAGGTTGGAGGCTACCCAGAAGGAATATAAGGTGTTGCTCCTCCACCCTGAAAGTAGCCTTATATTGGCATAAGAGGAGGCGATGGACCGACGTCGGAGCAGGAATGGGAATTGGAATTAAAATGTTTGGCCACTGGGAAGTCCTGCTTGTGGCATATGGAGTGGAGGTGCTCAACAAAGCATGTCCCCAGTTTATGATGAGTCTCTCTGATTAGAGGAGGCCACATCAGGAACACCAGATTCAATAGACAACTCTAGCAGATTTGCAGGTGAAATGTTGCTTCACCTGGAAGGATTGTTGGGGCCTGAATGGGTGTGAAGGAGGGGATGAATAGGCAGGTGTAGCACTTAGGCCATTTGCAGGGTTAAGTGCCGGGAGGGTGATTGGACAAGGGAATCACGAAGGGAGTGGTCCCTGCAGAAGGCGGGGGGGGGGCGCGGGCGGTTAGGTAGAGATATGTTTAGTGCTAGGATCCCTTTGGAGATGGTGCAAGTTGTGGAAGATGATGTGTTGGATGAGGAGGCTGATGGGGTGGTAGATGAAGACAAGAGGAACTCTTAAGGTGGTTGAAGGATGAGGTCAGTGCAGATGTTTGGGAAGTGGAGGAGATGTGGGTGAGGGCCGCATCATTGGCGGAGGAAGGGGAATCCCGTTCTTTTGAGGAGGACATTTCTGATGTCCCAGAATGGAAAGCTGCACCCTGGGAACAGATGCAGCGGAGCCAAAGGAACTGAAAAAGCAGGAATAGTATTTGTAAGTGTTGCTTTGATCCCAGCATCTGCAGATTATTTTGTGTTTAGGAATAGTATTTTTACAGGAGGCAGGGTGGGAAACTGTATGGTCAGAATAACGGTGGGAATTGGTAGATTTATAAAAGATGTCGGTTGACAGTTTGTCTCCAGAGATGGAGATGGAGATTGAGAAAGGGAAGGGAGGTGTCAGAAAGGGACCAAGTGAATTTCAGCGCAGGGTGGAAGTTAGAGGCAAAGATGATGAAATTGACGAGCTCAGCCTGGGTGCATGAAGCAGTGTCAATGCAGTTGTCAGTGTAGCAGAGGAAGAGTTCGGGAACATTACCAGAGAGGCTTGGAACGTGGACTGCTCTATGTAACCAACAAAGAGGCAGGCATAGCTGGAGCCCTGCAGATGCCCATGGCTACTCCTTGAGTCTAGAGGGTGAGTTGTTGAGGGTGAGGATCAGTTCTGCCAGATGGTGGAGGGTGGTGATGGAAGGGAACCAGTTGGTTCTGTTATTGAGAAAGATTTGGAGAGCTTTATGGCCTTCTTGATGGGGGATAGAAGTGTATAGAGATTGGACATGGTGAAATTGAAGTGGTCAGGGCCAGAGGATTGAAAGTTACAGAGGAAATTGAGAGCATGACAAGTATCGAGATGTAGATGGGTAGGTACTGAACCAAGGGGAATAGAATGGAGTCGAGGTATGAGGACACAAGTTCAGTGGGGCAGGAGAGGCAGAAACAATATGCTTACCCAGACATGGGTCCTGACGAAGGGTCTCGGCCTGAAACATCGACTGCACCTCTTCCTACAGATGCTGCCTGGCCTGCTGCGTTCACCAGCAACTTTGATGTGTGTTGCTTGAATTTCCAGCATCTGCAGAATTCCTGTTGTTTGCTTACCCAGACAGTCAGGTTTGTGGATCTTGAGTAGGAGGTAGAAGCAAGTAGTGCAGGTAAGGGTTCTATCAGTTTGTGGCAGTGGATGGGAGTTTTCCAGGGTTGATGAGGTCGGTGATTATGTTGGAGACAGTTTTCTGATGATCTGGAGTGGGCTTCTATTCAAAGGGTAGGTATGGTGAGGTGTTTGAGAGTTGCCGCCGAGCAAGGTAGAAGTTGGTCTGCATAGAAACTTACCTAGGTAATGGTAATGCATTATGTAAGCAATACATAGTCCATGATTTTGATATTTCAGCAGAAAATTATTTAGGAGCTCCTGATTTCC
Organism: Mobula hypostoma; assembly: GCF_963921235.1. NCBI lineage: Eukaryota > Metazoa > Chordata > Chondrichthyes > Myliobatiformes > Myliobatidae > Mobula > Mobula hypostoma. The sequence continues at coordinate 53,699,644 of NC_086115.1, forward strand.
AGTACCTGCAGTTTCTCTTGTATGTCCATGAAAATTAATTACATTTAACTCTGGATGCGAAAAGAAAGCAGAAATTTAACAATGCCTATCAAATAAACATGGGTGAGTGTAGTGCTATTTATAAAGAAAATAATTAAAATGAGAAGTAAAACTCTAGTTCTGCAGTTTGGTTGGCTGCGTTTAATTAGTCTTTTTTAGGTTACAAATAATCAGTTAATTTTGAGCAACTTTGTTCTATAAATTGCTATTTTGTTTTGTATATGAAGTTGAAGAAAATGGACGAATCTCACCAAGAGGCAACTGAAAAGGAAGTGGAGAGGATATTGGGATTATTGCAAGAGTACTTCAAATCTGACCGTAAGTATAGTACGTACAGCATGCTAACTGTTACAATTATGAACATGATCTCTCCAATTGAAAACTCAGTGTACTGAAATAATCTATTTTGTGATGTGCCATCTATTACAGTAATTTTATTTCTGATAATTGCACGGATCTATTTGAGCAATATACCACCACTAAAACAACAATTGTGAATCAACATTGCAACAAACCACTAAATTATAAGAACTTTAAAAAATGCCTGGTCTTACCTATTTTTATAAGGAAGACCTGTGGCTAAAGTCATCATTATGTTGCTTTCAGCCTCTCTTGAGTATTAAATATATTCTGACTTAATACTCGTGCATCATATGTTTCTCGCACTTTACTTTTATTTCTAAGTTATCAGCATGGTCTAGTGATTAGTGTTCTCAACTTTTGAGTCTAAAAGTTTAAGATTTGAATTTAAAAATGTTTAAGTTTAAGGTCAGGTTGACACAGCAACAATATACAGAGCAAACGTTACAGTAATGAAGCTGCCTTTCTTTTAAACTGAAATGTTAAACTAAGGCCCTGTCTAGTAACTGTAACAAATATTTGGAAGAAAAGCAGAACATTTTCCTAGATGAATGTTTACTCGTGACATTTGTATTTTTGATAATGTCATTGAAAATATTGATTTGTCTTTTCAGCTGAAACACCAATCAATTTCTTTGACTTTGTAATTGATCCACATTCTTATGCACGTACTGTGGAGAATATATTCCATGTCTCCTTCATTGTCAGAGTAAGTGTTGCGTTAAGTAATTGGTTTAAAGCGCAGCTGTTGGCATTGGCGTATATTTCAACAAGGATATATATGTAAGAGTATTGTCTTTTCATCTTGAGCAGCTGCTGGCATCAATGTACATTTTTACAAGGATGTATATGTAAAAGTGTTGTCTTTACATCTTTCTCTTGTGTACGAGGGGTGATTGATAAGTTTGTGGCCTAAGGTAGAAGGAGTCAATTTTAGAAAACCTAGCACATTTATTTTTCAACATAGCCCCCTCCTACATTTACACACTTAGTCCAGCGGTCGTGGAGCATACGGTTCTTGGACCTCCAGCAGGGGTGATTGATAAGTTCGTGGCCTAAGGTAGAAGGGGATGAGTTATTAACTTCAAACTTTCTGCATAATCACTCAAAGAGTTGACCTGAATGTGCATGGGACTGTTTTCCTTAGAGTGGAGGAGATTAGGGGCTGACCTTATAAAGGGGGATAATGTGGATGGTAATCTTTTTTTCCCATTTTTCTGAATGGCTTGGACATATTCCTAAGATGATATCTGAGAAGAGATTGAGCAGACAGGCCCTGTACTCTTTTGAGATTAGAAGAATAAGCGATGATCTCCGTAAAATATAAATTATTACAAGGCTAGATGTAGAGTTGTTGCCTTCCCTGATTGGGGTGTCCAGAAACTCACCAGAGGGGAGTGAATGTTTAGTGTTGGCGATTGTACAATAATTCTCTATGGAGATCAGTTGCAGAATACATTCACAATGGATTTTGGGGGAATTAATGGATTATAGGGAAAGTGTAAGAAAGTGGTAATGAAATTGTGCTGAATGTTGGAGGAGCCCAAGAGCCTATTCCTGCTTCTAATGCATTCATGCAATTCCTGTTAGTGGCCTTTGGAAGAGGTTGGTATTTTACATCTGTCTCTCCCTAAATATGCACTCCTGCATGAGTGAAAAGCCAAAGTTTCTTGTCTAGGACTGGTGACGTGTCTACCTTTTTTTTAAAAAAAAGATGTCTGGAAAAGGTTACCACTCTGCTTTTTTGGTGGGACTTCTGGTTGATTTTAAATCTCACTTTCAGCCTCTCCCATCTGTAGTTCAGTGGTCTTTATATAACTATTAGATCTGATCTGAATACCTATTACAGTTGCAATTTTTGTGTGAAGCACTTTTCCAAAGCTTGTCACCTTCATGATTGAAACTGGATTTGACTAAATTTTTAACTACTGTTTAAAGATATTGCTTGTTTTTTTTTAAAGGATGGTTTTGCTGCCATTGGGCTTGATCAAGACAAACTACCAATTATTGGTAAGTTGCTGTATTATGGTAAATCGGAAAAAAGATTAAAATGTATTGGTATATTCCCAAGAAAATTATTATTTTTGCTTTATTTTTAAGAACCAGTAAATGAAAGTATGGATAATGACAGGCCACAACAACAAAGACAACAGATGGTTATTTCGTTGAGCCAACAAGATTGGAGGGTAGGTATAGTAAATAAAAGCTAACTTATTTTCTTGGTGAAATTCAAGATTGTCTTCTATTTCATCATTTGGTTTAGGTGCTAGTTTCATCAAAATTAGATTAATAGACACTCCTAATATTAGTTTTATGTAGAACATTAACCATAATCACTGTGTGTTAAAGAATCTTAACTAAATTATATCTTAACAAGTACATTTTTTGTGTTACAGGAAATAATTGATACATTTGAAATAGCAGATGCCATGATACCACCAGCCACCCAAGGAGATTGATGAATCTTGATGTATGTAGTCTTTTGAAATCTTCACATTTTAAAAATATGTACTTCAGTCCATTCGTAAAAATTTATCATCTTTGTGAATATTAAATTGCATGGACCAATTCCTCGGTATGATGGATTGTATCCTGGGAATATTTGAGTACAAGGCAGAACAATAAATACACTAATTTTGTATATACATTTAATATATAATGAATATACAAAAATTACACTGTTACTGTTGTGTATCCTGCAACCCGCATGGGTCGTAGGGGCACTGTACAGGTGAGCGCTGCACCAGTTGTCTCCATCTCTCACGGTTGTGGGTGAGTGCGGCAAAGTTCTCTCTGGTCCACTCTGCAATGTTGTCAGCCTATTTCTTCCTCTATCTGCCCCTTTTTCTTTTCCCCTGCACCATTCACTGAAGAGTGGCCTTTGAGAGTCCACTTGATCTTGTTATGTGGTCATACCATGTCAGTTTCCTCCTCTTTACCATGGACAGTAGATCTGATAGTGTCTCGTGCTGGGTGATGGTTTTTTGTATTTCATTGTTTGAGACATGGCTAGTATAGGAGATGTTGAGGAGCCTTCTGAAGCATCTCATTTCTACTGCCTGGATCTACTTTTGCAGTTCTGCTGTCGCATGATTCACTTGCGTATAAGAAGATGGAGAGCACAGATGCATGCAGGAATTTCAACTTGGATGTGAGAGCGACATTATTGTCTCTCCAGATTGGTTTTAGTTTGGCCAGCACTACTGTTGTTTGGGCTGTCCTTGCAAGGACTTCAGGCCTTGATCCTTCTTGGTTAATAATAGCACCAAGATACTTGGACCGTTTCTAGTTTATGTCCACTGACTGTGATTTTATCGTGATTGGCTCCTCAGTGTTTCTCATCAGTTTCATTTTCTCTGCGCTGTTCTCCATGCCACATCTGGTAGTTGTATCATCCAGACGGTTCACAATGAAGGCCAATTCATCCTCACTTTCTCCCAGCTCATCAATGTCATCGGCAATCCCGAGGTTGGTTATGATCTGTCTTCCGATGCTGACTGCGCCGATATGGTCTTCCAGGACATCTGTCATTATTTGTTCCAGAAAAATGTTGGAACAGTGTGGGTGAAAGGAGGCCGCCTTGTCAGACTCCAACTGATGTGTAGAACCATTCTCCAACTGTGCCTTGAACAAGGACTGCACTGCTCACTTTAGTGTAGAGCTGCTTGATAGTTTGGATCAGCTTCTGGCTCACATTGTATCTCATCATTGTGGCCCAAAGTGCATCATGCCACATCCTATCAAATGCCTTTTTGAAGTCTATGAACACGTGGAAAATGTCCTGTTGATGTTGGCTATATTTCTCGCACAATACTCGGGAGTTTCGCACTCGCCGGAAAAACAGCAGCAAGACAACACTGGAGGACAGTGTCTTCAAGTGCAGTCGCTGCAGTCGCGACTGTCACTCCCGTGTGGGCCTCTACAGCCACAACAGATGCTGCTCTACCAACACAGACTGAAGCAAGACTTTCCAGGCATAGATCCATGGTCTCACGAGACTAACGGATGCCATCACCACTCGGAGTTTGAAATTTAATAAAATTAGACTAATATAGTGTCAACCTCTGAGTACACTGCATTAGTCTAAATTTTATCAAATTAAGTACAAAAGCACAATTTCAAGTTTAGTCAGTAAGAATGTTAAGAATATTCATAAACAGAATTTGACTGAGGTTCAAGGAGGTATAGGGCAGCACGGTAGCGTAGTAGCTAGTGTAATGCATTACAGCGCCAGTGATTGGAAGATTGAAACCAGGTGAGGTAGTGCAAGAAAATACAATAGCAATGTTTGAGACATTTGGACAGTTGCACAGAGAGGCAGAAAATAGAGGATGTCAACTATGTGCAGGCAGATGGATTTATTTTAATTTGGTCATGGTGAGTGCAGACGTAGTGGGCCGAAGGGCCTTTTTCTGTGCTGTACTATTATACATACATGGAGGAAAGAAGATATCTTCAGAATTGTCAAACTGAAGGCAGTTAGGGAGCAAAGTAGCAGAAAACGTCCTTTTCTGGGTGGGGGGGAGTGTCCTCCATTTTAAAACTGAGGTAGTTATTGCAGCTAGTTAAGAGTCAATGCAACTTGGTAAGTAAATGAGTGATTGTTGGAAGGGATTTATGAGGATTGGGCATGAAGAGTAGTTTTGGTTGTGAAGTGAAGAACAAGGGAGACTGGTGAGGAGTTTGTTGGAATTGTCAGGTCTGGATGTGGCACTAAGCATTTAGGCAGCAAATGAGCTATGCAGGGACAGGAATATTAAAGCAGAGGCATAAAAGGATCATGTGTGGTAGCATAAAACAACTAAGTTGCAAATGGTCTTGTTTAGCCGTGGGCAATTTCTCTGGTTTCCTCTAGACAATGAAGTGAGTGACCAGGAAATGTAGTTTGCTGCAGGGACAAAGACACTGGCAAGACTTGCAAATATTTCATCAGAGAAAATTTCCACACACCCAGAAGTGGATGAAACCTGATGATTTCAAGAAAGGCGTTGGGAGAGGTACTGTTGAGGTAAACATGGCTCCTGTCATTTTGCTAGTTGCAGAAAATTATATCAAGAAAAATGAACAATTTAAAAAGGTTTTGCAGCAAAGGAGCATAAATTCTTCAATGGTCCTGACTAGTTGCATTGGACACAAACTGAGCCTGGTGATGTTTTGTAGCCTAGGCAGATCTGTTGGTGAATAACTAAGCAGATTATTCCTCTGCCACAATTCGTCTATATTTCTGAAACCTAAAGAAGTGGAGATAACTGCTGTAATGGTGAGTGTCCAAAATAGTGATTTTAATTTGGAACTGGAGTGTCAAAGGTGTGCATGGGTGCTTGGTTGAGTAGATTAGCAGTTTGTAAATGGATGCTAAAGCTAAGTTGCAAGTGAATTGGGGGAGTTCAGACAGGAAAAAATAATGTTAGGGCACAGACGTGTGGGGAAATGTAGCTGTAAGAAAACAATTGAAGAAAATGACTGAACACTAAATTTAATGGAAGGAGCAAGACTACAGGGCGACTATGCCAATGGACATGCAATGAAAACAAGTGGGGAATTGTAAGGTTAAAGGAAGATCAGAAGGCAGTGGATTCTAGGAAGAGAATGTGTTTGAGTATGAGCAGCCACTTGGTATGTAAGCTGAGTATTGGAGGCCAATTCTCTGGATTCTTTCAAAAAAGAGTTAGATAGAGCTCTTAAAGATAGTGGAGTGAAGGGATATGGGGAGAAGGCAGGAAAAGGATACTGATTGTGGACGATCAGCCATGATCACAGTGAATGGTGATGCTGGCTCGAAGGGCCGAATGCACCTATTGTCTTGTCAGAGTATCATCAAGAACCTTCCCACAGTAGGTGATTAGGCAAAAGAGAATGAGAATTTTATAAGTTGAAGGGCTGAAACTAATTGACAAACAAGAAGAGTAAAGTGCCAAAGAAATAGGGAAATAGCCAAAACTGTCTTGATGTCAGAAATAACATTATCATCAAAGCTGTCTTAGAGCAGGGGTTCCCAACGTGGGGTCCATAGACCCCTCAGTTAATGGTAGGGGTTCATGGCATAAAAAAGGTTGCAAATTCCTGTCTTAGAGTATGCCAAATAGTGGCAGATATAGCCCAAAGGGGAAGCCTTGTACAGGGAGTCTGTGCTGTCATTCTTCTGAGCTTGTATCTGCATGTTAAGATTTCTTGTGCTCTATTTAAAATACGACATTTATATTTTGTCTCTATTTTTCATTTACATTTATTAAAACATCCTGCAAGCTTGCAGGCTCCAGCAGAAGTTTCCAAGCTCCATTTTGATATCAAGACCGTTCAGCTTTTTAAGTGCCATTTGCTTTTCTTCAGATAACTCTAACCTTTAATTTTTACAGGTGCCTTATACCCCACAGCTAATAGAAGATGGGAGTTTTGCATAAATGAAGATTATTTTGTATAATTGTAATTTGAAATTTATACAATGTGATAAAAATTCATTGTATTTTTATTCTTTATCATATTTTCAGTTTTTACATTTTCAGAAATAAATGGTTAATTTATTAATTCAAATTCTTCGTGTAAGATTTTATTGCTTGTCAACACCATTATGATTGGTGAATCCCCACTTTAGGTACTTGGAGCCTCCATTGATCAGATGCTTCGTATTCTGCAATAAACATATTGGCACCTGAGTTCAAAAAGACTTTCCAACATCTACAAGGTACAGAAAACAGGATGCTACAATTTAGTGCACGAAGCTCTGAGGAGGCAAGGGGAAGCATTAATGTTTTAGGGTGAGACTGGCATCAGGCTGAGAGGGAAGAGGAATAATTGCCATTGTATATAGCAGTACAAGGTGAGAGGCTGGTAGGTGATGGGTGGAATGAGATAGGGAAAGGATGATGGGCTGATGGAACCAAGTAGGGGAGCAGAAGGGAAAAGTGAACAAAAAAGAACTAGGTAGACAGGTCAGTGTGTGGGTTACCTGAAATTGAAAAAGTCAGCGTTTATGCCATTTGGTTCAAAGCTTCCCAAACAGAGTGTGCGATGTTATTCTTCTATTTTGTTTGGCCTCTAACAAAAACAATTGAGGATGGATGGTTCGGTGTGGGATGAGATGCCAAGTTAAAATGATGTGCAACTGGAAGTTCAAGATGGCAGTCGCAGACACAGCAGGATGATTTTGTGATCCCTGATCGCTGACAGGAATGGGGGAAAATGTTGGTTGCAGCAGTGGATATGATGGAAGATGAAGAACTGTGGACTAGTTTAAGTTTGAAGTGGCCAAAGAAGAAGATGAGGGTGGGGGGAAAAGGGAACAAGGATACTGACTTGGTGATAGCAAAATGCTAGATATAGAAGGGGATACAAAGAGAGATCAATCCCATCATAGTGAGATGGTAGAACTTCAAAGTGGGTGGGCAAAATTTTTGTGGTGCAGCAGTAGTTCTTTGGTAAATGGAATATTCTCCACTCCTGGGAGTTTCGATAAGATATAAAAATTTCAATTTCATCTAGGATGAAGCACCCTCCTATTAAACATTTTCTCCACCATTCTGAACATTAATTTTCTATTACTGTTGTAGCATGAACAAAGTCACCAGAGAGGCACTGAAGCCAGTGGATACAGAAATGTTTTATTCAGCAAAGTGAGACACTCTTGGAGGAAGAGGCCTGTTTGACGCAATATTACATGACATTTTATATGTTAAAGATCAAAGGACAATTCTAGTTAGAATGCATCTACAATGCTTCCTCTTCTGTTCTGCAGCCAATTAAATGTCACATTCTTCTTTCACTTGAGTAGTTACTATTAAAATTGAGATTTGTGATCATCTAGAAAGTTGCTCATTCAGCAATCACTGCCCTGCTCCAAGAGTGGGTTCTTCTGGAGGTGTTCCAGACTAGCAGGCAACCACTTCTTCAGTCAGGTTTGTTATGCAATAAACCTGAAAAAGAGAAAAAAGATTTTGAGCAACTAAAGGCTGCAGATAAGTCATAAGCTTTTATTTTTGCATTTCTTGACCATAGTTCTGTAGTATGATTTTGTAATCATGTTAAAGCTTTCTTCCTGTTCTTTCAATAATAATCTTGAATTGGTCACCAATCAGCACAAGCTTTCACTATTAATGCACTTCCAACATACCAGTATTTCAAAACAATCAATTTTTTTCTTGCAGTCAATAAAAATATTATACCTCATCTTTCACACTAACAATCCTATTCTCAATTCTCATCAATATGAATTTTTGCTGTATTTTCCAGGTCTTCATAATGTATTAATTAGTTCATTCTGATAACATCCCCATGCACATATCCTGACAATCTTTCATATACTTCAGATTGCTACCAGAAAATACTAATACCGTTCTTGTGTCTATCTGTATGTCCCATTTTTAAATGTAGTCTCAAGATAATATGTGGAAATTTATCAACTTGTTTTGCTTCTGACTTCTGAAGCTCTGCTTTTTTTAACAAAGCTGTATTTTGTAGCTAACGTATAGATTTATTAAACCATGGTTAATATAAAAATATCACATTCTATATTAGATTTTTCTAAATAGACTAGGACTTCTTTTCTGCACCAGATCCCCGTAGCCCTCTCCTAATCCTGTAATTCCTTACCCAACAGCTCAGAAGTACTTTCACTAGAAAAACTGCAGCAATTTAAGAAGGCCACTGACAGCAATCTTTTCACGGGCAATTTATGGAAGCTTTGATAGTGATGACCAATCCCAAAAAGTAAAAACAAATACTTTTCTGGGGTTCAAATCTTTCCAAATCTGGTACAAAAATAACCAAATGAGTAAGTTTGAATGACTTTGTAACTGATGAAAGGTGGAATAGAATTCCACAGCGCCTCTACTTTGTAGAAGCTTAAGATTAGGTGTGTCATAAAACCATAGACATAAGAGTAGCATTAGGTGACTTGGCCCACTGAGTCTGCTCTGCCATTCCATCTAAAACTTTAAACTTCTATGGGTGTATGGTGGAAAGTATATTGACTGGTTGCATTGCAGACTGGTATGGAAATACTAATACCCTTGAACAGAAAAGCAGTGGATACAGCCTGGTCTATCATTGGTAAAGCCCATCCATCATCAAAGACCCCCACCATCCAGGCCATGCTCTCTTCTCACTGCTGCCATCAAGAAGTTGGTACAGGAGCTTCAGGTCCCACACCACCCAGTTTAAGTATAGTTGTTACCACTCAACCATCAGGCTCTTGAACTGGGTGGGGGGAGATAATTTCACCTGTCCCATCACAGAACTATTCCCACCACCTATGGACTCACTTTCAAGGACTCTTCATCTCATTCTAGATATTTATTACTTATTTTATTTTTCTTTGATTTTGCATTTGCAGTTTGTGTTTTGAGCACTGATTGTTTGTCCTTTTGGGTGTGGTCTTTTGATACTATCGTGTTTCTTGTATTTAATATGAATGCATGCAAGAAAATGAATCACAGGATTGTATATGGGGACATATATGTACTTTAATAATGAACTTTTGAATTTTAGAGCTTGAATGCTCGTTTTGGGGTTGCAACTTAATGCAATGACAACTGTGGTATGCTGCTTCTGTGCTAAAGTAAACCAAGAGATCATGAAGTATTCGTTTATCCCACAGGGACAGTCATTTGGAAGCCAGAATACTTGATTGTTAATGTTGAATAAACACCATGAAAAGAAAGCCCTTCCGACTAGCCATTCTTAATGAATACCAGCCAATGTAGTCTCAAGTGATTCTATCCTGGTTCAGAATCAGGTTCATTATTTTTATTTGATGTAAATTTTGTTTTGTGGCAGTAGTACAGTGTAAAAGATATAAACGTTACTATAAATTACAAAATATATAAATAATGCAAACACAAAGGAATAACTAAGTAGTGTACATGGACCATTCATAAAACTGATAGCAAAGAGGAAGCCGTTCCTAAATCACTGAGTGTGGATCTTCAGGGTCCAGCACTTTCTCCCCATTGGTAGTACTGAGGACATGTCCTGGATAGTGAGAATCCTTAGTAATGGGTGCTGTCTTGCTGAGAATTAGACTTGAAGATGCCCTTGGTGTTGGAGAGGGTCACGCCTGTGGTAGTGCTGACTGAGCCTACAACCCTTTGCAATGGAGCCACCATACCAGGCTGTGATACAACCAGTCAGAATGCTCACCATCATACATCTTTAGAAACTTGCAAGTCAAAAATCTTCTCAAACTCTCAATTAAGTAGAGCTGCTGGGATACCTTCTTTGTGATTGCATCAATGTGTTGCACCCAGGACAGATCCTCCAAGATGTTGACTTCCAGGAACTTGAAGCTGCTCACCCTTTCCACCAATGACCCCTCAATGATAGCTGGTGTGCTCCCCTGACTTCCCTTTCCTCAAGTTCACACAATCAGTTCCCTGATCTTGCTGATGTTGAGCGCGAGATTGCTTTTGCAACACCACACAACTAATCTATATGGCTTCTTGTCACCATTTGAGAGTTTACCAATGAGAATAGTGTAATCTGCAAATTTATAGATGACTTTTAAGTTGTGCTTAGCCACAGTCATGAACGTAGAGTAGAGCAATGGGCTTAGCACACATCCTGGATGTGTGCCTCTGTTGACTATCAACAAGGAAGAGATGTAATTACCAATCCATACTGACTGTGGTCTCTGATATGGAAGTTGAGGATTCAGTTTCAAAGTGAGGTACAGAGGCCCAGGATTTGAAGCTTGGTGATTAATACTGAGGGGATGATGGTGTTGAATGCTGGGCTGAAATCGATAAACAGCACCCTGATGTATGTTTTGCCATTGTCTAGTTGCTCCAAAGCAGAGTGGAGAGCCAGTGAGATTGCCTCCACTGTAGACCTGTTATGGCAGTAGGCAAATTTAGTGGATCCAGGTCCTTGCTCAGTCAGGAGTTATTTCTAGCCGTAACCAACCTCTCAAAGCACTTTATCACAGATGTATGTGCTGCCAGGCGTTAGTTACTGAGATGGCTCACCCTGCTCTTCTCATACACCAGTGTGATTGCTGCCCTTTTGAAGCAGGTGGGAATATCAGACCACAGACTAAAGTTGCCAGTGAAGATCCAGACTTCAAATTTTAATTTGAAAGTGAAGGATGCCTATGTTTTAATACAGAGTGGCAATTGCTCATCCACCACCTTGGCAGATCTAAAAGCAAGAATATCCAAGACAATTGGAGGCAAGACTGTTATATGGATTTATCACACACAAACCGGTAGATGCACATGCTGTTGTCCACACTGCTTCTCCCTCATGTTCCCCTATTCCTTTTCACCTCAAACCATTTATAAACTACCCTTTCTTTTTGTCACTAGCTGTTGAACATTTCCTGTTCCCCAGGGGATGTTGACATCCTTAATGTTGCCTTCCACCACCTGGGCTGCTCTTGAGTCATTCTTTTCCCTTGCTGTGGCTGCCACCCACCCATGCCCTTCACTTTCTAAAGGATTATTCATATGCCTTGTGACTTTCCTTCTAGACCACCGTCAGCTGACACCCTTCACTCCTCAAAGTTGTAAGGGACTGGCACCCTTGGTTCTTTGAGGGTCAACACTCCAAACACAGCCTTCTCCAGTTGTGCCTGTCAAGGACAGTGGCCTTGTGGGGCATTCCAAATCTTCAGTAAGCTCCTAAATAAATATTGCTTGCTGTCAGTAAGTTATGGTCCAGTGCTGTACTGAGACAGGATGATGAGTACTGCAGCTAGATTATGCAAGAAAAATAATGGACTATCTAAGGAGGACCTTTTTTGCTAAATTGTTATTCCATATCATGTTATTTTTTCATGGAAGAACAATTAAATTTAATCAATATTTATTCCACGGTTCTAAAAGTAACCCTGCTGAAAAAGGCTGGTGCAATAATTATTTATTTGCATTGGGAAATCTGACATAAATTTTATTCTCTGACTGTGGCCAAGTTGATCACCTTTTGTAAAATAGTGAAGGAAATTTTTACTTCCCAGTCAAGAAGAAAAATAATTGATACATTCTTATAGGTCAAATTTAATTGCTGACACAATGGAAGAAAAATTAAGTTATTACCTGACATCTTGAAAGATGAAATTCTGCAGATTTTTTTTTGAAGGCAGTGAATGAAGAACTGACAACCTTATAATTCCATTACCAAAAAACCTCCTCTTTCTAGTTCTTTACATAATTAGACAAAATTTGTCTTTACCAAAAAAAAGCATTTTTATAAACATGAGAAAATCTCCAGATGCTGGAATACACACAAAAAAACGCTGGAGGAACCCAGCAAGTCATGCAGCATCTATGGAAAAGAGTAAACAGTCAGTGTTTGAGACCAAGATCCTTCTCTTCAGGACTGAGAAGGAAGGGGTGAAAGATCAAAATAAAAAGGTGGGGGGAGGGGGGGAGGGAAAAGCGGCTAGCTGGAACATGACAGGTGAAGCCAGGTGGGTGGGAAAGGTCAGGCTGGAGAAGAAAGAATCTGATAGGAACAGACAGTGAACAATAGAAAGGGAAGGAGGGGACTCGGGGCAAGCAATAGGCAGCTGAGAGCAAGTAAAAGGCCAGAGTAGGGAATGGGGGGACAAATCGATATTCATACTGTCAGGTTAGAGGGTACCCAATGGAATACAAGGTGTTGCTCCTCCAGCCTGAGAGTGGCCATAGATCGACACATCAGAATAGGAATGGGAATCAATTAAAATGTTTTGATGCGGTGGTACAGAGGTGCTCAGTGAAGCAGTCCCCTAATTTATGACGGGTCTCACCTATAGGAGGCCACGTTGTGAGCACTGGACACAATAGACAATCCCAACAGATTTGCAGGTGAAGTGTTCCAACTTGTCGATCCATGGCCTCATCATGTGCAAAGATGAGGCTAACCTCGGTGGAGGCGCAACACTTTGTATTCTGTCTGGGTACCCTCCAATCTGAGGGTATGAGTATCAATTTCTCTCCTTCCAGTGAACAAAATTCCTTTCACCCCCCCCCCAATCCCCCACTCTGACCTTTTATCTGTGCTACTTCTCACTTGCCTATCACTCCCCCTGGGTCCTCTCCTCCTTCCCTTTCTCCTATTGTCCACTTTCCTCTCATCAGATTCTTTCTTCTCCAGCCCTTGACCTTTGCCACCCACCTGCCTTCACCTATCACTTTCCAGCTGGCCTCCTTCCCTCTCAGTCCTGAAGAAGGAATTTGTCCCGAAACGTCGACTGTTTACCCTTTTCCATAGATGCTGCCTGACCTGCTGAGTTCCTCCAGCATTTTGTGAGCGTTTTGATAAGCGTGCTAGATAATCGCTTGCTTTTCAAACGTACAGTATTGCTGGTAGTTGATATGTGACGTTATTTCCTCGTAAAGCCTTCTGTTCGTAGGAAAGACATGTAAAAATAAAGGTATTTCGAATTGAACTTCAATCCAACGACACGGGATGTATTCAATCGTGGAATTTAAGGGTCTGAAGTCCGATTATCATTGTGGATACTGTGGCCTAGTCGACGGAAAGATATCTGTGGGTAAGTCAATGATTTGCTAAAAGCTATCAGTGGGCCACACTCGGTAGAAATCTAATCTGGAGTCACACTTGCGAACGATCCGCGCAGTACTGTTTTTAAACCCCTCTGCCAGATTGCTTTTACAGTACTTCAAGTCCAGAACAGTACAATAGCAACATTTCAATCCATCGTAATTAATGTCCATTTAATAATACACAAACTCCAGCATGACGCAGGAAATTGAGCTCTAAATTCGAAGAATGCTATTGCGTCAGCGGAGGGCCGGGTTTTACTCCGGCTAAAGCTGTATTACACTTAAACCCGCACGACATATAAAGCACAGATTGATCACAGAAAGTGGACATTGGGCAGGTTACTTCCGTCCAGACTGCAACTTTGCATCGTGTCAAAACACAATCGCCAGTTAAACGCATTTAAGTTGAAAGGATTCCCGGCCACTTGCCACAGTGTATTTTGCAAACAGTATAATACTTGTTTTCTGAAGACTTGGTTTTGCTGGTGTCTAAAGGCGGGTAAAATTAAACCATAGTAAAACAATTAAGGCCACTCACAGCCCTGGCAATCAGCGAGTACTCCGGCGCGCTCCCGCACCGATGACCCTTCGTTGATTGGCGAGTCCGTACGCGCGCGTTTGCTGCGTGTCCTCATTGGTTGACGGATGACCAGCCGTGCGAGTGTCCCTTCATTGAAAGCCGGTGAGAAGGTGCGCGCGTTCCCAGACCTTTTTACTGATTGGTGGGCGAGTAGCCTACTCTCGTCATTGGTTAGCGGGCGAGCAGCGCACTCTCTTCATTGGTTGTCGGGGAGTAGTGTGTCTTCATTGGTTGGCTGGCTGGCGGGCGCGCGCATGCTGTGCGCCTCAGAACAGCTGTTGAGATCATGGCTGCTGGCGTTCTAAGTATTGTGGAGTATTTCACAGAAGATGAAGGATATAAGTGTGGCTACTGCAAGGGTGCCTCCAGTAACTACTCGAATGGTGAGAGAAAAGTTGGGGCAAGGGTGATTTGATGCAGTTAACTGTGCTGAGCGACAAAAGCGAGGACAGTGTTTATGTTTCGAGGCTGAGCTGAGGCCCGTTTCCTCTTCTGCAGCTTTATGAGGTCAAACAGACAAGTAGTCTCGCAGGGATACGGCTGCTCTTGTTTCACACGGTCCTCCCTAACGTTCAGTAGTAAAGACGTGCAGAGATTTTAGAAGGTTTTAAATGCCCGGAAAGTATTTTTAAAATAGAAGTGATTGCTGTACTGCAGTATCTTATCTAGTAACATAATGATCTCAAATAATATTTAGATAAAATTATCTCACTTAACTGAAAATGCTGGAAATACTGAGCAAGTTAGGTCATAAGTGGGAAGAGAAAGTGTTAAATGTTTCAGGGATGAACAGTTCTAATCATAGCGATAGGGATTAATAGGCTTATAATGGATGTCAATAACCAACCATCTCTGGAGATGGAGACAGATTCAGAAAATGAAGGAAAGGCTGTGATGAACGATGTGAAGATGGGGGCAAGGTGGAAATTGGCATCAAAAGTAATGAAACTGTTGAGTTCAGTGCATTTTTTCTACCCTTTTTCGTATAAAGTCTATTCCATTCTTCTGGTTCCTCTGAATTTGTTGTATTTGATCCAATGATAAGTTTTATTGTAGTGGTGCCTCTGAAATAGTTTATTTTTCTTTTTTGAACTGTGACTTCCCTCTACTATTGTTAACAAAGCTCTTGACTGCATCTCCTCCATTTCCTATGTGTAACCGTTCCACCAGGACAGAATGAGGATAAAGTCTCCTTGGTCCTCATCTCCCTTCCTACCAGTCTCCACATTCAATAGATTATTCCATGTCATTTCCTTTACTTTCAAGGTGATTATCCCACTAGGCACATTTTTCTCCTCCCCTTTCAGCACTTTGCAGAAATGTTCCCTTTGTGACTTCCTGGTTCACTCATTTGTTCCCACCCATTTTTTACACGTCTTTCTCTTGTAACCATAGGTAACATAACACTTATCCTTTTTCTCCTTCCTCTCCCACCACACAGGTACACAAACAGTCTTTCCAGGTGAAGCAACCATTCTCTGCTACTTCCAATCAAGTGTACTAAATTTGATCACAACGGGAATTCTGCAGATGCTGGAAATTCAAACAACGCACATCAAAGTCGCTGGTGAACGCAGCAGGCCAGGCAGCATCTCTAGGAAGAGGTACGGTCGACGTTTCAGGCTGAGACCCTTCGTCTCTTGGCTTGAAACGTCGACTGTACCTCTTCCTAGAGATGCTGCCTGGCCTGCTGCGTTCACCAGCAACTTTGATGTGTGGTACTAAATTTGATGTTCAGATTGTGATTTCCAAATGCAGATTGAGTGATCACTTTGCAGAAAAGTACGAGTGTTTAATCTGCATGGCTGATCCTATTGCCTACTATAAATTCCCGCTACTATTCCCACTCTGGCCTTTCAGTCTGTGTCCTCTTGTACTGTCACAGTGAGGCTCAGTGAAGCTTGAGTAAATCGCAAAGATGTGTGGCTTGGCGGGTTAATTGATCACTGTAAATTACCCCTGCCCCTCTATACAGGTGAATGCTATAATCTGGGCAAGTTGATAAGAATATGGGGACAATCATAATGAAGTGGGACTCTTGGCACACTTAGCACAGACTCTGATTTTTTTTTCCCTGTGCAGTAAATCTTTTATGACTGTGCGAGCCTGGAAGTTAGCTACATCTGTGGGGTGGGGAAAAAGCTGAGATAATATTGCCATTTAGCTAGCTGGGGAATTCTTAAAAATCTGCAGTTGTTGAATTCCATGTTGATTTCTAACTGCAGCAGTGTTAGATCAGATACTGTTCCTCAAGTTTACATTGAGCTTTGTTGTAACAAGAGGCCAAAACAGGGGAAGTCAAAGTAAGGACGGGATGGAGGATTAAAATGACATGCAACTGGGGCCTCAGGGTCGCCCATGTACACTAATTGGAAGTGTTTTACAAAACACTCAAACCTTACACCCCCCTCCCTACAATTTGTGTCCATTCTTTTTCTGCTGTCGTGACCACTGAATGCAATACTTAGCTGATAAAAGGAGATCCGTTGCCTCCTCTACTGCCCCAAGAAGGCCTCTCTTAGGTTGGAGGAGCAACACCTCGTGTTCTGTCTGGAAAGCCCCCAACCTGACAACATGAACATCATGAACATTGATTTCTCCATCTGCTAATTTTTCATTCCCCCCCCCCACCTTCTTCAATTCCCCATTCTACCTCCCCTTGTCTCTAGAGCAAGGACAGGACTCCCCATGTCCTCACTTTCTATTTCATCCAGCCTCTGCATTTCTGCAGATGCTGGAAATCCTGAGCAACACATACAAAATGCTGTAGGAACTCGGCAGTTAAGGCAGCATCTATGGAAATATTTCTGGGCAAGACCATTCATCAGGACTGGAAAAGGGGGGGGGGGAGACAAAGCCAGAATAAGAAGGTGGGGGGTAGAGAGCAAGGAGTACAAGCTAGAAGGTGATAGGTCAAGTCAAATCACTGGGGGGAGGGTGAAGTAAGAAGCTGGGAGGTGATAATTCGAAAAGTAAATGGAGGAAGAAGAAGAAATCTGATAGGGGAGAAGAGTGGACCATGGAGTAGGGGAAGGAGGAGGGGCACCAGTCAAGTGTCACTTTTATCCTGTGAGGGGTTTGCCTGTTCTCAGACACTCATCAATAGGACCAATTCACTTTAATGTGCCTGTATCATGGTGCATTGGTATTGCAGAAGCGATCAATTTCTTTAGGAATTCAAAAGCATATTGTGAGTGTTAAAAATGCCAGGCCTAAGAGAATTAGACGTCTAAGATAATTGTTGCTGAACTTATCTCTGTATATTCCAGTTTCCCAGATTTCCAAATCGAATGCTGAATTCAACAATTTCAGGTGATCTGCTCTTCCCAGTTACATCTTTCCTGTTGCTTTTTCCTTTCCTTCTTCCAGGACCTTTTTTTTACTTGCGCTGCATTTCCTTTTGTTATTTAATAATTCCTCTTTTGTAGATATTTCCTGTCCTTTATCTTTCTCTGTCTTTTATTGAAATATGAATGATATATTTATAGTGCAAAAGTCTTAGGCACATTACGTATAGTTAGAGTGGCTAAGACTTTGCACAGTAATGTATTTGTCAATGTGGAGCAGACAGCGAGTTTGAAAATCTGGGATGAGCAAAGGATGTTCGGAATGACGAGGGTGGAGCTCTGTGGGAGGAGTGTGGGTCAGGTGGTGGAGGAGGAGTGCCAGTGGTGCAGGTACAGACACACCCAACCCTGAGACAGCAGGCAGGATCTTTTGATTCCAAACAATTGATTTATTGATAATTATGGAATGTCTCTCTGGTGCTTCCTGCTCTCTCCTCTCTCACTTCCCCTTTTCCCAACCATGGCTCCCCGCTCCCTGCCCACTTCCTACTCTTTATCATCAACCGCATATGTCATGAATTTTTTTTGCAGCAGCTGCAGTACATTGCAATATGTAAAATTATAGTACTGTGCAAAAGTCTTGAGCACCCCAGCTATATATATGTGGCAAAGACTTTTGCACTGTACTGTACCTCTCCACAGGTACTTCAGATTTTATTTATGTCTCAATTTTCCAACATCTGCCCTAAACATCAACTGTTTATTAATTTCCATAAATGGTGCCTGATGTGCTGAGTTCCCCCAGCATTTTGTGTGTTGCTTTGGCGTTCATGATCTGCAGTATTTTGCTTTTGTATAGAGGAGGGCTTGGTCAGATTGGGAAGATTGATGAAATTTCATGGAGTTGTGGGAAGGATCAGAGGCAAAGTGAACTAAGTAATGCAGTTTCAGAATGGATATAAGAAGAGACAGAAAAGGCAGTAGACAGAAAAATTATTGAAGGTATCGTGGCACTTTGAAAAGGCTGTCCTTGATTTTGTTAATAGAAACAGGAAAATGCAAAATGATGTCAAAACAAATCTCAGCTCTAGCTGGAGAAATATATTTAGGGCACCACACTTTAGTATGAATACTAGTACTTCGACGTAATTTACTAGAATTCTATGGTGTCAAGGGTCTTTACTTGTGTGAGGAGAACTAAAATAGATCAGGGAGACCAGATAGTGGTGTTAAGAATCATGAGTGGCTTTAATACAGCAAAGACCTGAAAGAATGCTTTTCATTGCCTAAAGGCCAGTAACTGGCAGACATTTATTTATGGTGATTTATTCAAGTTTATGACAAAGGCAAATTTCCTGCAGAGTTGTGAGATGAGAGATGTTGAATGAAGTCAAGTGCTATCTTTACCAAAGATTGAGCAAATTGCCTTCTCCTGTACATTGTTTTACCAGAGCTTGCTTACCAGCTTTTGTCTTTGTGCTAAATATGTAGAATTGCTAAGAATTTTAAAATCTATACAGGTTTCCCCCGCCATCTGAAGGTAGAGCGTTCCTATGAAACAGTTTGTAAGCTGAAATATCGTAAAGCGAAGAAGCAATTACCGTTTACTTATATGGGAAAATTTTGTGAGGGTTCATAGACCCAAAAATAACCTACCAAATCATGCCAAATAACACATAAAACCTAAAATAACAGTAACATATAGTAAAAGCAGGAATGGTATGATAAATATACAGCCTATATAAAGTAGAAATACTTCTCTACAACGATTGCCTGCACAGATCTCCGTAGCAAAAATCTCACACAAGCGCTCTCGGCATAAACGCGCTGTCCAGTAACCTTTAAACTATGAAGCTGCCAAATCTACCAAATAAGACGTAAAAATACACAGCCTATATAAAGTAGAAATAATGTATGTACAGTGTAGTATCACTTACCGGAATTGGGAAGACAGCGCCGAGCACACTGATGATGATGTGTTAAACTGAGTCATCGGAGGTTGGGGTGGTGCAGTGCCGCCAACCCGATACATTGCCGCGAAGAACGCAGCGGTAGCCGGGAGGCACACAGCACATCTTTAAGAAAAAAGCCGAAATAATCATGCTAATTAATTAGGTGCTGCCCGGCATGTAAATGTCAGTGCAGATCAGAGACAATTGCCGATTGCGTCGTCTCTGATCTGGGCCGACAATTGCATGCTAGGCCGTACCTAATCAATTAGCATGTTTATTTCAGCTTTTTCTTAAAGATGTGCTGCGTGCCTCCCAGCTACTGCTGCATTCTCCGCAAATCGGTACTGTATCTGTCCGTGGCCTGGGGGTTGGGGTGGTGGGACACTGGGGTGTCATCTCGTCGTCTGTTTCCATTAGAGCAGGCAGCTCATCTTCTCCTATGACTGCCCGCCTTGATGTCGAAGGTTGAGGTTCGTCATCTGCTATGGCTGATGTGGAAGGCTTGTTTGACTGCTGAGCCTCGCACATTTTCTATCACACAGTTCTTCGTAAGCACTCAAACCATCCTGCAAATATCCCCTAAAGCTACATACCCTTTCAAAATTAAAGTCATACTTTATCATTGCAGCGAAAACCTCACGCAGTTGCTTCACTTTCGCTACTGCATTCGGTTTCGATTGTTATCCTTTCTTCTTCCAATTGCATCAGCTCTTCATTTATCAGCTCTTTGTCATGGGATGCCAAAACCTCTTCAACATCGTGTTCTTAAGCTTCCACAAGCCAAACTCACTTTGTCCTTGCTTCATTCACCACAATCGAAACGTTTAATTATGCCTAGTTTTACGCTAAGTGTAACACCCTTACGAGCTCTTTCAGGTTTTTCCGACACCTTAGAACTCATCTTGCTAATGGCTGCTCAATGCAACATGTTAAAGCAATGCCATTCCGAATCCGGGGGAGAGCGGCTACTCGGGGCGCGCGCTGCCTTTCTTCATAAGAGTGAAAACACCTTCTGAAAGCGAAAACAGGGTACTAATGTAGGTCTTTCATAACAGTGAGGTTTCGTAAAGTGAACGTTCGAAAAGCGGGGGACACCTGTCCTGATATCACCTATTTTGGTACAGTGTGTAATTAAATGTGTTCTGTATGATCATCTGAAGGGAGAATTGGAGGAAATTGAAATGTTTCTCTGTTGTAGGTATGTGGGCTCATACAATGACTGTTCAAGACTATCAAGATCTAATTGACCGAGGTTGGAGGAGGCAAGTATCTCTTTTGTGTAGTTGTATAACTAATCTGTCGCTCAGAACAACAGACAAGGGAAAGCGTGTATGTCATTGCTCTTTGGCAAACTTGTTTGTGAAGAAGGGAAATAATTTGAATTTGCACAAGGAGTTTGTACATTCGCACGGAGACCATATGGGTTTCCTTCTGTAGTCCAAAGATGTACCAGGGTGATAGGTTAATTGGTCATTGTAAATTGTTCTGTGATTTGTATAGGATTAAATCAGGGGATTGCTGGGCGGTGTGGCTTAAGGGTCTGGAAAGGCCTATTCCACTGTGCATCTCAATAAAATTAAATAAAATTAAAAAAATATATATTTCAGACATCCCAAATTTCTAGATCTTGAAGTGTGATTGTGCATATTTCCAATGTAAAATTCCTTAAAAGAGAAATATGTAATCAGAACAGTTGTTCCTCTGTTTTGTTGATGTTGCTGGAGTACTGTATGTGACTTCTGGGTTTTTGTGTGTACTTGATTAAAGTTCTGCTGGAAACCCAAATAAGGTTACATTGCAGGATATAATCAAGACAGAAAAGAATGCAATGAGTTTACATTGGTATGATTAGGTAAAGCCAAATTTTGAAGAAATAAATAAGCTAATGATTTCAAATCTTTGTTTTGTGAAAGCACTAAAATAGAATAGCTTCCTGGAAATTTGTTTGACGTTTAAGAGGACTATAAAAAGTTCAAAGATTGATCATTAAAAGTGGACAAAGTGTGAGTGCTGGATGGTAATCTCTGACAAAGTAGAAAAAGGGGCTTCAGAATAAAACTCATCCTGTAATATATTGCTCTATTGCAATTTTCTTATCTCGTTTCTCATTAATTATAAAAATAATGGGCTATGTTAACTGATTTATACTGAACGTATATCTCCATGGTGATGAAAACAGAAGTAGCGTAACTAATCCTGGTAATGGAGTGACATATATTTAATTAATTCAAAACATCTATGTTTGAATTTAACTTGCGTCTGTATGCTGATAGGAAATTTTTAAATCATTTCAGGAGCGGTATGTACATTTATAAGCCGGTAATGAATCGAACATGTTGCCCTCAGTACACGATAAGGTAAGGATTATGCTTGACTTCAGGTAAGCATGTTCATTCTAAGTGCTAGAGCAGGGGTTCCCAGCCTCTTTTTTTAAATGCCTTTGTCCCCTACCATTAACCAAGAGATTCCCAGACCCCAGGTTGGGAATCCCTGTGCTGGAGAGTTTCTCCTTGTGAAATTTTAGAGTTGGTACTTAGAAAATATATGGTGCCACTGGGTACGCAATAGGTCACCTTGCAGTTTATAACAATAAAGTTGAGCTCAGCATATGGTGGTTTGTTTTACTCAATACTCTTGTTCTTTGATAGGGGAGGTTTTAACTTGTTATAGTTATTAGCAAATTATAAAATGGCAGAACAAGCACCATGTTAGTTTTATGGTTTACAGTTCTTGCAAGAGATATACAGTATTAAGTTCAATGAGCTGCAGGCACAGTTAACTACCTGTGGTTATAGTGACAATAAGAGATCTAGCAAAACAAAAAAAGGGCAGTTGTGACTAAATATTCCTGAATACAAGGTTTTGGGGTAGGAAAGGAAATGAAGAGTGCTTAGGGGTGGAAATAAATGTGGCAGTATTAAGGAAAACATCGCTCTGCTAGTCAGAGAAAATATCCTGCAACAGTCACAGAGTAAACCTGGAGATGAATAAAACCATGCAAATAACTGAAGGTTGGAAAGATTTCTGTTTAGAATTGAGAATTTATTAGATACACTTACTCTATTCTACACATGCTTAACTTGTTTTAGAAGGTTATTCTGGTACAAATTGCAGCTACATCGAAATGTACAAAAAACTGGAAATAGTGGGGAAATTATGAATGGTCCATGAATGCTAGCTCACTATTTCTCTTTTGCACTTTATTAATTTTTAAAATTGAAACTTGCACATTTTTATGAATTGCACTGTCACAAACTTAACAAATTTCTTGACATATGTCATTAATAATAAGCTCGATACAGTTTCTGATCCTAAACTTGTAACTATATAGGTGTAGACATGGATGCCAATAACATAAGGGGCAAAGAAGTGGAAAAGTTTCAGAAAATCATTCAATAGAACTTTGTTGGTTACTTGGCTTCATCAAAGAAGTTGGTATTGCTGGGGTTCTGGAAAATGAGCTGGGCCTTTTGGGGAATTGTCAAAAAGGGTGTAAGATTTTAATGGTTTTGGGAAGAGGATATGGACAATGAAAGGACTTAAAAGTAGAGATATTCCAGTTACAGTCTATGTTCATGCCAATGAAGGGAGTAGGGAAGTTGGAGTTTTGTAAATGAGCGTAAACCAATAGAAAAAGGAATGTGCGTACATTACATTAAAGTCAAGCGGATGTTCAGAATGGAAATAAAGAAGAAAATAAGAGGGGCAAAGATGGAAAATGTGAAAAGGCTCCCAGTAACTTCTGAGTCCAAAATTATTCGATGGGCATGTGAATATTATGGGTGCTGTAAAAGGAGAATGGTGCTGATTAGATATAGAAGGCATGGCTCAGGTACGAAATTCATAACTAACATTATTTGTTACCAAGGAAGGTGACGCTGCCAGCGTCTCAGCGATGAAGCATGAAATAAAGATTCTAGATGGACTAAAGGTTGGTGACAAGCACTTGATGAAAAGGCAAGCAGCACTTTAAATCACATGGTTCAAATGGGAAGTATCCTTAGTATTAAGTGAAGTGAGGAAGGAAATTGTGGCTGGTGTGATCATGATCTCGGTTGCATTTATGGGTTAGTTTGTGAGTGTGGTACATGATACTAAAACCCTAGTTCAAAAAAAATTTATGTAGATAGGTCATCATTACCTCTGCTGGGAAGTGTTGTAGGAATAATAAACAGGAACAGAATTAGTGTAAGTGAAAGATTGCAGATGGATCTATGTGATTATTTTTCTTATCTATACGGGCAGAACCTTAGTTAAAACTGCTTACTTTATTTAGGCCATCTTTAAATTGTTAACTTAATTCTCTCCCAAATCTGGAGGTCCTTTTATTTCAGGTAGCCAGCAATTCACAAGAACATAGTTTAATATTTGTAATGGAAATCTGTGCGTTAATATTTTTGAGGCAAGCATCTCCACTTCCACTGATCTTGTAAGCATTATTAGTTTGCATAACAATATGGTAATTGCTGCACTTTAAATCCAAGTAAGCAAAGTTCCTTTAGTCATTTAGCATCAGATATACACAATCAAATTACTATCTAATAATTCATGTAATAATTTTGAGTTTATATGAAAATATCTTGTATAAGAATACTTGAATACAAGGTTAAAATCTTCCATTTTGAATGTTATTTTATCTTTCTAGATGTCGTATTTTGGATTTCAGACTTTCAAAATCTGCAAAGAAGGTATTAAAGAAAATGACACGATTCCTTTCCAAAGGAGAAGGAGAAAAAGAAACTGGTAGTGAGTATTCAGTACTATATTATTGTCTTAATGATTCAAGTACCTGACAGCCATTCACCTTTCATATCCTTTGGGTGGCATTGTTCGTTTCCTACCTTACAATCTATATTATTAAATTACCCTCAATTTCATCTCCTTTTAAAATGACTGTTAGATGACAACTATAGATTCTCTCAAGCTAACTTTGATGATTTTTGTGAAGAAAATACCGGAATCATGAGAAGTAACATGTCCTTTAAGGGATCTTGACAAAAAATGAAATGCTGACTTAAATGGCAGTTATCCTGTTCCATGCTCTTAATGTAAGAGAAATTCTCCATTTTGCTTTCAGATTTGCTCATACGCAAGATATGAGTAAACAGTCAGTTTTTTTTTACCCTGTGTACCATCCAAGAAAGATGAGTACAACTCTAGTATTTTGATTAAAATTGGGTCTGTTTTTCATTTTGATTGTGGGTGAAGTTTCAGGTTTTCCATTATTGAATGGTGGATCAAACTCGATGGACCAAATGGCCTCATTCAGTCCTATGCCTTATGGTCTTTTCTCGGAGCATACCTCCTGTTTCTTTGTTCATCAATAGAGTTAAATATTCTGTAAAGTGAATTTTTATTTAAAGGGAGTTTGCGTTGTATCTGTTAGAGGGAAATTTTAATGTTAATCTTACAACTATTATCATTAGGGCATAGAATTCCACAGCAGGGAAATAAACTACTCGATCCAGCTTGTCCATCCATGCTGACCAGTGGGTACCTTTCTGTATTAATCTCTAATCTCCAAGCACTTGGTCCATAACTCTCTATGTCTAAGTGATTCAAGTGCTCATCCATGTAATTCTTAAATCATTTCAGCTTCAAGCAGTCTATCAGGCGTTACAATCCAGGCACTCACCATTTTCTGGTTGAAGAATGTCCCTCCCAGGACAATGATAAATCACTCTCTCTTTACCCTATATCGACATTCTTTACTTTTATTCTTGAAAAGTATTTTAGATGAAGAGTACAGGTAATGAAAGAATGTCCCTTTGGGAACTAAACCAAAATCTTTGTGTGTTGCTGTGAATGAAAACCAGCAGAGTGGGTGGAGAGCAGGGGGAGGTGTTCATGATGGTCTAGAGTGTGTATCAGGAAACTGGAAATATTAGTGATATTGATGTGCATTAAAGTGGAAGAATCCCAGGACCTGATTAAAATCTATCCTAGGGTATTTTGTGAAGCACAGGAGGAGATGGCTGGACATCTGATGGAGATCTCTGCATCATCTTTAGCTATGTTTGAGATATCAGAAGACTGGAGGGTAGCTAATCTTGTTTCATGCTCAAAAAAAGGGGGTAAGAATAAGTTGGGAAAGAATAGGCTGGTGTGTTAGAGTAAAGTTCAAAGTACATTTAGTATCAAAATATCTATACTATATAACACTTGAAATTCAACACCTTACAGGCAGCCATAAAAACAAAGAAACCCAATAGAACCCATTAAAAAAGACCTTCAAACACCCAATGTGCAAAAAAAGAAACAAGTTGTGCAAAGAATTAAAAAGTAAATACAGAAAACTCAGAACAAAGTTCACGAAAGTGAGTCTAACGCCACAAAGCCAGTCATCACATCAGCTGATTCAAGAGCCTATTAGTTACAGGCCACAGCCTCGGTTAAGTTCAGAGACGAGTAAACCTCGCAGAGTTGTACACTGGCCCATCCCTCGCCTATGGCTCTGACATCCCGACCTTTTCAATCTGGCCCCATACTTAAATTAGCAGAATATCAGCCTGTTCCTCACTCTCGGGTCTGGGCCTTGCTGCTTCAATTCGACCTCAAGTACACTGCAGCAATGACCGAACATGTTCCACACACTCAGACCCAGGCCCCACCACCTTGATTTGGCCAGTACTGACCTTTTCAATCTGGCACGGTGCTTAAATTGACCAAATGTTAGCTCGTTCCTCAGTCTCTGGCCCAGGCCCTGTTGTTTGATATAGTCCTAAGTCTTCTACAGCAGTAGCCAAACATTAGATCGTTCTTTGCTGTAGACCCCAGGCCCCACTATGCCGTCGCAAATGCATTTCTCCAAATCTCCCAGAACATGGCAAAAATGCCAGGTCATACAGGTGGTTCAAAAGCAGAGCTCTGAATAATTGGAAAAAATTCTTCAATATAGGGTTTATGATCACTTGGAAAAGTAGGGACTTGCTGGGGGAGAGCGGTTGATGGAGGATTGCCATGATATTGTATTTGGGAGCTCCTGCCTCAGAAATGATGTCAAATATTACAGGAAGATGGGGTTAAGATGGATAATGAATCATCCATGATGGAACGGCGGAGGAAACTCGATGGGCTAAATAGCCTAATTCTGCTCCTATGTTTTATGGTCTAATATGAATGGGTTTTTGAGCAGGTTACTAAACTATTGATGTTGTGGTATCCATGGACATTAACTATGGTTTTGACAAAGTCCCTCATGGTAAGTCGGTCCAGAAAGTTAAAGCACATGGCGTTCAAGGTTTTTCAGCAAACTGGATCCAAAATTGGTTTGCTGATGAGTAGCAGGAGGTAGTGATGCAAGGTTGTTTTTCCGACCCCAGTTCTGTGACCCGTGGTGTGCTGCAGGGATCGTTGCTGGGACCTTTGGTGTGAATGTAAATAGCTTGGATAGGTAAGTCTGCTGACAACATGAAGATTGGTGGATTTGTGAAGGATGGTTATTAAAGGATGCAGAGGGACATAAATCAGCTGAAAGTTGGGCACAACAGCAGCAGATAGAGTGATGTAGTGCACTCTAGATAACCTAGATAGTGTGATGTAGTGCATCTTGCATCACACAGAAACAGCATGGACCTTAGAAAAAAGAAATACATTAATATTTTACTAAAAACTATACATAAGCTAACAAAGACTGACAAACAACGAATGTGCAAAAGACAGACTGCAAATAAAATACTGAGAACATAAATTGTAAATAATCCTTGAAAGTGAGTCCATGCGTCCGTTCAAAGTAGCGGTGAATGAAATTATCCACGCTTGTTCAGGTAGTAAGGTGATAACTATTCCTGAACCTGATCCTGTGGGGTCTAAGGCTGTACGTCCTACCCAGTGGTAGTAGTGAGAGGAGTGCATGGCCAAGATGGTGGAGGTCTTTGATGATAGGTGCTTCTTTCTTGTGGCAGTACTCCACGTAAGTGTACTCTAGGGGGTGGGAAGGGCTTTGCCAGTGATGGACTGAGCTATATCCACCACTTTTTGTAGCCTTCTCTGTTCCTGAGTGTTGGTGTTTCTGTATCAAGTTGTGATGCAGCCAGTTAGGGTGCAACCATTGTGCATCAATGGAAGTTTGTCAAAAGTTTTTTGTGACATGCCAAGTCTATGCAAACTTCTAACAATATAGAGGAGCTGTTGTGCCTTTATTGTGATGACACTTGTGTGCTGGTCCCAGGACATATCCACTGATATGTTAACACCAAGGAATAGAAAGAATGTGGTAGTGCTTGAATAAGAGCAGAAGAGAATCCACCGGGATGTTGCTTGGAATGTAAGGCTTTGGGTACAGGCAGAGATTGGATGGGCTTAGATTGCACAGGAGGCTCTGGGTGTGATCTTAGAGATTTATATATATTTTAAAAAAAACTACAGGGGCAGAGAAAGGGTAGATAATCATGGTCTTTTTTCAAGGCCACAAGAGTTTCAAGTTAGAGGGCACTGGTTTAAGGTGAGAAGAGGAATATTTATAGGAGATTGGAGATCTGAGGGACTTGTTTTCGAGAGCTCTTCATCTCATGTTCTCAATATTTATTGCTTATTTATTTGATTATTACTTTTATTTTTCTTTTTGTATTTGCAGTTTGTTGTTTTTTGCACATTGGTTTGTATGACAGTTGCTGTGATCTTTCATTGATTCTGTTATGTTTGTGGATTTATTGAGTCTGCCCACAAGAAAATGAGTCACAGGGTTGTATATGGTGTGATATGTACTTTGATAATAAATTTACTTTGAACTTTGAAGTTTTTCATACAGAGGGTAGTGTGTATTTGGAACAAATTGCCAAATTAGCTGGTAGAGATGGGTGTGATCACAGGTTTATAAAGCGTTTGTGCAGGTACACAGATAGGAAAGGAATGGGCCAATGTAGGTAAGCAGAATTAGTGTAGGCAGGCATCTTGGTCAGCATGGCCAATTTGGGCCAATGGGCTCGTTTCTGTGACATATTTGTCTGACTGAATTTCTGATGTATGGAAAATTTTCCAGCAGTCTACCCTATTTATGCTCATAATTTTATACATCTAAACATGTTGCCTATTAACCTCCTGTGCTCTAGAGAGAACACACCTAGCTTCTCTAATCCCTCCTCATAACTGAATTGCTCCATTCCAGGCAACATCCTTCCTATATATTATGGTGACTATAACTGCATGCAGTATTCTATTGGATGTATGACCAAGCTTTTATAAATTTAGAGCATATCTTTTTTGTTCAATGCCATTACCAATGAAGGCCATATACCTTCCTATCCACATTACGTATCACATTATTCCTCTGTTCCTCAATACTCCTAGACCCTACCATTTACTGTTCAAAGTACAGGTATGTACTGAGATTCATTTTCTTGCAGGCATACTCAGTAAATTCAAGAACCATAATAGAATCAATGAAAGACTGCACCCAACAGGGCAAACAAATGACCAATGTGCAAAAGACAACAATCTGTTCAAATACAAAAGAATAAAAATAAGCTATAAATATCAAGAACATGAGTTGAAAAGTCCTTGAAATTGAGACCACATGTTGTGGGAACAGTTCAGTCATGGGCAAGTGAAGCTGAATAAAGTTATCATCATTGATACAAGAGCCTGATGATTTAAGGGTAATATCTATTCCGGAACCTAGTGGTGAGAATTCTGAGGCTTCTGTATCACCTTTCTCATGGCAGCAGCGAGAAGAGAGGATGAGCTAGGTGGTGGGAGTCCCTGATAGATACTGCTCTGTGTAGTTGTGCTCAGTGGACATGAGGTCTTTACCCATGATGGACTGGGCCATATCCACTACTTTTTGTAGGATTTTTTATTCGAGGGTATTGGATTTTCCATACCAGGCTTGATGCAACCAGTCAAAGTACTCTCCACCACATATCTATAGAAGTTTGTAGGAGTATTAGCTGTCAAGCCAAATCTTCTCAAATTTCTAAGCAAGTAGAGGCACTGCCATGCTTTCTTCGTAACTGCACTTGTGTGCTGGACCCAGGACTTGTCCTTTGTAATCATAACACCTAGAGTTTAAAGTTGCTCACTCTCTCCGCTTTTGTTCCTTTTCAATTGTTAATTAAATTTTGTTCTATGTTATGAAGCTGAACCCATGGATTCCTGCAATGATGATAATGGAATTGGCCATCTACCTTCAACATGTACCTCAGAAGTTAATATAGATCTAGAGAAACCTTTGGAGATTGTGAGCCTTGAAGAAATACCAAAGTCACCTCAAGTGCTTCAGAATTCTCAGACAGTCAGTGCTGATGACGAGAAGAACCCAGGCCAAAAACATTCATCTGCAGTGGCAAATGATTTTTCTGAATCATTTAAAAGTGTTCCTAAGCCAGGTGGGTTTAAAGAACTTATTTGTAGTGGAAACTGCTATGTAACATGCTTGGGAAAATGTACTATATATTGATATTTGAGGGCTATTGATTGTTATGAAACTTTAACCAAAAATACTCTGCATGATTCGCTAATTGGATTGCAGGTGCAGCTTTATTTCTCCTTCCCACTTGCCCAAAGAGAGTTGGAATCATTTTAGATGTTGAAATTTTTCTTGGTTGTATCTGAAAGTACCTATATGCATTTTTTTTTGTTGTTATTTAATTCCTGCCAGCCCTAACATTGTCATAAGAAGGAATATTGTTTAAGCAGGTCAGTAAGTCCGTTGGGAGCTTGGTTTACTGCACATTTGCGTAGCTAAGTGCAAGTGGGAACTGTCTCTAGTTGGGCAGTATACTGGATTCACACTGTTTTGAAAGCAGGTGAGATTTATTTATTTCATTTATATTGAGTTACAGCCTGCCCCTTTGAGCTACGTTATCCCAGCAACCCCTGATTCAACTCTAGCCTAACCATGTGAAAATATACAATGACCTATTAACCTACCAACTGATAGGCCTTTGGATTGTGGGAGGAAACTGGAGCATCCGGAAAAGCTCCGTGCATTCCTTGGGGAGGACATACAGACTCCCTACAAGTGCTGTTGAATTGAACTCCAAACTCTGATGCCCTGAGCTGTAATGGCATCGCTACGCTACTATGGCACCCTGATTCTGCTTCTCGGGCACTCAAAGGTTTGATCAGGGCCATGATGTTTGTAAATCTTTCTTATCTCAGCATTTAGTAAAGGTTAGAAGAAGCTTTCAAAGAATTGTTCTTTTCATAGTTTTATAAATTCAATTATACATTCAGAATGCAATTTGAGACCAAGTAGCAAAACAGACTACCTGTCTTTCTTACATCAGCTAATTTCTATCACTCATTTGAATTGGGCCCTTTATGCATGGGGGCAGGCCTCCCAGTTTGAGCATTCAGAAACTCATGGAAGATTGCTCTGTCTTGTTGAATTCAAATAGAAAACTTGGGCAACTGTATCTTGAGGTGATAGGACAAGAGTTATTGCTGTTAATCTAGGTTCACTGTAGAAATTAGTTCCTCTACAGGTAATGTTGACAAAGGGTAAATGTTCTTTTCTAATTAGGATTCCTGTTTTTAATCAGTTTTTAAAGAAACCTACTTTTGAGAGTAATTATAAAATGTTTCTTTATGTATGTGTGTTCATAACGAAACATATAAACCCTTGACTGAAATATTGAAAAAGCATAAAATTTCCACTTTAACAACTCATGCAGCAAGGTGAGCAGTATTTTTTCTTTCCCCTGTATACACAGTATAGGAACTCTTGATGTTTATGTGATTTAAAAGATACAAGGTTTTTAATGAACTGATATCACCAGAGGGTGGCAGTGCAGTATAATAATTTTGTCTCTGGGAAAATGCAGGCTTTCTATATGTTTTAAATGTAAAGGCAAATATGGGTGAATTTCTTGCTGTACGTACTTCCATAAGTGGAACACTTGTCTCTTATCAGGACAAGGTACATAAAAATAGTATTTGGTGATGGTGGTTTCATGTATTTGTAATGTGACCTAGTTGTTCTAAGCTTGCTAGTATTGTATTTCATTTGACAAAACTCTTGACAAGATAATATCAATGCTAATTTTAAGTTGTATCACTTTGCAAATTGTAACTCTATCTCATCTAATAGAATGCCTACAACTTTTATCTTTATATTGAATTATACTGTAGCTAGCAACACTGATATTATGTATCTTGGTCAGTGGTCCCCAACCACCGGGCTGCAAAGTATGTGTTACCGGGCCGCGAGGAAACGATATGATTTAACGATATGAGTCAGCTGCACCTTTCCTCATTCCATGTCATGCACAGTTGAGCTTGAACCCACCTCCCCCACCCCCCGGGTCGGCAGGTCCGCAAGAATATTGTCAATTTTAAACCGGTCCGCAGTGCAAAAAAGGACTGCTGATGTTGGTTGTAAGTTCTGGCCATGGTCTGGTTGATGGGCTTTGACAGTCACTCAACATCTTTTTTGTTATTATATTTGAGAAATAGAATCTCACTAGACCCCAATCACTTCTCCTGGTGATGTATGATGAGCAAATTCCCTTCCATATTGCATCCAGTCCTCCCCCTCAGTAATAATTGGATCCAACTACTCCAACTCCCTGCCGAGAACTTAATCCAAGGATTTGAATTCGGAAAGGTTAGAAACTGAACACACTTTAGGCTGCAAAGGAAACAAACAATGCCTGTGACAGTAGAGATGAGAGAAAATTAAATGACCCAAAAGGTGGTGTTTGTAATTAACAAAATTTCAGCACCTACTCTCACCTAGCACTATCTTCTGTTATATTTCATCACTGTTCATTTCTACCCCATCAGAAAATACAGTGGATTCAATTAACTAGGTCACATCAGGACCAGTACATCTTGGCTCAATTAAGCAGTAATAGTTAAAAGGCATACAAAAAAAAACTACTGTTTAACTGAGTAACAATTTATGTATTTAAATGAAATATAGAACCAATTGTAGCACTGTCAATGCTACTGTAGTACTATGAAACTATATTAGTTCCTAATACAAAAGAGGAATTCATCCGTGTCACATTCTTTTGTCTGTAAATGAAGAAAATCTGCGTAATCACCTAGTGCAGATAATGGACTGCCTTCATACAATGCTGTTGATGATTGCGTCCCCCAAATTTTCATTTTAATTGTAACATTCAAGATTATTGTTGACACCTTCAAATTCTCTAGTTTCTAACTTGTTGAAGTAGTGAAGTCTTGTTTCATTTTCACTCCTGGCTGTTTCAGGCATCTCCAAGCCTGAATGCATGTAATGCAGTGAGCAAAACAGTTCTGAGTTGTGTTGCTGCTCAATTCTCGGCAACTATCAGCGACACAAATCACTGCTTTTTTTAGACACACTCACATGCAACTGACTCTATTTAAAAATTGCTCACTCCAAACAAGGTGTGCTGACTAATGGCTATGCAAGTTAATGTGACTGTCTCAATTAAGTGGCATAATGTACCAAATAAATGAAGGGAATCCCGGTTATTTTCTCTATTAGTTATTTTTCTTTAGAGTTCTCCCAGATAAGAGGCTGTCCTACTTAACTGATGGTCCAATTAACTGCAAGGCATTGTAATCTGTCTGTTCTCTTCACCCATCTCTTTGCAACTGAAAATGTGTTTAGTTCCCAGTTAAGAACAAAAG
The DNA here is from genome assembly GCF_963921235.1 of Mobula hypostoma. Taxonomy (NCBI): domain Eukaryota; kingdom Metazoa; phylum Chordata; class Chondrichthyes; order Myliobatiformes; family Myliobatidae; genus Mobula; species Mobula hypostoma. The sequence goes on from NC_086115.1 coordinate 53,732,906, forward strand.
TCTTTGACTTGAAGCATTAGCTCTTTTTCCCTCTCCACTAATAATGTGTATCCAGCATTTGACTTGGAAAATTTTTGTCAAGTATTTTTTATAACAAAAACAGTCTGTGCCTTGTAAAGTGAGGCTTTACAGATCTTTTAAGGTCAATTTTAGTTTAATAGTCTTTGAGCTGAAAATAGGTTTAGCTTGCCTCAAGTAATTAAACTCTGATTAAAATTATTTGAACACAAGCTGCTTTGTATTCTGAGAAAAATTCTATTTTAAATGGGTCATTTGCAACTGTTAGTTTTACAGTACAGATGTTGTGTGTGACAGAGTGGGTGGTTAATTTGGTGGGCTGGCACTTGGACCATTGATTTGGGGCACAAATTCAAACCTGATTCTAGCATCTGGGAAATTTAAGTTCAAGTAATTAAATGAACATGAAACATAAAGCTGGTGCCAGTAATGGTGGAAAAAATAAATGTGTTGCTATAAAAATCCAACTTGCTCACTATGGTGGCATTCATGCCCTGTGACCAAATAAATGCATGTGTGTGTTTCAACTTCTGTTCACTTTCATATGCATCCTTAATTTTTCAAATTTTTAAATAGAATTGTATGCCTGGTGAACTCTGAAAATGAGGCAAATGTTAAAATGGCTTGGGAGAAAAAGATAGAACGTGTATATCAGGTCGAAGTACAGAAGAGTTGAGGATATTTAACGTAATTTCTACATTTATAAAGGATTGTGAAGCAAGCCTAGATAGAAATAAGTAGTCTGATCAATAGAGCCTTGGAGAATAAATGCTGTTGTTGTCCTGTATTAAACAGTAGTCAAAACCAGCATCTGGTTTATTATCACTGACGTATGTTGTGGAATTTGTTGTTTTTTGCAGCAGCCATACAATGAAATACAGAAAAATATTACTTTGAGTTACAGAAAGAAATACAAAATAATTAAATATGAAATGAAGAGAAAAAAGAGGCAGTTTTCATGGACCATCAAGATTGTGCCCTCTGGGATCCTCCTGAGATATTGATGCCAGGAATATGAAGCTGCTAACCCTTTCTACTGCTGACCCCCTGATGAGGACTAGTCTGTGTTCTCTGAACTTCCCCTCCCTGAAGTCTGCACTCAATTCCATGGTCTTAACTGATGTTGAGTGCGGAACTATTGCGTTACAATATCATTCAATCAGATGATCTATCTCAATCTTGGACACGTCCTTGTCACTCTCTGAGATTCTGCCAACAGCAGTTGTGTAATCGTTATATTTATACATGGCAGTTGAGCTTTACCTAGCCACACTGTCATTAGTGTTGAGAAGGTAGTGCAATGGGCTAAGCACATATCCTTGAGGTGTACCTGTCCTGATTGTCAGCAAGGAGGAGATGTTGTCACTGATCTGTACTGACTGTGGTCTTCCAATGAACAAGTCGAGCATCTAGTTACAGAGGAAGGCACAGAGGTCCAGGCTCAGGAGCTTGGTGATGAATACTGAGGGTACTATAATGTTGAATGCTAAGCTGTAATCGATAGACAATAACCTGATGTATATTTTGTTGTTGTGTACGTGCTCTAATGAAAAGTGGAAAGCCAATGAGATGCAACTTCTATAGGACTGTTGTGGTAGAAGGCAAATTGCAGTGGGTTCAAGTCCTTGCTCAGGCCAGAGTTAATTCTAGCCATGCCCAACTGCTCATAGCACTTCACAGTAGATGTGAGAGTTAGTAGGCAATAGTTTGGTACGGGTACTGCTCTTCTTTGGTACTGGTATGATTTGATGCCTTTTTAAAGCAGGTGGGAACCTTTGACTGGAGCAGTGATAGGTGGAAGATTTTCTTGAACACTCCAGCCAGTTGGTTAGCACAGATTTTCAGTGTTCTCCCAGGTGCATCGTCAGGACCTGACGCTTTGCAAGCTTCACCTTCTTGAAAGATATTTGTACATTGGCCTCCAAGGTGTATATCACAGGCTTTCCAAATGCTGCAGGGATGGTGATGTATAAAACGTTGCAGGGTTTGCTTAGAGTGGATTGTGGGAGATTGAGGACTAAAGATTACAGGTCTGAAACTAAGGGGAAGAAACTTGATATTGATTAGAAAAAACTTTTTTTTATGGAATGTGTACTTCGAACCTGGAATGCACTACCTGCAGATGTTGTGGAAGACAGATGGTGAAGAAAAATTTTCAAGATTACTGTGGAGGAACCATTGAGTTATTCTGTAGGAACTGGCATGTATGCAATTTGCTGAATGAATTCCTGTTCTGTAACTATGCTGATTCCATAATGTTCATAGTAGGAAAGATGATAAAATCCTTAATCAAACTTCTTCCAGAAAAAATATTAAAATAGAAAGTAATAGCTTGGATTCGTAAAGTGAAGGCTACATTTAATCAATTTTGTTTTGAATTCCAGAGAAGTAACAATCAAGCAAGTGTAATGAAGTGCAGTTAGCTATCATTTTTATTTAATTCATGCATTGTCAAATTGTGGCTAAGTCTTGAAAGTAGATTTTGGGGACAAGTAACAGTTGGTTATAAAATATTCTTTTGTATATTACAGAATTGCTTAGATTGAGATGTGATATTCCACAAATGTTGTTAATAGAATTGCTATTGATTAATGTTGATGTAATCAATTTGAATTCTGAGGTGCAAATAGAATCAAAATTTAGCAGTAGCACCAAGTAAGGGAATAATTTATGGTGTTCTGGTGAGGGCAACTGTAAGACAATAGAGGAATACAGAGAAAACTTTGAATGGGAATTGGTAAATAAAGCAGCATGAACAAGTATAAGACAATACTTGGTGGTAGAAAAGAAGAATAAGAGTCCACAGAGCCTCTGGAAAGATTGTACTTGCACGTTTACTATTAGCACTAACATAGGTTAACAAGATTTTTAGCTGGGGAAGAATTGTAGGGGAGTTATGTTTATATTTGTACGGAATTGTTGGTTAGTTTCAATTTGGAGTACGAAGACTGATTTTGTTTAACACATAGAAACATAGAAAACCTACAGCACAATACAGGCCCTTCAGCTCACAAAGTTGTGCCGAACTTATCCCTACCTTAGAAATTACTAGGCTTACCTATAGCCCTCTATTTTACTAAGCTCCATGAACCTATCTAAAAGTCTCTTAAAAGACCCTATCATATCTGCTTCCACCACTGTTGCCGGCAGCCCATTTCACGCACTCACCACCCTCTGAGTAAAAAAACTTACCCCTGACATCTCCTCTGTACCTACTCCCCAGCACCTTAAACCGGTGTCCTCTTGTGGCAACCACTTCAGCCCTGGGAAAAAGTCTCTGACTATCCACACAATCAATGCCTCTCATCATCTTGTACACCTCTATCAGGTCACCTCTCATCCTCCGTCGCTCCAAGGAGAAAAGGCTGAGTTCACTCAACCTATTCTCATAAGGCATGCTCCCCAATGCAGGCAACATCCTTGTAAATCTCCTCTGCACCCTTTCTATGGCTTCCACATCCTTCCTGTAGTTAGGCGACCAGAACTGAGCACAGTACTCCAACTGCGGTCTGACCAGGGTCCTATACAGCTACAACATTACCTCTCGGCTCCTAAATTCAATTCCACGATTGATGAAGGCCAATACACACCGTATGCCTTCTTAACCACAGAGTCAACCTGCGCAGCTGTTTTGAGCGTCCTATGGACTCGGACCCCGAGATCCCTCTGATCCTCCACACTGCTAAGAGTCTTACCATTAATACTATATTCTGCCAAATTCTGCCATCATATTTGACCTACCAAAATGAACCATTTCACACTTATCTGGGTTGAACTCCATCTGCCACTTCTCAGCCCAGTTTTGCATCGTATCAATGTCTCGCTGTAACCTCCAACAGCCATCCACACTATCCACGACACCTCCAATCTTTGTGTCATCAGCAAACTTACTAACTCATCCCTCCGCTTCCTCATCTAGGTCATTCATAAAAATCACGAAGAGTAAGGGTCTCAGAACAGATCCCTGAGGCACCCCACTGGTGACTGACCTCCATGCAGAATATGACCCGTCTACAACTACTCTTTGCCTTCTGTGGACAAACCAGTTCTGGATCCACAAGCAATGTCCCCTTGGCTACTATGCCTCTCTGCTTTCTCAATAAGCCTTACATGGGGTACCTTGTCAAATGCCTTGCTGAAATCCATATACACTACATCTACTGCTCTTTCTTCATCAATGTGTTTAGTCACATCCTCAAAAAATTCAATCGGGCTCGTAAGGCGCAACCTGCCCTTGACAAAGCCATGCTGACTACTCCTAATCATATTATACCTCTCCAAGTGTTCATAAATCCTGCCTCTCAGGATCTTCTCCATCAGCTTACCAACCACTGAGGTAAGACTCACTGGTCTATAATTTCTTGGGCTATCTCTACTCCCTTTCTTGAATAAAGGAACAACATAATAGAGATGGTTTAAAAAGATTTTGAGAATGATTGCAGAATTGAGAAGCTTCTTGGAATCATGGAAGAATCCATGAATCATAGTCAGGCATTCATACAGCATGGAAACAGTCCATCAGCCACCCATTTCCAGTGGAGACTCGTCAGTGCTAATCTCACTTTCCAGCCTTATTCAGTCTGTTACGTACCCCGTAACTGGCTTGCCAAACCAGCAGAAATGGATCACTCAGTTGGAGTCTGGATTACTGGATCTAAGGAAGTTTTATTAAAGAAACAAGCAACACAGTAATCGAAAGGATAATAAATGCAACAGTTCAGCAATGATAAACACACATGTGCACCAGAATTAAGATAACAGGATCAACCAAGCTCTATCGTTGCCTAGGGGTAAATGACCAATTTCAAAGTGACGCAAAGATCAGTCCAATTTAGTTCAGTTCGCAGTCATCGTTGCCATGGCGATGGACAACGTGGGGGGGGGAGGAGAGAGGGAACGAGAACGACTGATCATTCAAAACGGCTTCCACTCACAGACCTGCCTTATTGCTCACAAGCAGCTTTCGGGCGAGTCCTTTGTGATGTTACTTGGGGTCACCGACTGTGACCCCTCCTCCAGATGCGGTCGATCCTCTGCAGTGAACCCGGCACCCAAGCAAGGGCGGACACACACCGGGTTCCCGCTGATCGTACCTTTCCACCCTGTGCGTCTAAGGCTGATCCCGCGATCAGCCGTCCAAGAGCTTTCCACCGACTTGTGAGAGGTGCACTGCTTCCAGGGTCTCGTTACTTCGGGGTGTCGTGTGTGTCCTGCCTTAGCGAACCTGTCCCTTTTTATCCCCCTGCTGGGGTATCGCCTGTCCATCACTTCAAACAGTTCAGGGTTCAAAGGGGGAGCCGCTCTAGACAGCTCTCTCTCCCATCCCTTCATTACACATCTCCAGATCGCCTGTCCATCACTTCAAACAGTTCAGGGTTCAAAGGGGGAGCCGATCTTGAAAATACCCAGACTGATGGCTCCTTCATTAACATCTCCAAATGCTGCTCATTGTGTTCCTTATCTCTCCTCCTGAGGACAGGTGGCAGACCAACTGCTGATGCCACTGGTGCTAGCCCAGGCCAGCAAACATCTTAATTTATGTGTATTCTCGTCACACTTACCCCCCCTTTAAGGATTTTTACCGGGGTAAAAATTACAAACATGAGTACATTATTTGATACACACAAATATACATCTTTATCAGCTATTTGGCTAATACAGAGAATTTGAAGTTGTCAGCACCTTGACAGACAGTCAGCAATCACATTTTCCGTGCCTTTTATATGTCTAATTTTTATATCAAATTCCTGTAGCACCAGACTCCAACTTAGCAATCTTTTGTTTTTATTTTTCATAGTGGCCAAAAACACTAATGGGTTGTGGTCAGTGTAAATTACCAGTGGTTTCCGTGCCGGGCAAATATAAACTTCAAAATGTTGTAATGCTAGTATGATGGCCGGTAGCTCCTTTTCCACAGTGGAATAGTTCCTCTGATGGGTATTAAATTTCTTAGAAAAGTAAGCGACTGGGTGCTCAACCCCCTCTTTGTCTGTCTGCAACAGCACTGCCCCGGCAGCTTCGTCGCTAGCATCTGTTGCTAGGGAGAAGGGTTTTGAAAAATCAGGCGCATTTAGCACAGGATGGTGACACAGAATTGCCTTCAGACTCTCGAAGGCTTGTTGACAAAGGTCGTCCCACACAAACTTCGCATTCTTTGGCAAAAGCTTAGTGAGAGGGAGAGTAATATCCGCAAAGTTTTTGCAAAACTTCCTGTAGTACCCCACCATCCCCAAGAACCTTCTCAGGGCTCTCTTGTCTGTCGGGGTGGGGACCTCCGAGATAGCCCGCACCTTAGCCTGCATCGGAGCCAGCTGCCCCCGTCCTACCACAAATCCCAGATAAGTGACCTTTGCGTGGCCGAACTCACTTTTCGCAAGGTTCACTGTCAGGCTGGCTTCAGACAGCCGTTTAAATAGCTCCTCTACTGCCACAATGTGCTCCTCCCACGTGTTACTCCAGACCACTAAATCATCAATATATGCTTCTGTGTTCCTGAGTCCCTTTATTACTGAACTAATCATCCTCTGGAAGGTTCCTGGGGCGTTTTTCATGCCAAAAGGTAGAACATTATACTCGTACAAACCGGAGGGGGTGACAAATGCCAAGATTTCTCTAGCCCGGTCGGTTAAAGGGACACGCCAGTATCCTTTCAGCAAATCGACCATGGTGATGTACGTAGCTCTCCCCACTTTATCGATGCAATCGTCTACCCTTGGGATGGGGTAAGCATCAGTTTTTGTGATGGCGTTCACCTTTCTGTAATCTGTACAGAATCGGATGCCCCCATCGGCTTTCGGGACAACCACGCAGGGGGACGCCCATTCCGACAGGGATGGCCTAATAATATCTGTGGCTAGCATGTACTCAATCTCTTTCTCCACTAGTTTGCCCTTCTCCAAGTTCATCCTATAGGGGTGCTGTTTAATAGGCTGGCCTGAGGTGACCACAACATCATGCACCGTCCCTTTGCATTGTCTCGTGACATCGGGACATACATCTGTGTGCTGTTTAATTAGCTTTATCAATGGCCCGCTTCGTTCGGGGGTTAGGTGAGAGACCTAGTCAGCAAGATTAGCCAGAACAATAGAGTTCTCCAATCGGGTCGGCACCATATTCATCTTTTCAAGATGGGTTTTTCCCATCTCATTCGACACCCCAGTCTCAGTAATTTCCGTGATAACACCAACCCGGTTTTCTTTCTGATCGTGGTAAGCTTTTAACATGTTAATGTGTACCAACTGTGTGGGTTTACGCCTGTCCGGCGTTTCAATAACATAGTTCAAAGGGTCTATCTTTTTAGTTACCTTGTACAGACCGTGGAATCTCGCCTGAAGGGGGTTGGCTACCACTGGGAACAGAACTAAGACCCGATCGCCCACTTGGAACTCTTTTTCGCGGGCACGCCTATCATACGATTTTTTTCATTTTAGTCTGGGAGTGTTGCAGATTTTCTTTGGCAAGGTCACAGATCCTTTCCAGCCTCTCACGAAATTTTAAAACATAATCAATCACATTAACTTGAACTGCCGGGCTGGACCATTGCTCTTTTAGTAAGGTCAGGGGTCCTCTGGGCCGATGACCAAAGACGAGCTCGAATGGGCTGAACCCCAATGACTCTTAAACCGTGTCCCTCACGGCAAATAGCAGGAGGGGCAAAGCATCATCCCAGCTCCTAGCATTTTCTTGACAGTAAATTTTAATCATTGTCTTTAAGGTGGCGTGGAATCGTTCCAACGCCCCTTGTGACTCAGGGTGGTACGCGGAGGCCAAAATCTGCTGTGCTCCCATCTCATCCAACATCCGTCGGAAGGTGTGAGATGTGAAGACACTCCCCTGATCTGACTGGATTTCCCTGGGCAGCCCCATCGTAGTGAAAAATTTCACAAGCGCCTTTACCACTGTGGGAGCCTTCACGCTTTCCAGGGGCACAGCCTCCGGAAACCTGGTGGCGGCGCACATCACGGTCATCACATACTCCTGCCCACTCGCAGTTCTGGGCAGGGGACCGACAAAATCCACAATGACTCGGGGGAAAAAGGTTCCCCGAAAGCGGGTATCGGTCGAAGAGGCGCTTTAGGCAGGACCTGATTTGGCTTCCCTACTACCTGACATAAATGACATCGCCTACAATATTCAACAATATCTTTCCTCATGTTCGGCCAGTAAAATTCTTCCATAATTCTGTCGACTGTCTTCCTCACCCCAAAATGTCCACCGAGGGGTACCTTGTGGGCCAGGTTAAAAATCTCGCCCCTATAAATCTTCAGCACTACCACCTGGTGTACAACTCCCCATTCCTCATCTGCGGGCACAGTAGGTGGTCTCCATTTCCTCATTAGTACTCCTTCTTTTACATAATAGCCTACTGGCTCCTTTTTTAATTCTGCCTCAGAGAGAGCTGTCTCTGCCAAATCCATCAGCTCCTCGTCCCGCTCCTGTGCCTGTATAAAGTCCCCCCTGGCTAATGCTAAGTCTGCCTCAGCTCCCTCACTTCCTCTTGTTTCATTTCGTTCCGTCTTTTCACTTTCTATCCCCTCCTCGTACAAGGCTGGCAGAAACGTTTCAGCTAACTTTATGTCGGCCTCTGCAGCTTTTCTTGACATACGCCGAGTTACTGCGCAAACTGGATAAACCTGCGAGTCCACGGGCGGGGCCTCCATGCTGGCAGGCTGACTTGTCAGCCTCATGGCAGGGAACACAATTCCCCCCACGAGGTCATTTCCGAGCAAGACTTCCACGTCTTTCATCGGTAATTCGGACCTCACCCCCATCGTGACTAGTCCAGAGACCAAGTTGCTTTGTAGGTGTATCTGGTGCAAAGGCATGGCTTCAGTCCCTTTTCCAATGCCTTTTAACACACTGACCTCCCCAGTCTCGGTCTCTGAGCTAAAGTCTAAAACACTCTTCAGTATTAGTGACTGACACGCTCCCGTGTCTCTCCAGATCCGCACTGGAACTGGTTTTAACCCCTCCTTCACTGACACCAATCCGGCCGAGATAAACTTCTCGTGCCCTTCCTGAACTTTATCAGACCTCCTCTCCCTTGGGAGTGGGTTTGCTGGCTCAATACAGCTAGTCAGAACCCCCGTTTTTCCTTTCCCCATCTCCTTCCTTGGGGCAAAGCACCTGGACGCAAAGTGTCCGACTTTCCCACAATTATAACAGACGACCCCAGGGGACTTCCTACCAGACCGCTCCCAGTCTACCTTATCCTTTTCACTAGTCCCCGGCTTACTTACTGACTTTTCTGGCGGACTCTCCCTGCTGTCCTGACGACCCTTTTGGTAGCCTTACTCGGGGCAAACTTCATTTTATGCGTCAACGCATACTCATCCACTAACTTAGCAGTTGCGGCTAACGTGGCTGCCTCCTTCTCATCTAGGTAGAGTCTCATACCCTCAGGGACACAACCTTTAAACTGCTCAATCAGGATCAGCTGTAGCAGTCTGTCATAATCCCCCTCTACCCCCTTTGAGGCGCACCAACGCTCACAAAATGTCTGCATCTCACAGGCAAACTCCAAATACGTGCGGTCCCACTGCTTCCTCGCATTCCGGAACCTCTGCCGGTATGCCTCCAGGACCAACTCATAAATCCTGAGGATGGCCTCTTTCACCACCTCATACCTCTGGGCATCTTCCGGGACAAAGCTGAGTAAGCTTCTTGGGCTTTCCCTTTCAGTACACTCTGAAGCAAAACCACCCACTTATCCCTTGGCCAGTCCTGATTTATAGCCACTTTCTCAAAATGGAGAAAGTACCGATCCACGTCGGTATCGTCAAATGGGGGAACCAGCCTAACTTCCTGGGTCGCCCGGAACCCTCCACCTTGGTTCGGAATGAGCCCCTGCTCGGCCCTTATCTTTAACTTCTCCAGCTCAAATTCCCTTTCCCTCTGTTTCTCTCTCTCTTCTCGCTCCCATCGCCTCTCTTTCTCTTCTCTCTCCAACTGTCTCTCTCTCTCTCTTGCCTTTCTAACTCTCTCTCCTGCTCTTCTCGCTGTAAATGTCTGTCCCTCTCTTTCTCTTCTCGCTCCAACTGCCGTACCCGGAACTCGTGCTCGAGTCTCAGTTTTTCAAGCTGCACCTGTACCGCGTCTCCAGCAGGTTTTTCAATAGACACCACCTCCAGCTCGCCTTGGGGAAACACACCTTCTGATACATAGTGCTCTATGATAGCTCTGTGTATCTCCTCTCTCCTCATTATCGACTTCCCCTTAGCAAGATTCAACCGTTTGGCCACAGCTACCAATTCCGATTTCCTGGCATCCTCTAATGCCTCCAAGGTCGGCGCCTTTATAAATTCCTCAGCCTCCATTTCTGCTGTTTGTCTTTTCTTTCTTTCGGAAATTTTAACCCAATCAATTTACTCCGTCTCAAATTTAGCGTTCAAAATCCCGGACGAGCCCCCACTTATGTTACGTACCCCGTAACTGGGTTGCCAAACCAGCAGAAATGGATCACTCAGTTGGAGTCTGGATTACTAGATCTAAGAAAGTTTTATTAAAGAAACAAGCAACACAGTAATCGAAAGGATAATAAATGCAACAGTTCAGCAACGATAAACACACATGTGCACAGAATTAAGATAACAGGATCAACCAAGCTCTATCATTGTCTAGGGGTAAATGACCAATTTCAAAGTGACGCAAAGTTCAGTCCAATTTAGTTCAGTTCGCAGTAATCGTTGCCATGGTGATGGACAACGTGGGGGGAAGGAGAGAGAGAACGAGAACAACTGATCATTCAAAACGGCTTCCACTCACAGACCTGCGATATTGCTCATAAGCAGCTTTCGGGCGAGTCCTTTGTCATGTCACCTGGGGTCACCGACTGTGACCCCTCCTCCAGATGCGGTCGATTCTCTGCAGTGAACCTGGCACCCAAGCAAGGGCGGACACGCACTGGGTTCCCGCTGATCGTACCTTTCCACCCTGTGTGTCTAAGGCTGATCCCGCGATCAGCCGTCCAAGAGCTTTCCACCGACTTGTGAGAGGTGCACCGCTTCCAGGGTCTCGTTATCTCGGGGTGTCGTGTGTGTCCTGCCTTAGCGAACCTGTCCCTTTTTATCCCCCTGCTGGGGTATCGCCTGTCCATCACTTCAAACAGTTCAGGGTTCAAAGGGGGGAGCCGCTCCAGACAGCTCTCTCTCCCACATCCCTTCATTACACATCTCCAGACGCTGCTCCATTGTTCCTTATCTCTCCTTCCCCTGAGGGCAGGTGGCAGACCAACTGCTGATGCCACTGGTGCTAGCCCAGGCCAGCAAACATCTTAATTTATGTGTATTCTCGTCACAAGTCGGCCCTCCTTATCCGTGAGCTCCGCGTGCGCGAATTCAACCAACCGCGAATCGAAAAAACCTGGAAGTGCTCTTCCAGCACTTGTTGTTCGAACATGTACAGACTTTTTTTTCTTGTCATTATTCCCTAAACAATGCAGTATTACAACTATTTTACGTAGCATTTACATTGTATTAGGTATTATAAGTAATCTAGGGTTGATTTAAAGTATGTGGGAGGTTGTGCGTAGGTTATCGTGGATCGGGATTAAAAAAAACGGAAGTTCTCTTACTAAGTAAGTCGGAACAGGTACATCCGGTATTATTTAGCGTGAGTTAGTCAAACGTTTGTCTTAGTATATAGTGTATATTTTACCTTTCTATGCATATAAAATACTTAAGAAACATATGTTTCAGCGCTGGGCTAGGGAATGGAAGTTCCCGAGTTCGATCCAGTGACAGATCGTTCCCGAGTTCGATCCAGTGACAGATCACTCCCGAGCGCGCTGTCCATCCCTGCTGGGTTGATGTGGAGGATCAAAAACCCCAAACCCCAAACCCCAAAACCCAACAATTAAACCGCTGCGTTGCTGCGCAATAATTTTGCTTTAATCGGGCAGGGCCTTTCTCATTTTATCCTTTAAAATTGTTTCAATGGTTGACCGACTGTAGCCTAACGCTTTTCCAGTGACCGATGGCGTTTCACTTCTTTCTGATTGTTTTATTTCCACTTTATTTTAAATTGTGATCGTGATTATTTTCGTGAACACAAACACTGCGGATTCAGAGCTCTGCCGCCGGGTCCTAATGCCCACCGCATTGAGACAGGTTAAATAAGGTCTGGGATTCTGCTGGGTCCTAAGGTCCACCTCATTGAGACAGGTTGAATGAGGGACTTGAGCATCCGCGTTTTTTGGTATCCGCGAGGGGTCCTGGAACCAATCCCTCGCAGATAAGGAGGGCCGACTGTAGTGTCCTGTGCCTGATTGAGGATTTCAAGCTTATGAAATGGATTGGTACAATCTTACTGACAGTTGTGTTGCAGCTTCTGGTGCCAGTGAAACCTATTCAAAGACAAAGTACTTGTTATGGGAGATTTTAATTTTCACAGAAAGCTAGGCAAAACAGAATGGCATCAGCAGTAAAAGCTACACAAGATCGGTTGATTAACAAGTTAGAATGAGTTGACTGTTTATTATAGTGAACATAACGTCAAATTTGGTGTAACAACAAAGGGAATAAAGATTGGCAAGTTTGAGTTTCAAAGGATGACATATGAACTGGCTACCCTACATATACTTAAAATTGACAGATTCAATAATATTAGTTTGGAACAGTTCCACAGTTCTTGGTGCTGATTTTTAAAGTGTTGCATGGGCAGTAAAAGTGAAATATGATGGAGACTGTTCAAATGAATATTTCAGTGCAGCTAAGACATTGCTCTTAATATTGTCTGGCACGGAATGAATATTCTGGAATAGTTGGCAGTTAAGATGGACTTAAATAAAATATACTAAATAATCAATTTAAGTTTACAATGGTAAATTTGTCCTAAGTAATTTTATGATGTCAAGATCTGTCTAATTTTGGTATGTAAACCAACCTTTTTTTTAAAAAAAAAGGCAGAGGAGCTGATCCAAATAAACCACCATGCCGCAAAGCAAAAGATGTTCGGAGAGAGAGAAAATTAAAAAAGCTGCTTCAGAAACAGCAACGTATGGAAATGGCTGATGTCTCCCAACATCAAGAAGCTTCTTGTGACAACTCTAATACTCTCTTCTTGCAACACCATGCCCCGCAAGCAAATCAACCAAAGTCATTGGAAGATTTTATTTCTGAATCTTTGTCTCCAGATGCAGTCCATAAGTTAGAGGTACTTTTTTTAATTTCAGTGCAATTACTCATGCCGGGCCTTTGTTCCATTAATATTCTTGTATTAATTTCAAGAATGTAGCTTTCAAATATCAAAACAAAGATATCTAAATGTTTGAATAGATTTTGATCATATTTCATCACATTTCCCACCAGTGTTAATACAGAATGGAAAAATATGTTAATACATAGCTCGATGATATTTTTGACTTTTTACCTTTGTATCCTAAATATTTATATTAACACTCAAGATTTGTCACTTTTGATTAAACAAATTTACAATTTGCCTCTCATGGTGTTATTTCAAAGTACTTTGGGGAAAAATATCCAGAATTATGATATGTAATCCCATTTTTTAATTTCAAGTGCCTATTTTTGATAAAAGTCATCACAAACTGGAGAAAGTACAAATTTGTTGTTGACGCTTGATAATGGCACAAAAATCTGGAAGATCGTTAGCACTCAAGCCATAAAACGAAATTAGTCTAGCTGAATCTTGCAAAAATCTCTTAACATTTAAAATTGATTTTCACCACAGATAAAACTCATTCAGTTGAAGTATTTATAGATGAGATGGCAGCAATTTTACTTCCCCATTTGCAATATGTTCAAGCAGATGGCTTGTTGCTTTCAGTGTTTGCCCAAGCCCACATTTATTGGTAATCATCTGCATTGCCTAAAGATGTCTCCAAATGAGACATAGTTTTGGAGCACTCAGTCTTTTGCCATAAAAGCCTGTATTTTAAAAAAAGTATTTTTATTTCCATGTTCTGGCCACTGGATGTCACCACATCCTTCAGTGTTGATCTTGGCTTAATGCAAGGATATTTCTACCTTTCTATACTCCTCAGTCTGTGTATTTCCGACTGACAACATAATTTTCTTTGATATAGAATATAATGTCATTGCCAATGTCTGAAACATCAACACCATATAATCACCAAATCTTGTGAAATCTTTCATATCCCAACTGGATATTTGAGATGACAGACATGGGAAAGTCTGCAGATGCTGGAAATCCAAAGCACACACACAAAATGTTAGTGGAACTCAGCAGGCCAGGCAGAGAAGAGTTAGCAGTTGACTTTTCGGGCCGAGACCTTTCATCAGGATATTGGCAGAAAAATGTTGTCTATCCTATTTCTAATTTATTGATCAATGTTAGGAGAGGAGACTGTGGACAAAAAACAGAACCTTTCTAAATAATAAGTAAACGTATTCATGTATCCTTTTAATTCCTTTTCAGTTGCTTTCGAAAGCAAACTTTCTGAATCATTATTTCATGTTTTTGCTTCTTCAATGAGTTGTGCTCCAGAATGTTCAAAATATTTTAAATTTGATGGAAGTGCATGTATAAATAACTTGCTTTCATTAAGTAAATCAGTAGTGGCCAAAGATAAGGTGACAGGACATAAACGTAGCAGCCCTCTTATTCTATTTAGATAACTAGCCTTTATGATAAGTTAGTTTACCTGCAGAGGAAATAGAAAATGTCTGTTTGATAGTCCTAGGTGCATCAGTAATTACATTTCAAACACAAATTGAGAAATTCAGATACACGTGTATGACATTAATATTCTATGCTTTAATTTTTATGATTAAGCTTAAAACATTTTTTTTCATTGAACTTGGCCAGCAAAGGTTGACAAGAATATTAAGGAAGAACAAATGGCTTGTGCTTTTATCACATTTTTCCTTGCATTTTGTTTGTTTCATGCTTTTTCTAAAAATATATTTTTGACTTGCTGCTTGATGTGATCAGCAATACATTAGCAAGTTCATATACAATATGCTGCCAAAATTCATTTTAACATACATAGTTCTCAGTGCAACTGGATTAAGCACACCTCTTCAGATTTTTTTGGGTGTTTAAGGAGTTGATTTTGTTTGATTATTAGATAATCTAATTTGTTTCAATGTGTAAATTGACAAATACTGATGGTTCCCTCTCAGTGATTAAAAATGTGCAGTTTTATCGCTCTACCTGTTTTTTTTTCAACTATTATTAGCTTCATTTATGTCTTGTAGTGAAGAGAATGAGAAACGAAAACATGATTCCTATCAATTATAAACGGCTGGTGGTGAAAAATGACTTGATTGTTTTGTTCTTCATAAGGAATGATTTTGTTCTTCATAAGGAATGTTTTTTGTTGTGACCATTCCTGAACAGTTTAACTGAAATTACAAATTAATTATGAACAGATTTATGCCATTCGGCCCTTCGAGCCTGCTGCTCTGTCATTTAATAAGGTCATTCTTTCAGCTTCTTAACAAGAATCTATCTTCCCCGCCTTAAAGAAACAAATATCTTAGTATATATTTCCGTTGTTCTTTGAGAGAGCAAGTTTTTAAAGACCTGTGACTCTGAACCAAAACGATTGGCCTTCGTAAATGAGGGACCCTTTAATCTTAAATAGTAATCCATGGTTCTTTATCAAGAATCCTCAAAAACTTGCAACTGGCAGATGTATAAGAACTGCTAGGAAAATGAGTCATCACTGCATAACGTGATGATGTGAATAAAAAGTACACTAGCAGACCATATTCTATCGTACTAAGCACTGGACATGAGGCATGACAGATCTAATTAATACTGCAATTTCCTTCAAATTAACTTGGCAATGTGTTTTCTTCAATCAGTCAAAAAACAGCCTGGGGCAATTATTCCCCGACATCTCCATCACTATTCTTGTGTAAGTTCTGCCATGCCACAAAGACAGAATTGCTGGAGAAGACTAAGTCATTGGTACACAGTCACCAGAAAGTGATTCAGGAGTCCTTAACGTATGATTGCATTGAGTCTGGAATCAATGGCATTAAATAAACTACCTGATGTTACCATCTATGACCGTACTCAGTTGAGTCGGTACTCTTTCACATTAAAGTCTTCTCAAAAGCAGTACAAGAGGTTGGAATTGCAACCAAGGTATTCGTTTTGGGGTCTAGAGTCTATCACCAGTCCTTGCCTAGCAATCACATTACTGAACAGATTGATGTCCAGGACATAGTTGACAGATTCAAGTTCACGTTTATTGTCAAATAATTGTACATATATACAACCAAACAACACTGTTCCTCCAGACCACAATGCACCCACAAAACATGTATCACACGCAACACATAAAACAAAATATTACCTTAAATTAATAGAATATCCTACGATGCATGCATTATACAGCAAGGTAAATTTTAAACAATACAGTAAACTAGTGTCAAGACAATAGAGTATTCATTAGTTTCTTTGAAATTGCAGTGGGTGGCAAGAAGATCAACACAAGTAAAATAGTACTTTATAATCTAAGCTGCACTGACCCACCCACTCAAATTTTAGCACTTGCTCGTCAATGACCTACTCTTCAATACCTTGGTCAAAGGATAGGGATTATTTTCAACATATGGCCAAGTGTTTTTTTTTAAATCTACCCCCAACTTTCTTAGAAATGAAATTAAATGTTGATTCTGTAAGCCAAGCTTGAAGCCCATCCATTAGTAAAGTAGTAAGCTCTATACCTTTTGATAAAGAGGAATATTACTATATCGTGACCAGCCTTTTTGAGGACACTAAGTGGTACAATATTTTACATTTTTAATTCGCTCTTTCCTCCATATATAATTCTTCTCAAATATTGGTTTACTTTTAATGATTAATCCTTGTCACTTTCCGATTTTTTCTTAAAGCTACGTGAAACTGTAAAATAAATTCCAAAACTAGTGGAATACGGACATACTGCATGTCTGCAACTACTCGCAGTTCATTTGACATTTATATCTTGAAATTTTGCAAAATTTAGAAATAAAACTGATCATTGAGTTGGAAATATTAATATTCTTGTCCTGACTTTATTACTTCATTCCCTTTTTATTAACTCCACCTATTAGTTTTATATTACTAGAGATATGTTTGGCAATTAAAAATAATTTTAGTTACGAGTAATGTTTATATGGTTAGAGTAGGATGTGTATGATCGTGGTAGGACAATAACTATGATATATCTTGCAGAAATTGGATCAATAAATTGGGTTAATATTGAACTATTTTATTTAGACTGCTGCTAATTTAGAAAGAAGTGACGAGAAAGTAAACATGAAATGCAAATTTAGTCCATAATTACCAGTAAGAGTTTTATGTTGACCTGTTTTTGTTAAGAAGGTTAAGAGCTTGGTAAAGCATTAATTACTGTGAGTAAATTATCTAAGCTGGAAGAATCAATTTTCATATTTTTCCAACTTTTGTGATGGTGGCTTTAACTGATCTGTAAGATATGTGAACCCTGAGTCAGCAAATTAGAATGTATAATTACTGTTGAACATTAAGGCTTGAACTTCAAACTTCGTCTCAAAATGTAACCATGTTAGTATGTTATGCTGACTCAAAGCATTGGGATAATGGCATTATGCAGAAGTGACTTATTCAAGGTCACAGCGTAGAGATTTTGTTTTACAGTAATCTAAAAACCTAATAATGTTAATTACATTGATTATTGTAGCTGCGTTGATTGGATGGTGCTGTTGCATTTTGTAACTTTTCTGAAAATTTCTTGCAATTTTTCTGTGTTTGCTTTAAATCCTATAAATTTGCATTGATAATTAACTAATATAGCTGTTTATTATTCTTGCTTTTATTGTTTTTATTTTCTTCTTGCCTCCTGAAGGTAAGACTAGTGAGGTCATCTCCACCAAACTCCCAGTTCACAGCAACTTTCCAAGAGTCATACCAGGTCTATAAACGGTACCAGATGGCCATCCACCAGGACCCCCCTGATAAACCAACTGAACACCAGGTTAGAATGAGAAGTACTTAATTCTCAAATCTTAGAGGTAAAGCAGCCCAGCTAATGAAGGGATTGCCAATGAGGTTCATATAGAAAAAAAATACTTGTTCATCCGAATATTTTTTTCCCTTTCCAATTTTAGTGGGTATGTATTAATGGTTAAGGAATAATAAGTAAAACATTAAGTAGTGAGAGTAAATGTGTATAATATAGCTTCCTGATAAGAGTAAGTACATAAATTATAATCATCAAGTTATAGCTTAATTGACTAATCCTAATACAATCACTCTGCATATGTGTAAAATTTAATTAAATGTTGGATTGAATTATGAAATTGAAACATTTTTGAATTTCTGAAATGAGCAAATTAAATTTGGAAATTCACTAACAAAATAAACTGGCTTTGTAATTTTATCAAACCAATCTTAAGAATAGAGATGCCATTCTCTTCTTTATAATTGGATGATCATTTATAGTACAGATTTAGCAATCCATTTCTATCGATTTTGTTGTGAAAAATGACAGCCTAAAACTCTTGTACTGGGCAGAAGCTATACACATGTAGGGACAGATGTTTTCTTATTCAATATCTCCTTGTTATGGGAGTCCAGAGCACAGAATCTGTATATCAAAAACATTTATCTTGATATCTGGAAAGATGTGAGTTCCTTTCAAATTAAGTTAATGTATATCCTGCATTCTTGGGCACCCCTATTTTAGAAAGGGCATTAAAGCCATGTGAATTGTACTGTCTCCTGGGTTGATGCCAAGAAGGGGGAACTACTTCTTGTGCCAAAGGGAAAAACTAAGAAGTGATGTTTGGAATTCCTATTTTCATATTGAATTCTAATAGGTTAAAAAAGGGGAATTTTTTTTTCTTTGTGGAACTGGTGTTAAAAGAAGACCAGTTTAAAATTCTTAAAAGGAATTTTCCTTTTATGGATTCCTTTCGGGTTTCAATCAGAAACCTCTCCACTAATGCTAAATCTGCACAATAAAATGTATACTGATGTTTTTGAATCAATTAGAGTAGACTTTGCAATGATCTCTTCAGGTTAGGTTACTGTGCAAGCAGTTATGTGCACAGGACAGAGACTATGGCGTCTAAGAGAACAGTTAAGTGATGATAATGATCCACCTAGCAATTTGACCTTTGAGCCAGTTTGTAAGTGTAAACATAAGTGTTCGTTAGCAGCGTGGACTGAATCAGAGTTAGAACTTACAAATCAAGTTGATGTGTTGTTTATTGCCAGCAGATGGCATATAAAAGAGAAAAAAATTCTAATTTATTAGTTACAAATTTTTGAGAATAGTTTGACACATAAATAAATTTAAATAGGCTTTTGAACTGGATGTGGAGGAGACCCTGCACTACTCTTGCCTTCAGTGGTAAAACCTAATTGTAAACTTTTGTTTACTTTGTGTCTTATTATAAACATGTTATCAATTTTTATTTTGAAAATTTACATGATCTCATGCTCTGAAGGTGAAACTAGTGCCAGTTTCCTTCGATGATCCAGCTTTCACTGAATCCTTTAACCAGTCAGCAACTCTGTACTCCAAGTATCAGATGGCTGTGCACCATGATTCACCTGATGAATGTAGTGTGTCAGAGGTAAAAATATTTATATTTGTTAATTTACTGGTTCTTATAGAAATGCCGTTATTTCATTGGTAATTCACAAAAAAGCAATTTGTTTTGTTAAAAAAGCTCTCTCAGTTGCCTTGGATTTCTAGATGCCCCATTAACCATGTATTTTTTAAAAATCTTGTTAATTATGAAAATGTTAATTATGAACAGGTTTGGTGACTAGGGCATGGAGAGCTCTATATTCCCACAAAAGAAAGACAATAATATATGGCATGTATATGTCTAGTTTGGTCATATCCCTTTCTTGTAGACTTTCATTTTAGCTCTCTAAATATACTTACACTCCATGTTAACTGAGAGGTATTACTCACTAACATTGCGCTGAAAGTTGTGTTATTATAAAACATACAGATTTTTTTCTTACAATGTATGATTTGCCATTTAAAGAAATTTTTGCAATTGGAGCATATGGTTTTATATTTATGCTGAGTCTCTTATTAATATCAAAATTTGATAAATAGCTGATGCAGTTATTCCTGATTTGGTGCATACCTGCCCATGCTTCTCAAAGGTATTGAAAGCTTGTGCTTTGAATTGCCCCTTTATTCATTTCTGTTTTCATGCTCAGGAAATAAATGAAAAAAAATAGCATGTTACAATATTTACTCATAGTCTGTACAGATCTCTGAATAATTCTTGTTATGAGAGTAAATCTTAAGTACTATCACAAGGTTGCTTTCATGAAGTGACAAAATAAGTATGTTGTCCATATTGAGAAAAGTGGGCAATTGGAAACTGGAAAAAGGATGAGTTTCTATTTTCTTCATGATACATTTTAAGCTCTCAGGGTAGATGTTAGAAACACAAGATATATTCTGCAGATGATGCAAATCTTGAGCAATACACTCAAAATGCAGGAGGAACAGTGAGTGAGGCAGCGTCTAAGGAGAGGAATAAACAGTTGAAGTTTTAGGGCAAGGCCCTCTGTCAGGACAGGATATAACAAGATAGTTTTGCAATAAGAGAATCATGAGTGGGGGGGGCAGAGTTTTAAAGCGAGTAGCTAATCATTTAAAAGAGGCATGTAGGAATTACTGATCACAAAAAGTGGTGAACATATGGAATTCTCTGCCCCAAGAGTTGTGGAAGCTAGCTTATTAGAAGTATTTAAACTGGGGGCAGATAATTTTTTGAAACCTTGGGACATTGAATGCTGTGGGGTTCTAGTACAGGGGTGGTTCAGCCAAGATCAAATTGAATGATGAAGCAAGCTTGAGGGGCCAGGTAGTCCTGTTTTATAGTTCATGCACTTTTATGTAACTATTATGAAGTTTTAAACTGTAAATAAAAGTTGATTTGGATTTCTGGTTTAACTGGAATATGAATCCAGCATTTTATAGGAAGCAAATACATATTCCAATCTGTAGAAGTACATTCTTCCTCGATCACTTTCTAAAATCAGTATTGTGCAAGGGGATTATGATTTTATTTTCCCAAATCTTTGGATTTCCCAAAGATTCTGTCAAGAAAAATCCATATTGATCACAAACATAAGAAAATTCTGTAGATGCTGCAAATTCAAGACAACACACATACATCCATGGGAATGAATATAAACAGTCGATGTTTTTTCCAGTCCTGATGAAAGGGCTTGACCCAAAACATTGACTGTTTACTCTTTTCCATAGCTGCTGCCTGACCTGCTGAGTTCCTCCGGCATTTTGTGTGTGTTCCCAATGTGACAAGAATACACATAGATTAAGATGTAGCTGGCCTGGGCTGGCACCAGTGGAATCAGCAGTTGGCCTGCCACCTGTCTTCAGGAGAGAGAGAGATAAGGAAAACAATGGAGCAGCATTTGGAGATGTTAATGAAGGAAGGAGAGCCGGCAAGAGCGGCTCCCCCTTTGAACCCCGAACTGTTTGAAGTGATGGACAGGCGATACCGCAGCAGGGGGATAAAAAGGGACAGGTTTGCTAAGGCAGGACACACACACGACACCCGAGGTAACAAGACCCTGGAAGCGGTGCGTCTCTCACAAGTCGGTGGGAAGTACCGGGCCATAGACGCACAGGGTGAAAAGGCACGATCGGCGGGAGCCTGGTGTGTGTCCACCCTTGCCTGGGTGCCGGGTTCACCGCAGAGAAACGATCGCATCTGGAAACGGAGGGGTCACGGTCGGTGACCTCAGATGACATCACAAAGGACTCGCCCAAAAGCTGACTGTGAAGGTCTGTGTGGAAGTCGTTTTGAATATTCATTCGTTTTGCTCTCTCTCTCCTTCCCCCACACTGTCCATCTCCCACGGCAGCGATTACTGTGAACTGAACTGAACTAAATTGAACTGAACTTTGCGTCACTTTGAAATTGGTCATTTACCCCTAGACAACGATAGAGCTTGATTGATCCTGTTATCTGAATTCTGTGTACATGTATGTTTATCATTGCTGAACTGTTGCATTCATTATCCTTTTGATTAGAGTACTGTGTTGCTTGTTTCTTTAATAAAACTTTCTTAGTTCTAGTAATCCAGACTCCAACTGAGTGATCCATTTCTGCTGGTTTGGCAACCCAGTTACGGGGTACGTAACATAAGTGGGGGCTTGTCCGGGATTTTGAATGCTAAATTTGGGACGGAGTAAATTGATTGGGTCAAAATTCCCGAAAGAAAGAAAAGACAAACAGCAGAAATGGGGGCTGAAGAAATTATAAAGGCGCCGACCTTGGAGGCATTAGAGGATGCCAGGAAAACGGAATTGGTAGCTGTGGCCAAACGGTTGAATCTTGCTAAGGGGAAGTCGACAATGAGGAGAGAGGAGATACACAGAGCTATCGTAGAGCACTATGTATCAAAAGGTGTGTTTCCCCAAGGCGAGCTGGAGGTGGTGTCTATTGAAAAACCTGCCGGAGACGCGGTACAGGTGCAGCTTGAAAAACTGAGACTCGAGCACGAGTTCCGGGTACGGCAGTTAGAACACGAAGAGAAGCAGTTAGAAAGGCAGGAGAAAGAGAGAGAGTTAGAAAGGCAGGAGAGAGAGAGAAACAGCTGGAGCGAGAGGAGAAACAGAGGGAAAGGGAATTCGAGCTGGAGAAGTTAAAGATAAGGGCAGAGCAGGGGCCTGTGCCGAACCAAGGTGGAGGGTTCCGGGCGACCCAGGAGGTTAGGCTGGTTCCCTCATTTGACGATACCGACGTGGATCAGTACTTTCTCCATTTCAAAAAAGTTGCTATAAGTCAGGACTGGCCGAGGGATAAGTGGGTTGTTTTGCTTCAGAGTGTACTGAAAGGGAAAGCCCAAGAAGCTTACTCAGCTTTGTCCGCGGAAGATGCCCAGAGGTATGAGGTGGTGAAAGAGGCCATCCTCAGGATTTATGAGTTGGTCCCGGAGGCATACCGGCAGAGGTTCTGGAATGCGAGGAAGCAGTGGGACCGCACGTATTTAGAGTTTGCCCGTGAGATGCAGACATATTGTGAGCGTTGGTGCGCCTCGAAGGGGGTAGAGGGGGATTATGACAGACTGCTACAGCTGATCCTGATTGAGCAGTTTAAAGGTTGTGTCCCTGAGGGTATGAGACCCTACCTAGATGAGAAAGAGGCAGCCACGTTAGCCGCAACTGCTAAGTTAGCGGATGAGTATGCGTTGACGCATAAAATGAAGTTTGCCCCGAGTAAAGGCTACCAGAAGGGTAGTCAGGACGGCGGAAAGAGTCCGCCCGAAAAGTCAGAAAGTAAGCCGGGGACTAACGAGAAGGATAAGGTAGACCGGGAGCAGTCTGGTAGGAAGTCTCCTGGGGTCGTCTGTTATAATTGCAGGAAAGTCGGACACTTTGCGTCCAGGTGCTTTGCCCCAAAGAAGGAGACGGGAAAAGGAAAAACGGCGATTTTGACTGGCTGTATCGAGCTGGTAAACGAACCGCTAGGGAAGGACAGATCTGCCAAAGTTCAGGAAGGGCGCGAAAAGTTTATCTCGGCCGGATTGGTGTCAGTGAAGGAGGGGTTAAAACCAGTTCCAGTGCGGATCTGGAGAGACACGGGAGCGTGTCAGTCACTAATACTGAAGAGTGTATTAGAGTTTAGCTCAGAGACCCAGACCTGGGAGGTTAAGGTGAAAGGTATTTGGGGAGGGACAGAGGCAGTCCCTTTGCACCAGATACACTTACAAAGCAACCTGGTCTCTGGACTCGTCACGATCGGGGTGAGGTCCGAATTACCGATGAAAGGCATGGAAGTCTTGCTCAGTAATGACCTCGCCGGGGGAATCATGTTCGAAGCAGTGAGATTGACAGGTCAGCCTGCCAGCATTGAGGCCCCGCCCATGGACTCACAGGTTCATCACGGGACTGCGGTAGTAAATTTAGCTGAGACGTTTCTGCCAGCCTTGTACGAGAAGGGGGTAGAAAGTGAAAAGAAGGAATGTAGTGAGACAAGAGGTAGTGAGGGAGCTGAGACAGACTCAGCATTAGCCAGGAAAGAATTTGTGCAGGTCCAGGAGCGAGACGAGGGGCTGATGGTTTTGGCAGAGACAGCTCTCTCTGACACAGAATTAACAAGTGCACTAGTAGGCTATCGTGTGGAGGAGGAAACAGTTGGTGGAATCATGAAAGAGGTTTACCGGCTGCCCAGGAGGAAGGATGTTATTGATTATGACCGACGCGAACTGAGACGGTCACAGGCTTTTGATATGCTAACAAACCTAGTCGGTGTTAGCGTGGAAATCAATGAAGCTAGGGTCCCCCTGATAAGAGAAAAAAACCATTTTGAAAAGATGAGTATGGTATCGACCAGATGGGAGAAGGCTGTTGTTTTGGCCAGCTCTGCTGATAAGATCTCTCCCTTAATCCCCGAACAAAGCGACTCTTTAGGAGAAGTAATTAAACGACTTGCACACGTGTGTTTGATTGTCCCGAGGCGATGCAAAGAACTGGGACATTGGGTGGTGTTTGTTACACTAGGTCTGCCTAGCAAGCAACATCCATATAGAATGAGTAATTCAGTGACAAAAGGGCTGGCGAACACAGAGGTGTGTATTGGCAATGTAATACGGCTGTCTGAAGCCAGCTTGATAGTGAACCTTGAAAAAAATGAGTTCGGCCACATGAAGGTCACTTACCTGGGAATTGTGGTGACACGGGCAGCTCGCAGCGATGCAAGCTAAAATGCGGGCTATCTCTGACATCCCAACCCCGACAGACAAGAGGGCCCTCAGAAGGCTCTTGGAGATGGTGGGGTACTGTAGGAAGTTTTGCAATAACTCTGCGGTCACTACCCCTCCCCCTCCTACTAAGCCCTTGCGAGAGAAAACTAAGTCGGAATGGGACGACCCTTGTTATTGTGGTCCGGGACAAAACCAAATGAGAGGTTACATTGATCGCAATTCATCAGTGTTTTTGGCCACTATGAAGTTTGCTAAGTTGGAGCCTGGTCTAAGGGATTATTAACAACACATATAAAAGGAACAGAAAATGTGATAGCTGACTGTCTGTCAGGTGTTGACAACTTCAACTCGCTGTATTAGCCAAATAGCTGATAAAGATGTATATTTTTGTGTATCAAATAATGTATTCATGTTTGTAATTTTTACCCCCGGTAAAAATCCTTAAAGGGGGGAAGTGTGACAAGAATACACATAGATTAAGATGTAGCTGGCCTGGGCTGGCACCAGTGGAATCAGTAGTTGGTCTGCCACCTGTCTTCAGGAGAGAGAGAGATAAGGAAAACAATGGAGCAGCATTTGGAGATGTTAATGAAGGAAGGAGAGCTGGCAAGAGCGGCTCCCCCTTTGAACCCTGAACTGTTTGAAGTGATGGACAGGCGATACCCCAGCAGGGGGATAAAAAGGGACAGGTTCGCTAAGGCAGGACACACACACGACACCCGAGGTAACAAGACCCTGGAAGCGGTGCGTCTCTCACAAGTCGGTGGGAAGTACCGGGCCATAGACGCACAGGGTGAAAAGGCACGATCGGCGGGAACCTGGTGTGTGTCCACCCTTGCCTGGGTGCCGGGTTCACCGCAGAGAAACGATCGCATCTGGAAACGGAGGGGTCACGGTCGGTGACCTCAGATGACATCACAAAGGACTCGCCCGAAAGCTGACTGTGAAGGTCTGTGTGGAAATCGTTTTGAATATTCATTCGTTTTGCTCTCTCTCTCCTTCCCCCATTCTGTCCATCTCCCACGGCAGCGATTACTGCGAATTGAACTGAACTTTGCGTCACTTTGAAATTGGTCATTTACCCCTAGACAACGATAGAGCTTGATTGATCCTGTTATCTGAATTCTGTGTACATGTATGTTTATCATTGCTGAACTGTTGCATTCATTATCCTTTTGATTAGAGTACTGTGTTGCTTGTTTCTTTAATAAAACTTTCTTAGTTCTAGTAATCCAGACTCCAACTGAGTGATCCATTTCTGCTGGTTTGGCAACCCAGTTACGGGGTACGTAACACCAAATATTAATCAATATAATTTTTGTCTTCCACTTTAGCTTTGAAGGTTAGGGTAATAATCTTTCCAATTTGCCATAGAAGAGTGAATTATTCTAATGTTTTTCTTGTCTTTTATTTCTATAATGACAAAATGGTAATGTAATGTGATTTTTCTTTTTTTTAAAATGCGCTTGTTCTTTCTATGTACAAGTTAGAATTTCTGAATTCCATTTTAGGAAAACTCCAATAAAGTTCCATTGATATCCTCATTGGCTGTTATGGATTATTGGATGATTAATATTTTGATCACATATTAAACAAATTAAACGTTCCTATTTGACTCTGCAACATTTTTTTATGATCTCTTGTTTTCTAAAGCCTTAACTGTTTACTGAATTGAGAAAATTAGTCAAGACTATTGGGGAAGAAGAAATGAAAGTGATGTTATTACTAGTAAGAAGTGTTTTACTTCTTGCCAGTAAAAATATCACTTTCAACAAGTGAGACCAAAAGCTGAGCAGAAAAACAGAAACTTGTATGCGATGTCCTTTGTTATGGATGCTACTGAGTATGAAAGCATTAACTAAGATCTGCAGTTCTCTTCATTTTTCAAGAGTCCCTGTGAATTGGAAGATAGCAAATGGAAGGCAACTTTTACAGAAAGGACAACCAATTAGAAAAATTCTGGAATTCATTGTTAACAATTAGAAACAAGACATTTCAAACCATTATGATTGAACATGACCATTCTAATTTACAAAAGAGAAATTGAATTTGACAAATAGTAGGAATTTTGTGAATATGATTGCCATGATTGATAGAAACATAGAAAACCTACTGCACAATACAGGCCTTTCAGCCCACATTGCTGTGCTGAACATGTACTTCAGAAATTACCTAGGGTTACCCATAGCCCTATATTTTTCTGAGCTCCATGTACCTACCCAGGAGTCTCTTAAAAGACCCTATTGTATCCGCCTCCACCACTGTCACTGGCAGCCCATTCCACACACTCACCACTCTCTGCGAAAAAAAACCTACCCCTGACATCTCCTCTGTATCTACTTCCAAGCACCTGAAAACTGTGTCCTCTCATGCTAGCCATTTCAGCCCTGGGAAAAAGCCTTTGATTATCCACACGATCAATGCCTCTCATCATCTTGTACACCTCTATCATGTCACCTCTCATCCTCCGTCGCTCCAAGGAGAAAAGGCCAAGTTCATTCAACCTATTCTCATAAGGCATGCTCCCCAATCCAGGCAACATCCTTGTAAGTCTCCTCTGAACCCTTTCTATAGTTTCCACATCCTTCTTGTAGTAAGGTGACCAGAACTGAACAGAGTACTCCAAGTGGGGTTGGACCAGGGTCCCATGCAGTGGCATGTACAGTGGTAGGAGGAATTAACAGAGTTTATTTATGTGAAGAGAAGTTGTAAATGAGAGAAATAGTGAAGGATCCCGGTGTTGTCCTGCACTGTAAAACAGCAGACGGGTGCAGTGAGGGGTTTGGAGAGTGAACAATGTATTGACATTCATTGCTCGCTGGTTGGTGCAGAGGAACACTGAAGTGAGCAGTTTCAAACTCCTGGGAGTGCACATCTTACATAACCTCTTGTGGTCCCAGAACACATCCTCCACAGTCAAGAAAGCTCACCAATTCCTCGACTTTCTGTGAGGAGGCTCAAGAGTGTTTGTGTATGCACATCTGTACTCACAACCTTCTACAGACATGCAATGGAACACATCCTAACATACTGTATCACTGTGCGATACGGATACTACACTGTAGTGGATAAGAGAGCTTGACAATGAGAAGTAAAAACTGCCCAACACATCACTGATACACCTGCCATAAAGGACATACTGTATATATACATAAAGGTGCTGTATAATGGCCAACAATATCATGAAGGATCTACCCACATTGCCTTTGGATTGTTTGCCCCATTCCTATCAGCATCCACACCAGGACCACTGGACTCAGAAACAGTTACATCCCCCAAGCCGTCAACGCCTCCACCCGTTAACCCACACACTACCACTACATACACATCACTAAGTGTCACCTTATGTACATAGTATAGTCTATGTATAGAACACTTACACAGCACATACATAGAGTCAGAATCATTTTCCCAGGGTGGAAATGTCAAATACGAGAAGGCATAGCTTTAAGGTGACAGGGAGAGAATTTCAGGGGGGTGTGTGGGGCAAATAATAGTTTAGTTTTATGAACAAAGTGGTGGGGCCTGGTATGTGCTGCCATGGGTTATGGTGGAAGTGGATATGATAAACTTTTAGACAGGAAATGGAGGGATATTAATCACATGCAGACCAAAGAGGTTTAATTTCGTTTGGCATTTGCTTCATTGTGGGAAGAAGCGCCTGTTCCTGTGCTGTATTGTTCTGTGTTCAGGATGAACAACGTTGACAGAAAACTCTAGCCAGGTGTATCTGTGGCAACAAGTAGAGTCCTCAAGTCTTTGAGAACAGAGAGTCCAAGGGGTAAAAGTACATAGTTCTTTGAAAGTGCAGTACCGTTATCAATCATGGCTTTGAGTACAGGAGTTGGGACTTTACATGTTAATGGTGAGACCCCACAAGGTATTGTGCACAATTCTAGTCACCCATTTATGGGATGAATGTCATTAAACTGGAAAGGGGCTGGACGTTTAGAGGAGTTTAAAACTGGAGGGCATAATTGCAAAGGGACCTGAAGAGCAACTTTTTCCAAACACAGGTGGAAGGTATATGGTACAAGCTACAGAGGAGACATTTGGTCAAGTACATGGACAGGAGAGTTTCAGAGCAGGGGTCCCCAACCTTTTTTGCAACGCGGACCAGCCGACCCCGGGGTGGGGGTTGGTGTAGGGTTGCCAACGGACAAGAGTAGCAGTCAAATACGTTGTGTTTACCCCAGAAAGACTACAATGACCATGAAGCCTTGCGCGGCACCAGTGCGCATGAGTGACTTGTACATGCGTGTATGTGCCAATTCTTTTCTGCAAATCTTTTTTGGCGATTCTGTTCGGGGTGGGGGGTGTTAATCACGACTGGAATATAGGTGATAAGTGGCTAATACACTCAATTTTGTTTCTAAAAAGGTTTATCTAACAAATTTAATATTAAACACACAGCGCATATTTCCCTCGCATGAATATAGTGATAAGTCAATTATCAGGGGAACTTGAAGTAAGTGTTGAACGAACTTCCAGTAGAAATGATAGAGGCAAGTTTGATATTATCATTTAAAGAAAAATTGGATAGGTACATTGGCAGGAAAGGAATGGAGGGTTATGGGCTGAGTGCAGGTCAGTGGGACTAGGTGAAAGTAGCGTTCGGCACAGATTAGAAGGGCAGAGATGGCCTGTTTCTGTGCTGTAATTGTTATATGGTTATATGAGTCACTTATAAGTCAATAGCGTCATAACATTTTAGGTAGCGTTTGGATATTAAACTCACAGCACATATTTTCCTCATATGAACATATAAGATCATTGCAACGCACCAATATCGCTGAATCAGTGGGAGCCCTGGGTTTGTTTTCCTGCAACAACATGGTCCCATCGAGGGGTGATGGGAGACAGCAATACTCGAAGGGGGTTCCATATGTCCAGTCTATTCCGCAATTTAGTTTTCGTGGCATTCATTGCAGAGATATGTTGGAAATGGAAGCAACAGTTTCAGTGCTTTCGTGGCTATCTCAGGATATTTAGCCTTGACTTTGATCCGGAATGCTGGCAGAGATGTTGTGTCAAACATACTTTTCAGCCCGCCGTCATTTGCAAGCTAGAGGAGCTGATCTCCTTCCCATGGATGACGCGTGGGTAATGACCTCGGGTGCGTTCAAGCTCAACAGTGCGTGACAGGGAATGAGGAAAGGTGTAGCTGACTCATATAGCCAAATCATATCGTTTCCTCGTGGCCCGGTAGCACATGCTTTGCGGCCCAGTGGTTGGGGACCGCTGTTTTAGAGGGATATGGGCCAAACACAGACAAATGGAACTCACACAAATAGACATTTTGGTCAATAGAGATGAGTCCAGCCGAAGGAGTTTCTGTCATGCAGGAAAAGAGCACTGAAGACTGGGGAAGCCCTTCAACCATATGGAGAGTGTGCAGAGAGTTTGAAAGTAGAAGTTAGATGAGCAAAGTCAAGTCACGAATTATCAGTGGCAGCTAAAATTAAGGGAATGCACAATAAATGTTAATAATATAAGCATATTAGTGAGTGTTTTAAGTATATGAAGAACAAGAGTGTAACCAGCAAATGAGTGGGGCCTGTTGTGCAGCAAGTTACACTCTATGTATGGGGCCAGAGGAGGAGGACATGGTCTGAAATAAATAACTTTCATCTGTATTCACCTTGGAGAAAAACATATTTGGATATTTCAGACGATGCAGTGAAATTCCAAAGCAATGGATTGAGTTGTAAGGAGAGACTGCATAGGCTGGGCTTTTTTGCTGTTGGTGTATCAGATGATGAGGGGCTAAACTTAAAGAGGACATTAAATCATAAGGGGCATAGACACTGTGAATGGAAAGAGACTTTTTCAAGCACAGGGGAGTCTTAAAACTGGAGAGCATAGATTTAAGTTGAGTGGTAAAAGATTTAAAAGAGAGGGCAAGGGATTCCCCATAAGCTTAACAGTCAGCTATCTACATTCTGGGGAAAATAGACCCAGGATTTGACATCTCTCCTTATAATTCGGTCCCAGTCACATCCCCGTATCCCTTCATGCCCTGACCAGTCAAGAATCTAATATAGGATTATCTGTCGTGATAGGCATTCATTAAGATTGTTGTACAGAACAAGGACTCTCCGTGTTGCATGTATAAACATGGATACATAAATTTGATTTCCTCTTCTTCACTTTGTTTGAGAATCTATTGCTTAATCTTTGATACTGATATTTTGGGACATAATGAACAAAATCTGCGAATGATGTAGATTAGATTAAAGCAACAATGCTCTGTTCATAGCTTTAATTTGCGGAACTGAAATATTTAGTTACTTCATTCATTTTTCAAGTGTGTATAAAAGTCTGAATTGATCATATTTTCATTCCTCAACAAAGGCAGGACTAATTATTACTATTAAAATTTATTTTTCTTTTTATCTACATTGCATTAAGGCACTAAACTATAGATGCATCTATAATTTCCCTTTAGGGTTAATGCAGTCAACATGAATGTTGGCTATGAGCTCCATCTTATAGATGGGTTAGAATATTGTCATTGATTCATACTTGGATTATGATGCATGTAGAAAATGTTGTCATCTATTTCCAGTGCTTTACCTTTAAGCTCTGCTGTAAATGAACAAATTATTGAAACATAAATGCTTGTTTGCAGTCTCTCTACCCTAATATGCAATATTACAACTTAATGTAGAGCTGCTTAAAGATTCTATTGCTTATGTGCAGTGCAAGCTTAATGGATTTTTAATGGGTTTTTTTGCTGAACAATTTAATGAATTTGAATTATTTACCAGTTGAGTTTTTGCATGCATCCTGTTTGAGTATTTGTGATCAAATTAGTAAATACACTTTTCTTTTTAACTTCCCACCCATGCTCTCTCCAAAAATAGGAAGTAGTTGTTTGTTCTTAATATTGATGATCTTTCTGAATTAGAGAAGTGTTTAAATATGAAATATCAAAATTTAGGGGTGCATCTTAGTACCTAGTTTGCATGTTTTATTATGATTCTAGGCCAGTGTTAAAGGTCACTGAAGACATCTGTGTAAACAATGGAGAATCTGGAATTGACTGTGTCTTCAATATCTTGTGTTACAGTATGTCAAGTTGTGGTTTATAAAGGTCAGGCATGTCATTATTCTCTGAGAGTTCTAAGTGGATACGGTTTCAGTGTTGCTAGTGACTCTTTTTAACCTGTCTCCCTCTTTGTATTTTTTCTATATATCTCTGTTCACCTTGATACCTAGAATTACGAATTGGGATTAATCCCCTACTCTTAAACCAGAGAGCAAATCCAGTTTGGGGTC
The DNA here is from genome assembly GCF_963921235.1 of Mobula hypostoma. Classification (NCBI taxonomy): domain Eukaryota; kingdom Metazoa; phylum Chordata; class Chondrichthyes; order Myliobatiformes; family Myliobatidae; genus Mobula; species Mobula hypostoma. Next base: position 53,764,874 of record NC_086115.1, read on the forward strand.
CATTTCTTACTGAGTTCAGATTAGCCTATATAGTACATTTAAACAATAAGCTTTAAATCTTTTTGTAAAACTGCTTCATCAAGCTATAGATAATTTTGCTACCTTTAATTATAGTGGTCCAGCTAGAGGGACATTCACTTCCAAGATTTAAGCTTTTACTGTATAAAGGAACTGCATATTGGTGTGCCTGGTACTATTTTCCAAACCTCAGTTCGGAAAATAATTATACTTGAGGGAAATAATCCTTTGAAGTACAGTCCAAATATATGAGAAGCTTAATGGCATCTCCACCAAGTTGGTCTGTCTTACATTATATTTGAAGAGTATGTCTGGAGATATAGATGTGCTTGTAAATTAGTGGACTCAATATTTTTTAATTTGATAAGGTGCAACATCAGAGGTTTCCACTGAAGGGTTATTGTTGTGAATTGAGAATTCATGCAGCAGAAGATGCCTGCAGCCCCACAGCAGCTGACAAATCCATCCTGCTGGTTTCCCAAATGCTTCATATGTGTTTTCTTAGACTGGGGAGGACCTATAGAATGATGAGGATTTTTATTTACTTTTTTTTTAAAGGAAGGAGGCTAGTAAATCTTGCCATTCAGATAGACTTGTGTGTCCATCAACATGACTCTCAAAATTAATATCCAGAACATAGATCGCATTTTAGGAGAAATGATACATTGAAGAAAAAGAGTAAGGGTGTTTTGCTACATTTATAAAGGAGGAGAAATAAATCAGCCATGATTTGATGGTGGAGTAACTCGATGGAATGAATAGCCTAATGCTGTTCCTGTGCGTTTTGGTTTTATGGGATTAGCTTGATACCCCATGAGGCATTATGACTCCATCAGTGCCTTGGTGAACCCAGTTCTTCAATGGAAAAGTTGAGTCTATGTGCAGCAAAGTTATTACACTTCAAATGCCACATGAATTCCTTTGTGAGGATGCAGAATGAACTCTGCACTCTTGCCACCTTTTAGCCATGACATAATATCCCAAACCTTTTGTAGTGCATGCATTTCATATTTTGCCAAAGTATGTCCACATCCAAGTCTACAAACTAGAATGTGGAAACTCAATCTGACAGTTAGGGTTAGACTCGTTTTTGTCTGACTGTGATACATGCTTGTCAAGTATGTTGTGAAATGTGACTGTCTCTTTTGCCTTTGTGGTGCTGACATTTGAGTTGCTGCCAGTGGTGACTGACAATAACAATGCAATATAGATTTTACCTTTCAATTCATTCACCTGCTCCTCCATTGCTGCTGCTGCCACCTCTTCCTACTACTGCCTTAGCTGTTGCAAAAGGGAGAATTTGGGAAACTGGTTGGATGCCTCCAGAGATCTTGCCACATTAAAGGCAAAAGCATAGCTATGCTGTAGTTCTAAGCCTATTGGTTAGGCCCTCCCCACCAGTGAGCACATCTACACGAAGCATTGTCACAGGAAAGCAGCATCCGACATGAGGGATTCCCACCACCTAGGTCATGCTCTCTTCTTGCTGCTGCATCAGGAAGAAGGTTCAGGAACCACAGGACTCATGCCATCAGGCTCAGGAACAGCTGTTATCCCTCAACCATCAAGCTCTTGAACCAAAGGGGATGACTTCACTCTACTTGCCGCATCACTGAATTGTTCCCACCACCTATGGACTCATTTTCAGGACTATTCATCTCATGTTTTTAATATGTATTACTTATTTATTTGTTGTTGTTATTATTTCTTTCTTTTTGTATTTGGACAGTTTGTTGCCTTTTGCACCCAGGTTGAATGTCCTTTGATGCAGTCTTTCATTGATTCTATTATGGTTATTACTCTATTATGGATTTTTGAGTAAGCCCACAATAAAATGAATTTCAGGGTACTATATGGTGACATATATGTACTTTGATAACAAACTTATCTTGAACTTTGAAAGAGGCCAGCATGCTCATTTCAGAGGGGGTGTGGGTTGGGGGTGATGATGTACCAAAGGATACTTGGCATACAAGGGAGATTCAGGAGTTAGCTAATTAAATAAAATTTGCAGGATGCTGGAAATCTGAAATAAAAAAACAAAAAATACTGGAAACCATCAGCAGGGCAACAAACTTCAGTGAAGGAGAAGTAGTGTTTACCTTTTGCTTCAAGACCCTTCAACAGAAATGGGAAAGGGGGAATACAAGTTAGTCCACAGTAGCAGAGGCTGGGAGAGAAATGGGTAGAATAAGGAAATGTATGTTAGAATCAGATTATTATACTTTGTCTTTGCTTGTGTTTCTTATATCAAAACTGCAGGACACGTCCAACAGGTCAAAGGGGGAAAAAGTGCAAGAAATAGCCACTACCAATATACACAAAGTGAGTGAGTTACTGAAAGTTGAAGATGAGGTATCGAGTCTAGAAAGCTGCAACATGCCAGATAGGAGATTAAGGGTAGTTCCTCACATTTGAATTTGGCCTGTGATAGTGCAGAAAGTTTCAGCTAGGTTATGAAGGGTGATTCATTCTGGACATAGCCATTGTTTTCAGTGGGGAGGCAACTGTTTCTTGTAAGTTGGACAAGAAGACGAAGGCAAAGCATTATTTCATTGAATAATTTGAAATGTCTAATGCATTAATTGTATCGAGTGAATACTGCAGTTTTTCTATTGATACTCTTGATTACCGATCAAATGAACTTCACTCACGTGTTTGTGTAAAGAAAAACATATTTTTTACAAAAATATGTAAAAACCATATTATTTTTAAATCATGGTTTACTATTTTCTGTATTAATTTTTCTTGTGTTACATGTTCATTTATCAGGATGAACAAAACTACCACATGTCAGGACGGGGACATTTCTGTTCTCACCTCCCCCAGCCCCTCCTTATTTAATTGCTGGTTTAAAAAATCTGGTATTTGAAAATAGTTTTGAAGTATTTACTCAGTTACTGTGACCTATTTGTACAGACAACATGGGGATTAATTGGCAAAACTGTACAAGCACTTGATTGTGGACCAATTTAGTGGCTATTTGGATTAAGTAGACGATTCATTGCTTTACATTGCTATCTCTTATAATTGAATCAATCTTTTGGAATGAAACCATAATGAAATTGAAATAGTAGGCTAATATTCGCTTCTCAATCAGGTTGCAATAAACTGGAATTTTTTTTTACATCATTAAGGTTTACAATACTGTGCAAAAGTCTTGGGCACATATATCTAGGGTGTCCAAGACTTTTGCACAGCACTGTATATTGGTTAAAAATGGGAAGGCGGCTGGAAAACAGAAATAAGAGTACTTAGCTTTGTATTATCTCAGTAGTATTAAGTGTTATTTGCACAGTACTGTAATTCAGTTATTCATGATATCACCGTTTAGCAAATGAAACTGTACAAAGTTAATCAAGTTTAGATATTTAATGTTTTACTGAATACTTTGATTTAAGAGCTAATCAGATTTTTATAGAGAAAAGTAGATAAATATTTTTGGGCTTTCATACATTTGGGTTGTCAGTTTTAAATGTTTTGTGAAGAGAAATTGCATTTTTGTAATTACATTTTGATTATTTACTCTAGATATTTTTATATATAGGAACAAGAGTTTAATGCAAAATGCCAAATGTTTGTGAGTAAAATTGTCATAACACCATAAAGCTTCAAACTTCTCAAAGCGATCCTGAATGAATAGTTGTAACCATGCTTTAGTACATTAGGTTAGAAAGCTTTTGGTTGGCTTTACGTTTAGTGACAGCTTCGTCAAATATAATTGTCTCCCACAGCCTCCAATGTAAAGGTAGCTGCATAACATGTTGACCTGCGCATGACTAAATATTAGCTTTGGCACTCATTAATCCTGGTGGAAAAGGAATCATTTGGCTATGAAGCAAAAATAGTAATACATGTTAATATAGTAATAAATAGCATTCAAAAATGTATGAAGGCTTTAAAATGTGCTTCGACATTCCAGTTAGGATGGGATATTGGAACATAAGGCTGTACATAGGAACATTCGAGTATAAGCTTTTGGTGACCCTGCATAGTAATGTGATATCCCCCAAGCAGTAGTTGAAAAACAAAAGTGTCCAAATTATGTGTTTCTGAATCATTCTGGATTGAAGAGCAAGTACGTAATTATGCTACTGTGAGTTGAACTGGGTTGAAATTTCCCATACTTAAGTTGACAATTTTATAAGCTGAATATATTTCTCATTTTCCCCATTTTTCCCCAATGTAAAGCAATGTCCTTGTGGTAATTCTAATGATTTGTCTTATCTTACCTTAAAGATGTTAATGCATGCATGAATAGACAGAACCTGTTGAATTGGGCTCATTTTTGTAATCATTGTTTTCTCCCCCCACCCACCAATCAGCTCTCCTAATGACAGTATTATACCATTGCGATTTGTGTATCTGGTTAACTTCCAGGCCATTTTCTTCATTTATCCTAAGAAGCAGACCTCCAGCACTGGATCCTCCAGTCTTGCCTTGAATGACTTCAGGGCTCTTTCAGCTATTTGTAATCCTTGTAGTCAGAGACATCTCAAAACAGTTCTTATAGACCAAATTCAAAATTTATCTTGCTGCTTGACTGCAGGCCGAAGCATCACGCCTGAGCTTATCACTGAATCCAGCATTGCAGTTGGAAATCAAATCCACTGAATTTGATCTCCAGTGCTTTCTAGATTTCACGTTACTTTAGTACAATTCAAGTTTGTGTAGTTTCATTGTGCCCTAGTTATGTTTCATGTAGTTTGTTTTATTGCATGTTTCTGCAGGCTTTGCGCTATTCTTTTGCTACACTGATGATGGACCATACTCTTCCAGCCACTGATGCATTACAATTCATATTTCCAATAGATAATTTGCCTGGTCTTTCACCCATAGTGAAACAAAGGTTTTTAAAAAATCTATTTCTAACTTACAGATGTTTCTTTTTGGATGGGTGTTTACCCATTTTGATGAGTATTTTGTTGCTGTTGGGCATCTGCTGTCAATGTCAGAAACATTTTAATAACTATTAAAATCAAGTCTAATCATTAATGTCTGAAAAAAATCAACTAAAATGCTTAAAGCACTTCAAAGTATTAAAAGAACTTGCATTCTCCTTATGTCTATCCCTGTAATGAGTGACTGTTGTCATGAAGAGCTGTGAGGATATGCCAGGTGATTGCAGGCAAGTCAGTTTGTTTAACTTGGTTGACTAAACTCAGAGGTAATGATGTAATAAAAGGTATGTGGTGCTTATGAATTTTCAAAAGACTTTTGATAAAGTGGTGCAGAGGATAAATGTGCAGACTGATAATTCAGAGGCTGGGGATGACAATCCTGAGCATGACACAGTAGCACAACTAGTAGAGCCACTGCTTTCCAGCGCCAGAGACTCTGGTTCAGTTCAGATGCAATCTGATACTATCTATGTGGAGTTTGCATGTTCCCTCTATGACCTTGTGGGGAATGCTGCTTCAGTAGGTCTAGACCTATTGTTGGTTGGCAGACAGGAAACAAAGAGTAGGGATTAATGGGTCCCTTTCAGAATGGCAGGCAGTGACTAGTGGGGTACCGCAAGTCTCGGTGCTGGGACTGCAGCTACTTACAATATACATTAATGATTTAAATGACGGGATTAAAAGTAACATTAGCAAGTTTGCAGATGACACAAAGCTGGGTGGCAGTGTGAAATGTGAGGAGGATGTTATGAGAATGCAGGGTGACTTGGACAGGTTGGATGTGTGGGCAGATGCAGATAAATGTAGATAAGTGTTAGGTTATCCACTTTGGTGGCAAGAACAGGAAGGCAGATTACTATCTGAATGGTGTCCAGTTAGGAAAAGGGGAAGTGCAACGAGATCTAGATGTCCTTGTTCATCAGTCACTGAAAGTAAGCATGCAGGTACAGCAGGCAGTGAAGAAAGCTAATGGCATGTTTGCCTTCATAACAAGGGAGTTGAGTATAGGAGCAAAGAGGTCCTTCTGCAGTTGTTTAGGGCTCTGGTAAGACCACACCTGGAGAATTGTGTGCAGTTTTGGTCTCCAAATTTGAGGAAGGACATTCTTGCTATTGAGGGAGTGCAGCGTAGGTTCACAAGGTTAATTCCCGGGATGGCGGGACTGTCATATGTTGAAAAATTGGAGCGACTGGGCTTGTATACACTGGAATTTAGAAGGATGAGAGGGGATCTGATCGAAAAATATAAGATTATTAAGGGATTGGACACGCTAGAGGCAGGAAACATGTTCCGAATGTTGGGGGAAGTTCAGAAACAGAGGTCACAGTTTAAGAATAAGGGGTAGGCCATTTAGAATGGAGTTGAGGAAAAACTTTTTCACCCAGAATTGTGGATCTGTGGAATGTTCTGCCTCAGAAGGCAGTGGAGGCCAATTCTCTGGATTCTTTCAAGAAAGAGTTAGATAGAGCTCTTAAAGATAATGGAGTCAAGGGATATGGGGATAAGGCAGGAAAAGGGTACTGATTGTGGATGATCAGCCATGATCACAGTAAATGGCGGTTCTGGCTCGAAGGGCCGAATGGCCTACTCCTGCAACTATTGTCTATTGACCAGAGGTTCCCAACCATTTTTATGTCATGGACCACTACTGTTAACGGAGCGGTCCGTAGACTCCTGGTTGGGAACCCCTCTAGACGCTAAAGCATTGATAAACTTAATGTTCACTGTCTTTATTTCATTATGATGTCACATCCTCAAAGAGCTTTATCCTGGTGGTGACACCTACTTGTGCTAATTGGGATATCTCTTTAAGCATGTGCTGTTAGTAATTTGACAAATTGCAAGCCATGGCTTTGTAATGGTTCAGAATTAATGAGCACTATGAAATTAACTTCCCATGGGGTCCTGATAATTCAATAGTGACAGCATGAAATGTAACAACTTTAGATATTAATATACAAACCTTTTGTAAACCTGACATAACTTAACATGCCATATGTTTAGGTGAACTTGTCTGCTTAAATAAAAATAAGTAACTATCCAATTAATAAAAGGTGCAATTTGTATCCTTTCCAATTCTCCCTTATAAATTTCTCTAGTCTTCAAGTTTAATACAAAAATAAAGTATTTGGATATAACAGGAAGGATAGCTTTCATTAGCTTGTTCAGCAAACCAACAAGCTGTAATTGGCTGCATTGGTGTTTTTTGTGATGTGACCTAAGTTAAGAATAAGTTACTCTTTGGAATTTTAATGTGATCAAATATACTATTGCTTGTGAACGCTTATTACCTTTCTAGCAAGGTGGTAGGTCAAGTTTAGAATTTTAGTTTGGGATCAATTGCACTTGTACTTGCCATACTTTAAGGTGGGTATCAAGACTATGAAACTGATCTGGAGGAGAGTTGCCAGAATAACACTAGGTACTTCACCCATGCAGGTTGGTTTAAACTATGATTCTAATGAGAGTGCAAAGATTAGAATAAACTTTTTATTGGCAAGATAAGAGGAAAACAGCAACTAGTTTTAAAAAAGCCTATGGAAAGTTGTTAGAATATTGAAGGTACTGCATGAACTAGTGGTAGTGGTTGTAGTAGTTATGAGCAACTACAGCAAAGCACTGTGAACAGAACCCTCTCTCTTTTCCTCTATGTAAAGAAGAGTTTAAAACACAATTGCTGTAGACCTAAAATTAAATATTTTTTTAAAAATTGAAGTCTTGCATGATTTTTAAATGTTCAGCAGCATTTGATAAGAGTTGTTAAATCATGTATCACACTGCCACAATGGTACCTTTAAGAAAATTACCTATACAAAAAAAATTTTGAAAATTATGCTGCCAAACAAATGTGAAAGAGGTGCTGTTAATTACTTGTGAAATATGAGGTGGATTATATATAATGTTGACATTATAATCTTTCAGTTCCACTATAGTACATAGGTCAGTAACCTCTGTGCAATTATTTACAACAGATGTTGGGTATTATTCACAAATTTAATGGAATGTTTTTGTAACTTGTGCCTTCACAAAGAAATGTCTGTTGTATATTGCATAGATACTAACAATCAAAGATCACATCAGGTAATCATAGTTTTTTTCCAAAATAAGTGATTTTAAGGTTTTTGCACATTGACTATAGTTAATAGTGATAAACATTTATTTCTTGGGTACATCTGACGCCAGACATTTTGGTGTCAGGATTTCCTTAAATAGCTTATTGGATAAATAGGTCTTAAGATTTTAAATCTAACAGTTCTTAGAAGCAAATTTCAGTATTAAGTTCACTTTGCTTATCTTTGTTGGAAGTAAATTGTTTAAAGGTTTATGACACTAAGCTGTGACAAATTGCATCTATTAGTAGTTTATCAAAGAGGAAGAAATGACACCTAACAATTTCAAAACATATACAATGGAAACCAATGTTCTTCTCTTTAACTCTCCAGTCTGGTTTTACTGAACAGCTATAAAGTGAAGATTTCTTTGTTTCTAAAAACTGAATACAGTACAGCAACAAATCATACAAATCAACATAGACATTTTTAAAATGAGACTGTTATTGGGCCTGAATTTGCTAGAGTCGTATCATAGTATTAACCCTGAGCACAAGAATCATTAATAGGTAAATATTACAGAAAATTATAGAGATGGTAACTTTCAGTGTTATGACTGATTGACAACCCTTTCCACTGTTGATCTGTCCAAAAGTGGTAGTAAGACTCAGTTCACTAGGATCACCAAGGGTGATCAAACCTTTGCTGCCTTTAAGCTATTTTATATCCCACAACCAACAAGGTTGGAAATAATGATATGAGTGACCTGATAATGACTGATGATTCTGCAGTGGTAGCATTCCTATTGCTATTGTCCTTTTCAATATCAGTTTTTGTAACTTATTCACCAGTGGGGAGAGGATACGGAGCAAACAGAGGTGGGTGAGTATTGAGGGGCAAGCCTACTTACCAAAACTATAGTTGTGCACGAAACACATAGCCATCTTCCAGTAACTACCCAGCATGTAGTTGAGCGATTCTGATGTTTTTTTAAAAAAACTGCATGTGTGTACATTGTGTGGACAATGTACTAAGTATGTTCAGTTAAGTGCCAAAGGTTGTAGTCTTCTATGTTGTGCATAATTTTGCTTTATGGTAAGAATTTCATTGAATCTTGTCAGAAGATAAGGCTGTAGAAGTAGATGTTCTTAGCCTACAATGCTTTTATGGGAGAAGGTGTGATTGGCAATGGAAAATGATCAGAAGTCGACCAGTGATTACTCCCCTTAATCCTTCCTCCACCAAAAACACTTCACTGGAGGTGTATCAGGAAGTATGAGCTGAGATTGTAGAATGATCCCAATTATGACAGGGGCACAAAGGCAATAAATAAAACAAATTAAACTTTAATTGAAAACAGCATGTGAAGAACTGCATTAGTGAACATGCAGAAAAACAAAGTAAGCATTTCTTAAGGAAGCTAAAGTGGGAACATATATAGAGTAGCTGGATAAAGAAGGTGATGTCCATGCTTCTGTGGAAACAGAGATAGTGGAATTAACCTTTATAATCTTTGAAGAATGTATGTTTAATTTATAAAATAAACTGCTTAAAGTTATTTTCTGAAATTGCAGTTCACTTGTTTTCTCAGAGCCATACCTCAGTCTGCTTTCTACTCAGTTATTTCATGTGACGTGTACTTCGACAAGCTGGTCGATACATTTCAGAAAATTATGGTGCAACTAGAGATCAAAGTGAATGGAGCGTGTTGGGGATGGGAAGTACGAGGGGAAAGGGCTGAAAAGTTCAAGCAACCATTCTATTTCCAGCAAAATCAAGATCCTATATATTAAAAACAATACGTTTTAAGCAACTTTTTATCATTATATTCTGAAAAGGTAATTGAATTGTTAGATCTTAAAACCTCAAAATATTTGAAACCCAAGAAAGGAAAGCAAATGGATTAACTCTGGCAGTGCAATGATTTTAATAATTGAAACCTTTCACAAAGAATTGGTCATACCAATATCAAACAGTTCATGTGTATGGCTTGCATTTCAGGAGGGGTTTGCTGAGGAGAGCATACTGTTGTATGTTGCACAGACCCTCCAGAATCACCACCTGCCTGCACTGTGAGAGTTTGTCCCAGGCACTACCCCAAGACAGTCAAATCCTTGGACCGTGAATGAGCTGTCAAAGCCTGTCAAAAGCTTTCTAACAAGTTTTAAAAGTTGGCAGGCACATTTGAAAACTATTAAAATAAAATTAAGCAATTTAAAGAAATTACTAAAAAGATTATTTACAGAAGCATCAAACATTAACACATAATTAGAAACCTGTTAAACCAAGGAAAATATTAACATATTCTAACCTTTTTTTTGCACAGTGTCAAATGATCCCATTCAAATGAATAGTGTCTTTGTTCTTGTACGTTTTCTTAGGTGTAGTGCTAACTGAATGTGGACCCTTTTTTTTGGGGAGGCTTGACTCCAGCTAAGGAAGTCTCAGACTTCTGTGATTGGGCACACATTCTGAGAAGACTAAATTTCTGAGAGACAAGTGGTGATAATTGTTCTGAAGTCTTTGAAAGAGAACTTAGTCAAATTTCATGTCCGCTGACGGGCCTCTTTCCACCCCGATTTTTAAGTTAACTGTTGGATAATCAGGCATTGCTTAGCAGGTGAATGTTCAACTTTAATTGCTCTAATTTCTGACCATTAAATGTTAGGCTTATTGATTTTTAATTGCATTATTTCCTGTCTGAAATCCAGAAAGTTGTGACATAGGGCAGTGTGGCAGTTAAAATTTAATTTCGTTTTGAACATTGTTATTTTGGGTTATTTATAAAGCTTTTTCAAATGGTTCAAATTGTTCAATTTAATATCAGAGAATATATACAGTATACAACCTGAAATTCTTGCTCTTCACAAATATCCGCAAAACAAGAAACCCCAAAGAATGAATGATGGTAACATCAGAACCCCAAAGCTTTTTTTTAGTATTGGGATTTTATTTTTAGAGGTTACCTGGCTTTTATATTTGAATTGAAATAGGGCAATTTTTTATGTTCCATCCAGTCACTTTTTTTCTATTAACAGTATCATGTTTTGTATGTTACTGTGGTAAATTGATTACATTCAAAGGATTCAAAATTGTAAAAATTGGACTTGAATAACTTTGCTTGGAAAATGCATGGTCTTACAAAAGTGTAGGATGATCATTAACTGAATACAGTAAAAATAGCATGTAAGGTTGAGTGTAATTAAAGTGCAGAGGAGCCCGATACTTCACAGCTTCAAATTATCCAGTACTTTTGTCATTAGTGCAAACTGTTTTGCAATGACAGTCTTGTGCTTTAAATGGAGGATGAGTATCTTGACTTGTAGAATTCAGAGAAAAAGACACATCTCCAAAAGTTCTAAGACCCCTAATGATACACAGAACAAGGAACCAGCAGGTAAATTGTAACTTGCGACCTGTGAGCATAAACTAAAATTGTTAGAGGAACTTTCTAAAAGGGGATGGTGGACAGCCAGAAGTCTTGGTACATATTGGCACCAATGACATGAGTAAGAAAGGGGAGGAGGTCCTGAAGAGAGAATTTTAGGAGTTGGGTGGAAAGCTGAAAAGTGGGTTCTCCACGGTGGGCAATGGGGCAGTTGCTGTACAAATAGATGCAGTGTGCACTGAGGCTATGAGGAAGTACAGGCAGATGATAGGGCAAAATTGAAGTCAATAGCATAAGTTAAAGTGTAACGGGGGGGCAAAATCAAAAAGGGTGCTGAATACAGGACTGAAGGTATTATATTTGAATGCACACAGTATACTGGATAAGGTAGATGATCTTGTGGCGCAGTTAGTGGCAGGTATGATACTGTAGGTGCCCCTGGTCATGGCTGAAAGAAGATCACAGTTGGAAACTTAACATCCAAGGGTACGTGGGGTGGGGTGGCTATATTGGTAAAAAAGAACTGAAAGAAAATGAAAAAGTGATAGGAACAGAAGAAGTAAAATAATTGTCAGTGGAGTTAAGAAACAGTAAGGGTAAAAAGACCCTGATGGGAGTTATATAAAGGCCTCCAAATAGTAGGCAGGATGAGGTCTACAAATTACAACAGGAGATAGAAAAAGCATGTTATAAAGGCAATGTTGCGATAATCATAGAGGATTTGAATATGCAGGTAGATTGGGGAAATCTGTTTGGTGCTCTATCCCAAGAGAGGGAATTTGTAAAATGCCTAGGAGATACTTTTTAGAACAGCATGTGGTTGAACCCACTAGGGGAACGGCAATTCTGGATTGCATGTTATGTAATGACCCAGATTTGATTAGGAAGCTTAAGGAAAGGAACCCTTGGGAGGCAATGATTATAATATGATAGAATTCACCCTGCTGTTTGAGAAGGAGAAGATAAAATCAAACGTATCAGTATTACAGTACAGGAAATTACAGAAGCATCAGAGAGGAGCTGGCCAAAGTTGATTGGAAGGGGACACTAGCAGAGATGATGGCAGAAGGTGCAGGATAGATGCATCCCAAAGAAGTAGTCTAAATGCAGGATGATACAACAGTGGCTGACAAGGGAAGTCAAAGACCATATGAGAGGGGAAAAAATAGAGCAAAAATTAGTGAGCAGTTAGAAGATTGGGAAGCGCTTAAAAACCAACAGAAGTCAACTAAAACAACCATAAGGAGAGAAAAGATGAAATTTGGAGGTAAGCTAGCCAATAATATTAAAGACAGTTCCTAAAGATTTTTCAGAAGTAAAAAGAGTCATGAGTAGATATTAGACCGCAGAAAAATGACACAGGAGAGATAGTAATGGGGGACAAGGAAATAGTAGACGATCTGAATAAGTATTTTGCATCAGCCTTCACTGTGGAAGACACTAGCAGTATGCCAGAAGTGTGTCAGGGGGCAGAAGTGAGTTGAGTTACTATTACTAGGGAGAAGGTGCTTGGGATGCTGAAAGATCTGAAAGTAGATAAGTTCCCTGGGCCAGATGAGTTGCACCCCATTGTTCTGAAAGAAGTAGCTGAAAAGATTGTGAAGCATTAGTAATGATGTGGAATGGGTGTTTCATATAATAGAAAAGTCTAGGACCAGAAGGCACAGCCTCAGAATAGAGGGATGTCTATTTAGAATAGAGATGAAGAATTTCTTTAGCCAGAGGATGGTGAATCTGTGGAATTTGTTGCCATAAGTGGCTGTGGAGGCCAAGTAATTGGGTGTATTTAAGGTGGAGGTTGATGGGTTCTTGATTAGTCAGATGTCAGAGGTTATGGGGAGAAGGCAGGAGAATGGGTTGAGAGGGAAAATAAATCAGCCATGTTGAAATGGCAGAACAGACTCGATGGGCTGAATGGTTTAATTCTGCTCCTATGTCTTATGGTATTGTGGAACAGTCAGAGTGATGTCACCTTGCTTCAGGAGCCTGTCCTGTCATCAAAGAGCTGATGTGGAAGAGTGTGTTGAAAATGCAGAAATTGAGGGCCTTTAACTAGTACGAGGAGTCCCGTATGGTACAGTACCAGTCTTGCATATTGTTTGGCCAGAGCTAGAACCGATGGGAAAGAATATTGGGCTTCAGGTGGTAGAGAGGTTGGTTCCAGTAATTGATTATCTCAGTGTAGACTACAATTCAAAACAAATATAGGGAAATTATTCATTTTGGAAAGTATTAGAAATTGTATAAATGAAGAGGATCTCATGGGTATAATCTCAATTATTTACCTGAATAAAATCCAAATTGACACAAGAAACATTTTTGGTGAATATGTAATTTGAGGAGTAGAATGGGTTAATGTAGGACTAAACAAATTTACCACTAGACTTGGAGAATCTTTCTGGGAACACGGCCGTGCAGTTAGACAGGGCATTTGTAGAACTTTGACAATAACTGGGTTGAGATGCCCTTGAGTAAAGGGGAGGGAATAAAGAATTGGTCTTAAAGTAAATTTAAAAGAAGAATATGGACGTTTGAGCAATTATGAAAATCAGACTCTTGAGATATCTGCATTGCTCCATTTCTGTACAATCGTTCTAAATTTGAGTTCACCACCATTGATAGTCAAGTCTTCAGCTTTCATGGACTTGCGTTCTAAAATTCCCTATAAATGTTTTCACTTTTCTATCCTCATTTCCTCCTTTAATGTATTCTTTGCCAACCAACCTCTTAGATTAAGATCTTGGTAAACTATGTTAAGTATTGTACAATTTAAAAATGCAAACATGAGGAAATCTGCAGATGCTGGAATTTCAAGCAACACACATAAAAGTTGCTGGTGAACGCAGCAGGCCAGGCAGCATCTACAGGAAGAGGTACAGTCGATGTTTCAGGCCAAGACCCTTTGTCAGGAGTGACGAAGGGTCTTGGCCTGAAACGTCGACTGTACCTCTTCCTGTAGATGCTACCTGGCCTGCTGTGTTCACCAGTAATCTTTATGTGTGTTGCTTAAGTATTGTACAGCCAGCATTTTATTATTTCTTTTGTGTAGCACCTTGGGACATCATTGCTTTGTTAGACCTTTTATGCACATGGTAATTCTATTTACACTATTGGTTTTTAATCAGGTATAAATATTAAATACTATCTTTAAATTGAAGTTTTCATCACAAAAGAAAACTTCAGTTGCTCTGGCTATACTCTTTCTAATCCATTCTTGGTGGGTTGAGTAGTGGTGTGAATACAGGTAAACCTGCTGTATAGAGAAATTCGATATAAGGAGTGAACATTCTTTGTAATAAATAAACTTCGTATATTTAACCTTCATATCAGTTGTAATGTTATATGTAATAAAATTGCAAGAACTGATAAATTGTATTTATAATAGAACAAAATTGTTTTATGTATTATGGTAATCTACATGATTACTGTGTTATCTTTATTAAGGCTATAATTAATTTGATTTTTTTTCTTTTTTCCTGCAATGAATGTCGATTTATCTCAACACAGTATACACGATTCCTTTGTCAGTCTCCGCTCCAGGTAAGATCCACATTAGATTCATTGGTATGTTTTAAATTTTTTTTGTAATTTGAGATGCAGAAGCAAAGCTAGATATCTGCCATTTATTGCTTTAGAATAAGATGCTACATTATTGAAGATTTAAGATGTGAGCTTAATTTCTTTGATGAACCATGTATCTGGATGAACCATGAGACCTGCAATCTGCTGAGGGCCGGATCAGAGGCATTCAGATCTGGTGACCAAGTAAGATGCAAGAGGTCCAGGTATGACCTCTGGAAAGCTATCTCAAGGACAAATTGGTAATGCCAGACTGAATGTGAATCACCGTGGCAGAGCTTGAATGATATTACCCCTTACAGTGTGAAATCAAGTGACACTGGTGATAACAGAGCTTCGCTCCCAGAAGAGTTCAATGCCTTCTATGCTCACTTTGACCATCAATACATGGAGGAATCTTCACGAACTTCCACAGCTCCCTATGATCATATGATTTCGGCCAACGTGAGAGCATATTCAGAAGGGTGAACTCACTGAAAACATCAGGCCTAGATTGAGTACCTGGCTGAGTACGAAAGACCTATGCTGGAATGTTCATTGATTTCTTTTACCTCTCACTTGGACGGTCTGAGGTACCTACCTGTTTTGAGCAGGCTTTAGCTATATCAGTGCCTTAGAAGAACATGGTAACCTGCCTCAATGATTATTGTTCAGTAGCGCTTAGAACCACTGTAAAGTGTTTTCAGAGGTTGATGATGAAACGTCAATTTCTGTCTCACAAGTGACTTGGATCTGCTCCAATTTGCCTACCAGCGTAACAGGTCCACAGCAGATACCATTTCATTGGCTTTTCAGTCAACACTGGAACATCTGGACAGCAAAGATGCAGACATCAGGATGTTCTTTATTGACTACAACTCAGCATTCAATACTATCAGCCCTTCAAAACTAATCAATAAACATCAAGACCTTGGCCTCAATGCATCATTGTGCAATTGGATCCTCGATTCCATCACTAGCAGACCCCAGTCAATTCGGATTGGCAATGGCATCTCTTCCACGATCTCCATCAGCACAGGTGCACCAGAAGGCCACGTGCTTAACCGCTGCTCTACTTGCTTTACACATATGATTGTGCTAAGCACAGCTCCAATTCTGTATTTAAATTTGCTGACGATACTGTGATTGGCTGAATCAAACGAGGTCATGAATCAATATATAGTATATAGGAGGGACACAGAAAATCTGGCTGAGTGGTGCCACAGCAATTAACTCTCAATGTCAACCAGACCAAGGAGCTGATTATTGACTTCAGGAGGAGGAAACCAGAAGTCCATGAGCCAGTTCTCACTGGGGGATCAGAGATGGAGAGAGGTTAGCAACTTTAAATTCCTCATTATTATCATCTCAGAGGACCTGTCCTGGGACCAGCACGTAAGTGCAATTATGAAGAAAGCACGGCAGCGCCTCTACTTCCTTGAGAGTTTGCGAGGATTCAACATGACATTTAAAACTTTGACAAACTTGTATAGCTGTGTGGTGGAGAGTTTATTGACTGGTTACATCATAGCACCAATGCCCTTGAATGAAAAATCCTACAAAAAGTAGTGGGTATAGCCCCAATACATCACGGGTAAACCCCTTCCCACTATTGAGCACATACTGTTGCAAGAAAGCAGCATCCATCATCAGGGAACCCCACCACCCAGGTCATGCTCTCTTCTCACTGCTGCCATCAGGAAGAAGGTACAGGAGCCTCAGGACTCACACCACCCAGCTTCAGAAACAGTTATTATCCCTCAACCATCAGGCTCTTGAACCAATGGGGATAACTTCAACTTCAGTTGTCCCATCACTGAACTGTTTTTACAACCTATAGACTCACTTTCATCACCATGTCCTTGAAATTTATTATTATTATCTTTTCTCATTTTTACTTGCACAGTTGACTTTTGTACATAGGTCATTTGTCTGTCCTGTTGGGTGCTGTTTTTCATTGATTCTATTATAATTCTTGGATTTACTAAGTACTCCCACAAGAAAATGAATCTCAGGTTTGTATATGTTGTCATGTATGTACTTTAATAATAAATTTATTTTGAACTTGGAACTTTTTAAAACAATTTTATGTGGATTTATCAGGCGAAGGGAATTGAACTGGTATTAATAGTTATTTCCATTTCTGTCACAGTATGTTTTTACTAGTATTGATTCCCATGAAATATGATGCAATTTTTGACTGGTTTTATATACTGAGATTTTGCTCTGACTTTCAGCTTGTATATACAATTACATGATTGAAATTGTTTACATTGATTTGATTAAATATAAAATGCATCACTGTTACTAAATCAAATGAGATTTAAGATGGCTGAAGCAATTAATGCGTCTCAGCTGTATGTGAACGTATTTTGACTTTGGGTGTCGAGAACTGTTTGTTTCTGGAAGTATGATGACAAAGGTGATAGAGCAGGGGTCCCCAACCTTTTTAGCACTGCGGACCGGTTTCGTATTGACAATATTCTTGCGGACTGGCCGTCCGGGGGGGGGGTGCGCGGAGGAGGGGGGATGGTTGCCAACGGACAAGAGTAGCAGTCAAATACGTTGTGTTTACCCCGAGAAATACTACAATGACCATGAAGACTTGCGCGGGCACCAGTGCCCATACGTGACTTGGGCATGCATGCACATGCCGATATTTTTCTGCAAATCGTTTTTGGCGATTCTGTTCGGGAGCGGGGGGTTGTGTTAATCACGACCGGAATATAGGTGATAAGTGGCTAATACACTCAATTTCGTTTCTAAAAGGATTTACCTGACTAATTTAATATTAAACACACAGCTCATATTTTCCTCGCATGAATATAGCGATAAGTCAATTATCAGAGGAGCTTGAAGTAAGTGTTGAACGAACTTCCAGTAGCAGATTTGATATTATCATTTAAAGTTAAACTGGACAGCTATATGAACAGGAAAGGAATGGAGGGTTATGGGCTGAGTGCAGGTCGGTGGGACGAGTTGAGAATAGCGTTCGGCACGGACTAGAAGGGCAGAGATGCCCTGTTTCCGTGCTGTAATTGTTATATGGTTATATAAGTCACTTGTAAGTGAATAGCATCATAACATTTTAAGTAATGTTTGGATATTAAACACACAGTGCATATTTTCCTCGTATGAACATATGAAATCATTGCAACGCACCAATATCGCTGAATCAGTGGGAGCCCTGGGCTGAATACTTGTTTTCCTGCAACAAGTCTGTCCTATCGAGGGGTGATGGGAGACAGCGATACTCGAATGGGTTCCGTATGTCCATTCTATTCCGCAATTTAGTTTTCGTTGCATTCATTGCAGGGATATGTTGGAAATGGAAGCAAAGTTTTCACTGCTTTTGTGGCTATCTCAGGATATTTAGCCTTGACTTTGATCCGGAATGCCGGCAGAGATGTTATGTCAAACATACTTTTCAGCCCGCCGTCATTTACAAGCTCGAGGGGTTGATCTCCTTCCCGCGCTGACATGGATGACGCATGCGTAATGACCTTGTTTGCGTTCAAGCTCAACAGTGGGCATGACAAGGAATGAAGAAAGGTGCAGCTGATTCATATCGCCAAATCATATCGTTTCCTCGCGGCCCGGTACCGGTCCACGGCCCGAAGGTTGGGGACCGCTGTGTTGGAGCATGGAACTAGGCCCTTTGACCCAACTGATTCATGCCAACCACAACACCCATTGCAGCCAATCATATTTGCCTGTTACTTGGCCACAACACTCGAAACCAGGGGCTTCCAACCTTTTTTATGCCATGGACCAAAACCATTAAGCAGGGGATCTATGGATCCCAGGTTGGGAACCCCTGCTCCAATCCTTTCCTATCTGTTCAAGTGTATTTTAAATGTTGTTAATGTACCAGCCTAACTACTTCCTCAGCTCATTTCATAAACAGACTACCTCTGGGTGAAAAATTTGCCCCTCTGATTCCTATTAAATCTCTCCCCTCTCACCTTAAACCTATACCCTCCAGTTCCTTATTCTCCAACTTCTGCAAAAAGACTGGATTCGCCTCCATTCTCCAATCCTTAATTGAATAAAGTCTGTTCAGCTTTGCTCCATTACATAATCCCTTGAGTTCAGAAAGAGTACTCTGTACTCTTTCCATCTTAATAGCATTATTCTTGTAGCAGGGTGGTCAAATACTTACCCTTATCTGCAAACAATCCTGCATCACTTTTTAAAAAATCTTTCACACTTCTGTTCTACAATTTTTTCCACTTAATCTCTCCACTGTGGTCCCTCGTTAAACTGTATGGTTTCGTGTGTCAATTATTCTGTGTGAAAATTGAGGCCAGTTTTCTTAGAGATCCAAAAGGAATTGGTGATTGTGAATATTTCAGTCACTGTGTTTATTTCCTTTTGCTGTATGGATCGTGACATAAATGAAGTAAAACCAGAAATTCTAATATTAGTAGCTCCATTTCTGTCCACTGGTGAAAAGTTGTTATTGTGTGCAATCCAACATGCAAGCATGTTTTGATTTTTATTTGTTTTAGTTCTCTTTATGAAAATGCAAATACATGCACAGTAAAAGGTGAATCAGGATTGAATTGTATAAATAATGTTGCAGAAACTTCACTACATCTGTTTATGTATCAAATTTGAAGTCACTAAACCACAATGCGTGCGTAATAAGTAAATGCACTTAGGTGATCTCTTAACATAGTAACTTGTCACCCCCACCCCGATCAGAATCAGAATCAGGTTTAATATCACTGGCATATGTTGTGAAATTTGTTAACTTAGCAGCAACAATACAATGCAATTCATGATAAATATAGAAAAAAAGATTTACCGTAAGTATATCAAATAGTTAAGTTAAAGATAGTAGTGCAAAAATAGAGATACTTTTTTTAAAAAGTGAGGTAGTTTTCATAGCTTCAATGTCCATTTTGGAATCGGATGGCAGAGGGGAAGAAGCTGTTCCTGAATTGCTGAGTGTGCCTTCAGGCTTCTGTACCTCCTTCCTGATTGTAACAATGAGAAGAGGACATGTCCTGGGTGATAGGGGTCCTTAATAATGGACACTGCTTTTCTGAGGCAACGCTCCTTGAAGATGTCTTGGATACTACAGAGACTAGTACCGATGATCGAAGTGACTAATTTTACAACTTTCTGTAGCTTCTTTTGATCCTGTGCAGTAGCCTCCCCCATACCGGACAGTAATGCAGCCTGTCAGAATGTTCTCCTTCTTTGTAGCTGCATCAATATGTTGGCACCAGAGATATTGACACCCAGGAACTTGAAATTGCTCACTGTCTCCTCTTTTGATTCCCTATGAGGATTGGTTGGTGTTCCTTCATCTTGCCCTTTCTGAAGTCCACAATCAGCTCTTTTGTATTACTGACATCTTGTGCAAGGTTGTTGCTGTGACACCACTCAACTAGCTGGTATATCTCGCTCCTGTACACCCTCTTGTCTCCATCTGAGATCTTGCCAACAATGGTTGTATCATCAGCAAACTTACAGATAGCATTTGAGCTCTGCCTAGCCACACAGTCGTGGGTATAGAGAGAGCAGAGCAGTAGGCTAAGCACGCATCCCTGTGGTGTGCCAGCGTTGATTGTCACCGAGGAGGAGATGTTATTACCAATCTACACAGATTGTGGTCTTCCGATTCAGAAGTCGAGGATCCAATTGCAGAGGGAGGTTCAGAGGCTCAGGTTCTGTAGCTTTTTGATCATGACTGTAGGAATGGTGGTAGTAAATGCTGAGCTGTAGTCAATGAACATCATCCTAACATGGGTGTTTGCATTGTCTAGGTGAACTAAGGCCATGTGAAGAGGCATTGAGATCGCATTCGGTCCAGGTCCTTGCTGAGGCAGGATTTGATTCTAACCTTGACCAACCTCTCAAAGCATTTCATCACCTTAGATCTGAGTGCTACTGAATGATGGTCGTTTAGGCAGCCCACACTATTCTTGGGCACTGGTATAATAGTTGCCCTTTTGAAATGGGTACAAACCTATTCTCACCTGCCTATTACTTTCTCATGGGTCCCCTCCTCCCTCCCTTTCTCCTATGGCCCACTCTCCTCTCCTATCATATTCCTTCTTCTCTATCCCTTAACCTTTCCCACCTGCCTGACTTCACCTATTACCTTCCAGCTAGCCTCCTTCCTCTCCCACCCCACCTTTTTATTCTGGCATCTTCCCCCTTCTTTCTTAGTCATGAAGAAGGGTCTCAGTCTGAAATGTCAACTATCTATTTTGTTAGATGCTGACTCTTACAACTACCTGGACTATACCTCTTCCCACCCAATTACTTGTAAAAATGCAATTCCCCTTCTCTCAATTCCTCCCCCTCCACCACATCTGCTCTCAGGATGATGCTTTTCATCTCCGAACTAAGACGTCCTCTTTCAAAGAAAGGGGCTTCCCTTCCTCCAATATCAACGCTGCCCTCAACTGCATCTCTTCCATTTCTGCCCTCATTCCATCCTCTCGCCACCTCAGCAGGGATTGAGTTCCTCTTGTCCTCACCTACCGCCCCTTCGGCCTTTGCATTCAATACATAATTCTCCGTAACTTCCACCATCTCCACCTCCACCTCCTCCTTCACTACCTTTCAGGGCCCTAAACAGTCCTTCCAGATGAGACAACACTTCACCTGTGACTCTATTGGGGTTATCTACTGTCCCCAGTGTTCCTTGGTGCGGCCTCCTGTATATCAGTGGGACCCGATGTAGACTGGGAGATCGCTTCACCAAGTGCCTACACTCTGTCCGCCTGAAAAAGCAGGATCTCCCAGTGCCCATACATTTTAATTTCACTTCCCATTCCCATTCCAACATGTCATTCCATGGCCTTCTGTACTGCTGTGATATGGCCACAGTTGGGTTGGAGGAGCACCACCATCTGGGTAGCTTCCAACCTGATGGCATGAACATCGATTTCTTGAACTTCCGGTAATGCTCCCCCTCCCACCTCTCCTTCACCATTCCACATTCCCATTTCCCCCTCTCAACTTATCTCCTTACCCACCCATCACCTCCCTCTGGTGCTCCTCCCCCTTTTCTTTCTTCCATGGCCTTCTGTCCTCTCCTATCAGGTTTCTCCTCTCCATCCCTGTATCTTTTTCTTCCCGGCTCTTCACGTCTCCCCTCCCTCCCTCCCCGGTTTCACCTATCACCACTTGCTTCCTACTCTCCTCCCCGACCTTCTTACTCTGACTGCTCGTCTTTTTTTTCTCCATTCTTTTCCGTAGGTGATGCCTGGCCTGCTGGGTTCTTCCAGCGTTTTGTGTATGTTGCTTGGATTTCCAGCATCTGCAAAATACTACTACCAAATATTGCTTTTGACTGTTCTGTTCCTCTGAACATCTAAAGGTACTACCTGTACTCAAGTTGTTATAGATGAAAATGAAGATGAGTTATATTTGGTTTACAAAGCATATGTTTTCTTAATACATATTTGCATAATACTCAAGTAATTTGATATGAAGTAGGGAAATTATTTCCTTGGTGGAGGAGTTTAGAACCAGGGTTCACAAGTTTCACAATGAAGGGTAGGTCATTTGGGACAGAAATTTCTTTCTAACTTGAGAAAACTCTCCGAATCTGTTAGATTCTAGTGATTTAAGGCCATTAGACAAAAGAGCAGAATTAGGCCATTCAATCATGGCTGATTTCGAAGTTCAAGTTCAAAGTAAATTTATTATCAAAGTACAATATGTGAAGGTTGGGGGTTCTCTGGGTTAAACAGTCAAATGTAATTGGCAACTGGTTGTATTCAATGTAATTTGTTGGTGTTGCAATAAATAATTAATAATAAAAAAGTACAATATGTCACAATATACAGCCCTAAGATTCATTTTATTACAAGAATACTTAGTAAATCCAAGAACCATATTAGAATCAATGAAAGACCACACCTAACACCTAACATGGTGGACAGTCGATGTGGAAAAAACAACAAACTGTGCAAATACAAAATAAAAAAAAACAAATGAGCAATAAATATCAAGAACATGAGAGGAGTAGTCCTTGAAAGTGAGTCCATAGATTGTGGGTACATTTCAGTGATGGGGCAAATGTGGTTGAATGAAGTTATCCTCACTGGTTCAAAAGTCTGTTGGTTGAAGAGTAGTAACTGTTCCTGAACCTGGCAGTGTGAGTCCTGAGGCTTCTGTACCTTCTTCCAAGAGGAGAGCAAGAAGAGAGCATGAACTGGACGGTGGTGGTCTCTGATGGATTCTACTCTCTCAGCTCTATTCTCCTGCCTTATCCTGATAAACTTTGACACTTTTACTAGTTAATAATCTATCAACTTGTTGATTTAGATATACCCAATGACTTGGCCTCCATAGAAGTCTAAATTCAGAATTCCAAAGACTTGCCACCCTCTGGCTAAACAAATTCCTCCTATATCTGTTTGAAAGGGATGTCCTTCTATTTTGAAGCTGTGTCCTCTAAAGCTAAACTCTCCACTGTTGGAAATATTTGATCCATGTCCACTCTATCTAGGCCCCTTAATATTTGGTGGGTTTCAATGAGATTTCCTCTTATTCTTCTGAACTCCAGCGATTACAGGTCCAGACCCATTGTTAACCCTTTCATTCCGTGGATCATTCTCCTCTGGACCTTCTCCAAAACCAGCACATCCTTTCTTGGATATGGGGCCTAAAGCTGCTCACGATATTCCAAGTGCTGTCTGACCAACACTTTGTAAAGCTTCAGCATTAGATCCTTGCTTTTTATTCTCAAGATAAATGCTAACATTGCCTTCCTTTATTTTTATTCCTTTAACTAAAGTGCATGAATATACATTTCCCTACACTGTATTCCATCTGCCACTTCTTTGCCAATTCTCCTAATCTAAGTCCTTCTGCAGACTTGCTGCTTCCTCAATACTACCTGTTTCTCCACCTATCTTTGTATCATCTGCAAATTTAGCAACAAAGTCATCAATTTTGCTATCCATATCATTTTGATATAATCTGAAAAACAGTGGTCCCAACAATGACCCTTACGGAATACCACTAGTGACTGGTAGCCAACTAGAAAAGGCTATTCCTCTCTTTTCCTGTAATGCCATGAGCTGTTATCTTGTTTAGCAGCATCTTGTCAATAGCTTTTGAAAGTCTAAGTAAAGAATATTTACTGACTCTACTTTGCTAATCCTGCTTTTTATTTCCTCAAAAAATTCAAACAAATTTGTCAGGCAAAATTTCCCTTAAGGAAACCATGCTGATTTTGCCATTGAAGTACCCAAAAACCTCATCCTTAATAATGGACTTTCAACCACTGAAATCAAGCTAACTGGCCTATAATTTCCTGCATTTTGCCTCCTTCCCTTCCTTAAAGAGTGGAATGATATTTTCAATTTTCCAGTCCTCTGGAATCATTCCAGAATCTAGGGATTCTTGAAAGGTCATTACTAATGCCTCAACAATCTCTTCAGCTAACTTCTTTCAGGACCCTAGGGTGTAGTCAATATGATCCAGTGACTTAACTACCATCAGACTTTTTAGCTTCCGTAGCACCTTCTCCTTATTAATCGCGACTACTCTCAATTCTGCCCCCTGGCACTGTCTAATTTCTGGCCTGCTGCTGGTGTCTTCCACAGTAAAACTGATGTAGAATACTTATAAAAGTTGCTGCCTGGCCTGCTGCGTTCACCAGCAACTTTTATGTGTGTTGCTTAAAATTCCAGCATCTGCAGATTTCCTGGTGTTTGCAGAATACTTATTCTGTTTGTCTGCCATTTTAAGACACCAGCATCATTTTCTAGTGGTGGATATCTATTCTTGCTTCTTTTCTTCAGAAAAACCTTTGGTATCATCTTTTATATTATTGGCTTGCTTACTTTCATATTTCATCTTTATCCTACCTCAATATATCTACGACCACAATAAAAAGAATTACAAACTATTTCATCTTTTCTCTTATTTTTTTTTAAGATGCCTTTTGTTGGTTTTTAAAGCTTCCCAATCGTTTGGCTTCCCCTCTAATATTTTCTATATTATATGTCCTCTCTTTTGCTTTTATGTTGTATTTGACTTCTTTTGCTGCCTCCCTTTAGAATGCATCCTTGGGATAAACTGATTCTGTGCCTTCCGAATTACTCTCAGAATCTTCATCCTTTGCTGCTGTACCGTCATCCCTGCTGGTGTCCCTTTCCAATCTACTTTGACCCGCCCCTGTCTCATGCTTCTGTAATTCCTGTGCTTCATCTGTAACACTGATATATCTGATTTTAGTTTCTCCCTCTCAAACTGCAGGATGAATTATGATATATTATGATCACTGCCTGCTGTGGATTCCTTTACCTTAAGCTCCCAATTCAAATCTGCTTTCATAACATAACACGCAGAATTGCCTTTTCTACAGTGGGCTCAAACATAAAAGCCATCTCATAGGCATTCTACAAATTTCTTCTTTTGCTATCCAGTATCAAAATGATTTTAACAATTTACTTTTGCATTGAAATCACCTGTGTCCATCGTAACATTGCCCATTTTACATGCCTTCTCTGTATCCCATTGTAATTTGTACCCCACAACCTGGCTACTGTTCAGAGGCCTGTACTTAAGTCCTATCATGGCTTTTTTTAATCTTGCAGTTTCTTAATTCTACCCACATGGTTTCTACATCTTTGCCTTGTTGAAGGCCAGTTCAGTGGTATCTAATACATTGAAGTACAGCAACTATTGAACTTTGAGAAAGAAATGGGCATTGCTTCCTCTCCCTGTCACCCGCCAAGCACAGCGCCCATGACTCTCCTCCATGCATCAACCGTTTTGTTTTACTCCAGGGGCCAACAGAAGTTTGCATTCTATTTTTATTTCTTCATGTTACAACAGGAAGCAGTTTCTAAAAGGATATGATTGAAAGCTTTTTTTAAAATATGCTTTGAAGACAAATTTATTTATGTTGAAACCATCACAGACTATGAATATTGTAAGTTTAGATTACTGGAGAATGGATAGTTCGTAATTCTTTTTATTGTGGTCGTAGATATATTGAGGTAGGATAAAGAAACTGCTCTCAAAAGTTCGTTTGGAAGAGGTACTGTAGTGAAAAATATATTTTGTGAAATGAAATATTTCATACCAGTTTGGCTGTCAGTGTCGACACTTAGCACTTGCTGAAAAAGTACGAAGCAGTCAGTAAAGGTTAAAGGCTCGCTTTATTTTTACACTGATATTTTGCCAGGGATCCTCAACTCCTATTTTATTTCCTTTTTGCCACAATAACCACCATGGTATTTTGGCTGATTAATGATTAAAACAAAATTGTTTTGTGTAATTTTGCCAGCTGCAAGCTCCTTTTACTTTTCCAGAGTTTTTGCATTTCTCTTTCTTTCTCAGAATCAATATTTTTCAATTAATTTGAGAGTAGTCAACTAGAAATGGATATTCATTAACTGTAGCTATTTATTTGGCATTTAGAATCCTTACGCAAGTCACGGTATTTGCGTGTGGGAAAAAAACAAGTTGCAATGTCGACACTAGGAAAGCAAACTTCACAAAATTGGTATGTCCCTTCAGGAAAGAAACAAAAATAAAAAATGTTTATTATATATTGCCCTTTGCTTCACTTTCATGAAGTTTATCGGCATTGAAGTACTTTTGAAGTTTAGTCACTGTGATAACATAAAGAAAAAGTTTTAGTCAGTTTATGCATGGTAAGTTTCCACACTGGGCATTGTGTTTCAAAATCAGAAAATCTGATTCTGGGAAACTTGTTAGAGTGATACTGGACAATAAAGATTTTGCTTCCTGATTACTTTTGGGTGTAAATTTATGGATTTTAGACTGCTAATCATGAAAATCACCATAAAATTTCCCTATCACACACCATTTATTTTTAAATCACCTATATTTGTTATTTCAATTACTAACTCAAGTTAATTAAAATGTTGCCCACTATATAAGCTATTTTATCCAGGCGTGCCTGGGCATGCTTAGGCAAGGCAGATGCTACATGGCAGGACAGGTTTTAGAAAGGCTATAAAAAGCATTGCCTACACCATTCTAAGCATTATGTTTATATGTGATCACGTTGATCACTTTGTGATCACACTGGTGCGCATGATCTGCGTGCATAGCATATTGTGTGTACTCATTATAATAAAGTAATTGTATTTGTGATAGCAAAATGTCTTTCATATGTTGCAACAACTGCAGTACTTTGTTATATTTGTGGCAAGTATACACTTAAATCTCAAAGAAGGAGCGTAACTCCTTTTATTAAGAAAGCCGATGAGCCCTATTTTGGGTGTAAAATTGGTGACCAAGACGTAGCCTGGGCTCCTCACAGTTTGCACAGCCAATCTTAAAGCTTGGCTCAAAGATACTCAGATGTCAATGCTGTTCACAGTCCCGATGATATGGCAAGAGCGGAAGGATCATTGACAGACTGCCATTTCTGTTTGACCAATGGTGTCTGGTTTCTCTGCTAAAATCAGGAAAACCATTGGATACCCTAATCTCCCTTCGCCATGAGACTGCATGACGATAGTCCTCCAATGCCAAAGCCATCAGAGTCTAGAGGAGGCCAATGAAGATGCCATGATACACAGCCAGGAATAGAAAATGATACTGATACAGATTTTGAACCCTTTACATTGAGTAAGCCTGATCTGATAACTCAATCTGAGCTAAAAGAACTGGTCAGAGATTTAGGTTTGCCAAACACAGAAACAGAATTACTGGAATCACTACTACAAGGATGGAATCTGCTGTCACCAGGCACAAAAATTTGTATCATGTAGACCACTGAAATCGATGCGCAGGCCTGAAAGGGTTAAGGGTCCTGCAAATACTAATATGAAGCCACAATATAGTCATGATAATTAGTTCATGTCTAAATACAGGGTTTTATGATAGATATGGTAATGACCCCATTATCCAGATATTCAGTAATGATTTATGAATGCTGTGAGTGTGAATTTATATTGTCCAAATTGCTGTTATACGGGGTCGCCTGTTGTGCTTTACTGTATTACCACTTACAATCTCATCTAAGCCTTGGTTATTCTG
The DNA here is from genome assembly GCF_963921235.1 of Mobula hypostoma. NCBI lineage: Eukaryota > Metazoa > Chordata > Chondrichthyes > Myliobatiformes > Myliobatidae > Mobula > Mobula hypostoma. Next base: position 53,792,788 of record NC_086115.1, read on the forward strand.
CAGCTACCAGTTTCAGGGATGTACCTGTGGAGAGCAGTTCACAGTTGATAGATTGATTTGATACTGCAAACAGCAGACATGGCAAAATCAAAGACATTGTAGAATTATGTAACATTCCTCAAGCATTGGTGTGCTGGGTTTTTTGAGGCAAAGGGACCACGGATGATGATGTGGTTGTAGCAGTAGTAGAACAGCTTGATTAGTTGAGCACTCCAACTATGATTTTATCTGGCCTTTTGAGCTGTGCTGAGTTTTGAAAAGAATGCTGATGCTTGCATTTGACCAGAATGCTGATTATCAAGCTCTCTGATTTAAAGTCTTACCTTGAAGATAACTTCTGAATACAAGTTTCAATGGAATCACAGTAATTTTCAATATTAGGTATACTATTTCTATAAACATTAAGTATATTAAAAATAAACCAAAATAATGGAGATAGAAATTGGTATTATATAGCATCTAGTGTGACCTTGATTTTCAATAAGATTTAATTTTGCCAGTCATCATTAAGAAAAACGAATTAAAAAGAATAGTTTCCCCGCATTAATCAAGTACCATTCCTCCATGTCAGAGTTGCCAATTTTTTTGCAGATGACCTCAGTCACATTCTTAATTCTTCGGGTAACATTGCAGTTCAAATCCCTCTGCCAGCACAGGAGTTATTCTGGCTGGAGCAGATGAGTAACATTGTGCCTCAAGTGCTAGACGGTGCAGATTGTGCTTCTGCCTGCATCAGAGAGACGTTGGAGGAATTGGTGTGCAGTCTAACAGTCAGTGCATGTCTTAGTCACTTTTCTTAAGGTCACAAGACCCTGATGGATATTATTAATCTGGAGTGTTACAAGTCTGATTCATTGATTTATTGGTGGACAGCATGGGCGGTTGGTGGGGGATCTGTGTGCCCTTGACATAGCGAGGACTAGGCCTTAAGTTATGGTGTCACCTGTTTACAGCCGCCCAAGAGAGAGGTGGCAGAGTCGGTGAACTCTACCTGAGGCGGCTTGACATGGTATCTAAACTGGAGTTGGTGCTGCTCCCAGTGTTTGCTTGGCAGAAGACAAGCTGTATTGTGTTCAACTGCGGATTGCAGCAACATACATGGACTCAGGGTTTTGGACTACATATTTTTTGTGTGACTGTGTTTTATTGATATCTTGTTTGTGCTTGCTAACTTACACGTGCCTTGTGCTATTTGTTGCTGTTGGTACTGTGCTTTGCACTTTGGGCCAGAGTTAAGCTGTTTCATTTGGCTATATTCATGGATATTCATGGATGGTTGAATTACAAACTTGAACTTAACAATCAATATCTCCTCATTTTGCCATTTTTGGACACACTTTTGGTCAAAAACTAAATGGATCATCTACATCAATACTCTGTCTACAAGAGCACATCTGATTCTAGTTAGTCATGAAAATTGACATAACTCCTGACTTCTTCAAGCCTTTAAAACATCTGCAATTTGTGTCATAAGTGTAATGGAATATGCTGTGTTTAGCTGCAAGTGTGTAGTTCCATCAATACCCAAGAAATTTGGCATTATTGAGGATAAAGTAGCTGACATAATTGCCACCCTCAGTTGCCAGTCCAAACATTGATCTCCCCCACCACCATCACAAAGGCACTGTTACTGCAATTTATGCCATCTGCAAAATGCACTGTAATAATTTGTCAATGCATTATGACATCTATCATCTTGCTGATCAGGCAATACTTTGTGACATTGCCAAGAAGTTGCATTCCAAATTGAACTCGACAATGAAATAAAGTAATCCAATTTTTAGAACTTCCTACCTTATATTATCCTGGAAATGCTTTCATCACATGTTCCATCTTGGTCCCAAAAACCGTTTTGGCCCTACTGTTTCAAGAGCAATTTAGGAATGGTCATATTTATATTGCTTACAACAGAAATGAGTGAACAAAAATCACAACAATTTGATTATATTGTATTTCTTTGTTCTACTGTGAATGCCTACAAGAAAATTGAATCTCAGGGTAGTATATGGTGACATATATGCACTTTGATCTATATGCTTCTATTAACTAAGATGGAAAAGTACCTGGAATTGCAACATGAAACTTTTGAGGTAGTTTGATTTTATTTTCTTTGTTAAATCCTGACTCGATAAGAACTGGAATTTAGTATGCTTTGTAATTTTCAGTGATTCCCCCCCCCCCCCCAATATTTTCTATATCTGGCATCAGTAACACCTTTGATTTAATTGCCTTCTGCATATTATACTTAATGTTCAAAGAGTAAATGCAAACTCTCACATTAAAAGCACCAGTGTGATTAGTTTAAAGTGAAGTATTTTGTAAAGCTTGAGATTTTGGTCCTAAAACATGTTTCTCCAAACTAGTGGGTAAATTGAGTGCCACTAGAATGAGCTCACACTTGCACTTTAAAAGGAATAGCATTGGAGAAGAGAGCTTTATATGTTTTGTACTCTACTTTCTTGACACAAGAGATAAAGTGGTCTTTGTGCTTCAGTTAGCTCTTCTGTTTTAGTACATTTGCTACTAAAAGGACAGGTAACACCTGAAGCCAAAGGGGTCCAATATCCTAGCAGGCAGGTTTAATAGAGCTGTTAGGGAGGGTTTAAGCTAATTTGGCAGGGGGATAGGAACCAAAGTGATAGGGCTGAGGAAGGGGAAAACAGAAATAAGTTAAAGATGGTGTGCAGCGGAGATGATAGAAAGGACAGGCAGGAGATGAGGCATAATCACAGCCAGTGGGATGAGTTACAGGGCAATAGAGGCATGCTGCAGTTAAAACAGAGAGCAATACTGGACTAAAAGTGTTATATTTGAATGCACGCAGCATAAGAAATAAAATGGCCGATCTTGAAACTCGGCTACAGATTGGCAAGTATGACATTATGGCCATCTCTGAAACATAGCTAAAGGATGTCTGCCATTGGGAACTGAACATCCAAGGATATAAGGTGTATTGGAAAGATAGGCAGAGGGGGTGGTGTGGCCCTGTGTGTGGGAAATAATATTAAATCATTAGAAAGGGATGACATAGCGTTGGAAGGTGTAGAGTCTCTATGGGTTGTGTTAAGAAATGGCAAGGGTAAAAGGACCCTAAAGGCAGTTGTATACAAGCCTCCAAACAGCAGCCAGGATGTGGATTACAACCTACAGCAGGAGATTGAAAAGTTGTGTCAGAAGGGCAATATCATGATAATCGTTGGGGATTTTAATACGTAAGTGGATTGGAAAAACCAGGTCAGTACTGGACCTCAAGAGAAAGCATTTGTAGAATGTCTAAGGGATGGCTTTTTAGAACAGTTTGTCGTTAAGCCCACTAGGGAATCGGCTGTGCTAGATTGGGTGCTGTGCAATGATCTGGAGGTGATAAGAGACCCTTAAGGTTCCTTAAGGTTGAGGAACAGTGATCACAATATGATCGAGTTCACTTTGAAATTTGAGAAGGAGAAACTAAATTCCAATGTGTCGGTATTTCAGTGGAATAAAGGAAATTACAATGGTATGAGAGGGGAACTGATCAAGGTTGACTGGAAAGAGATACTAGCAGGAAGGATAGCAGAGCAGCAATGGCTGGAATTTCTGTGAAAAATGGGGGAAGTGCAAGACAAATTTATTCTGAATAAGAAGAAATTTTTGAATGGAAGAAGGACACTACCGTGGCTGACAAGTGAAGTCAGAGCCAAAGAAAAAGCAAAAGTGAGGGCATACAAGGAAGCCAAAGCTAGTGGGAAGATAGAGGATTGGGAAGCTTTTAAAAACTTGCGGAAGGAAACTAAGAAGGTCATTAGGAAGGAAAAGATGTATTATGAAAGGAAGCTGGTGACTAATATCAAAGAAGATACTAAAAGCTTTATTAAGTTTATAAAGGGTAAAAGAGAGTTGAGGGTAAATATAGGACCAGTAGAAAATGACGCTGGAGATATTCTAATGAGAGACGCAGAGATGGCAGAGGAACTGAATACGTATTTTGCATCAGTCTTCACAGTGGAAGATATCTGCAGTATACCGGACATTCAAGAGTGTCAAGGAAGTGAAGTATGTGCAGTGAAAATTACAACTGAGAAGGTGCTGAGGAAGCTTAATGGTCTTAGGGTGGATAAATTTCCTGGACCTGATGGAACACACCCTTGGGTTCTGAAGGAAGTAGCTGGAGAGGTTGCCGAGGCATTAACAATGATCTTTCAAGAATCGATAGATTCTGGCATTGTACTAGATGACTGGAAAATTGCAAATGTTACTCTGCTATTTAAAAAGGGTGGGAGGCAGCAGAAAGGAGACTATAGACCTGTTAGCTTAACATCAGTGGTTGGGAAGTTGTTGGAATCAATTGTTTGGGATGAGGTTATGAAGTACCTGGAGGCACATGACAAGATAGGCTAAAGCCAGCATGGTTTCCTGAAGGAAAATCCTGCCTGATGAACCTGCTGCAATTTTTTGAGGAAGTTACAAGCAGGGTAGACAAAGGAGATGCAGTAGATGTGGTTTACTTGGACTTTCAGAAGGCCTTTGACAAGGTGCCATCCATGAAGCTGCTTAGGAAGAGAAGAGCCCATGGAATTACAGGGGCGTTACTATCATGAGTGGAGCATTGGCTGATCGGCAGAAAACAGAGAGTGGCAACAACGGGATCATATTCTGGCTGGCTGCTGGTGACCAGTGGAGTTCCATAGGGGTCAGTGTTGGGACCGCTGCTTTTTACGATGTATGTCAATGATTTGGAATTCAAAGGGTACGGGGCGAAGGCATGGGAATGGAGATGACTAGAAGAATTGGATCAGCCCATAATTGAATGGTGGAGCAGACTCGATGGGCTGAATAGCCTACCTCTGCTCCTATATCTTATGGTCTTATGGTCTAATAAATAATAGAGATGCCAGTTACTTTTATTGACTTTGGACAGAGTTCTGTTTGACTACTTTTTTAATGTTCTTAATAAGGTTGCCTTGAAACACCATGGTTACTCTATCACCATCCTTGTTGAGTGGTTCACCATCATGTGTTCATTTTTAAAATATGTGCCACTTTTTAAAGCATCTGATATCTTATAATCAAGGTCATTTATTTATAATATAACTTTTTTATATTGCAATTTTCATACATTAAGATGCAGACTCAAAGTTCTTTATATAAATTGTAAAGATAAATCAATATGGTCATAAATATATGAGAAAACTAAAAATCATAAGTAAAGACTAACATTAAAATAAAATATAATCAAATATACCAAATTATATAAATGTAATCAACATCAGCAGGCATTAAGTAATCCTATGTCAGCCAAAAAATGTTTTAAAAGTTGGTCTTTTAGAAGTGTTTTGGAACATTCCACAGTATTTGTTTGGTATAACTCAGTCAGTAGAGTATCCCAGATTTTTGGTGCTTAAGAACAAAAGGCTGCATTACCAGTTTTTATATGCTTTGCTTTAGGAACATTAAGGAAACATACCCGTGGATCTAAGATTGTGATTAGGGATGTGGGGTTAGACCCTCTGAAGATTTCTTAAAGCCTTGTATACAATTATGAGTATTTTATGACCTATACTATGAATTCAATTCTAATATTTATACTGTTGTGCTTGTTCTTTTGAAAAGATAAAGAGTCTAGTACCTAATGAGGCATAGCTAAAAACATTGATTTGAACTGATTCCGAGCTGCTTTGGCATTTATATCAGTCCTGGGATATGGCAAGAAAGTGATAACCTGGTGAATCATCACTTGGACCAGTTTAAAGCAAGTACCATGCCAACATGCCACTGCCCATGGTTATTTAAAAAAAACCATCACTAGGACTCCATTGATAGTGACGGCATTCTTAAGTTGTAGATAGTCTGCTTGGCAGTATTGCAGTCTCAGTCTACTGGTCACAAGTTTTTGCTTGTAAATGCATTTATTTAAAAGGTAATATTTGCTTAAGTAATGCAATTCTTCAGAATATCAGGCCTGGAACAGAGGTAAGAATGAATTGGCCTCGTTCTGTGGTCATTTACCCCTTTTAGTATATTTGTTTTCTGTGCATTTTGATTAATGTTCACTTTTTCTAAAAGCTTCAGTGTGATCAGTCTTAGAGGGCCAATTGCTAACAAGGTCTGCATCTGCCAGCAGTAGCCAAGGGAGAAGCACTGAAGGAATGTATAACCTATCTCGGTGGAGCAGGAACAATAATACAACAGCTTTGTTTAATCAGACAAGATTTCTGTAAAAGTACAAATCCACCCAAAAAAAGATCATATTTTAAAAATAAATGGGTAGATATTCATCCCCCATTACCTCTGCTGAAATGGATGTACACTTCTTCCAAAATTAATTCAATTGAAGTGCATGTGACTGGATAAATTAAACTGGAGAACACAGTAGTATTGAATGTCGTTTGACTTTGATCTTTTATTTTTGGTGCTTGTCAGGTTGGGAACCAACTTGCGGGGACTTCAATGTGGATGTGGTGGGCACTAATTTGGGTGGATTGCTGCTGAAGCTCATCTTACACCTTGCATACACCTTCAGTAACTTCTATCAATATGAAAAGTATGACAATACAGTTTACAGAAAGGGGGCAAAAAGCTACAAGTCACAGGTTTTACTTCTGTTATAAAAGCATTCTTGGGTAATTCAGCAGCAAGTACTTTAATTGGAAGAGTGGAAAAATTGATTCAGTGCATCAGTTGGTCTCTTTAATTCTTTGTCTAATTCTCAGTTAGCTGTCTGGTTCAAAGTATTATCAGAGTCGCCATAAACTACCCTGAGATTCATTTTCTTGCAGGCATTCGCAGTAGTTACAAAGAAACAGAATGGAATCAGTGAAAAGCTACACAAACAAATAAAGATGGACAAACAACCAATGTGCATAAGACTGTGCAATTACAAAAAAAATACCTAAATCAATAATATTGAGAACATAAGTCTTTGAAAGTATGTCTATAGGTTATGGAATAATTCAGTGTTTGTGAAAAATAAATTTAACCATGCTGTTGCAGGAACCTGGTGTCTGAGGGGTAATAACTGTTCCTGAACCTGCTGGTGTGGGACCTAAGTCTCCCGTTCCCCCTTTCTTGATGGCAATGGTGAGAAGAAAGCATGGCCTGGATGGTGGGTGTCCTTGATGATGAATGCTGTTGTCCTCTGATAGCACTCTGTGTAGATGTGCTCAATGGTGGGGACTGGGCTATAAGCACTGTTATTTGTAGGATATTCCATTCATAACATTGGTGTTTCCTTACCAGGCTGTGATGCAACAATGGGAATACTCTCCACAAAACACCTATGGAAGTTTGTCAAAGTTTTAGATAACATGCCATATCTGTGCAAGTCTGAAGAAGTAGAGTCACTGCCATGTCTTCACTGTAATCACAGGACAGATCCTCTGAAATGATAATGCCAAGGAATTTAAAGTTATTGACCCTCTCCACCTCTGATCCCTTGATGAGGACTGGCTCATTGAGCTGGTTTTCTCCCCCTGTAGTCGATAATCAGCACCTTAGTTTTGCTAGCATTGAGTAATAGGTTGTTGTTGTGGCACCATTCAACCAGATTTTCAATCTCTGTCCTATATGCTGATTATAGACTATTTGTAGTCTATGAGGAATTGCAATTCAATTAAGTATTTTATATTGCAAAATAAATTGAGAACTCTGAAGTCTATAGAGAATAAGTAACAACCTAGAGTATTTTCTTTCTAAAATACTTAAATATGAATATTTATGTAATACTGAATTGAACACAAATCTTTCAGGTTTATCTTCATATCAATAAGTATTTGGATTGATATTCAGCCATTCTGACCAGTAATGTTTCCTGTATAAATTCCCTTATTTCCCCACAGCCTGAATGCAGTGTTCGCTGAGTATAATTGTCATAACTATTGGAAGGAGCTCATGTTAGATCAGGGACAGATCAAAGTTAGCTGTGATACTCCTTGTAATGAATTGGCATATTAATATTCTCTGTCAAAGCTTGCATCAATAAAATGTAATTACTCAAAAGTTGTGGGTTTGAATTGTCTCAGGCTATTGCACAATATTTCACCCTCAGAGAAAAATAAGTGCATTTAAAGTATTAATTAAAATGCATTAATATTCTAAGAATGTTCCAAAAATATTGTAAAGAAGTTAAGATAAACATGAGGAAAAGTCATGCCATTTCCTGTTGCGGAAGTGCTAATACCGGTCGCTTCCGATCAAGATTGCAGCTACGTACAGTGCTCATTTGGTCAACATCTGGATAGATCATGAAACCACGTGTTTCACTTCTTTTGTTTCTTATCTTGAATATGATTCTGGAACTGTAAGAACCCTTGATTTGCTGTTTGGAGATCGTTTGGGTGCTTCAGTGCTCTTTGAGAGGATTCCGGGTGGCAGAGGCAGCATGAGTGCACCTCATGGCAACAAGGCTGAAGGACGGGTGCAAGCCAATATTTGACCCCATTTTCCCGATTATAGCTTCCATTGTTTGCCAATTAAAGTGACGAGGCCGGTTTGGAGTCTCCGACAGGATTCTAGGAGGCCGAGGCAGTGTGTGCGAACCTTATAGTGGGCAGGATGCAGGATGGGGCACATGCCAATGTTTGGCTCTGATTCGACGATGAAAGTTCCCATTGTTTGCTGGTTAAAGCGATGAGGGAGAATGAAGCATTGAAGCGAATGTAGAGGGTGAGCGTCGGCTACTTGCCTTTAGATCAGTTGCTCTGTACCAGAGAAGGGAGAGCCTGCCGCTGTGCCCAGAGAGTGTTGCCCAGGTTTTTTCTGCATTTCAGATGTGGTCTTGGTCTATGGACTTTATTTTTCAGTCTTACAGTTTTTAATATGCTGTTTTTTGCCCGATCTTGTTTATTTTTATGTGGAGAGGAGGGATTTGATGATGGTGCTGCCTTTCTTTTCTTTTTTGGTTTCATGGCTACCCAGAGAATTGAAGAATTTCAGAGTTGTATAATTTGATAGCAAAATGAACCTTTGAACTTTAAAATGTTACTCTTATAAGCCAGTTTTCAAATTATTGAACATCATACACAGAAAAATACAGAATTTGAATTTTTGATGACATAATTTGCTCAGTTAAGGCACAATTAACAAAATAAATTATTTCAGTATTTTACTTGGTATATATGAAATAGTTTGGGCAAACCTGATGAAATTTTTTTCTTCTCTAGGCAGAGAACCCAGCTGAGGGTCCTGATTCGGGTTATGGATCATTTCACCAACAGTACTGGTTGGATGGAAAGATTATTGCTGTGGGAGTAATTGATATTCTTCCTCGTTGTGTCTCCTCGGTGTACCTTTATTATGATCCAGATTATGCATTCCTGTCTTTGGGTGTTTATTCTGCAGTCAGGTGAGATGTTCAGTTATTTATTTTTCACTGTGTATTGAAGTGTATTTCCTTATTAGCATGCATTGTATCCTCAGGTCAGACGCCACGGTAGCTTAGCAGTTAGAGCGATGCTCTTGAAGCGTGGAACGTTGGAGTTCAATTCCGACGTCATCTGTATGTCCTCCCCGTGGAATGTTTGGGGCTTCTCTGGGTTCTCTGGTTTCCTCCCACAGTCCAAAGGCATATCAGTTTAGGAGATTAATTGATCATTGTAAATTGTCCATGATTAGGCTAGGGTTAAATCGGGAGTTAATTGGGGTTTGCTGAATGGTGCAGCTCGAGGGACTGGAAGGTCGTATTCCATGCTGTATCTAAATAAAATAGATAAATATTCTTATGGAGGATAAAGTGCTAATGAATTGCTTTTAAATTTGCTTGCAATTTAACAAGCAAAACCAAGACACCAAATAAATTCTCCATCAACATTTTGGATTCAGAAACTTAATATTGCACTGAAAAATCGCACATGGATTTCTATTATTTAAGGAGGGAGGGAGGCAAAAGTGCATCTGCAGATCTGTTTAACATCAGTTGGGAACAAGGTTTAAGACTCTCTCCTCAGAATGACTTAATATTTGGGTAAGTCTATGCATATCAAACTAATCTGCCTGATATATTTTTTAAGTTGCCATTGTCATTATTTCTTGTTCTATGGGTGCAATTCATATGTAGTAGGGGTAAAAATCTATGTTGTGTTGACAGCCGGTAATTTTGCCTCAACCTTTTATCAGGTATTTGAATGATTTGTTTCCATTGAGGCAACTACCAGCTCCAAATTATTATTCTCAACTATATTTAAATGTTGCTTTTCTTCACCTTGTATATGCTTATGTCATGAATTCAGCCCTGATTTGACAGTCCTCTCTGAGCCAACAAGTAGTCCTGTTCTCAAAAATAATATTGCAAATCATAAACTATTCAAGTGCTAATCCTGTTAAATTGCCATGGACATAAGAGTTGACAGATTGAGCAAAGAATGTGCTATAAAGTATAAAAATAAATGAATTTTACACTAACAAATCAGTAGCTTCAACCTTCATTAGAGTAATTCTTGTGTACTAATATTGTATCTAGTCTTTACAGCTTAGTTGACTCCACGTTTAATTATAGCTTCATATTTAATATATAATGCTGCTTATGTTAGAAGGTTGATGATGTTATGGGGAGGGTAAAATGCATGCTACAATTATACCTACGCACATCAGAAATTCTGGGGGAGTAAAAGTATAGTTAGTACGGAGAGTTAAAAGCTAGAAGTACAATGAGTGGTAAGCTAAGATTTCAAGAGGAAAAATCACTTAGCCAGCTTTGTATCACACATTGAAGTAAAAATAAATGTTTTTAAGGGTAACACAATAGATATGAGGTGACAACACATAGAAGATTCATGACATGGGTCAGAACATGTGAATTGGTAAGAAACAAGCTACAAAACGAGAAGTGAAAAGTGCTATGACAAATCATATATCATCTTTTGCTAATCAAAGTAGCTCCTTTGACAAGCAAAAATTATGGTTTGTCCATAAGACATAGGAGCAGAATTAGGCCATTTGGCCCATCGAGTCTTCTCTGCCATTCAATCATGACTGATCCTTTTTATTATCCCCCTCCTCAGCCTCACTCCACGGACTTTTCTCCATGACCTTTGGTGCCACGTCCAATCAACAACTTATCAATTTCTGCCTTAAACATACCCAAGTTAATCTTTAGAGTGTTTTGCACAAGGACACCCAAGTCCCTTTGCATTTCAGATGTTTGGATTTTCCCCCCATTTAGAAAATAATCTCCTCATTTATTTCTTCTACCAAAGATATGACCTTGCATTTTCCAACACTGTATTTCATTTGCCACTTTCTTGCCCATTCTTCTAATCTGTCCGTCCTTTTGAAGCCTTCCTATTTCCTCAACATTACCTGCACCTCCACCAATCTTAGTATCATCTGCAAACTTGGCAACAAAGCCATCTATTCAATCATCTAAATCATTGATATACAACATAAAAAGAAGCAGTCCCAACACTGACCACTGTGGAACACCATTCGTCACTGGCAGCCAACCAGGAAAGGATCCTTTTATTCCCAGTCACTGCCTCCTACCAATCAGCCAATGCTCAAACCATGCCAGTAACTTTCCTGTAATACCATGGGTTCTTAGTTTGGTAGCAGCCTCATGAGGCACCTTGTCAAAGGCTTTCTGAAAATCCAAATATACCACATTCACTGCTGCCCCTTTATTTATCCTACTTGTAATCTCCTCAAAACATTCCAACAGGTTCGTCAGGCAAGATTTGCCCTCAAGGAAACCATGCTGACTTTGTTCAATCTAGTCTTGTGTCTCCAAGTACTCCATAACCTTATCATTAACAATTGAATCCAATATGTTTCCAACCACTGAGGTTAGACTAACTGATCTATAATTTCCTCTCTGCTGCTTCTTTTCTTAAAGAGTCGAGTGACATTTGCAATTTTCCAGTCCTCTGGAACCATGCCAGAGTGCAGTAATTCTTGAAAGATCATTTCTAATGCCACCACAATCTCTACCGCTCCCTCTTTCAGGACCCTAGGGTGTGGTTCATGTGGTTCGGGTGACTTATATACCTTTGGATCTTTCAGCTGTTTGAGCTCCCTTGTAATGGTAACAGCACTCACTTCTCATCCCTTACACCCTTCAACACCTGGCAATATTATTTCTTCAGCCTCATTTTCTAGCAGTCTAATCTCTTTTTATATTTTTATATACTTGAGAAAGCTTTTACTATCCACCTTGATATTGTTTGCTAGCTTGCTTTTATATTTCATCTTTTCACTCCTACTAATTCTTTTAGTTGTTATCTGTAGGCTTTTTTTAAAGCTTCCCAATCTTTTATCTTCCAGCTGATTTCTCCTTTGTTGTATGGCCTCTCTTTTGATTTTTCTTTAGCTTTGATTTCCCTTGACACCCATGGTTGTACTATTTTGCTATTTGAGTATTTTTCTTTCTTTTCGGAATACATCTATCCTGCACTTTCCTCATTTTCAGAAACCCAAGCCATTGCTGCTTTGCTGCCATCCCTGCCAGCATCTCCTTCCAATTTACTTTGGCCAACTCCTTTCTCATACCATTGTAATTTCCTTTACTCCACTAAAATACTGCTACGTCAGACTTTACTTTCTCCCTATCAAAGTTCAAATTGAACTCAATCATATTGTGATCACTGCCTCCTAAGGGTTCTTTTACCTTAAGCACCCGAATCACCTCTGATTCATTACATGACACCCAACCTAGTATAGCTGATCCCTTAGTCGGCTCAACTGCAGACTGCTTTCAAAGACATCTCATAGGCATTCAACAAATTCACTCTCTTGAGAAACTAGATAGGCATGTGCTGGAGCAGAGTATGCTAAATTCAATGAATCAGATGAAATGCAATAGGAGAAGTGATAGGTGGAACACAAATGCAGGCACATATCAGTAGGACTGAAAGGGCTGTATACTTTTTGCTAACATGCATATGATTTAGGTTGGTAGACTGTTCTAAATGGAACTACATCTTCACTCGCAACTGGTCAGAATAAAATGTGAAAATTTTTAGCTAATGATTTGCATTTGGAAAGTTTGCTGCTGTGACTTTGTGTGCTCACTCTAAAAAGCTGAAACTATCAAGGGGAACTTTGACACAAAAGCTTGAAGACTTGCTTGAAATTTGAAGTTTCAGAAATGCTCAAGCTCTCCAGATACTGTCCAATTCCAGCTAGGATCTAAATCTGAATTTGCAATAAAACATTTGATCTCAAATTAAAATTGTCAAATCAAAAATTTCTTGCATTTAATTCTTACCTTGTTTTTGCACGGCATAATTAATTTTTTTTTAGCATGAGACTGCTTCCAATTACTAAGAGTATTTTCAACTCTGCTGGTTATTAAAGCAAGCTCTCTAGAGAACTGGCCCCTGAAAAAACAGGCTACAGCAATTTAAAATAAAATGTAGAATATAATATGTATTTCTCTTCCGTATGTATGCCGTACTTCAAACTGGGAAAACACTTTTTCATTCTTTTCCTTCCAATCAGTACAACTGACTGCATTGTTAAAATTCCAAGTTTCGATTAAGACGCATGCTTATACTTTTATTTGTGCAGGTGGTATATTTGCATATGAATTAGTTTTGCGCCTGAGAAGTCTTCTCTCTTGCTTGTTGAAACACAAAGGAGAAAAATGCTTTCATTATTGCCTATTCTGTTGTTTTCTACCCAGCTGGGGATGATGATCTCTGTTCAAGAAAAATATCGGGATACATGAATATTAACTAGAAACTGCTAAATGGGGTCTTTAATCGCAGGCTGTTTGAATTTCAGATCAGCTACTTGTAGAGCTGGTGCTAAAATAGAAGCATCATGTGTTAGGCATAGATGCTTTTCTGAATGCTGTGTCCTTTAAAATGCTTTTGTTATTTTCCATTCTCCTTGCATGATTGGAGTGGATTAAGGAGAGAAAGATCTTTAGAATGCTGAAACTAGGAGAAATATAGCCCAAGAATAACCCTTTTATTGCTTATAACACACTTAAATACCCGTTGATTTTGATTGTGTGCTATGATTTATTCTAGGGAAGTTGCTTTTACAACTGAGCTACAGAAGACAGTTCCTGATCTGTGTTATTATTACATGGGCTTCTACATCCATTCGTGTCCTAAAATGAAGTACAAGGTAATGTTTTGTTTGGCTGCACTGTCACTTCCTATCCATTGTTGGAAAATCGTAGTACTTGAAAATTAACAATACAGGAGCCCTTTTGACCTATTATGTTTGTGCCAGTTAAACAAGAATTATCCAGTCTAATCCCACTTCATAGCATTTGTTCTGTAGCCTTGCAATTCATGGCTCTTCAAGTGCATATCCAGGAGCTTTTAAATGTGATTAATAATTGAGGAAAGGAAATAATAAGGAAGTATATAATTTATACTGTATATTGGCACACAAGCTACATTAAGTGTAGCAACACAAGGTGCTGGTAGCTTCATGTAGTTGTGAAGATTAACAACAATTCAAAACCATGATATGATACTTTACAGAGTATGACATTAAGGCGATATTTATTATTTAGCAATACAGCGCCCCTCCGCCCTTCGAGCCATGCTGCCCAGCAATCCCACAACCTGATTAACCCTAACTTGATCACAGGACCAATGAACCTACCCAGTACATTTTTGGACTGTGGGAGGGAACTGGAGCACCCAGGGAAAGCCCACACATTCCAGTGGGAGTTCATACAGAGACTCCTTGCAGAGCAGTGCCAGAATTGAACTCCAAACTCAGGACCACAATAGCATCACGCTACACACTACTCCAATGTGGCGCCCACCAATAATGGATTGAAAGGATGGAGGGGAAGTAGAAAATGAAATAGAAGAAAGCATTTTGTGTTCAGCATGCCAAACCCCATCTAGTAAGGGGGCTGGAGCATGGCTCGTTGACATTCACTTGCAGTACGTAGAACAGGCAGATTATTATATCAGTTTCTGTGCAGAGCTGACTCATTGGTTACATTACCATTTTGAAACCATTGTCCTGCAGCTCATGGCATCTCTTTGCCCAAATTATTGTGTATTAATAGGAAACAATCCTGCCAGGGAGCACAAGTAAATGAATGCTGATGGAAAACTATTAATATTTGAAAAATTAAAGAGTGAAAAGCATTGAATCTCCAGAACCTGATGACTGGCATCCTGGAGTTCTGAAGGCTGGTGGAACGCAGCCAGTCAGGCAGCATCTGTAGGTCAAAATTTCAGATTGAGACCCTTTACCAGGGCTTTTGAAGGCAGTGGCTATAGAGATAACATTGTTTGCTATGTTCCAAATCTCAGATTCTAGAAAGGTTCCCAAACATAAGGGTGGCAAATTCCAGGAAAAGTGTTGGAATCTATTATTAAGGCAATTGGAAAATGATGTAATGATTAGCCAGAGTCAGTGCCGTCGATGAAAGAAATAATGTTGGACAAATTTATATATCAGGATATACCAATCTTTTTGGTCTTTCAAGAGACCTTTGATAATACTACATATAGGAGATGATTAAACAAAGATAAAGAGATCTGGTGTTGGGATTAATACACTGCAGTGAAAAGTACATTATTTGTACTGTGCCATATTCGACAATTATTATTTGTTCTAAAGTCCTGTATTGAATGCTGCCTACACCTGCAGTAGCCTCTGTGCTTCTTTCCCTTAAGCAGCAAATCAGTCCTTTAGATTTTCCAGACCAATTTTAATACCATCTGTGTCTTCGTTTGAATCTGTTATGAGAAACATAGAAGCTCATTTGTACCAGAACCATTTGGTCAGAATATTAATACCAGGTCAATAGTTTTTTTTAAATTTTATTTTTATTTGGATAAGGAATTCACAAATATCATGTACTTTTTTCACACTTATAACCTTTTCCATTTTTTTATATGTATAAAACTACAATTATTTATACGTTCTTAAGTACACATTGAGATGATATAAAATGAAAATAAAAACTTAAATAGATAATTATGTACTGTGGTAAATCTAACCTATTAGGCTAAGTAATGGTATTAGTTGTTAAGAAAAATGGTAATAATAGTTTCCATATAACCCTTCTGGACCATTTCCACTGGTCCAAAATGTTGTATATAAGCCTATGTAACAACCATTGTAGGTGTTTATATCCTAATTTGTTCATGCTTGCTCCTGCCCGCAGACATAATTATCCAATCCCTATGTACTTCTTTACTTAATTTTTTCATTTTTTTTTATCCCTTTCCCAAATCTTTCCCTTTACTTGTGTTAATTCTCTGTTTTCCAAAAGAAAACAAAAAAAAAGACATTTAGACCAGGGGTGCTTACGTTAGCAATATTACTGTGTTGATGAGAAGAGCAGTATAAATCATTAGGAGAGTCATCTAAAGTCTGCTGGCATTGGGGTTATATATTCAATCTATTTATTCCAGATTTGATAAAATTTTTCTTTTTGAATTCTCAGGGAGTAAGTCAACTTTTCCATTTTAAATATTTCCAAGATAATTTCGTGCCAATCTTCTAATGTAGGTGGTATTGGATTTAGCCATTTTCTAGTGATTGATTTCTTACTTGCCGCTAAGAGGGCCTGCAGCAACTTTATATCTTCCTTCTGTTCAAGAAACAATACATGCCCCAAATAGAGCGTCTCAAAGTTCAGAGGTATCTGGGACCTAAGTACCTTAACTAATGTTCTATGAATACCTTCCCAATATAGACTTAATTTAGGGCAGTCCCAGAAAATATGAAAATGATTTGCCTCCTTGGAGCCGCACCTTCTCCAACACATTACATTTGTATCTTTATATTTTTCCTGATATGGGGTCTTGAAGTATCTTATAATGTTTTTCCAATAATGTTCTCTCCAAGTCAAAGAATTAGTCGAGGACCATTGAAAGCTGCAGATTTTCCCCCAAGCCTCCTCTAAAAGTACCAACCCCGCTTCTTTCTCCTACTTCTCTTTAATATACAGTGTATTTACATTTTTAGCATGGGAGAGTGCATTATATAATCGAGAAACTGATTTATTAGGTATTGAACTGCAAGCCGAATTCAAAATCTTGAAAAATTCTAATTCTACTGTTGATAGGTCTGTATATCTACAACTCTGGTTAACATAGTTTCGTACTTGAAGGTACCTAAAAAAGTTATTATGTTCTAGGCCATGTTTGTCCTGCAGGATTTGGAAACTTTGTAATACTCTTTTATCTATAAATGAGAGGTAGGTTGTAAGACCTTTCTTTATCCATAGCTCAAATCTTTTATCTCCTCTGTTGGGAAGGAATTCGGTATCATATGCACACCATCTAAAGAGTTTTAACATGTTATTAATTCCACATGAATTAACCACCTTCTGCCATACTTTTAATGTAAGATTTATCCGTCTGTTTTTAAATTTTTCCAACTGGGCCATCAATCTTTTGTCAGCTATTGAGGCCTGTAGAGGAAAACTGTCAACTAATCCAAATTCTATTTCCTTCCATCTAGCCTTATATTCCCTATTACACCAATATAACAGAGGGGTTATCTGTGAGGCATAAAAATAATTTCTCAGGCAAGGAAGAACCATACCTCCTCCTTCCTTCCCTAACTGTAAGGTGTTATATCGAATTCTAGGTTTCTTTCCTTGCCAAATGAAGCGGGAAATCCATTTGTCCCATTCCCTGAATTGATTATCATCCACCTCCACCGGTAAAGTATGGAAAAGATACAATAACCGAGGAAGAATATTCATTTTTATAGTATTTATCCTTGAATTTAAACTTAAAAAGGGGATAAGATTCCATCTATGCATATCTGCTTTTATCTCTGAGATTAATGGCCCATAATTTACCTGTGACAGTGTTGAAAGATCCTTCGGCAGGGTTATTCCTAAATATTTTAATGATTTAGCTTCCCACTTAAGATCGCATGTATCCTGCAATTTTTTGGATGGTGTATAATTTAGGGACCTAACCTGCATTTTCTTTACATTTATCTTATAACCTGATATTTTCCCA
Source organism: Mobula hypostoma (assembly GCF_963921235.1). Lineage (NCBI taxonomy): Eukaryota > Metazoa > Chordata > Chondrichthyes > Myliobatiformes > Myliobatidae > Mobula > Mobula hypostoma. The sequence continues at coordinate 53,810,664 of NC_086115.1, forward strand.
AAGTCATCCAACAGTGTAAACAATCCTATAAATGATTTTTCTGGTTCACTCAGATAGACCAAAACATCATCTGCGAATAACGTCACTTTCTGTTCAATCCCTGCCACCTTGATACCTTTTACGATTTCGCTCTGTCTTATTAGTTGGGCAAGCGGTTCAATATATAGCGCAAAAAGGAGAGGAGAAATTGGGCATCCCTGTCTAGTGCCTCTCTCTAAAATAAAGGAGTCAGAGGTCCCCATTTATCTTAATTCGGGCTGTAGGGCTGTCATATAGAGTCTGAATTACTTTAATAAACTTTTCTTGAAAGCTGAATCTTCCTAACTCTCTGTATAGGAATGCCCAACTAACCGAATCAAAAGCTTTCTCAGCGTCCAATCCTACTACCATTGTCTCTGTCTTGTTCTTATTAACCTGTTCCAATATGTGCAGAGTTCTCCTTATGTTGTCCTGTGTTTGTCTTTGTTGAATAAATCCAGTCTGGTCTAAGTGGATTAGGCCAGGTAAAAGCTTTTCCAATCTGCACGCTAATATAGATGTAAATAGTTTGTAATCTAAATTAAGAACACTAATTGGCCGATAATTGCCACATTCTAGTTTATCTTTACCCTCTTTAGGAATAACTGAAATAATCGCTTCTCTCCAGGAAGGTGGAGTTTCTCCTCTCTGCAAGATCCAATTAAAGGTGTTAAGTAGTAATGGGGCTAACTGTGTCTTCAGGGACTTGTACCACTCTGAGGTAAACCCATCAGAACCCGGGGACTTTCCAGTCTTTAACCTAGAGATGGCCACGTTCAGTTCTTTGACAGTTACTGGCTCTAATAAACTTTCATTTTGTAAATCTGTAAGTTTAGGTAGATCTAAAAAAATTCAGTACACTGGCTCATTGGGGGCCCGGGGTTGGGAGTACAGCTCTCGATAATATGTTTCAAAACTCTCTTGAATTTTCCCTATTGTACTCTCCACAAGCTTTGTCTTTGGATTCTTTATTTTATGAATTGTATTGTCTGCTTGTTGTTTTCGTAATTTATATGCTAATAATCTAGCTGATTTACCTCCTACTTCATAATTCTTTTGTCTCAGGTAAAGAAAATTTCTTTGAGTTTCCAACGTATAAATATCGTCAATTTCACTTTGCAATTTCCTAATTTCCTGTTTTCGATTTGAATTACTTTTGTTGCTATCTGCAACTTGAAGTTGTTTTAATTTTCCTTGAAGGTCTGCTAATTTTTGTGCATTGATTTTTTTCATGTGAGTGGTAATGGAAATAATTTTCCCTCTCAGTACAGCTTTCAATGTATCCCATAAGATCACTGGTGATGTTTCTCCCGTGTCATTAAGGTCTAGATATTCTTTGATTTCTCCCCTTAATCTCTCCATTACTTTCGGGTTATTGAGTATATGTGAGTTTAGCCTCCATAGTGTTTTCCTCATTTTCCTTTCCAGGATTAGAGACATAGAGACTGGGCTATGATCCAACAGATCAATTGTTGCAATATTACAGTTTTTTATCCTGAGTCTATCTGTATTAAAGATAAAGAAATAGTCTATCCTTGAATAGGCTGAATGAGGGAAAGAGTAATATGTATAATCTTTACTAGTAGGGTGTAATTCCCTCCAGACATCTATAATTCCCAACTCCTCCATCAATGAGTTCACTTTCCGAGTCAGAGGTTTATTCTGAGTAACTATTCTTGAAGAATCTAATATAGGATTTAATCTAATATTAAAATCCCCTCCTCAAATTACTACCCCTTGAGAACTGACCATTAGGTCAAAAATGTGTCTATAAAATGACCATTCACAACCTGGAGGAGCATAAACATTCAGCAATGTTATTTCTGTACCTTCTATTCTTTTTGTGATTTTTACAAACCGTCCTTCTTTGTCTTTAGTCTCTGAAATATGTTCATAATTAAGAGTACTTGATATTAAAGTAGCTACCCCTCTTTTGTGACTCAATTTATATGATGAATAAAATACATGCTTAAAGCCCATTCTTCTTAATTTTCTATGTTCAGATTGGCTCATATGTGTTTACTGGAGGAAAGCTATTTGTGCCCTCTCTTTTTTCAATTTAGGCATAATCTTATTTCTTTTAATTGGATTCAAAACCCCATTAACATTATAGGAAATTATTTTTACCAATTCAGTTTGCATTTTTCTCTAGTAGAAAAAAAACACTCTCCTTTTCTAACCAAACAGTAAGCAATCCCTTCTCAACAGTAAACCAAGACATATAACCACACCCTAGACATTTTTGAACGTGTAACATTTGAAAATTTCCTGACTTCCCACAGTGAGGCCTGAGCACCGACCCGCCTCAGTTCAGAGGGATAACCTCTATCTTCACCCTGTGTTAGAGGGCCCGCAGCAGTTTGAATAATCATAGAGAATTTTCTCCTATTTATGTCTCGACCAAGTTGCTATCATTCAAGTTATTCCGCCTAGTTTATTTTCAGTTACCAGTTTTCATTTTACCTTTAAGTCCGATTTACTCTTTTCAGTCATTTCTCTTAATTAATCTGTGTTCTCTGTACATTCGCGTCTGAATATTTGCAGCTTTTCCTTGTAGTTTGACACTCTGGTTCGTGTGGAGCGTCCTCGCCCCACTAACTGCCACGACTTCTGCTGAATCCTCTCCAGTAGCGACTCTGGTTGGGTGATAACTTTAATAGGTAGTCCCCGGTCCGCCAGGTCCGATGTTGCCTCCTCCACTGTAGCGTAAGTTTTTGTCCCTTCATCGTAAAAGACTCTCAGCCGAGCTGGATACAGAGTCTGGAGTCTGATGTTGTTTTCCTTCAGGACTCTCCGTGTTTCCGTATATTCCTTCCGTCTGGCAAGAATCCCTGGTGCGTAGTCGTGGTCTAAACTGATTTTACAGTTGTTCTACATGAAACCTTTCTTTTGCCATGCCCTTTTAAGCACCTCTTCCTTCGTTCTGTAACTGAGAAATCTGACCAGAATCGATTTGGGCTGGGCGCCTGCCGGAGGCTGTGGTGCCAACGCGCGGTGAGCCCTTTCTATCTGTAGGTCTTTTGCGGCCAGTATATCAAGGTTCTCTCTAAGTAGCTTCTCCACGAAGGGAATCATCAATCCGGGTTTACCTTCAGTTCCTTCGGGAACTCCGTAGATCCTCACATTTTCCCTTCTCGAGTGGCCTTCTTGATCTATTAGTTTCCACTGGAGCTGGTCTTGTAGCTTCAGCATTTCTGCTATCACCTCCTCTGCGTTTTGTAGCTTCTCTTCAATTCCAACAATCCTCGCTTCGGCTTCATCTATCCGCAAGTTAGTTTTTACTATTTCTCCTTTAATATCTTCCAGCTGTTTGCTGTTATCTTGTCGGAACTCACGAATCTCTCCGAGAATCAAAGACAGAGTCACCGATTCCCCCTCATTATTTCCGTCCTGGCTTGCCGTGGGGGAGGTAGGCCCGTCGCCTTGCTGCGTCTCTTTATGTTTATCAGCCTTCGGAGCGGACTTTTTAATCTTGTTCTTAGACATCATCCTTGCCCCTTTTATTAATATAGTTATGCAATATTAAGTATTTGTCTAAATTCGATTTTGGGGCAGTTTACCTTCTTTTTTGTCGAGAGACCTTTTCCTTACGCCGCCATTCCCTTGATGACCTGGAAGTCTTTCCTTTGGACTCACTTTCAAGGACTCTACCCCAGGTCAATAGTTTTCAATAGTTCAAATAAAATTTATGTGAAAATAATTGAAGGTAAGATGAATTACTGTGTTTTTGTGTTTGGTGACTTAAATTGTATTTGGACTTTATGGACACTGTGCTTCAAAATAAAGGATTAATGTCTAGGTGGCCCATTTGATTCAAAATGGAAAAAAATCTTTAATATATTTTTAGTCACGTCGTTCCATCCTCAAGCTAATCACTGGAAGAGTCTCTCGTGACAATATCTTGGATACAACCATCTTTAGTTGCTTCTTCCATTACAAAGTCACAAATGGGGAGGTTTGCTGATGATTGGCCAAGGTTCAGTTTAACTTCCAACTCCCCAACAATGAAATAATCCATACTTAGCAATAGTCAGACAGGGACTGAGAAGTGGCAGATGACATTTGTGTCACAAAAGAACCAGGCACTGAGAATTTCCAGCCAGGCATAGTTGTTTCACTGATTCTTGACATTCAATACTTTACTATCGTGGGCCACCCACTATCTACAGTGCCTATAAAAAGTATTCTTCCCCAACCACCCCCCCCCCCGGAAGTTTTCATGTTTTATTGCTTTACAACGTTCAATCACAGTGGATTTAATTTGGTTATTTTTTGACACTGATCAACAGAAAAAGATTCTTTCGTAACAAAGTGAAAACATCTCTACAAAGTGATCAAAATTAATTGCAAATATAAAACACAAAATAATTGTTTGCATCACCTTTAATATGACACACTAAATCATCACTGGTGTACCCATCTGGTTTTAGAAGTCACATTAGTTAAATAGAGATCACCATGTGTAGTCAAGGTGATTCAATTGATTGTAGTAAAAATATAACTGTATCTGGGAGGTCCAACTGCTGGTGAGTCAGTATCCTAGCAAAAACTACACCATAAGACAAAAGAACAGTCCAAGCAATTCTTGAAAAGGTTATTGAAAAGCACACATCTAGAGATGGTTGCAAGAAAATTTCCAAGTCACTGAATATCCCTTGGAGTACAGTTAAGTCCCTAATTGATAAATGGAAAGAATATGGCACAACTGTAAATCTGCCTAGAGCAGGCCATCTTGAAACACTGAGTGACCGTACAAGAAGGGGACTAGTGAGGGAGGCCACCAAGAGACCTATGACAACGCTAGAGGAGTTACAAGCTTCAGTGGCTGAGATAGGAGAGACTGTGCATACAGCTGTTGCTCAGGTGCTTCATCAGTCACAGCTGTATGGGAGAGTGGCAAAGAGAAAGTCATTGTTGAAAAATACTCACATGAAATCTTGGCTAGGATTTGCCAGAAGGCACGTGGGAGACTCTGAAGTCAGTTGGAAGAAGGTTCTATGGTCTGATGAAATCAAAATTGAATTTTTTGTCCTTCAGACTAAATGCCAGAAAAAATGGGATCTCCCAGTGGCCACCCATTTTAATTCCACTTCCCATTCCCATCCAACATGTCAATCCATGGCCCCCTCTACTGTTGGAAGAGCAACAGCTGGTATTCCATCTGAGTAGCCTCCAACCTGATGTGTCATGAACATCAATTTCACGAACTTCCGGTAATGGCCCCCTCCAGCTCTGCCAATCCTCATCCCCTTTTTCCTCTCTCACCTAATTTGCCTACACATCGCTTCCCTCCTGTGCTCCTCCCTCATCCCTTTCTTTCATGGCCTTCTGTACTCTCCTACCAGATCTCCCCTTCTCCAGCCCTTTTATCTATTTCATCAATCAACTTCCCAGCTCTTTACTTCACCCCTTTCTGGTTTCACCTATCACCTTGTATTTCTTCCTCTCCTCCCCCTACCTTCTTACTCTGACTACTTTTTTCTCCAGTTCTGATGAAGGGTCTTGGCCTGAAACATCAACTGTTTACTCTTCCGTAGATGCTGCCTAGCCTGCGGAGTTCCTCCAGTATTTTGTGTGTGTTGCAGGGAGAAATTATTATCAAGTTTGGAATAATTTGATCCACAGGAGGGACCATGAGCTTTCATTTTGGTTGGAAAATCTCTAGCTATTCAGCATGGTGACTAACCACTGTATTTTCAATTAACTAGGTTTGGACAAATTAAAAAGTCATTTAGAGTGACGCTCAGTTCCAAAAGCACAGACAAATCACTAATTTACCTTTTTGATAATATTTCTATATATTTTCAAGTCAGGGTATTTGTTACATGAAGTGCAGACCTTGATATTCCTGTGTCCCTCAGTACCTTGAAAACAAGTCTTGCATTTGGCAGACACTGTCAAAGAAATTTTGGTGAATTGCTGCTGTGCATCTTGTAGATTGTATTCACTGCACTTATATTGCACCATTGGTAGGGAGAATGACTATGGTTATAATTGGAATACCTATCAAGTTAACTGTTTTCCTGTGTTGTTTCAAGATTCCAGAATGTAGAAGCTTTGCACCCATGAGGGCAAGTAGAGAGTATTCCATCTGATGTACATGTCAATGTTGAAAAAGCTCTGGAGTGTTTTATTTCATGAAAACCCAGGCTGTGACTCCTACAACCACCATTTATGTGATTGCTTGAAGAAATCATACTGTGACTTCTGTGAAGTTATTGACTTGCCACAGCCATAACCATTTTTCTTGATTCCAGTCAATTAGATTTTCCTTCTTTCTCACTGACTTCAATTTTGGGCAGACTCTTTGCTAGTATGGCCAATTAGTCAACTTTGTAAACTCAATTAGATCTTGACAATCTGAGTAATTCATAACTGGTTACTTTTTTTTTGATTTTTTGTGTGTCATGAATGGAAAATTTGAGCACTCGGGCCAAAGAATACATACGTGTGCATGTGATATTTTGAGTTCATTTTCTATTATAAGCTTTTGTTTAAAGGAAAGAATGTACCAAAAGGAGTGCTGAGAGAGTTGAAAGACCTTAGCTTTTGAGTTATTTGTTTTATATTGTGCACACTGTTTATGCATGCTAAATCTTGATAAATTGGTAGCTGTTGCTCACTGATAAGTTATTAAAACTGTTTCTTTTAAATTAGAACACAGAGGCTTCTCTCTGAATTCAGTCAGGGCTTTGTTTGAAGAGATGTCACTTGAATGCATTTAATTCATGACAGGTACTCAAGGGAACAGGTCCACCGCTGAGCGCATTCACAGGTGATTTGCGGTACTGTCAAGCTATAAAGACTGTTAGCCCAGTTGAGGCCATAAATATACATGTACATAAGCAGAAGCAGATTATCTTCTGACTTCCATATAACGAAGTTTTATGATTCAACAAATATTAAATGATCTATTTTGTATCTCAGTTATAAGAAATAAGTTAGATTTGAAAGTAACTGTTTATCTTAGGCGTCTGCCTAAAAGACTGTTGAGAACAGTGAAAGTCTAAGAGCAGTTTCTGTTTAACTCAAACCTAGAATAATGGTCTCTTTTATTTTAACAAGGTGATTAATTACAGACCAGTCTAGTAAAAAGAGACCTTATGGTACGTTCTGATGCGATAAAATGCCATCTATCACAAAAATATATCTAATGTTTCAGCTTTTGTTCCAGACAGTGTAACTAGATAGAATGACACCAGGGTTAAGTTGCTGTGGGAGCGTGGGCAGGATTTCCATTATGTAGCTCATGCATGCAGTGCTGTATAGATCAGTAAAAACTACTGATACTAGTTATGACATGCTGCTTATTTTTATTGACTGAAGCTCAACCGTATTGGGAATAATCCATCTTCGTCACATAAACTAAATGTAGTTTAAGCCTGAAGAGACAGATTTTCTTGAGGGTTAAACATCTGTGGGTTACTATTTACATTATTATTGGATGCTCAGCAGATCAAGCAGTGCCTATGGAGAAAGTAACAGGTTGCATTGTCAGTTAATGATTTCAATAAATTGATCTGCAAATGATGAACCATTTTTTTCAAATTGTGTAAGCTTGCACACTCAAGTCTAGAATTTCCTTTTGTAAAATCAGTGAGTACTATTGATCAAAATTGGTTTAGCATATACTCACAGTACAGTCATCCTTTCCAATTTGTGCCGTCTCTTGTATATAGTCATTTTGTTTTATCACTTCTCTGATGTTACATTTATGGTTTTAACATGTTATCCAGCAGTGTTCTTGGTCATTATCCTTGGTGTGCTGTAAATAACTTACACATTACCAAGCACAATATTTCATTTGGTTGGTATTTGCCCTTGCTTCCTGTAATTTGCTGTGCCCCTGCTGTGTTTTTATTTACAGTTTTGTTTGTATTTCCATTTTCAAATCATTGCTGACAATAATGATACTCTGCTAATCATTTTCTTACGTTTGAGTGCATTTTTTTTAAAAAAAGCTCCCCCTTTACTTCCTCTGATCGAGCCAATTTTTGATTCACTCCAGAAACCAAGTTTAGTGCCTCCAGCCCTTTAGGCTAATAGCATGTATGGCACCATGTTCGGCGGTTTGCCAAAATATAAGTATATACTGCTTCTAATTAGCCTTAATCTGTGAGATTTGTTTCCTCCTTGAACAATTCCCATAAACATGATGGATGTGAAAGCAACACTGACTCTCACTGGTCCATGTTTCTTTATCCTTCATTTGTCTCTCCATCAAAACCTGTTTGAATACTCCAGTTCATGATTACATGAATTAAAATTAACACAATTAAATATTTTGCCAGGATATTTTAAGCAGGCTGGGTTGGCCAAATATTACTTTTTAATCAAAATTTATTTTTCCAATTAAAGAAAAAAATGTATAATCAAAATGCAATTAAGTTAAATTAATTAATATGATTTAGTATTATTTTCGCCAAAAACTAAAAGACAGTTAATTAAACAATTTATCTGTTTGAGCGATAATAGGAAAACATTTAAACATAAGAAAGTCTGCAGATGCTGGAAATACTAAATGCACAAAATGCTGAAGGAACTCAGCAAGCCAGGCAGCATCTCTGCAAAAGATAAACAGTTGGCATTTCTGGCCAAGACCCTTCACCAGGACTGTACAGTTATGTGACATATGTTTAGAAAACCTTGAGTTAAGCTATCATATTTAACAAAGTTGCAGTTAAATTGGATTGGAATTAGCTTAACTGTGCATAAAGAATGGTATAGTGATCAAGAAAAATTATTTGTAACATCAAAAAGAAGTACACTGAAAGTTGTATGATCTTTCTTCACTCAAGTTTTGGAAAAAAAATTCAAATGCAATGCTTGCTAGAGAGTACCTGAAGCTACTAGGGACTTTAATGCCTTCTAAATGATTGTCAATACTTCATCAATGATTTAGTGATATGTTATTAGAACTAGAGTGGCTGAGCTTTTGTTTTCAACAAGATGATCTGATCAAAGGTAGCATAGCTCAGCTGACCATCAAATAGGTCTCTGATTGTATTTTAGTTCAGACTTTCAAAAACCGTAATACAAAATTCTGGTTTTAGTTGTTATTTTCTGTACGTTCTCTGTGCTAAGTAACCAAAGTCCTGTGATTTATTTGTTTTCAACATATCTAGAATTTTCATCTCATTACTATCCTTCACCGGTTTAAAGCTTTTTCAGTGGAGAGTTCTTATTCCTTATATCTTCCATGTGAGCACTTGAAAGTGTCATTATTCATTATTCGATATTATCATTTAAAGTTAAATTGGATAGGTATATGGACAGGAAAGGAATGGAGGGTTATGGGCTGAGTGCAGGTCGGTGGGACTAGGTGAGAGTAAGAGTTCAGCATGGACTAGAAAGGCAGAGATAGCCTGTTCCCGTGCTGTAATTGTTATATGGTTACATAAGTAAGTCAATAGCATCATAACATTTTAAGTAACGTTTGGATATTAAACACACAGCACATATTTTCCCCGTATGAACATATATAATCATTGCAACACACCAATATCGCTGAATCAGTGGGAGCCCTGGGCTTGTTTTCCTGCAACAAGATGGTCCCATCGAGGGGTGGTGGGAGACAGCGATACTCGAAGGGGCTTCCTTATGTCCAGTCTATTCCGCAATTTAGTTTTCGTTGCCTTCATTGCAGAGATATGTTGGAAATGGACGTTTTCAATGCTTTTGTGGCTATCTCAGGATATTCAGCCTTGATTTTGATCCAGAATGCCGGCAGAGATATTATGTGAAACATACTTTTCAGCCCGCCGTCATTTGCAAGGTCGAGGAGTTGATCTCCTTCCCGCGCTGACATGCATGACGCGCGGGTAATGACCTCGCATGCGTAATGGCTCAACAGTGGACGTGACAGGGAATGAGGAAAGATGCAGCTGACTCATATCGCCAATGCTACCCCCTCCCCCCCCCCGGATCGGCCGGTCCACAAGAATATTGTCAATATTAAACCGGTCCGCAGTGCAAAAAATGTTGGGGACCCCTGTCTTAAGGGGTACAGGGGTTTTTTATAGGATATGATGAATAAGCAGGAATAGATGGGAGGATAAAATGTAGGTTAGGGTATATATGTGTGTATGATTGGGTGAAGGAATTTGGAATGTAAGTCTATTGCACACTCCGGAGCAGGAGGTGGCAGTAATGCACCATTAAGCTGGGTGCCGACCGCCGTAAAACAAGAAGAAGAAGTGTAGAATTTCAATGTAGCAGGATCCTCTTTTGGGTTGAAGTCAGGAACAGGAAGGGAGCAGTTACTCTATTGGGAGTATTCTATAGGCCCCCTGGTAGCAGCAGAGATACCGAGGAGCAGATTAGGGGTCAGATTTTAGAAAGATGCAAAAATAACAGGGTTGTTACGAAGGGTGACTTTAACTTCCCTAATATTGATTGGCACCTGATTAGTTCCAAGGGTTTGGACGGGGCAGAGTTTGTTAAGTGTGTCCAGAATGGATTCCTGTCACAGTATGTTGACAGGCCAACTAGGGGAAATGCCATACTAGATCTAGTATTAGGTAATGAACCGGGTCAGGTCACAGATCTCTCAGTGAGTGAGCATCTGTGGGACAGTGAAACCACTCCCTGGCCTTCAGCATTATCATGGAAAAGGATAGAATCAGAGAGGACAGGAAAATTTTTAATTGGGGAAGGGCAAATTATGAGGCTATAAGGCTAGAACTTGCGGGTGTGAATTGGGATGATGTTTTTGCAGGGAAATGTGGTTGATGTTTAGAGAGCTCTTGCAGGATGTTAGGGATAAATTTGTCCCGGTGAGGAAGATAAAGAATGGTAGGGCGAAGGAACCATGGGTGATAAGTGAGGTGGAAAATCTAGTCAGGTGGAAGAAGGCAGCATACAAGAGGTTTAGGAAGCAAGGATCAGATGGGTCTATTGAGGAATATAGGGTAGCAAGAAAGGAGCTTAAGAAGGGGCTGAGAAGAGCAAGAAGGGGACATGAGAAGGTCTTGGCGAGTAGGGTAAAGGAAAACCCCAAGGCATTCTTCAATTATGTGAAGAAAAAAAGGATGACAGGAGTGAAGGTAGGACCGATTAGAGATAAAGGTGGGAAGATGTGCCTGGAGGCTGTGGAAGTGAGCGAGGTCCTCAATGAATACTTCTGTTCGGTATTCACCAATGAGAGGGAACTTGATGATGGTGAGGACAATATGAGTGAGGTTGATGTTCTGGAGCATGTTGATATTAAGGGAGAGGAGGTGTTGGAGTTATTAAAATACATTAGGACAGACAAGTCCCCGGGGCCTGACAGAATATTTCCCAGGCTGCTCCACAAGGCGAGGGAAGAGATTGCTGAGCCTCTGGCTAGGATCTTTATGTCCTCGTTGTCCACGGGAATGGTACCGGAGGATTGGAGGGAGGCGAATGTTGTCCCCTTCTTCAAAAAAAGTAGTAGGGATAGTCCAGGTAATTATAGACCAGTGACCCTAATGTCTGTGGTGGGAAAGCTGTTGGAAAAGATTCTTAGAGATAAGATCTATGGGCATTTGGAGAATCATGGTCTGATCAGGGACAGTCAGCATGGCTTTGTGAAGGGCAGATCATGCCTAACAAGCCTGATAGAGTTCTTTGAGGAGGTGACCAGGCATATAGATGAGGGTAGTACAGTGGATGTGATCTATATGGACTTTTAGTAAGGCATTTGACAAGGTTCCACATGGTAGGCTTATTCAGAAAGTCAGAAGGCATGGGATCCAGGGAAGTTTGGCCAGGTGGATTCAGAATTGGCTTGCCTGCAGAAGGCAGAGGGTTGTGGTGGAGGGAGTACATTCGGATTGGAGGGTTGTGACTGATTAGTGGTGTCCCACAAGGATCGGTTCTGGGACCTCTACTTTTCGTGATTTTTATTAACGACCTGGATGTGGGGGTAGAAGGGTGGGTTGGCAAGTTTGCAGACGACACAAAGGTTGGTGGTGTTGTAGATAGTGTAGAGGATTGTCAAAGATTGCAGAGAGACATTGATAGGTTGCAGAAGTGGGCTGAGAAGTGGCAGATGGAGTTCAACCCGGAGAAGTGTGAGGTGGTACACTTTGGAAGGACAAACTCCAAGGCAGAGTACAAAGTAAATGGCAGGATACTTGGTAGTGTGGAGGAGCAGAGGGATCTGGGGGTACATGTCCACAGATCCCTGCAAGTTGCCTCACAGGTAGATAGGGTAGTTAAGAAAGCTTATGGGGTGTTAGCTTTCATAAGTCGAGGGATAGAGTTTAAGAGTCGCAAGGTAATGATGCAGCTCTATAAAACTGGTTAGGCCACACTTGGAGTACCGTGTTCAGTTCTGGTTGCCTCACTATAGGACAGATGGGGAAGCATTGGAAAGGGTACAGAGGAGATTTACCAGGATGCTGCCTGGTTTAGAGTGTATGCATTATGATCAGAGACTAAGGGAGCTGGGGCTTTACTCTTTGGAGAGATGAAGGATGAAAGGAGACATGTTAGAGGTATACAAGATATTAAGAGGAATAGATAGAGTTGACAGCCAGCTCAATACAAGAGGACATGGCTTTAAGCTAAGGGGTGGGAAGTTCAAGGGCGATATTAGAGGAAGGTTTTTGACTCAGAGAGTGGTTGGTGTGTGGAATACACTGCCTGAGTCAGTGGTGGAGGCAGATACACTAGTGAGATTTAAGAGACTACTAGACAGATATATGGAGGAATTTAAGTTGGGGGGTTATATGGGAGGCAGGATTTGAGGGTTGGCACAACAATGTGGGCCGAAGGGCCTGTGCTGTGCTGTACTATTCTATGTTCAAAGTGCTGGTTGACAAAGTGCAATAATTTTGCTTTCTGTTCAATCAGCACATGACACTGGAAGCTGGTCATGGTTTTAATGTCGTCAATGGTTGGTTCCTCAATGTGTAAGTACAGTATATGGATATATGTTTTTTCAAAAATATTTTAGGTGAGAACTGAAGCTGACTTTGCAATTATGCAGATAGCAACTTAAATAAAGAGAACTGGCAGTACTTTGCTTCAAACCAGAATCATGTGTGTGTAAGATCATGAGGTATAAGATCATGACTGTTAATAGTCCAGTTTTATTGTAAGGATCATATTAGCAGGGAAGAGCACTTTTCATCAATTAATTTTTGGCACCCAGTCTTAAAACCTACCATTGTCTTGGGTGTTAAGGTGAGCTAAGTCATTCTTGGAAAACCTGGCAAGCTATTAAAGCACTTCTGGAAAGGAAAATGAACAATTTTGATTAGTGAAAAGGCAAACTACTGTGACTGCTGTAAATCTATAATGTGAACAGAAAATCCAAGTAGTGTGATCTCTTTGCAGAAAGCCTCAATTCAGTTTGTAACTTGATGCTGTGACGAGAATACACATAAAATTAAGATGTTTGCTGGCCTGGGTTAGCATCAGTGACATCAGCAAGTGGTCTGCCACCTGCCCTCAGGGGAAGGAGAGATAAGGAACAATGGAGCAGCGTCTGGAGATGTGTAATGAAGGAACGGGGGAGAGAGAGCTGTCTGGAGCGGCTCCCCCTTTGAACCCTGAACTGTTTGAAGTGGTGGTCAGGCGATGCCCCAGCAGGGGGATAAAAAGGGACAGGTTCGCTAAGGCAGGACACACGCCACCTGAGGTAACGAGACCCTGGAAGCGGTACGCTTCTCACGAGTGGTGAGAAGTACCGGACAACGCACAGGGTGGAAAGGTACGATCAGCGGGAACCCGGTGTGTGTCCGCCCTTGCCTGGGTGCCGGGTTCACTGCAGAGGATCGACTGAATCTGGAGGAGGGGTCACAGTCGGTGACCTCAGGTGACATCACCAAGGACCCGCCCAAAAGTTGCTTGTGAGCAATCTCACCGGTCTGTGAGTGAAGCCGTTCTGAATGATCAGTTGTTCCTGTTCTATCTCTCTCTTCCCCCACGTTGTCCATCCATGGCAACGATTACTGCGAACTGAACTACTAAACTGGACTGGACTTTGAGTCACTTTGAAATTTGGTCATTTACCCCTAGACAACGATAGAGCTTGATTGATGCTGTTATCTTAATTCTGTGCACATGTGTGTTTATCATCGCTGAACTGTTGCATTTATTATCCTTTCGATTACTGTGTTGCTTGTTTCTTTAATAAAACTTTCTTAGTTCTAGTACTCCAGACTCCAACTGAGTGATCCATTTCTGCTGGTTTGGCAACCCAGTTACGGGGTACGTAACAATTGCTGAACTTCCAGTTGCCTATTACTTTGTTTCTCTTAATTTGACCTCAATGTCGTATACACCTACAAAGTTTGACATAAACATGAAGAATACGTACTTGTCTTCCATTGAGACATGGTACAGGCACACTTACAGAGCCAACAATAGTGTGGTAAAATTTAAATACTGTAATCAACCAGTTCAGCTTTGTTTCTTTCATTTCCTGCTTTCAGTTTTTGCCCTTTATGATAATTTCAGATTTAATTCATCATATCCCTTCTTAAAAATACCTGCTCTCACACATCGCAGACTTGTTTTTCAAACGAGTCTTTATGAATTCTTAGTTGGTTCCATCACCACTTGTATCATTTCATGTCACTTGCTCTCCATCTTGTAACAAACTTTCTCTGTATTTCTCACTAACTTTTTCCCAACACTTTTTTCCTTTAAAATCTGAACTTTTATCTCCCACTTTTTGAGTATCTAATGGAAGGCCAAGTGTAAGCTTATTAGTGAGTTCCATATTCTCACCATACTTGGGTAAAGAATATTATTCCAAATTCCTCAGAGGGTTTCTTGATGACTTCTTTAAAATAATGGACTCTTGTTACGCTCTTCCCCGCAATGCATTCTCTCTGTATCCTCATTTTTAAACTATTATCATTTCAGAGACCACTCACAGGTCATCCCTCAACCTTCTTGAGGAAAGAGACCTAATTTTTTTTATGCAAACAACAGGAATTCTGCAGATGCTGGAAATTCAAGCAACACACGTAAAAGTTGCTGGTGAACGCAGCAGGCCAGGCAGCACCTCTTCCTAATTTTTTTTTATCATTTTTAGATATATTACCTTTTTCCTTCTAGTATCATGCTCGTAAATCTCGGTACCATCTCCATTGACTGTAAATACTTTTAAAAATATGAGGGGCACATTATTCCAAGGTTTCAGACCGGTTTCGTACAGGTTATCTACTTCACTATTCTATCCCTATTAAAATAATCTTCCATTTGTGTTATATTATCATACTAATGATTGAATTGTGAATTTATAGGTCTTAATTTAAAATTTTCACAAGACAGTTAATGGCAAAAGCATGCTTTGCCACATTGTAATTGAACAGAATTATTGCATAAATTGCTTAACTACTTGATGCACCATTAAAGTACGTGTACTTGTTTTGATCAGATGTAGTGAAAGGCTTGCCAAGAATGCATGTAACATAACATTGTGATTCTGCAGATTGGTGGTGTTGTGCATAACTATCTACTTTTGTGTAGTTTAATTGTATAACTTTTTCTCAGTTGATGAATTGTTTTATTTTGCCAAATTTTATCAGCGGCAACAGGATGTTTATTAGGTAGTGTATCACTATTTTCTGTTGCCTGTTCTTTTTCCTCTCTATTTTGGTTTTCCTAGAAGCTTATCATGTATACTTGCAAATCTCAAAAATACTGATCAGTCTGCTTTTAAGCAATGAAGCAACATTAGCAACCAGTTCAGTACTCCCTTAGAATCAGTATAAACGTCAAACACAAGTGGACAAAACAAACAAGCCTGTTAGTATGCAAGGACAGAAAGCATATTATTGAGCATAGGGTGACTTTTAACCTTGAATTATGTGGTACATTGCTTGAATTAAAACTAAAATTTTCTCATCCAGCAGCAGGAATATTATGTCTAAACAGTTTCAGTTTGACCTTCTAGGTTAACTCTTTAGTGCAGAGCTTGTGGGAGCTAGTTTGAGATTTTGTAAAAAGCAATAGTCTTGCTTGACCCAACTGGGATTGTCTGCTGGTTTGTAATAGTAAAGATCACAACTTGAATGAGATGAAGAATGGTGACAGTTTTTGTTTGCACTGTGATCTTTCTTAGTTGATGGACATGAAGGCTTTGGTGAGGTCCATAAAGGCCATTTGGAATAGTTGATGTTGCTCAGTACTTTTTTTTTGTGGAGTTGGTAGTGGTGAATATGTACATTCTATGCCTTAATAGATAAAATCTACATTGATCACTTTGGAAGATCTAGTTCAGGAGACACAAGCATATTTGGCTAAGAGATCCTTTCTCAGTTAGAAATGAATATTTTTATGTGTCATTTCTAGTGTTTGATGCAAACAGGCTGAGCAAGTGTTGTTGTATTGGTAGCTACTTAACAGTCATATAAACAACTTCCATGTTTGAAGGTTTTTCTGGCAACTGAGTAACAAGAAACATTTTGTAATCTGAGCCACAGTGTCAGTAAGGAGCAGTTGATTAATTTAGAAAAGAGTAGATATAATTGAGAACCTGGCCATAAATTGGACTACATCCGACTCCAGCAGACTACTCAGCGGGAGTACAGAGTCTGCTGCGCTTTTGTTTTCACGGAAACGTGGCTTAGCGACAGAGTTCCGGATGCCGCCATTCAGCTAGACAAGCTTGCTTTATTTTGGGCTGACCGAGATACAACCCTGTGCGGTAAGACTTGCGGTGGGGGCTTGTGTATTTATATCAACATGGAATGGTGCAAGAACTCTGTGCTGGTCTCTAGTTACTGCTCATCGCTAGTGGGGTTTGTGACTGTTAGATGCAGACCATTTTATTTACCACGGGAATTCACCACTGTCCTTATAGTCAGTGTGTACATTCCCCCCAGCGCTAATGCTAAGAAGGCACTCTGTGAACTGTATGAGGCTATCAGCGAACTGCAGAACGCACACCCTGATGGACTGTTTATTGTCGCCAGAGATTTTAACCACGCGAACCTCAAGTCAGTTCTCCCCAAATTCCATCAGTATGTGGACTTTGCAACGAGAGGGGAGACTGCATTGGACCTTGTTTATACAAACAGCCCTGACGCATACCGGGCGGAGCCCTGCCGCCACCTCAGTTACTCAGACCACATCTCTGTTATGCTAATCCCAGCACACAGACCGCTCGTCAGACGCTCCAGACCAGTTCTGAAGCAGGTGAAAACCTGGCCAACAGGAGCCATCTCTGCTCTTCAAGACTGCTTTGAGCACACTGACTGGCACATGTTCAGGGAGGCTGCAACCGATGACGACTGTACCAACTTAGAGAAGTACACGACATCAGTGACTAGCTACATCAGCAAGTGCATCGATGACGTCACTGTGTCCAAGACCATCATTACATGCGCTAACCAGAAGCCATGGATAACCGCGGAGGTGCGTGCGCTGCTGAGGACCCGTGACTCTGCCTTCAGAGCAGGCGACAAGGCAGCCCTAACAACAGCGAGGGCCAAACTGTCCCGGGCCATCAGAGAGGCAAAGCGTGCACATGCCCAGCGAATCCACAGTCACTTCAAGGACAGCAGCCACATGCAGCGCATGTGGAAGGGCATTCAGGACATCACCAACTACAAGACAACATCACCTGCTTGTGCTGGTGATGCCTTCCTCCCAGATGCGTTGAACAACTTCTACGCTCGTTTCCAGACGGAAAATGATGTGGTGGCAAGGAAGACCACCCCTCCTCCAAATGACCCCATGCTATGTCTTACCGAGGCCGATGTGAGAAAAACTCTATGCAGGGTCAACCCACGGAAGGCTGCTGGACCAGACAATATTCCTGGCAGAATGCTCAGAGGATGTGTAGACCAGCTAGCAGATGTTCTCACTGACATCTTCAACATCTCCCTGAGCAGCACCGTCGTTCCAACGTGCTTCAAGGCTGCCACCATCGTCTCTGTGCTGAAGAAGTCTTCAGTGTCCTGCCTCAATGACTACTGTCCCATTGCTCTCGCATCCATCATCATGAAGTGTTTCGAGAGGCTCATCATGAGGCACATAAAGACCCTGCTGCCCCCCTCACTGGACCCCCTGCAGTTCACGTACCGTCCCAACCGCTCAACAGATAACACCATCGCCATCACCATCCACCTGGCCCTCACCCACCTGGACAAAAAAGACACATACGTTCGAATGCTGTTCATAGACTTCAGTTCAGCATTCAACACAATCATTCCTCAGCACTTGATTGGAAAAGCTGAAACTGCTGGTCCTGAACACCTCCCTCTGCAACCGGATCCTAGACTTCCTGACTGGGAGACCTCAGTCAGTCCAGATCGGGAGCAGCATCTCCAACACCATCACACTGAGCACGGGGGCCCCCCAGGGCTGTGTGCTCAGTCCAATACTGTTCACTCTGCTGACCCTCGACTGTGCAGCAATACACAGCTCGAACCACATCATCAAGTTCGCCGATGACACAACCGTGGTAGGTCTCATCAGCAAGAATAATGAGTCAGCATACAGAGAGGAGGTGCAGTGGCTAACAGACTGGTGCAGAGCCAACAACCTGTCTCTGAATGTGAACAAAACAAAAGAGATGGTTGTTGACTTCAGGAGAGCACAGAGCGACCACTCTCCGCTGACCATTGCCGGCTCCTTCATTGAGATCGTTAAGAGCACCAAATTTCTTAGTGTTCACCTGGCGGAGAATTTCACCTGGTCCCTCAACACCAGCTCCATAGTCAAGAACGCCCAGCAGTGTCTCTACTTTCTGCGAAGGCTGAGAAAAGTCCATCTCCCACCCCCCCATCCTCACCACATTCTACAGAGGTTGTATCGAGAGTATCCTGAGCAGCTGCATCACTGGCCTGGTTCAGAAATTGCACCGTCTCGGATCGCAAGACTCTGCAGCGGATAGTGAGGTCAGCTGAGAAGATCATCGGGGTCTCTCTTCCCACTATTACAGACATTTACACCACGCGCTGCATCCGCAAAGCTAACAGTATTGTAAAGGACCCCACGCACCCCTCATACAAACTCTTCTCCCTCCTGCCATCTGGCAAAAGGTACCAAAGCATTCAGGCTCTCACGACCAGACTGTGCAACAGTTTCTTCCCTCAAGCTATCAGACCCCTCAATACTCAAGAGTCTAGACTGACATCTACATCATTTATTATTATATTGTAATTTGTCCTCTACTGTGCCTATTGACTTGTTCATTAATTATTGTACTGCCCTGCACTGTTTTGTGCACTTTATGTAGTCCTGTGCAGGTCTGTAGTCTAGTGCAGTTATTTTTATGTTGTTTTACGTAGTCTAGTGTAGCCTTCTGCTGTCTTACATAGTCTAGTGTAGTTTTGTGTTGTTTCATGTAGCACCATGGTCCTGGAGGAACGTTATTTTGTTTTTACTGTGTACTGTACCAGCAGCTTATGGTCGAAATGACAATAAACTTGACTACAAACCAGTTTCCAGGATTGATGTTTTGGACATCACTGTATTAAGTAGATGTTCCGAATCAGAATCATATTTAATATCACCGGAGGAGGGAGGAGAAGATGGTGGCGCGACGCAGTGCGTGCGGCCGTTCCAAATGAATATCGTATGTGTTAACTAGGGGGCCGTGCACAATCCGGATTTGATGGAGACAGCCGTGAGGAGCGCAAAGGAACATCTGGAGTAACTTCTGAAATGCCTGCTTCGCTGCCACTGCTACTGTGCGATCAAGAATCTCTGGAGATGAAGGCCCCAAATCCTCAGCTTTGCATATCGCCTGTTGCCAGGGCCGGGGTCGAAGTGCTCGGCAGAGATGGTGCTCGGTGCTCAGTGTTGAATAGGTGGTCGGAGGCTCAGAGTTTTTTGGACGGACTCGGAGTCAGACTCTGGTCGGATGCTTCCAGGATGCTGCACCGGCAAGTTGGCGGTGCTGGAGGCTTACCGTCTGCGTGAGATGATGGGACTTTCGAGAGACTTTTACTGTGCCATGGTCTGTTCTTATCAAATTACGGTATTGCTTGAACTGTTATAATTATGTGTTTTTTGTTAGTTTTAAGTCGGTTTGTTATGTGTTTTTCATGATATCATTCTGGAAAAACATTTTATCATTTCTTAATGCGTGCATTACTAAATGACAATAAAAGGGGGCTGTGTGTCCTCATAATCATATTTCATGAAATTTGTTAGGTAGAGCAAGCTGCTATTTAAAACAATGCTGAACTTTACCCAATGCAACAATTCATAAGAAAGATCAGTACTGTTAGTTGCAATACAGTTTTCATTGTAAGGACCTATTTCCTTTAAATCTTTTACAATTGCTTCAGTCCTACAAGATAATGAATGCCTATAGATAGCCAGATATATTACTTGCTGCCTAAAGCCCTATATATCTCAAAACACCTATGTGACCCTCTTTTAGGATTGTATATATTTAGTCTGCCTTCTATCAAAAAATGAAACGCTGCAACTTTTTTTATGCATGACAAAAGAGTAGGACATCACTCATGAATGTTCTTCCTATGTGTAGACTGATTAGCTGTTTGTTTATTAAGCTAGGGATAATTCCAACAATGTTGAGAGGACACTTAGCACTAAAGGCTGAAAAGTTGATGTTGAGTTTTTTTTAAAGTTCTACAACAGCACTTAAGAGTGTCATCACTATTTGACATTCTGGACTAGGATTAAATACAGTACAATTGTGAGTGTTTAATCTCTACCCTTTGATCTAATCTTTTGTTGATTTTAAATGCTGGCTGCAGTCCCATCGTATTATGTTGCTGCTGAAGCAGAAATGTCATAGTTCTTAGACTTTGTTATGCTGGCATATTATCCATTGGTGATGAGCTGTTTAACATTGCAGTGAAACCTGCCAGCCCCAAAGTTTGTTTTTTTTTAATGATCTGATTTAAACCACACTGTGCCTGCATAAAGCTTTTGTTGATGGTGCTGTTGGAACAAACAGTGCCTTCAGTAAAGAGTGCTTGCAAATCTGTTGCAAGACTTTACATGGTGAGGATGTATGACAGGCAGTCTTCTATATTTAAAAATATCTAATACTTTATCAACCACCTATATAACATAAGAATTGGTGAAGAGTGAGTAAAAGCAATTGGCTTGATAGTTCTTCCAGTTTGTATCTGAAATGCAAAGGGAACTGTCCTAATACAAATCTCACAGGTTCAATAGTGAATAAGAGAGCTGATAAAGTGTTGCTGTTTACTGCAAGGAGGGTTGAATACAAGGACAGTTGGCAGTGTGTCAGTTATATAGAGCATTGGTGAGATCTTACCAGAAGTTCTGTGTTATAGTATTGATCACTAATTTAATTGTGTAACTGCATTGGAAGCAGTTCAGAGAAGGTTTACTAAACGTTCTATATCCATTATATAGAACACCATGTTGCCTTATGGAGAAAGGTTTGCAGGTTAGTTTAAATAGGAATTTGGAAGAATGCAAGATGATTTGGTTGAAACACAAAGATCCTGAAGGACCTTGATGTGATCAATATGGGAGAAAATCTGTTTAAAATATGGAGTGCATATATATTTTTAAAGAATGCAATGAGTCTCTGAAGCACATTCTCATGGAGTAGTGGAAGAAGATTCTTTGAATAATTTTAAGTCAGAGCGAGATCTCAGTTAAGGAGGAATCTGAAAAGTTATAAGAATGGACTGATGTGCTGAGTTGAAGTTAACTTTGGACAAACCATGATCTTAATAAATGATGGAACGGGCTTGAGAGACTGAGTGATCTGCTTCTGATTTGTAATTTCATATTTCTTCAGATCAGTGAGCTTTAATAAAAAGTTGTGATGTTTTTCTCTCAAGTTAAAACAGGAAACATTCTACTTGTTATGTAGATGACTTGATAATAAGCTGTCTGAATAAATTGAAAACTCTGATTCCCAGAACTACAAAGCAAATTATTAGAAATGAATCAAGAATTGAACGTATTCCACTTTTTTTTCCTATGTGCATCCTCTTATAGGCAATACAGGTCGACCTTCACTAATCCGACTACCTGTAATCCGGTTCCTTCGATAATCCGGCACTAATTATGCTTAATGTGATCCTTCTGTAATTCGGCATTTTCACTAATCCGGCATTCCTCCGGTCCCAATGGTG